>NW_027361676.1:32025000-32640000 GCF_039654945.1 Dendrobates tinctorius
TTTGTAACTTTTTATTCAATTTAAATTGGATTATTCTAATGAATGTGTTTTGTCTAGGTTCCACAACGAGATGAAGACGTGTACCTGGATAATGAGCAGCTCATCAGCCTGGTCCAGGAGCGTTCGCCGTTGTGGGACAGCCGTGACCGGCTGCACAAGGACATTGTGGTGACCCGGCGGCTATGGAATGAGGTGGCCGCAGCATTGATGGATGGCTGGGACAGCGCCACAGCATCCTCCAAAAAGGCGTTTAGTGAGTATTTCCCTGCTCTGTATTGTGCCGCAGTGACTGTTGTCCTTGACGGCACTGTTGGGTTTCGTGCTAGGTGTATTCTAGCAGGAAACCCAACAGTGTCATCGGGGTCTACAGTGACTGCTTTGAGTATTGTATTGCTACATTGTGCCGCAGTGACTGTTGTCCTTGACGGCACTGTTGGGTTTCGTGCTAGGTGTATTCTAGCAGGAAACCCAACAGTGTCATCGTGGTCTACAGTGACTGCTTTGAGTATTGTATTGCTACATTGTGCCGCAGTGACTGTTGTCCTTGACGGCACTGTTGGGTTTCGTGCTAGGTGTATTCTAGCAGGAAACCCAACAGTGTCATCGTGGTCTACAGTGACTGCTTTGAGTATTGTATTGCTACATTGTGCCGCAGTGACTGTTGTCCTTGACGGCACTGTTTTTTTTTTATCAACAGTGGACAAAGTCCGAACACGTTGGCGTTCGATCAAGGACCGCTTCAACAGTGATGTTCGTGCTGAGGGCCAGGTTCGCAGTGGATCTGCGTCAAGGACCAGAACTAGATACCGTCACTATAACGCGTTGCAGTTCCTAAGACCGGTCCTTGCCACGAGATCGTAAGTATTATAAATTTTGGGTTTTTATTTTTATTAATCTGTGTTTTTCTAATCCACAGCTGATGCTTCTTGTAAAGGCATGGTAGTAATGATTTTCCTTTCTTCAACAGCACCTGGAGCAGCACCCTGCAACCTGGCCCTGGAGCGGTCCTTCCTCGGACGTCCTCTGACCCGTCCCAGCCATCCGACAGCCAGGAAGCACCTTGCAGGTCAACCACACACACAGCTGGTGACCAGGAAGCTGGGCCATCAGGTGTTCCCCTGTCCCAGGTCTCTGCCACTGGTTATGCGGGCACTACCCGCCAGCGGCAGAGGGCCTTGGACAGGAATGTCTTGCCCGAGTTTATGCATTTGAGCGAGACATTTAATTCCAGCCTCAAGTCACTGTCCGACAGAGTTGAAAGCGGTTTTGCACTCATGGAACGTGGTTTTAACCACTTTGAACACCGCTTCAATTCTGTAGAACAGCGCCTTGACCGTCTGGAGGCCGACCTCAACAGACCAGCACACCATTTTTTTAGTAAGATTGAAAAGGGCATGGCGGAACACCTTAGTCCTGATCAACAGCTGAATGTGCTGCAGGCCTGCAACAATGCTTTCTTGCAGGCTATGCAGCATAATCGGTACGGTCAGCAGTCAGTGGTGTCCTTTCCACCTGTGCCACCATTGACTCGCTTCACCTCACTACCGACTTGTGCTGCATACCACTGCACGGACACCTCTATTCAAAGCCAGGACACCCACCGTTACACCACCACAAGTCTGAGTGCAGCTGGTCACTTCACCGACACCACCATGGCAAGCGCTGCTCCTGTCTGGAGCACCACCGCCACTCCCATGCATGCGTGGAGCTCAGCCACCACTAGGCAAACATGGAACAGCCCTGCCGCTACAACAACGTGTAGTAGCCCTGCCACCACCACTCTGCAAACCTGGACCATCACTGCTGCCACCAGTCCTCCTGCAAGGACGAGCACTGACAACGAAGAGCAGCAGCAGCAGCCACCTCAGCAGCAGCTCCAGCCACCTCATCAGCAGCCACCTCAGCAGCAGCAGCAGCCACCTCAGCAGCAGCAGCCACCTCAGCAGCAGCTGCAACCACCTCAGCAGCAGCTGCAACCACCTCAGCAGCAGCAGCCACCTCAGCAGCAGCCGCCACCTCAGCAGCAGCCGCCACCTCAGCAGCAGCAGCCGCCACCTCAGCAGCAGCAGCCACACCTGCAGACGGGGGACCTACACTCAATATTTGCCCCTACTTCAAGGCGAAATCCATCAAGGCGGGCATTGGGCCAAAGTCGGTCCAGGCACACAAGCCTACGGCGACATGCCATTACAACTAATGTACCTGAACAGATTTCCTCTCCTCCAAGTGTTCCTAGTTTGATTCCCTTAACTGGACTACCTTCCCCCACAAGTTTTGTTGCCCCTTCCCCTCAAACACCGTCTTCAACAGCAAGTGTTGCATATTCCCTGCACACCCCCAAATTGAAACCATCTGCCCCCAAACGCCGGAAAAAATAATTTTTTGGTTTATTTTTGTGATAAAAAATAAATTTACATTTGTGGTTCACCATTACTAAGTTTCATTAATGTTGTTTGCGCCGCTCACACACACTGATGGGTAAATACATGTTAAAAACCAACCCAAGGCCTAGTATAGTCATATGTGAAATAACACGGACTAGTATAGTCATACCAAGGCCTAGTGTAATAACTCGAGTTTTACCAACTTGGATCTGGTTTCATGAAAAACAAACTGTTGAAACTTGTCTTAAAAATAAGTTTCTTTCTAGTTTCACCAGTTTGTTTTTTGTGAAACAAGATGCTAGTTGTTAAAAATCGAGTTATTACAGTAGGCCTTGGTATGACTATACTAGGCCGTGGTATTTCACATATGACTATACTAGTAGGCCCAAGGCCTACTATACTCATATTTGAAATACCACGGCCTAGTATAGTCATTCCAAGGCCTAGTGTAATAACTCTAGTTTTACCAACTAGAATCTGGTTTCATGAAAAACAAACTGTTGAAACTTATAAGTTTCTTTCTAGTTTCACCAGTTTGTTTTTTGTGAAACAAGATGCTAGTTGTTAAAAATCGAGTTATTACAGTAGGCCTTGGTATGACTATACTAGGCCGTGGTATTTCACATATGACTATACTAGTAGGCCCAAGGCCTACTATACTCATATTTGAAATACCACGGCCTAGTATAGTCATTCAAAGGCCTAGTGTAATAACTTGTAAGTTGGAATGGAGCAGATTACATTCATCCACTCAATGCTGACTTGTATTCCCCATGGACTTTCATTGGGGTTGGGTTTTGAGGGTTGTGTTTTGAGAAAATCACATACTTTGTTTTCAACTAGTTGCACAATTTTCTCTTGAAAAAAAATGGTTTCCTGATTCATGGCCTGCAGCTTTGCTCGTTCCAATATATTTCACGCAGACTAGCAATGCTGCATTTTAACTCATATGTGTATTTACCTGCCCAGGTGTGTGAACATCAAAAAATTCAGTTATACATGGGAAGTTTTTTATTAAATTGGAGTTTCAAAAATATAGTGCACTCAGTAATGGTATCAAATAAGGTTTTTTATTACCATAAACAAACAAAAACATTACACCATTTCATCTTGCCAGTGCACCCGTCCTACATCAGAAATAAAGTAGGCCGCAAATTGGTCCCTCATTTGGCCAACTTCAACGGATGACCTGAGAGTGTGCTGAGTGAATTCAGGCAATGGGTTAGGAGCATCATCGTCCAGTTCAAAGGTCGGGTGCTCTTTAGCCATCACAAAGTTATGTAGAACCACACAGGCCTTCACCACCTCATCGACTGTTTCAAGTTTAAGATTAATGGCCGTGCCCAGAATTCGCCATCTGGAAACAAGAATCCCAAAAGCACACTCGACAGTTCTTCTGGCCCTGGTCAGCCTGTAATTAAATATTTTTTTGGTGTGGTCCAAGTCCCGGCTGGAGTAGGGTTTCAGTAAGTTTCCGCACATTTGAAAAGCCTCATCGCCAACCATTACAAAGGGCAGTGGCGGAGCTTCGGTGTGAGGAAGAGGCCATGGCATAGGGAAATTAAATTGGTTGCCATACAACCTCCGGCCCATGTCTGAGTTTTTAAAAGCCTGTGAGTCATTACCACGGCCAAATGCTCCAATGTCCACTGCTACAAACATACATCCGGCATCCGCAATCGCAATGAGTACTATTGAAAAGTACTTTTTGTAATTATAGTACTCAGATCCCGTTCTTTGGGGTTTGATGATCCGTATGTGTTTACCATCAACAGCTCCCAAACAGTTGGGAAAATTGCATACTGTCCAGAATTTGTCAGCAATTTCCATCCACTTTTCAGCGGTGGGCAGGGGCATAAATTCTGGGCAAAGAACATTCCAGAGAGCCCGGCAGGTGTCAGCAACAATTCCAGACAAGGTAGAGATTCCAATACGGTACTGGAAGTGTAGTGAAGATAGGGTTTCTCCAGTCGCCAGGAATCTGTGAACAGACAAAGAAGTAAAATTAATATTTATGTATATTATTTTAAAAAACTATAAAATAAAATATTAGTACATTAACGAAAACTAATTACCCACGGTTTTGAATACTAAATTTAAAAAAAAACCATCAGACCGCACCCCTTGGTTTTTAAAACATACCGTAATGTCACCAGTAGCCGTTCCTCAGGAGGAATCGCACGACGGAGCTGTGTGTCCTGTCTCCGGATGGATTGTTGGACACGAGCAAGCAAATCCATGAAACTTTCGTGGGACATCCTGATATAATCTGTAAATTTCTCCGGGTTTGCCTGTAGCTCGCTGTAGAGGGTGTGGTATGCCCCACGGCTCTCCCGGAGTTCAACAATCGGATGTATCCACATACGCCGCTGTCTTCGCTGCCTCTCTCTCTTCCTTTGTTCATGGCAAGCAACTGCATACGCCTGAGCCATCGCGATGTCCAAATCCAAGTTGAAGTGAAAACTCTTCCAGCGCAGATCCATGGTCACGAGAAGAATCAAGCAAATGTGAAGAATACTGTAGACAGGGTCTATATATTAACATACCACACCCACAATGAAGTCCCATTGGTCTTGTGTGTTGTTGAATGGTTGTTTTTTCATTTTTGTGGGGTTTTTCCAAAATCTGTAAAAAAACGCAAACGCACAAAAAACGCATACAAACGCGCAAAAACGCTGCGTTTTTTTCCTGCATGCGCATAAAAATGCTTGAAAAAAACGCAGCGTTTGTATGCATTTGTATGCGTTTTTTTAATGCGTTTTTTTGCGGGAAAAACGCGCTGCAAAAAAAAGCAAGTGTGAAACTAGCCTTAGTGTTGACATGTGTAAAAGCAAACATTCTTTTTTGTGACCACAACTGCAGGACAGAGGGCTGGGTGCTGTGCTAAGACAGGGTGGAGTATGGGAAAGCAGGACAAAATGCTGAGCTGTGATTGAGGTGCAGGCGGAGATGTTATAGTGGATTGAGAAAGATCTGTTGTACTAAGTGACACAAAAGCAGCAGTCTTGTCCACTTCCATAACAGCCAACGGGCTCTCACTCAGTTTCTGCAGCTGTAGGTATGTGTGAGAAGACATTGCATGGTGACAGAGGAGGAAAAAACAGCAGATGGAGTTAATGGGACAGTCTGTGTTTCACAAGGCCCTCTAGTCTGCAATTTAGTGCAGTAAGATTCCTACACTAAGGCATGTTGAATGCACATGTGCCGGTTCATGCATGTAGTTTTCAAATTATTTCAATTTTTGCATCTACTGAGTATTTCTTTTTTTGCAAATTTGACAGATATTGTGTGTTGGGTCATCCATTGCGGTCTCAAAAGGCCCAGGCTAGCAATCCTTGCTGCCCCTGCAAGCTGCACACTCGTGACCGGTGCTGGCCACTGCCAGAGTTGGAGCTGAGCATGCAGTGCTTTTCATGGTTGCATCACTTCTTGTCTGTGTGGGAAGCCACAACGTAACCTCCTCATCTTCCTCCTCCTCCACCTCCTCTGTTGAGGTACTCCACTACGTACCTCTGGGTTCACACCAAGTAGGAACTATAACCTCATTGTCATCCTCTATGTTCTCATAGTCCTCACCTTGAGAGTCACCCTGCTCCTCTTCCTGCCCTGGCACCACATTATAGTCCTCGTGTGCCTCTGGTATCTATGTCTCATCAGGATCAACTCCATCCTTGGTGATTAACGTTTGGTAATGAGGGTCTGGATTCTGCTAGGACCCTACTACATCCAGCCCCGGATCCAACATTAAAAAATATTGAGCATCGGTGCAGATGCTTTCCTCCTCTTGATTCTGTGATTCTTCGGAGCACACCTCTGATGCCCATGGAATAGTATGTGTAAACAGCTCTGCAGAGTGGCTTACCTGTGGTTCCCCATAGTCAATGGTGCGTTTTGAAATTTGTGACACAGAGTGATACAAAGATGATAGGGTGCCACTTCTGAAGATTGAACTGTGCGTGATGTTAAGGTGGAGGAAGAGGAGGAGAGGCCACTTGATGCAGCGCTTGCTATCCACTGGAACACATGCTCTTTCTGAGCCTCATCTACAAGGCATACTGCTGTGTGGCTGCCTAAGAAAGGGAGTCAATTAGCAGGTCCAGTAACAGATGTTGTCAGTGGTCTTTGGATAGGATGAGACAGTATTTGTCCATTTGAGCTTTCATTAGCATTAACAACTAAGGCACATACACGTCAAACACCAAAGTGGAAATCTGGCCTCCAAATTTGTCAAAGCACAGTTATATCACAAACGATATGGAGTAACTAATTGGGCTTCGTGGCTGCACCCCAATATTTGGTCTAATGATTTTTAAGTGGAAATCTGGCCTTCTCATTTGCCACTGAAACAGTTTTATCACTAATGATTTGGATTAGCTAATTGGCCCTCCAGACTGCACCCCAATATTAGGCCTAATGATTTTTAAGTTGAAATCTGGCTTTCTGATTTGCCACTGAAACATAGTTTTATCGCAAATGATTTGGATTAGCTAATTGGGCCTCATTGCTGCACCCCAATATTAAGCCTAACAATTTATAAGTGGAAATTTGGCCTTCTGATTTGTCACTGAAACACAGTTATATCAGAAACGATGGATGGAGTATCAAATGGGGCCTCCGGAGACTGCCACACATCTACTTCGATGCTGGAAGATCGATTTCACACAGGATAGGATCCTATCTAGTTAACTGACAATTTCACTTTTCACAGCAGCACTAACGCATCTCATTGTGACGCTGAGGCAATGCGGCCAGCAAAAAAAGATGTCCACCAGCCAACCACAGAAGACCTTGTGAAAGCGAACACGAATCCGAATGTGCTACGTGCCGAATTTGAGATTGGCGAACATTTTCTGAACAAGTTCGCTCACCTCTATTGTAGACCTGTCTGGCCTAATTCAGATCTTTAACTTATCATGTAAAAAATGCTTTTAACATGTAGATATGGGTTTAATCTGTAGGTTGATAGTGTTTTGAAACAGCTTCAGCACTTTGAGCCTGGCTGTCAGGAGGAAAAAAACTTTAGCCCGCCTGGTAGCCTCAGGCTTTTAGTCATTGGGGTACGGCTGGTGCTGATTCAGTCACCGCTAAGTTTATCTTGAGTGGCAGCTCTATCAATTCCTCCATAATGACAGGCAGCTGGCTTTAATGCTGAGCCAGCTGTCAATTTATGCTATGGTTTT
Source organism: Dendrobates tinctorius (assembly GCF_039654945.1). NCBI lineage: Eukaryota > Metazoa > Chordata > Amphibia > Anura > Dendrobatidae > Dendrobates > Dendrobates tinctorius. Next base: position 32,032,565 of record NW_027361676.1, read on the forward strand.
GTTTCAGCCCACCTTGTACTGAGCAACGATTGAAAACGTATCGTACTGAAAGTCTGAGGCTGCTGAGAAGAATAAAGTTTATTTCCTCCTCTGAGTTCAGCGCCGGGCATCTTCAGAACGCTATTAACCCAATATCTGCAAGATTATAGTGTTTTTTATACATGACTTGTATCCTTAAAATGAATGCAGTAAAAATATAAAACTGATATACAGTACATGTAGATACGCTTTATCTTATTCAAGGATATAAACAAAAACATCTAAATGGGATAAATAGTTTTAACTTTGACAACATAAACAAGGTTTGAATCATCAAAGTATGTGTAACTTTGTTAATATTTTGTAAAACAAAGTTATTTGATAGAAAAACAAATTAATTTACATGCATACCTGTTATACAACAGTACAGATGCATCTTCATAACATTCTAGGTATATATTTAGTCATCAAGCTTAACCACAATGTAACAATCTTAGAATACTTTTGAGAATAGAAACCTCAAAAAAGATCTATTTATCCTATTTATTTTGGTCTGCAGATAACAATCAGTTCTAAATCTCAAAAACTAGAAGATAATTAGTGTTTAAAGCCCTCTTGTTTTGCCTAATGTAAAAATAGCTTTATTCAGGCATCAATCAGACTAATAACAGGACAATTAAAAAAAAATCCATGTTGCCAATGCCAAAAATGATTAATGTGAAGAGGAACGTGATTGTGAGAGGCTCTGTTATCTAAAAATATATGGCATAATAACAGAAAACAACATCTTCTTGGAATAGAAGAAACATTTCTTTGCTATTTTATTTAAGTAGGCTGGAAAACAAAAGGACAAAAATGAAAAATAGCATAACTAAAAGTGTGAGTTTAGAAGAAAATGCAAAATTGAATTTACTTAGTGTAGATTTTATTTTTTTTTGTTCTAAATCAAGCTGAAAATGAACATAACACAAACAAATTGAGCCATCGCCAAATTATGAGCAAATGATTAACAAAACAATCAAGGTACCATTTATCCAAAACAACATGTCAATGATTCAGTTATATTAACATTCTGTCCATCTTCCATATTTGGCAGTCAACAGTATTAAATGACCTTGTTTACAGGATTTGTGATTACTGTATATCTTTTTGCTGATTACACTTTTTTTAAAAATATTATTTTGTAGCATCATTTTACTAATATCATTTCTCAGCTATATGCAAAATTGAATTATCAACTAAGCCAAATTCTGACTGCATGTGAATCTGAAAATACAGGTTTGACTACAATTATCCACGATCTCTTCTCTTGTTATAAATCTTTTTTTTGAGCAGTATATGCATATTTTATATATATATATATATATACACACTGCTCAAAAAACTAAAGGGAACTCTTAAACAACAGAATATAACTCCAAGTGAATCAAACTTCTGTGAAATCAAACTGTCCACTTAGGAAGAAACACTGATTGACAATCAATTTCACATGCTGTTGTGCAAATGGAATAGACAATAGATGGAAATTATTGGCAACTATCAAGACCCACTCAATAAAGGAGTGTTTCTGCAGGTGGGAACCACAGACCATATCTCAGTACCAATGCTTTCTGGCTGATGTTTTGGTCATTTTTGAATGTTGGTTGTGCTTTCATACTCGTGGTAGCCTGAGACAGACTCTACAACCCACAGAAGTTGCTCAGATAGTGCAGCTCATCCAGGTTGGCACATCAATGCGAGCTGTAGCAGGAAGGTTTGCTGTGTCTGTTAGCATAGTGTCCAGAGGCTGGAGATGCTACCAGGAGACAGGCTAGTACACCAGGAGACGGGGAGGGGGCTATAGGAGGGCAACAACCCAGCATCAGAACTGCTACCTTCACCTTTGTGAATGGTGGAAGATGAGGAGCACTGCCAGAGCCCTGCAAAATGACCTCCAGCAGGCCACAAATGTGCATGTGTCTGCAAAACGGTTAGAAACCGACTCCATGAGGGTGGTATGAGGGCCTGACGTCCACAGATGGGGGTTGTGCTCACAGCCCAACACCATGCAGGACGCTTGGCATTTGCCACAGAACACCAGTATTGGCAAACTCGCCACTGGCACCCTGTGCTCATCACATATGAAAGCAGCTTCACACTGAGCACATGTGACAGAGTCTGGAGACGCCGTGGAGAGCGATCTGCTGCCTACAACATCCTTCAGCATGACCGGTTTGGCAGTGGGTCAGTAATGGTGTGGGTGGCATTTCTTTGGAGGGCTGCACAGCTCTCCATGTGCTCACCAGAGGTAGCCATCAGGTACTGAGATGAGATCCTCAGACTCCTTGTGAGACCATATGCTGTGCGGTTGGCCCTTGGTTCCTCTTAATGCAGGACAATGCCAGACCTCATGTGGCTGGAGTGTGTCTGCAAGATGATGGCATTGAAGCTACGGACTGGCCCGCCCGTTCCCCAGACCTGAATCAGATTGAACACATCTGGGACATCATGTCTCACTCCATCCACCAATGTCACGTTGCACCACAGACTGTCCAGGAGTTGGCAGATGCTTTAGTCCAGGCCTGAGAGGAGATCCCACAGGAGGCCATCTGCAACCTCATCAGTAGCATGCCCAGGCATTGTAGGGAGGTCATACAGGCATGTGGAGGCCACACACAATACTGATCCTAATTTTGACTTGTTTTAAGGCCATTACAACAAAGTTGGATCAGCCTGTAGTGTGTTTTTCCACTTTAATTTTGGGGGGTACTCCAAATCAAGGCCTCCATTGGTTAAGAAATTTGATTTCCATTGATGATTTTTGTGTGATTTTGTTGTCAGCACATTCAACTTTGTAGAGAACAAAGTATTCATTAAGAATATTTCATTCATTCAGATCTTTAAAATTATTCAAACTATAGGAAGAAAGAGCGCAATAGGGTCTTATCTGGGTGACTTTTGAAAGGTAATAAAGAAATATACTCACCCTTTCCAGGAGAGAGCTTGAGCATTTAAGATCAATTTGTCAGCCTGCTGCACGTCCAACGGTCCACACAGTGACCGCCAAGTAAATCTCTTATGGAATAAAATTCTTGGACTTATGTGCACTGCTAGACAGAATATCAAATCCAGATCACGTAGATAAATTAACCTTTTATTTCCCAACGCGTTTCAAAGTCCATAAAACTTCTTCCTCAGGGGATGACATATATGAGTAGATAGAGCTGTCTCCAGTTTTATACATCCACAGTTTGAAAATTGGCACCAATGATAACATGTGATACAGAGCAAAAGTCAAAGTTCAAACAGATCAAATGTTGTGAGAATATCATAATAATTTATCCTTAGTTGATAAAATCAATTGTTCTTTTATTTATTTCACAGAGAAAACTATTAAAAAGAAGAAAAAAGAAAAAAATATATAATAAAAATATTAAAAGCGAACTCACGCCGCAGAAAAAGCAAGGAGAAGGATCCACAGTCCAATACCCATACCATCACTCCAGACAAGATTATGTCCTGGAGGAGGAAAAGAAAAAGAGGGGAATTTGATATACATATAATTGTGTATATATAAAAAAGGGGAATAAATTACAAATGTCAAATGTATGTTAATAAAATGCTTATAAAATTCTTTGAGAATAAATGAATTAATCTTTTTCTGTTGTTTTTAATTTTTTATGATTGTTTTTCTGCGCTCTATTCAATGTATAGTATTTACCCCCTTATGTAGCCTATGTATTTGGGAGCTGAATGTGCGCGTGCGCGGTTAGTGACTCGGTGTTCTCGATATATGTATTGGAATCCCCGTTTTCGGGTTTTCGGACATTGTCAGAGACATCCTGTCTTGCTAACTACGCATGCGCCATTAAATCTAGTGACCCTTCCGCATTTGGAGCAGTGTTTGTACTATGAGAGTGGATGGCCTGTGCGCGTGTGCAGCCTGAGTCTCGGCTTCCCTGCTCCGTTGTCCATGTCTGGCATTTCTGTTGCCAGTCATGTGACAAGAGGGCGGGTGATATGTCTGAGACATCATGGCGGCGCGTGCGCCGCAATAGGTTGAATCTTACCTCATGTTACATGCACAGGAGTATTTAGGGAGACCGGTTATAGCACACACCACCCCCTGACAAAGGATTTACTCCAAAACGCGCATCGGGGCTGTGTTGCTCATTTACCAGCGGTCCTTAAAGGTATATACCCTCATTTGTCCTCTTTCACCTCTTTTGCTATTTTGCACTCAGCACCTTGCACTTTATAAAATTAGATGAAACTTTATCGTTGTTGGTTTAAATTACACCCTTATATATTTTGTTTTTAGAGCACAGACACTTTTTTGAGCATAGATATAGGTGATTTGGCTCAGAAGCTAAGCTGTGATTGGTTGCTATGACCAACAGTTTTCCTTGCAACCAATCACTAAGCATCTCTCATTTCACCAGAGCTGGATAAAAGTAGTTGAGCTGTGATTGGTTGCTATGCGCAAGTTTTCCCACTTGACAACACCTCAGCAGACACTGACATGGTGGGAGAAATCTAGCATCCCTGGCAACATAAGCTCCCAGCCATCGTCTGTCCCCCAGAAAGCAGTGAGTACATGACAGAAATGAATCCCCCCTCCCATGTGGTATCATTAAGTGACACACTTGAATGCAGGAAAGTGCACATATTAAATGTCATGGGATTTAATATTTTCTCACAGACGCTTTTATGCATTATTGATGTGTTACTGTGCTCTGATGCTATGAGTTTTTTTAAAGTGCTACTTTCCCCATAATTCACCTGAATATACCCATATAACACGTAATGCTTTTCCCGGAACAACTCATTAAATATATCACAGGTCTGCGACTAAAAAGCTGTTTGATTATTTTCATCTAATTTCCATGTATTTTCGTGTGCTGAAAACGAAAAAAACATTGAAAAAAATCCTGGACGTCAGGATGTGCCACAAAATGCAAAATTCTCTTCAAATTTACTAAATTTTTCTCAATTTTTGTTTTTTTTTATCTTAGGGTATTGAAAGTCAAAATTACTATTAATTAATTAACATCAATGCATTGAAGATATACAATGCCATAAAAATATAACTTTCAAAGAAAAGAACTTGCAGAATGAGCTAATGAAACCAGCATCAACTTGTTGCAAGCTGAACGAGCGGGCTCTGACATGCCCGGACTTGTTTCAATTGTTTTATCTTGGTTCTCGCCTGTTCACACTTTTTAATCTCAGTTCGTGTTAGCTCGTCATATTCAACCGTGTTTCCCAAAATTAGCATTAGGGCTCAGCGGAAGTGTATTAATTCGCCTGACAGTTTCTGTTACATTTGTGGTGAATATACAGTGTTGAAGCAACAGCTGAATATTACAGACTTTGTGAAAAAAGTATACTTTGCATATTTCGGACTAAAGCTTGGAGATCAAGATAAAGCTTGGGCGCCTCATAAAGTGTGCAAACGGTTTGTTGAGGACCTCCGAAATTGGATCAAGGGTAAGAAAAAAGCTTTCCGTTATGGGATTCCTATGGTATGGCGAGAGCAAAAGAACCATAGTGACGATTGTTACTTTTGTTCATGTGATGTGAAAGGGTATAATTCAAAATGGAAGCATTCCATTTCATACCCCAATATTCACTCAGCAATTCGTCCTATCCCCCATGGCACAGATATACCAGTACCCAAGGCCCCTGCTACCTTGGAAGAGATAACTAGCTTCGATGAAGGTGGAGTCATACCTGAACCAGATGATGAATCAAGTTCTGACTTTGAAGATGATGCAAGACCAAAATTGTTTTCCCAGGAGGAGATGAATGATTTGGTAAGAGACTTGAATCTTCCCAAAGATGCCACTGAGTTACTCGGATCAAGGCTCAAAAGCAAGAATTTATTGTTGCCAGGAGTGTCTTTTTCTTGGTTCAGACATCGTAAAGATGAGTTTGTTCCTTACTTTGCCCAGGAAGATAAGTTGGTTTATTGCATCGATGTCGAAGGTTTGATGGGTCAATTCAAAATCCAATATGATTCAGCGCAATGGCGTCTTTTTATAGATTCTTCAAAAAGAAGTCTCAAAGCAGTTTTACTCCACAACAGCGGTTTTTATGCTTCCATCCCTGTAGGTCATTCCGTACACCTCAAGGAAACCTACGAGAACTTGAAATTGGATCTTCATAAACTTAAATATGAAGACCACGGTTGGCAACTGTGCGGGGATTTGAAAGGCTTGTGCATGCTGCTTGGGCAACAAGCTGGGTATACCAAATACCCTTGTTTTCTGTGTCTATGGGACAGTCGAGACCAACAAAATCACTGGACCAAGAAGAATTGGCAGCCGAGGGTGCTCACAGTTGGTGAAAAAAATGTCCTCTGAGAAACTTTGGTTCCTCCCCATAAAATTCTTCTACCACCTCTCCACATCAAATTGGGATTGATGAAGCAATTCGTAAAATCACTTCCAAAAGATGGAGAATGCTTCAAATACTTGGTCACCAACTTTCCAGGCCTCTCGGAGGCAAAATTGAAGGAAGGTGTGTTCGTCGGACCACACATTAGAAGGCTTATAGCTGACCAAAAGTTTATCAATACCATGATGCATCCTCAAGAAGAAGGGTGGATTGCATTTAAAGAGGTCGTAGAGAAATTTTTAGGCAATAACAAAGACCCTGACTACAAAAAAATCGTTGGACGAATGCTGAAAGCATTTCAAGCTTTAGGTTGCCTGATGAGTTTGAAAGTGCATTTCCTCCATTCCCACCTTGACAACTTTCCTGAAAATTTGGGAGCTGTGAGTGAAGAGCAAGGTGAACGATTCCACCAGGACATAAAAGAGATGGAAAGAAGATACCAGGGAAGATGGAGCATTACAATGATGGCAGACTACTGTTGGACGCTTCAGAGAGACATTACAGATGCTACTCACAAGCGTAAATGTACCAAGAGAAGCCTCACAGGGAAGAAGCATCGATTTTAGTGTGTGTTAGTGAGCTCATTGCAGTTAAAAAAATGATTTTCATGAAACATTTGTAATAAAAAATTAATTTTATGAGTCTATTTTCATTTATTTTGAGGTATTGTCTTATTTAACATAGTTACTTAAATTGTCAGAAAACATGATGTCCTATGAAGAAACGGAGGTCATTTTCGGATTCAGCGCACTCAAAAACATAAAGATTAAGTGGAATAACCAAAACAGCTCTTGAAAAATGTTTTTTTGCAGACCTGTGATATGATACTATACTGCACACAGATGCTGTACACCCATGAGCAACTCAGCCAGACAAGTTACAAGTTGACAGTGCATGAAAATGTGTGTGAAGGTTTCTCTACTGTACTAATGTATAAGGTTTGTGCCTGTCCATTGGTGAAAAGCATGACTGTGATATTTATGGTGGCAGATAAGTGAGAATATCAGCCTGATCAGTAGAAAACCTGGGATCTCAGTGAACCATGTTTCTGTGCAATTTCACTATTCTACTTTTACTGGCTCTGACGGGATGATGTGGGATATTAAGGGTAGTGTATCAATAGCTTGGAGGATTCCCATTCAAAATAAAACATAACCTTTAATAATCCATTAAAATCTAAGACATCACATAAGCAACACATAAACAAACATAATAGTGCTCGTGCATATCAGTGCTCATTTAAAAAAATGGTTTGGTCTCACCATTAATCCTGGACATAAGTGCCCCGGCGTATTTTTCAGAGGTCCCCTGCTGGGTATTCAGGTCCATATAGCAGCACAAGACAGTGTATGAAAAAGGAGGTTAATAGGGTTACAGGGACTTACTTTTTGGCAGTGATATGGATAGTCGCTCTGCTGGTTGAGGCACCCAGCCATTGCGGGGCCCCTTCTTTATGGACAAATATATTCAAACCCCCTTATATCTAATTATATAACTCCCCTGATGAATCCCAGTTATTGGAGAGGAAACACGTAGGGAGCTAATACCCCTTCTGAGGACTGGGGGTGACACTGTAGGGTCCATTTGGGGCCTGTCCTTGTAAGGGCAGGAGTAATACCTGGGCACGACAGGGAGGATAGGGAAAACTGCACACCTGTAACCCTATTAACCTCCTTTTTCATACACTGTCTTGTGCTGCTATATCGACCTGAATACCCGGCAGGGGACCTCTGAAAAATATGTCGGGGTGCTTATGTCCAGGATTAATGGTGAGACCGAACCATTTTTTTAAATGAGCACTGATATGCACGAGCACTATTATGTTTGTTTATGTGTTGTTTATGTGATGTCTTAGATTTTAATGGATTATTAAAGGTTATGTTTTATTTTGAATGGTAATCCTCCAAGCTATTGACATTTAATCCCTGAGGGTTACACATGTGGTACTAAGCATTCTTTGCCACAGCTGATCTTGGGATATTAGGGGTAGTAGTCCATTGGCTCTGGCTGATGGGATGATGTGGGATATTAGGGGTAGTAGTCCGGTAGCTCTGGCTGACGGGATGATGTGGGATATTATAGTGAATGTGGCTATTCGGAGTGGGCGGGGCTATACACTCAGCTTTATTTATATGGTTGCCATGGCGACGCTGATGTCATAATGGATTGCAAAGGTGACAGTTATGTCATAGTGTGTGTGTGTATCAAGCCCGGCCCCATGATATCATAACGGTTGCCATGGCAATGCTGATGTCATAATGGGTTGCAAAGGTGACAGTTATGTCATAATGGGGTTGCCATGGCGAAGATGTCATAATTGGTATATGGACACGGAACTATGGGATGGAGGATGTGTGATGGTATATGGGCACGGGACTATGGGATGGAGGATATGTATGATGGGTATATTGGCATGGGACTATGGGAAGGAGGATGTGTGATGGGTATATGGGCACTGGACTATAGGAAGGTGGATATGTATGATAGGTATATGGGCATTGGACTGTGGAATGGTGGATATGTATGTTGGGTATATGGGCACGGGACTATGGGATGGAGGATATGTATGATGGGAATATGGGCACTGGACTATGGGACAGAGGATAATTATAATTTGTTATAACTAACCACAGTTAGTTACTATGCCCAGGCAACGCCGGGCTCTTCAGCTAGTTATTAATATTTGCCAAATGCCAGAATAATGAGAGATGATGAATCCAAAGGGAGTTTGTAGCTATATTCCGCGCTGCCGCTTTAGACAAATTCCAGGAGAATGCTGTATGATTGCAGTGGTTTTATTCTACGCGTTTCAGGGGTCTCATGCCCCCTTCATCAGGAAATACCACAAATACATACAGGTATCACAGACATAAATAGGTTTGGAAGGATGCTGGATTTCAAAAAAATGAGCGCCAACAAGTCAGATGATGCAGTGTCAAAGTTCAATGACACCACATGGTTAACAGTTAACCTAAGATATATTACAAAAGAATACATATTTTAAAAGATTTTTTGATTAAATTTTCGTTTACAAAACAGATAATAAAGTCAAATTTACGATTTAAACAAAAAAACAAAAAAACAAAAAAACAAAAAAAAAAAAAAAAAAAAGGGGAAGGGGGGAGTTTATTCCTGTTTAGAGGTGGATACCTTACAAGTGGACTATCGTATGGAAACAGCAAACCGCTTTTTTTTCATTGAAAGCATTGCAATCTTTATACAAAAAGGGGAAAAAAGTAAAAACATAATTTTAATTCTTTACCAATAAAAAATATATAATTTTAGTTAAATTCTAAAAAATTAAATATAAAATTATTTTTTAGTATAGAGGAAATGGGTTAAAAAATAATAAAAGATGCTAAAAGCAGCAACACACGAGAAGCTGCACAGCAGCCAGCGCTGCTCAGAATGAGAACGCAAACAGCATGGATTCATTACTTCACTAATACAAAGATCATGGGCAAATTTTAAATATAACATGAAGCACATAAAAAAGGGGGTTAATATCAGATGCAGCAACACACAGGACGCTGTGCAGGAGCCAACTACTGCTCAAAGAAAAAACGCAGGATAAAGCGGCAGAGTGAATGGGTGGCTTCATTAATAGATAAGATCGCAGGCAGCTTTAGTGTTCACCCCCTGACACATAAGTCTTTTTACTGTGAAGGAGTGGCAGTAACATTCTTGCACTGTTCACTAATCTCTATGACTAGGCAATATATGCATGGGAGCTGAGTTAAAGGAGAAATAAGATACTATTATCAGCCGGGGTCATTCTTTCATGTCAGACTAGTAGAATTAGTAGCGCTTACCCGGGCTTAATTAAAGAAAAAAAAAAAAAAAAAAACCCTTCAAAAAATTCTTCAAAAAATGCAACTAACAGAGAAAAAAAAAAAATTCTTGTCCACCCACGAAAGGGGGCAATGTTTCCCTATCGGTATCTTCCCCCCTTCCCATTTCATTACTGGATTTATCTATACATGATACTACACCAAGCATGCTTTTACCCTCTCAACCTTTCAATACTAATGAGCTTGATACTGTGAATATTCCCACAACAAGTGCTATCACTTCCTCAGAAATTATTAATACCATTATACTGGATAACTCCAATGTTTCCAAAAATGGTATTGTGCCTTTTTTACCCTGTGCTCTCAAGAGCACACCTCAAATAGATCAGTTCTTTCTTCCAAAAAAAGGAAAAAGAAAAAATGCTTTAGAGGAACAAGAGGTGGGAGAAAAAAAGAAAGGAAAAATACTACCTTAACAAGTAGTGAGGAGGGTCATGCTTCTAATATTTTTAATTTATCAGATTATGATCTTACCAGTAGTGAGACAGCCCTTCTCTCCAAAGGATTATCCTTCTGCCCTAATAATAAATCGAAGGATTTTGACCTCTTTTTGGACTTGCAGATTTTTATTAGAAAATTAACTCTCAAAAGACATTTTGCTAAAAACACCACAAAGGATTCTGCTGAAATGGATGAAGATGTTCATGATCTTTTTCATCTCGATGTACCTTATAAATCTAATTTTTATCCCCTTGAGGACAAAAGTCATCAGATTAATGCCTTCAGCGATATTGTACAAAAAGAGTTTGAAAAAATAACACGGAGGGGCATTAGTAAAAGGAAGAAACCTAATCTTAATAGACAAGAGAAACAAGCATTGAAATCCCTTTCTCTTAACAGTTTGATTGTGATTAGACAGGCTGATAAAGGTGGTGGGATTGTAATCCAAAATCGATGTGACTACATTAATGAAGCTCATAGAATTTTATCTGATACTAGCTACTATATTAAAAGCTCATTTAGCGATTATTCTAAATCTATTACAGCCTATAATGCTTTAATCATCGAGGGTCTTTCCCAGAATATTTTCAATTATAAAGAAAAAAAGTTTTTAAGCATTAAAAACCCAAGCATTCCTTTTTTTTATCACTTACCTAAAGTACATAAAGGTCTTTGCAATCCTCCTGGCAGACCGATAATTGCGGGTATTAACTCTCTAACCTCTAATCTAGCTCATTACATTGATAGGATTATGTTACCGCATGTATTTGAATTAAAAAGTCACCTCAGAGACTCAACTCATCTATTGTATCTACTCCAAGAAATCACTTGGAAACCACAATATGTTTTCATTACTATGGATGTGACTGCACTTTATTCTAATATTCCACATGATGTAGGTGTGAATTGTTTTCATCATTTTTTAAAATCTGACATTAGACTTTCTTTGGCTCAAAAGGATTTTATTTTAAAAGGTATTGATTTTATATTGAAAAATAATTTTTTTACCTTTGAAAAAATATTTTATCAACAAGTTAAGGGGACCGCAATGGGCTCGAAGGTAGCACCTACTTTCGCTAACCTTTTCATGGGGATTTTTGAAAATTCCTTTATTTTGAATGAAAATTGGAGCAAAAATATTATTTTTTATAAAAGATTCATTGATGATTTATTTTTTATCTGGGACAACTCCACTAACAATGTTGAAACTTTTATTCAGACAATAAATTGTAATGACTGGGATCTTTCTTTTACAGCAGCTTACAGCAGTCTTTTAATTAATTTTTTAGATATTAACCTTTTTATTAAAGAAGACAGAATATGTAGCAAAACATTTTTTAAAAAAGTAGACACCAATGGCTACATTCATTTTAATAGTGGGCACTACAATAAATGGTTGAATAACATTCCTAACAATCAATTTCACCGGATTAGAAAAAACTGCTCATTGGATACTGACTTTAAAGATCAGTCCAATATTTTAAAGAAAAGATTTTTTGCCCAAAAATACCCTTCACATTTAATTAAGAATGCCTTTAAAAACTCTATCAAAGTAAATCAGAGAGCATTGCTGGAGCCTAAAGAGCAAGTTATTACTGATAAGAACTTTTCAATGAATTTTATAACGCAATTCTCCATTGAACATAATGAAATTCGTAGAATTTTTCATAAGAATTGGCATATATTACTGAACGATCCCATTCTGAACAATATCCTTCCTAGGAATCCCGGGGTTACATTCCGTAGAGCCCCCACAATCAAGGATCTAATAGCCCCTAGCCGCCTGAGACCTCATGCTAGCCCCATTAACGGTTACACCCTGAATTCAACTAAAGGAATCTTTAAATGTGGCACGAGGAACTGCTTATGCTGTTCTAATATAAATCATAAAGCTGATTATATAATTTCATTTTCTACCAAAGAGAAATTTATGATCCCTTTTGTTCTAAATTGTAACTCTGACTTTGTCATTTATGTCATTGAATGTCCCTGTGGTAAGCAATATGTGGGGAGGACCACACAACCCCTACACCTCAGACTGAACTCCCATCGGCATAATATTAAAAAAGGCCTGCTTACTCATGGGCTGTCCAGACATTACGCCTTGGTACATAATAAGAATTCGAAACTATTAAAAATTAGCCCTATCGATCATATACCTAAATGTGCACCGAACAGATCTACGAAACTAAATAGAAAGGAAGCCTATTGGATCTACAAATTAGGGAGTCTGAAACCACAGGGTCTAAATGAAATAACTGAGGTTTTTACCTAGACAGTGGAATTTTTGTTTATATCTATATTCACATGCTCTGCAATCTTAAAAGGAAAAAAAAAAAAAAAAAAAACCCTCATGTGTATAGATGGCTTCTGAGTTCTTTGCGATAATTTCTCTTTGTTCTATTTAAATTTAAAATTTTAAAATTTTATTTGCACTATTTGTGTCAGTTTCCCTTGTTTATAATGTCAACCTAGTTATGCAGTCCCCGCCTTGTGGTTTTTTATATATTTTTTTATAGATTTGTTTGCACTTAATGCAATACCTAATTGCAATTTTATATTTATATTTATATTTATAATTAATTTTACAATACTGTGCCTCCTTGGTCTGATGGAAGAAAAAAAAAAAAAAGAGGAAGGGGAGAAAGAGGAAAAAAGAGAGGAAGGGGGAAGAAAAAAAAAAAAAAAAAAGGAAGAAAAAAAAAAAAAAAAAAAAAAAAAATTATTTATGTATTTGCTTAAATATTGCTTGTGCGTTAGCTCTAAAAGAGTGTTATATATATGAAAATCCTGTATAGCCTCTTATCAGGTTTAGCTCCTTTTGCCCTTGGGAGCAATCACTTTCATACCTCTGTCTTAAACATTTTCTCTGTTAGTTGCATTTTTTGAAGAATTTTTTGAAGGGTTTTTTTTTTTTTTTTTTCTTTAATTAAGCCCGGGTAAGCGCTACTAATTCTACTAGTCTGACATGAAAGAATGACCCCGGCTGATAATAGTATCTTATTTCTCCTTTAACTCAGCTCCCATGCATATATTGCCTAGTCATAGAGATTAGTGAACAGTGCAAGAATGTTACTGCCACTCCTTCACAGTAAAAAGACTTATGTGTCAGGGGGTGAACACTAAAGCTGCCTGCGATCTTATCTATTAATGAAGCCACCCATTCACTCTGCCGCTTTATCCTGCGTTTTTTCTTTGAGCAGTAGTTGGCTCCTGCACAGCGTCCTGTGTGTTGCTGCATCTGATATTAACCCCCTTTTTTATGTGCTTCATGTTATATTTAAAATTTGCCCATGATCTTTGTATTAGTGAAGTAATGAATCCATGCTGTTTGCGTTCTCATTCTGAGCAGCGCTGGCTGCTGTGCAGCTTCTCGTGTGTTGCTGCTTTTAGCATCTTTTATTATTTTTTAACCCATTTCCTCTATACTAAAAAATAATTTTATATTTAATTTTTTAGAATTTAACTAAAATTATATATTTTTTATTGGTAAAGAATTAAAATTATGTTTTTACTTTTTTCCTCTTTTTGTATAAAGATTGCAATGCTTTCAATGAAAAAAAAGCGGTTTGCTGTTTCCATACGATAGTCCACTTGTAAGGTATCCACCTCTAAACAGGAATAAACTCCCCCCTTCCCCTTTTTTTTTTTTTTTTTTTTTTTTTTTTGTTTTTTTGTTTAAATCGTAAATTTGACTTTATTATCTGTTTTGTAAACGAAAATTTAATCAAAAAATCTTTTAAAATATGTATTCTTTTGTAATATATCTTAGGTTAACTGTTAACCATGTGGTGTCATTGAACTTTGACACTGCATCATCTGACTTGTTGGCGCTCATTTTTTTGAAATCCAGCATCCTTCCAAACCTATTTATGTCTGTGATACCTGTATGTATTTGTGGTATTTCCTGATGAAGGGGGCATGAGACCCCTGAAACGCGTAGAATAAAACCACTGCAATCATACAGCATTCTCCTGGAATTTGTCTAAAGCGGCAGCGCGGAATATAGCTACAAACTCCCTTTGGATTCATCATTTCTTTGGTCACTGAAGACCTGTGGATCTGCAGCAGCCGCTACCTACACGCTCTTATCTCATCCTAACCAGGTGAGCATATTTCATGATATACTGTCTTTTGTAACGTGGATAAGACCCTATTGCGCTTTTTTGTCTCCCCCTTTTTTTTGCAATAGAATAATGAGAGAGAGAGAGAATGTTTTAAGGCATTTTTATGACTTACTGCAAAGCCAAAAGTTTACTTACACTAAGATTACTAGGCCTTTAAACAATTCTGGACTGCTCATATGATGATGTTATGTGTTTGGAAGCTTCTGATTTTGGCAACATCGGAGTTAATTAGAGGCACACCTGTGGATGTAGTTTAATGCCCACACAAAACACACTGCTTCTTTGTGTAGCATCATGGGAAAGTCTCAAGAAATCAGCCAAGATATCAGGAAGAGAATTGTGCAGTTGCACAGATCTAGCTCATCCTTGGGTACAATTTCAAAATACCTGAAGGTGCCTCGTTTATCTGTACAAACAATTATAGGCAAGTACAAACAAGATGAGAATGTTCAGCCATCAAACCTCTCAGGAAGGATATTGGTTCTGTGTCCCAGAGATGAAAGTGCTTTGGTATGAAATGTGCATATCAACCCAAGGACAGAAGCAAAAGAACTTGTGAAGATGATGACGGAAACTGGTAAGATTGTGACAATATTCACAGTGAAACAAGTACTGTATCAACATGGGCTGAAAGGCCACACTGCCAGGAAGAAGCCATTACATCAAGAGAAACCTAGAAAACCATATTAGTGATTGAAAATGCACACAGGAACAAAGACCTTAATTTTTGGAGACATGTCCTGTGATCTGATGAAGCTAAAATTGAACTTTTTGGGCATATTGACCATCATTATGTTTGGAGAATAAAGGGAGAAGCTTGAAAGTCTAAGGACACCATACCAACTGTGAAACACAGGGGGTGGCAGCATCATGTTGTGGGATTGCTGCACTTCACAAAATAGATGGCATCATGAGAAAAGAAAATGATGTGGCAATAATGAAGCAACATACACTATAAATAGGTGCTGATATAAATGCCACTCCAAAAAAGTGCATAAGGCAATCAGGATCAAGGGGGTGTTTTGGCCTAAATAGAAATTCACTTTATTAAATTGAAAGCATAAAATCACACATGGGGATGTATAATTAGAAAGCAGGCTAACCAAGAAACCAAATTCCAAGTAACAGGTTATAAGTACAACATTATCATGCAATAATATTAGTCCTACCACAGAATAGCACAAATGTCCAATATCTCTAAAACATCGCAAAGGTTAAGTACATTCTACACTAAACATACCATACACGACTCAGCAGACAGTATCACACAGGATAGGACTAGAAACACAGCTCAGCAGACAGTATCACACAGGATTGGACTAGAAACACAGCTCAGCAGACAGTATCACACAGGATAGGATTAGATACACGGCTAAGCAGACAGTATCACACAGGATGGGATTAGATACACAGCTCAGAATACGGTATCACACAGGATAGGATTAGATTTCCTGTGCACACAGCACAATGTTAAGCCGAGTGCGCGTGCTCCCCTGATTTTAAAGGGGCAGCGCGCACAAGGTAAAATGCCCCCAGCTTGGAGGCAATTAGTTAATGCGTTTATGTGCAAGGTGTCTCCCAGTCAATAGCTGGGAGGCATCTTGTATAAAAGGCAAACTCCCCAATAGGAAGGTGCCTTAGCAACCCTTATAGTTACCTCCTTCTCCTAGTCGCAGGAGACATTGCTCCCAACCCTGGTCCCCCATGTTATAGAAAGTCAAACCTCCCAACTGCTACACTCAGAAACCCCTCTAACCATATTAATATTCCCTGCCTGCCATCTGTCTCTCTTAATTGTGCCCTTTGGAATTCTCGCTCAGTGTGTAAAAAACTCTCCTTCATTCATGACTTTTTCCTTTCTAATTCTCTTAACCTTCTGGCTCTTACTGAAACCTGGATCCAGCAGTCAGACACTACCGCTGCTGCTGCTCTTTCATATGGTGGACTACACTTCTCTCATACCCCAAGATTAGACAATAGAGCAGGTGGAGGCGTTGGTCTGCTCTTATCACCAAAATGTTCCTTTCAGGTTATCCCTCAAGTACCCTCACTTGTCTTCCCTTCTTTTGAGGTCCATGCCATCAGACTCTACACCCCCTTCTCTATGCGAGTGGCGGTGGTATATCGTCCTCCCGGCCCCTCCCATCAGTTCCAGAATCATTTTGCCACTTGGTTCCACATTTTCTCTCCTGCGACATCCCTAACTTCATCATGGGAGATTTCAACATCCCCATTGCTCTTCCCCTCTCCCCATCTGCTACTCACCTTTTATCTCTAACCTCCTCATTTGTACTTTTGCAGCTTACTAATTCTCCAACGCATGAAGGCGGAAACTCCCTCGACTTGGTCTTCTCTTGGCTTTGTGCAGTGGATGATTTTGCAAACTCCCCTCTCCCGCTCTCTGACCACAACCTTCTTTCATTCTCTATCAATAACTGCCAGGCTGCTCAGGTCACCCCCACGGTCCATATTTTTAGAAACATACAGGCCATTAACACCCAGAAACTTATGAAGAACTTGCAGTCTTCATTGGCCCCTATCTCCTCCCTCTCATGTCCTGATTCTGCATTGAAGCATTACAATGAAACACTTCAAAGTGCCCTGGATGAATTTTCACCTCCTATACATAGAACACCACAACATAGACAGCGACAACCCTGGCACACCCGGCAAACACGTTTCCTGCAGCGGTGCTCCAGGTGCGCCGAACGTCTGTGGAGAAAATCCAACCTACCCGAAGATTTCATCCATTATAAGTTTATGCTTCGAACATACAACACTGCCCTTCACCTCTCAAAACAAACCTATTTCAACACCCTCATCACCTCACTGTCCAATAACCCTAAACGTCTCTTTGACACTTTTCATTCTCTACTCAACCCAAGAGTACAGGCCCCAACCACGGAGCCAATTACTTCAAAGAAAAAATTGACCAGATCCGACAGGAAATTATCTCCCAATCACCTCATACCATGCACTGTCCTCCCTCTCCCACTTCATCTAGCTCACTCTCTGATTTTGAACCAGTCACAGAAGAAGAAGTAAGCAGGATCCTTGCATCTTCTTGCCCAACCACTTGCACCAGTGACCCATTTCCGTCACATCTACTCCAGCCCCTTTCCCCTGCTGTCACCCTCACCTAACTAAAATATTTAACCTTTCTCTCTCTTCTGGCATCTTTCCATCCTCATTTAAGCATGCCGTCATACATCCGCTACTTAAAAAACCATCCCTCGACCAAAACTGTGCCGCTAACTATAGACCTGTCTCTAATCTTCCCTTCATCTCTAAACTCCTGGAACGCCTGGTCCACTCCCGTCTTATCCGCTATCTCTTTGATAACTCTCTTCTCGACCCTCTCCAATCCGGTTTCCGCTCTTTACACTCTACTGAAACTGCCCTCAGTAAAGTCTCTAATGATCTACTAACAGCTAAATCAAATGGTCATTACTCCATGCAAATTCTCTTGGATCTCTCTGCAGCATTCAACACTGTGGATCATCAGCTCCTCCTCACTATGCTCCGTTCCATTGGCCTCAAGGACACTGTTCTCTCCTGGTTCTCCTCCTATCTCTCTGACCGCTCCTTTACTGTATCTTTTTGCTGGCTCCTCCTCCTCTCATCTTCCCCTTACTGTTGGGGTTCCTCAAGGATCAGTCCTAGGCCCCCTCCTCTTCTCTTTGTATACTGCCCCTATTGGTCAAACAATCAGTAGATTTGGTTTCCAGTACCATCTCTATGCTGATGACACCCAATTATACGCTTCTTCTCCTGACATCACGCTAGCCTTTCTAGAAAACACCAGCGATTGTCTAAACGCTGTGTCTAACATCATGTCCTCACTATATCTGAAACTGAACCTGTCAAAGACTGAACTCCTTGTCTTTCCTCCCGCTACTAATGTACCTATACCCAACATTGCCATTTCCGTGTGTGGTTCCACTATTACTCCCCAGCAACATGCCCGCTGTCTTGGGGTCATGCTTGACTCCGAGCTTTCCTTTGTCCCCCACATATGATCACTGGCTCGCTCTTGTTATCTGCACCTCAAAAGCATTTCTAGAATTCGACCTTTTCTTACTTTTGACTCCGCAAAAACTCTTATTGTTTCTCTTATTCATTCTCGTCTTGACTATTGTAACTCTCTTCTAATCGGTCTCCCTCTTACTAAACTCTCCCCCCTCCAATCTATCTTTAGTGCTGCTGCCAGGACCATATTCCTCGCCAATCGTTACACCGATGCCTCTACCTTGGGCCAGTCATTACATTGGCTATCCATCCACTCCAGAATCCAGTACAAACTTATTACCCTCACCCACAAAGCTCTTCATGGAATAGTACCACCATACATCTCCTCCCTTGTTTCAGTATAACATCCTACCCGCGCCCTCCGTTCTGCTGATGACCTGAGGTTAGCATCCTCATTAATCAGAACCTCTCACTCCCGTCTCCAAGACTATACACGTGCTGCGCCAATTCTTTGGAATGCACTTACCAGGTCAATACGATTAGTCCCCAATCCCCAAAATTTTAAGCGTGCCCTGAATACTCATTTGTTCAGACTGGCCTACCGCCTCAACACATTAACCTAATCTATCCCTATGTGGCACAGCCAAAAGTTTTTACCATAACCAGGTTCCCCGCATCATGTTACCACATGCTTTATGCATCCATTAGCGCTCTGCATCTGTACTCCTACACACTTAACATTATGGCTGGTCCATACAATCAGGGCAACTGTTACCATCCACCTTTCGTGTCTCCCTTTTTTCCTCATAGATTGTAAGCTTGCGAGCAGGGCCCTCATTCCTCTTGGTATCTGTTATGATCTATGTGATTATTGTAATGCTGTAATGTCTATTGTCTGTACAAGTCAACTCTGAAATGTAAAGTGCTGAGGAATATGTTGGCGCTATAGAAATAAAATGTACAGTATTATTATTTATTATTATTAAATGGTTTAGACTCCGCCCTGAAGTGGCATCTGGCATTTACCTGCTGCACAAGTCTTACCTCACCACTTGAGCCTCTAGTAAACACTAAGATATCTGCTTAGTCATGCCACTCCAGGTTAGGTCTGGTCCATGGGCACATTGGGTCCACGAACCACATGAACCACCTGCGAGCGTGACACACAGGACAATGCACCTCCTGCATAAAAGACCTTTTCACTCAATGAATGATTGTTGTGCTTGTTCACTATGTGATCGGTAGCCTGTTTACACTGAAAGATTATCATAATTGAGTGTTATCAACAATGCTCATTCACAATAATCTTTCAGCATAAATGCAGTGTAAAGGCCCCGTCACACTAAGCGAGATCGCTAGCGATATCGCTTAAGCGGCACCGATTTGATAACGCAACAGCGACATTGTCAGCAATGTCGCTGTGTGTGACATGCAGCGGCGATGTGGCCTCCGCTGCGATGTCGCTGATCGTGCTCGAACGTCCTGTGCTGTTTTTTGATCGTTGGCATCCCGCTGGTGAGTCTGAATCGCTGAGTTTGACACCCTTTATGAACGACGAGCGACCTCGTTAGCGACTCATATCTCTGCGGTGCAGGCGGGACTAGGTTTTCTTTTGTAAATGCCCCTCAGCTCCGATTGGTGGCCACTACAACACCTCAGCATAAAAGAAAACGTAAAACTGCGCTCCCATCCATTGTTCCTGAGCGCTTTGTGGATACATTATTCCTCCAACGTTCTGGTGCTAGTCCTTTGTGCGTTGTACGAGGATACTATATCTTGTGTGGGTTTTTTCTGCCATCCTGTCTGAGTTGCTACTGCGCTTCTTCTTGGAATTTATACCTTCTGGATTTTTGGTTTTCCCTTCCCTTGTTTGTGATGTTTTGTTATCACCCTATTTTATTTGTGTATCTTAACACATCTTTTTTGGTTTATTTATTTATTTTTTTATGGTTAAGGCTGCTTGCCTTCAATATATATATACTGGCGTGTTGCCAAGAAATTTTTTTTTTTTGCCGCGCCCACCCCCGCAATTTTTAGATCTTTGTTGTGTTAACGTTTAGAGGTAATCTATTTGCTATATTTGATCCTCCATTTATTTAAAAAATCTTTTAGTCATTTTTGGGGCATGTAACATAGGATTACCCAGCAATCTTTTGCCAGCAGCGCCCAGCCCCCGCCATTTTAGGCTCTTTGCTGCGTTACCTTTTGTAAGCCCGCTGTTATTTCAGGTCATAACTCAATTAAACATTTACTTATGATTTTTTTTTGCATTTTATTTGTTTTTTTCTTTATGGTAGTGTTTCGAGCTGTGCCCGGCTAATCCATATAACACTGTTTTTATTGTTTCTTTTAGTAATTTCGTGAGCTATCAATTGCATGCAATGTTAGCATAAAACAAGTCCTGTTATAAAAATTGCTCTAACTTTTTTTAATAACTTCTCTCATCTTTACCGGTTATTTTGCAGGTTTCACATAATGAACATGAACACCGCGGAGCGGGTGGTTGTGGCAGCTGCATTACTGATGGAGGGAGATCGACAAGAAGAGGCACGGATGGAAGAGAGGTGTTCCAAACGAAAGCGTCGCATGTGGACCAGAGAATGGCTGGAGCAGAGGTCCAAATTCTCCCACATGCAACTAGTGAGAGAGTTGCAGGAGAAGAATTCGCATGATTTCCGGAATTATCAGCTGATGTGTATGTTTTTGTATAATTTATATCCTGGCTGCTGCTTTTACACACATCCACCGCACTGGCATTAACGCTCTACACTCCGTCCACATTGGCCCCTCACTCCTTTCCTCTCCTATGTATAGCACTCATGCTCTTTTCACATTCCTACACAGCACTGATCCATTCAGTCCCACCATTCAACATCAGAGATGCTCTCACAAATCACAACCATCTGCTCACTCTTTCTATCCTCCTTCTCCTAGTCGCAGGAGACATTGCTCCCAACCCTGGTCCCCCATGTTATAGAAAGTCATACCTCCCAACTGCTACACTCAGAAACCCCTCTAATCATATTAATATTCCCTGCCTGCCATCTGTCTCTCTTAATTGTGCCCTTTGGAATTCTCGCTCAGTGTGTAAAAAACTCTCCTTCATTCATGACTTTTTCCTTTCTAATTCTCTTAACCTTCTGGCTCTTACTGAAACCTGGATCCAGCAGTCAGACACTACCGCTGCTGCTGCTCTTTCATATGGTGGACTACACTTCTCTCATACCCCAAGATTAGACAATAGAGCAGGTGGAGGCGTTGGTCTGCTCCTATCACCAAAATGTACCTTTCAGGTTATCCCTCAAGTACCCTCACTTGTCTTCCCTTCTTTTGAGGTCCATGCCATCAGACTCTACACCCCCTTCTCTATGCGAGTGGCGGTGGTATATCGTCCTCCCGGCCCCTCCCATCAGTTCCTGAATCATTTTGCCACTTGGCTTCCACATTTTCTCTCCTGTGACATCCCTAACTTCATCATGGGAGATTTCAACATCCCCATTGCTCTTCCCCTCTCCCCATCTGCTACTCACCTTTTATCTCTAACCTCCTCATTTGGCCTTTTGCAGCTTACTAATTCTCCAACGCATGAAGGCGGAAACTCCCTCGACTTGGTCTTCTCTCGGCTTTGTGCAGTGGATGATTTTGCAAACTCCCCTCTCCCGCTCTCTGACCACAACCTTCTTTCATTCTCTATCAAGAACTGCCAGGCTGCTCAGGTCACCCCCACGGTCCATATTTTTAGAAACATACAGGCCATTAACACCCAGAAACTTATGAAGAACTTGCAGTCTTCATTGGCCCCTATCTCCTCCCTCTCATGTCCTGATTCTGCATTGAAGCATTACAATGAAACACTTCAAAGTGCCATGGATGAATTTGCACCTCCTATACATAGAACACCACAACATAGACAGCGACAACCCTGGCACACCCGGCAAACACGTTTCCTGCAGCGGTGCTCCAGGTGCGCCGAACGTCTGTGGAGAAAATCCAACCTACCCGAAGATTTCATCCATTATAAGTTTATGCTTCGAACATACAACACTGCCCTTCACCTCTCAAAGCAAACCTATTTCAACACCCTCATCACATCACTGTCCAATAGCCCTAAACTTCTTTTTGACACTTTTCATTCTCTACTCAACCCAAGAGTACAGGCCCCAACCACGGAGCCAATTACTTCAAAGAAAAAATTGACCAGATCCGACAGGAAATTATCTCCCAATCACCTCATACCATGCACTGTCCTCCCTCCCCCACTTCATCTAGCTCACTCTCTGATTTTGAACCAGTCACAGAAGAAGAAGTAAGCAGGCTCCTTGCATCTTCTTGCCCAACCACTTGCATCAGTGACCCATTTCCGTCACATCTACTCCAGCCCCTTTCCCCTGCTGTCACCCTCACCTAACTAAAATATTTAACCTTTCTCTCTCTTCTGGCATCTTTCCATCCTCATTTAAGCATGCCGTCATATATCCGCTACTTAAAAAACCATCCCTCGACCAAAACTGTGCCGCTAACTATAGACCTGTCTCTAATCTTCCCTTCATCTCTAAACTCCTGGAACGCCTGGTCCACTCCCGTCTTATCTGCTATCTCTTTGATAACTCTCTTCTCGACCCTCTCCAATCCGGTTTCCGCTCTTTACACTCTACTGAAACTGCCCTAAGTAAAGTCTCTAATGATCTACTAACAGCTAAATCAAATGGTCATTACTCCATGCAAATTCTCTTGGATCTCTCTGCAGCATTCGACACTGTGGATCATCAGCTCCTCCTCACTATGCTCCGTTCCATTGGCCTCAAGGACACTGTTCTCTCCTGGTTCTCCTCCTATCTCTCTGACCGCTCCTTTACTGTATCTTTTTGCTGGCTCCTCCTCCTCTCATCTTCCCCTTACTGTTGGGGTTCCTCAAGGATCAGTCCTAGGCCCCCTCCTCTTCTCTTTGTATACTGCCCCTATTGGTCAAACAATTAGTAGATTTGGTTTCCAGTACCATCTCTATGCTGATGACACCCAATTATACGCTTCTTCTCCTGACATCACGTCAGCCTTTCTAGAAAACATCATTGATTGTCTAAACGCTGTGTCTAACATCATGTCCTCACTATATCTGAAACTGAACCTGTCAAAGACTGAACTCCTTGTCTTTCCTCCCGCTACTAATGTACCTATACCCAACATTGCCATTTCCGAGTGTGGTTCCACTATTACTCCCCAGCAACATGCCCGCTGTCTTGGGGTCATGCTTGACTCCGAGCTTTCCTTTGTCCCCCACATATGATCACTGGCTCGCTCTTGTTATCTGCACCTCAAAAACATTTCTAGAATTTGACCTTTTCTTACTTTTGACTCCGCAAAAACTCTTATTGTTTCTCTTATTCATTCTCGTCTTGACTATTGTAACTCTCTTCTAATCGGTCTCCCTCTTACCAAACTCTCCCCCCTCCAATCTATCTTTAGTGCTGCTGCCAGGACCATATTCCTCGCCAATCGTTACACCGATGCCTCTACCTTGGGCCAGTCATTACATTGGCTATCCATCCACTCCAGAATCCAGTACAAACTTATTACCCTCACCCACAAAGCTCTTCATGGAATAGTACCACCATACATCTCCTCCCTTGTTTCAGTATAACATCCTACCCGCGCCCTCCGTTCTGCTGATGACCTGAGGTTAGCATCCTCAATAATCAGAACCTCCCACTCCCATCTCCAAGACTATACACGTGCTGCGCCAATTCTTTGGAATGCACTTACCAGGTCAATACGATTAGTCCCCAATCCCCAAAATTTTAAGCGTGCCCTGAATACTCATTTATTCAGACTGGCCTACCGCCTCAACACATTAACCTAATCTATCCCTATGTGGCACAGCCAAAAGTTTTTACCATAACCAGGTTCCCCGCATCATGTTCCCACATGCTTTATGAATCCATTAGCGCTCTGCATCTGTACTCCTACACACTTAACATTATGGCTGGTCCATACAATCAGGGCAACTGTTACCATCCACCTTTCGTGTCTCCCTTTTTTCCTCATAGATTGTAAGCTTGCGAGCAGGGCCCTCATTCCTCTTGGTATCTGTTATGATCTATGTGATTATTGTAATGCTGTAATGTCTATTGTCTGTACAAGTCACCTCTGAAATGTAAAGTGCTGAGGAATATGTTGGCGCTATAGAAATAAAATGTATTATTATTTATTATTATTAAATGGTTTAGACTCCGCCCTGAAGTGGCATCTGGCATTTACCTGCTGCACAAGTCTTACCTCACCACTTGAGCCTCTAGTAAACACTAAGATATCTGCTAAGGCTAGTTTCACACTAGCATTTTGGAGCGCAGCGACGGCCTGCGCACGGCCGCCGCTAAGCCCCGCCCCCTGTCGCGCCTCCGCCGGTAGCTCCGCCTTCCGGCACATGACGCTGCATGCGCCCTGCGTCCCCTATCTCTATCATTGGGGGCGCAGGCCGTGCGCAGTATGCGTTTGGCGGTGCATGCGCCTTTTTGACGGCGCGACGGCGCAACCAAACTGCAGCAGGTTGCGCTTGGCGCAGGTCGGCGCACCCTAAAAAAGGCGCATGCGCCGCCAAACGCATACTGTGCATGGCCTGCGCCCCAATGATAGAAATAGGGGACGCAGGGCGCATGCAGCGTCATGCACCGGTAGGCGGAGCTACCGGCGGAGGCGCGGCAGGGGCGGGGCTTAGCGACGGCCGTGCGCAGGCCATCGCTGCGCTCCAAAACGCTAGTGTGAAACTAGCCTTAGTCATGCCACTCCAGGTTAGGTCTGGTCCGTGGGCACATTGGGTCCACGAACCACATGAACCACCTGCGAGCGTGACACACAGGACAATGCACCTCCTGCATAAAATACCTTTTCACTCAATGAATGATTGTTGTGCTTGTTCACTATGTGATCGGTAGTCTGTTTACACTGAAAGATTATCATAATTGAGTGTTATCAACAATGCTCATTCACAATAATCTTTCAGCATAAATGCAGTGTAAAGGCCCCGTCACACTAAGCGAGATCGCTAGCGATATCGCTTAAGCGGCACCGATTTGATAACGCAACAGCGACATTGTCAGCGATGTCGCTGTGTGTGACATGCAGCGGCGATGTGACCCCCGCTGCGATGTCGCTGATCGTGCTCGAACATCCTGGGCTGTTTTTTGATCGTTGGCATCCCGCTGGTGAGTCTGAATCGCTGAGTTTGACACCCTTTATGAACGACGAGCGACCTCGTTAGCGACTCATATCTCTGCGGTGCAGGCGGGACTAGGTTTTCTTTTGTAAATGCCCCTCAGCTCTGATTGGTGGCCACTACAACACCTCAGCATAAAAGAAAGCGTAAAACTGCGCTCCCATCCATTGTTCCTGAGCACTTTGTGGATACATTATTCCTCCAACGTTCTGGTGCTAGTCCTTTGTGCGTTGTACAAGGATACTATATCTTGTGTGGGTTTTTTCTGCGATCCTGTCTGAGTCGCTACTGCGCTTCTTCTTGGAATTTACACCTTCTGGATTTTTGGATTTCCCTTGCAAGGTACACATTGTTTGTGATGTTTTGTTATCACCCTATTTTATTTGTGTATCTTAACACATCTTTTTTGGTTTATTTATTTATTTTTTTTATGGTTAAGGCTGCTTGCCTTCAATATATATATACTGGCGTGTTGCCAAGAAATTTTTTTTTTTTGCCGCGCCCAACCCCGCAATTTTTAGATCTTTGTTGTGCTAACGTTTAGAGGTAATCTATTTGCTATATTTGATCCTCCATTTATTTAAAAAATCTTTTAGCCTTTTTTGGGTCATGTAACATAGGATTACGCAGCAATCTTTTGCCAGCCGCGCCCAGCCCCCGCCATTTTAGGCTCATTGCTGCGTTACCTTTTGTAAGCCCGCTGTTATTTCAAGTCATAACTCAATTAAACATTTACTTATGAGTTTTTTTTGCATTTTATTTGTTTTTTCTTTATGGTAGTGTTTCGAGCTGTGCCCGGCTAATCCATATAACACTGTTTTTATTGTTTCTTTTAGTAATTTCGTGAGCTATCAATTGTATGCAATGTTAGCATAAAACAAGTCCTATTATAAAAATTGCTCTAACTTTTTTTAATAACTTCTCTCATCTTTACCGGTTATTTTGCAGGTTGCACATAATGAACATGAACACCGCGGAGCGGGTGGTTGTGGCAGCTGCATTACTGATGGAGGGAGATCGACAAGAAGAGGCACGGATGGAAGAGAGGCGTTCCAAACGAAAGCGTCGCATGTGGACCAGAGAATGGCTGGAACAGAGGTCCAAATTCTCCCACATGCAACTAGTGAGAGAGTTGCAGGAGAAGAATTCGCATGATTTCCGGAATTATCTGCTGATTTCGGAGGAATCATTCAAGCTCTTACTGGAATGTGTGAGGCCACTCATTGAACGGCAGGATACAAAGATGCGTGCAGCAGTTTCGGCAGAGGAAAGATTGGCAGTGACGCTGCGATTCCTGGCAACCGGACGCTCGATACAAGACTTGCAATTTTCTGCTGCTGTTTCTAGATCACTGCTCAGCGTATTAATTCCAGAGACATGCAATGCCATCGTCCGCAGTCTACGGAGCTACATGCCTTTTCCAAAATCGGAGGCGGAATGGCAAAAAAATTGCATTTGATTTTGAACATATTTGGCATTTTTTTAGCGGTTTTTCCGCGGTTTTCGCTATAAAACCGCTATAAAACCGCTAAAAATAAGCTGCACAGTCATTTCTATGCATTTTGCACTTTTTGTGCACATTGATGCGTTTTCTGCCGCGAAAAAACCGCATCGCGGTAAAAAACGCAGCATGCTCATTAATTTTGCGGATTTTCCCCGTTTTAGGCCTCTTCCATGCGGTTTTAAACCGCTGCGGGAAAAAACTGCATCAAAACCGCGCAAAAAACGCAAGCGGAAAAATAGGTGCGGTTTCTGGGAAGGGATTCAGGTTTTTGAGCAGAAAATTTCTGCAACGTGTGCACTTAGCCTAACTGTGGTGGTGCTTTGGATGGCAAACATGTGCAGATCATGCAACCACCTAACAGCGGATCGTATTACTACAACTACAAGGGCTACTTCAGCGTGATCCTCATGGCCCTTGTTAATGCCAATTATGAATTTATAACATTGATGTTGGCATGAACTGCAGGGTTTTCCTGTTGCCGCTTGACTCAACACCTCTAGCATTACCCTTTCTGCATGAACACGCTGAACTGGATCTAATGTTGGTTGCTTTTCATTCGCATAGTAAGCAAAGCCTGTAATCTGTGGTTGGTTCTGCAGTGTGGTTAGGACTTTTGTTGCAAGTTCTTAAAAATTCAGGAGTAGCCGAGGTGGGGGCCTTCCTTTTTCTACCAGAATATGTAAGTCGCCTCGACACAGATGAGGATGGTGGCTCTACAGTTTCCTCATCTTGTACCGTTGCCATACTGTCTTCTTCATGCGTGAGTGACGGAGGTGTTGAGACAGCCTCTTCTGTGTCCTGCGTGAACAGAAAATGCATGTTAAATCACAAAACAAAAGTAATTTATCATCACACTATAACACCCAAATACAGCAAAGCGTGTCCTTCCACGGTATGAAAAATGGTTAGGCCTAAACAGGAAAAGTTGGTTACTTATCAGTACATGAAGGGATTAGTTTTGCTATGTGCTAGATTTATCCTTTTACATTGAAATTTTCTAGCCAACTAGGGCATGTACATTGCAATGTTTATTACAAGAAAACAAGGTACTTACATCTCCGGCAGGGGAGTCCAGCTGGATCACAGGGTCAGGTGTCAACATAGAAGTCATTTTTCTTGGTACTCCTTGGTCCCTTGTGAAAGCAAGATCAAAGTACCACAATTTGGGGACATATACGTCTTCCGACCTGGCTCCTGACTTGCTCGAATTCTCCACTTTGTTCAGTTCTTTCCTGTATACAGTGCGGAGGCCCTGAATCCTTTTTTTGACCACTGCCTCATCCACTGCCTCATTAGGATAATGTTTTTTTGAAAGCTCAACCAGTTTTTGATACACCTCATTCTTTTTCATCCTGTTGCTGAAATCTGCCGACTTGATTTTCCACAAACAAGGCATCGAGCGGTACATCTCAATGAAATCACGCAAAAAATCTTGCTTATCGGCCATCTGAAATAAAAAAAAGAGGAAGCAGTGAGAACAGCCCAATACATGTAACATTTGTTTTATTTAAAGGTATGATTAAATAAAATACATAGATGACCTACAAATGTAAACACAGCTAGGATCATAAAATGGTGGTGTGGGTGCGGCAGAAAAAAAAATGGCTACCCATCCCAAAGCGGACCCTACAATAGCTTGTTGTTTTAGCATAACCTCAATGGAGAATAGTTATGGCGGGGGTGGGCGCGTCAGGAAAATTGAAATAATCAAACGTGGCTATTTAACAGCATTGCAAAAATGTGTAATCGAATTACGATTATATACAATACATAGATGACCTACAAATCTTAACGCCGCTATAATCCCAAAATGGCAGTGGTGGACACGGTAGGAAAAATAAAATAGCTATCCATGCCAAAGCGGCCCTTAGCTTGTGGGGGCATTACATACATGGACAATACTGTTATGGCGGGGGTGGGCGTGGCAGGAAATTTGAAATGGCCAAACATGGCTATTTAACAGCATTACAAACAAGTATAATCTAATAACCATTGAATGCAATACATAGATGACCTACAAATGTTAACGCAGCTAAGATCCTAAAATGACGGAGGTGGGCGCGGTAGGAAAACAAAAATGGCTACTCATGCCAAAGCGGCCCTCCATTAGTTTGTGGTAGCATAAACTAAATAGACAATACAGTAAT
This sequence comes from Dendrobates tinctorius, assembly GCF_039654945.1. Taxonomy (NCBI): domain Eukaryota; kingdom Metazoa; phylum Chordata; class Amphibia; order Anura; family Dendrobatidae; genus Dendrobates; species Dendrobates tinctorius. The sequence goes on from NW_027361676.1 coordinate 32,062,171, forward strand.
GGCGGGGGTGAGCGCGGCAGTAAAAATGAAATGGCTAAACATGACCTTAGAAAAGTATAAAATGCCTATGGAAAGCATTAAATAATTGTACAACATAGTTAAAATAACATATAAATGATAACTGTCCGATAAATGGAAATGAAATACAGAGCGTCTGATGGCGGCGGGGGCGGCTGGAAAAGTACAATGGCTGCTGTATATAAAAACATATCTAAATGTTGAATAAAGTTATAAAAAGTTAAATGCCACAAAGATCATTAAAAAAATACAAACTGTGCCTACCTTACAAGACAGAGTTTAAAATTCCTGAAGGACTAAATCCAAGGAAAACGCAATAGCGGCTCAAACTGGATCGCAGGAGCAGGAAAGCAGAAGGCTCGCAGGATGCAATATGGAACGCTGCTGGAATATCGTATGAACCACAGCACTGGAGAACAATGGAAGGTAGCGCTAATACGTTGCCTTTTATGACGCGGTCGTCCAATCACAAAGCGAGAGCTTACCAGTGACCACCAATCTGTGCAGAGGGGTGTGGTCTGAGTCTGTTAACAATACATGCTGTGTGACAGATCCCAATGACCGCCGAGATCGTTATACAGATCGCTGATCGCTGCTGTGTGTTAGTAGATCTGCCTGTTTGGCAGCTAACTAGCGACCATGTAGCGATGCACAAACGATCTTTGCCAGGTCGCGTCGTTGTCGTGATCGCTGGTGCGATCGCTTAGTGTGACGAGACCTTAAGAGATCTACAAGTCTAAGAGATCTACGTAACACTGTTAAGAGTTTGTATTATGAAATCATCTTGCAGTAGATTCTATGTAATTATCACTTATTTGGCTATGATGATTGCATATAACACATAAAAGGAATATGATAAACATTTACCATTAGTTCATAAAACTATTTTTGGTTAACTTGAATGTAACAATGACATAAGATTTATTAATCTGATTACCCAACATCAATCAGCTCGTTCACCTATCCCCAAAACGTCAAGCTGTCAAAAATCGTTGTCCAATTTATTAAACCAAAAAGCAGCTAATTTCATTAGTGCCTTCCTTTTGAATGACTTAAACAGCCTTGTACTACGTGTTATTATATTATTTTGTGTAATACCTGGTCACTCAATCATTTGAATGGGCATTGAGTAATAGCATATCGTAACTGCAAACTCCTTGACATTGTAAACTAATTGCTTCCGATTTTCACGATCCACACATGTAGCTACTGTATGTGCTGGCTCCTAGAGATGGTAGAAGCTGCTGAGATCCAAATTTGGCAGATTGTTTGAATTTGACAGACTAATTTAATATGCATTGAGGTGAATTGAAAGTTCCCCATTTGGCTCTGGAGTCTGGGGAGACTCTAGAGCATAATACATGTGGTGTATAAAATAAAATTAATACTCAAATCAACATTCACCTGTCCTGGCATCACAGCTACATCCTGGTCTTCCACTCTGTCCAGTCTCTTCTTTCATTCTTCCTGTGGCACGCAATGTTCTCTTCAGCCACCTTCACCATGTCTGGGCTTTCAGCATCACATAAGCATCTGACATCACAGCACATGGCAGTTGGTGAGCTGCTTCTTCTTTAACACAGATGAGCAGCAAAGTATTTTTTAAACCCATTTCCTGTCCCTCTACAGTTGTGCTATTTGTGAAATCAACAAAATGGCAGTCAGCTCATTTTCCACATTGCTGAAATCACACATAGCACATTGAAAAAATATTGCTGTCAGGATAGTTGAGTTTGTCTAAAATTAATTCACTATTCTTTATTGGCTTCCTTTTGAGATGACTTTTTCCAATTTGGCCTCTTTAAGTTAAAACATTGGGACATGAGTGGCGTGGCCTGGGCTCTGAGCATGTAGGAGGCAAGAGCTCTAAGCTCCCACAGTCACACACTAAAGCAACAAAAAAGCATGCAAAGGGTTAACAAAAAAACCCATACTGGACCCTATTCTATTCCTGAAACTCTGGTGCACATTCTGAGCCTAAAACTAGGACCCTGGTCCAAAGGAGACCGAAGATATGAACTTTTAAAAGTTTGGGACAGTAGTGGTGTAGGAGAAACAGAGGGACATCACCCTGCCACCATTTGCCTTCCTGGAAGTGACTGGAGTGCTACTGTGGGCTGTATATAAGCCAGGACTGATCTGGAGGCTCATCGCCAGTAATAAGGACAATAAGGACTTTATTTGGAATCCTCCCGGTAAGGCACAACTTGATTCTAACTGACTGCAATGTTTTTTGCCTGCGGGGTGTAGAGGATAATGGCACTGCTGCGGAGGAGGGATACGGAACTATGCACAATCTCCCCTCTGGATTTCTGACTGAGTGCCGCCGAAATCAGGAAGTTCCACGGCCAGTGTGAGGAGAGCAGGGGCAGAGGAGCTGATCTGGACCCTTTCTGGACTGACACACCGAGGATATAAGCAGAGGACCCCGGCGGGGACTACTTTCTTGTCACAGAGCAGAGAGGCGGAGGGATACCACTGGACCCATTGAACAGACATCAGAACGGCTAAGGCTAGTTTCACACTTGCTTTATTTTGCTGCGCGTTTTTCCCGCAAAAAAACTCATTAAAAAAACGCATACAAATGCATACAAACGCTGCGTTTTTTTCAAGCATTTTTATGCGCATGCAGGAAAAAAACGCAGCGTTTTTGTGCGTTTGTATGCGTTTTTTGTGCGTTTGCGTTTTTTTACAGACTTTGGAAAAAAACCCAAAAAAAGAAAAAACAACCATTCAACAACACACAAGACCAATGGGACTTCATTGTGGGTGTGGTATGTTAATATATAGACCCTGTCTACAGTATTCTTCACATTTGCTTGATTCTTCTCGTGACCATGGATCTGCGCTGGAAGAGTTTTCACTTCAACTTGGATTTGGACATCGCGATGGCTCAGGCGTATGCAGTTGCTTGCCATGAACAAAGGAAGAGAGAGAGGCAGCGAAGACGGCGGCGTATGTGGATACATCCGATTGTTGAACTCCGGGAGAGCCGTGGGGCATACCACACCCTCTACAGCGAGCTCCAGTCAAACCCGGAGAAATTTACAGATTATATCCGGATGTCCCACGAAAGTTTCATGGATTTGCTTGCTCGTGTCCAACAATCCATCCGGAGACAGGACACACAGCTCCGTCGTGCGATTCCTCCTGAGGAACGGCTACTGGTGACATTACGGTATGTTTTAAAAACCAAGGGGTGCGGTCTGATGTTTTTTTTTTAAATTTAGTATTCAAAACCTTGGGTAATTAGTTTTCGTGAATGTACTAATATTTTATTTTATAGTTTTTTAAAATAATATACATAAATATTAATTTTACTTCTTTGTCTGTTCACAGATTCCTGGCGACTGGAGAAACCCTATCTTCACTACACTTCCAGTACCATATTGGAATCTCTACCTTGTCTGGAATTGTTGCTGACACCTGCCGGGCTCTCTGGAATGTTCTTTGTCCAGAATTTATGCCCCTGCCCACCGCTGAAAAGTGGATGGAAATTGCTGACAAATTCTGGACAGTATGCAATTTTCCCAACTGTTTGGGAGCTGTTGATGGTAAACACATACGGATCATCAAACCCCAAAGAACGGGATCTGAGTACTATAATTACAAAAAGTACTTTTCAATAGTACTCATGGCGATTGCGGATGCCGGATGTATGTTTGTAGCAGTGGACATTGGAGCATTTGGCCGTGGTAATGACTCACAGGCTTTTAAAAACTCAGACATGGGCCGGAGGTTGTATGGCAACCAATTTAATTTCCCTATGCCACGGCCTCTTCCTCACACCGAAGCTCCGCCACTGCCCTTTGTAATGGTTGGCGATGAGGCTTTTCAAATGCGCGGAAACTTACTGAAACCCTACTCCAGCCGGGACTTGGACCACACCAAAAAAATATTTAATTACAGGCTGACCAGGGCCAGAAGAACTGTCGAGTGTGCTTTTGGGATTCTTGTCTCCAGATGGCGAATTCTGGGCACGGCCATTAATCTTAAACTTGAAACAGTCGATGAGGTGGTGAAGGCCTGTGTGGTTCTACATAACTTTGTGATGGCTAAAGAGCACCCGACCTTTGAACTGGACGATGATGCTCCTAACCCATTGCCTGAATTCACTCAGCACACTCTCAGGTCATCCGTTGAAGTTGGCCAAATGAGGGACCAATTTGCGGCCTACTTTATTTCTGATGTAGGACGGGTGCACTGGCAAGATGAAATGGTGTAATGTTTTTGTTTGTTTATGGTAATAAAAAACCTTATTTGATACCATTACTGAGTGCACTATATTTTTTAAACTCCAATTAAATAAAAATATATTGGAACGAGCAAAGCTGCAGGCCATGAATCGGGAAACCAATTTTTTTCAAGAGAAAATTGTGCAACTAGTTGAAAAAAAAGTATGTGATTTTCTCAAAACACAACCCTCAAAACCCAACCCCAATGAAAGTCCATGGGGAATACAAGTCAGCATTGAGTGGATGAATGTAATCTGCTCCATTCCAACTTACAAGTTATTACACTAGGCCTTGGAATGACTATACTAGGCCGTGGTATTTCAAATATGAGTATAGTAGGCCTTGGGCCTACTAGTATAGTCATATGTGAAATACCACGGCCTAGTATAGTCATACCAAGGCCTACTCGATTTTTGCCAACTAGGATCTTGTTTCACGAAAAACAAACTGGTGAAACTTGACAAGTTTCAACAGTTTGTTTTTCATGAAACCAGATTCTAGTTGGTAAAACTCGAGTATTACACTAGGCCTTGTAATGACTACACTAGGCCGTGGTATTTCAAATATGAGTATAGTAGGCCTTGGGGCTAGTAGTATAGTAATATGTGAAATACCACGGCCTAGTATAGTCATACCAAGGCCTACTGTAATAACTCGATTTTTAACAACTAGCATCTTGTTTCACAAAAAACAAACTGGTGAAACTAGAAAGAAACTTATTTTTTAGACAAGTTTCAACAGTTTGTTTTTCATGAAACCAGATTCTAGTTGGTAAAACTAGAGTTATTACACTAGGCCTTGGAATGACTACACTAGGCCGTGGTATTTCAAATATGAGTATAGTAGGCCTTGGGCCTACTAGTATAGTAATATGTGAAATACCACGGCCTAGTATAGTAATACCAAGGCCTACTCGATTTTTACCAACTAGGATCTTGTTTCACGAAAAACAAACTGGTGAAACTTGACAAGTTTCAACAGTTTGTTTTTCATGAAACCAGATTCTAGTTGGTAAAACTAGAGTTATTACACTAGGCCTTGTAATGACTACACTAGGCCGTGGTATTTCAAATATGAGTATAGTAGGCCTTGGGGCTAGTAGTATAGTAATATGTGAAATACCACGGCCTAGTATAGTCATACCAAGGCCTACTGTAATAACTCGATTTTTAACAACTAGCATCTTGTTTCACAAAAAACAAACTGGTGAAACTAGAAAGAAACTTATTTTTAAGACAAGTTTCAACAGTTTGTTTTTCATGAAACCAGATCCAAGTTGGTAAAACTCGAGTTATTACACTAGGCCTTGGTATTACTATACTAGTCCGTGTTATTTCACATATGACTATACTAGGCCTTGGGTTGGTTTTTAACATGTATTTACCCATCAGTGTGTGTGAGCGGCGCAAACAACATTAATGAAACTTTGTAATGGTGAACCACAAATGTAAATTTATTTTTAATCACAAAAATAAACCAAAAAATTATTTTTTCCGGCGTTTGGGGGCAGATGGTTTCAATTTGGGGGTGTGCAGGGAATATGCAACACTTGCAGTTGAAGACGGTGTTTGAGGGGAAGGGGCAACAAAACTTGTGGGGGAAGGTAGTCCAGTTAAGGGAATTAAACTAGGAACACTTGGAGGAGAGGAAATCTGTTCAGGTACATTAGTTGTAATGGCATGTCGCCGTAGGCTTGTGTGCCTGGACCGACTTTGGCCCAATGCCCGCCTTGATAGATTTCGCCTTGAACTAGGGGCAAATATTGAATGTAGGTCCCCCGTCTGCTGGTGTGGCTGCTGCTGCTGCTGAGGTGGCTGCTGCTGCTGCTGAGGTGGCGGCTGCTGCTGAGGTGGCTGCTGCTGCTGCTGAGGTGGCTGCTGCTGCTGCTGAGGTGGTTGCTGCTGCTGCTGAGGTGGCTGCTGCTGCTGCTGAGGTGGCTGCTGCTGCTGCTGAGGTGGCTGCTGCTGAGGTGGCTGCTGCTGCTGAGGTGGCTGCTGCTGCTGCTCTTCGTTGGCAGTGCTCGTCCTTGCAGGAGGACTGGTGGCGGCAGTGATGGTCCAGGTTTGCAGAGTGGTGGTGGCAGGGCTACTACATGTTGTTGTAGCGGCAGGGCTGTTCCATGTTTGCCTAGTGGTGGCTGAGCTCCACGCATGCATGGGAGTGGCGGTGGTGCTCCAGACAGGAGCAGCGCTTGCCATGGTGGTGTCGGTGAAGTGACCAGCTGCACTCAGACTTGTGGTGGTGTAACGGTGGGTGTCCTGGCTTTGAATAGAGGTGTCCGTGCAGTGGTATGCAGCACAAGTCGGTAGTGAGGTGAAGCGAGTCAATGGTGGCACAGGTGGAAATGACACCACTGACTGCTGACCGTACCGATTATGCTGCATAGCCTGCAAGAAAGCATTGTTGCAGGCCTGCAGCACATTCAGCTGTTGCTCAGGACTAAGGTGTTCCGCCATGCCCTTTTCAATCTTACTAAAAAAATGGTGTGCTGGTCTGTTGAGGTCAGCCTCCAGACGGTCAAGGCGCTGTTCTACAGAATTGAAGCGGTGTTCAAAGTGGTTAAAACCACGTTCCATGAGTGCAAAACCGCTTTCAACTCTGTCGGACAGTGACTTGAGGCTGGAATTAAAGGCCTCGCTCAAATGCATAAACTCGGGCAAGACATTCCGGTCCAAGGCCCTCTGCCGCTGGCGGGTAGTGCCCGCATAACCAGTGGCAGAGACCTGGGACAGGGGAACACCTGATGGCCCAGCTTCCTGGTCACCAGCTGTGTGTGTGGTTGACCTGCAAGGTGCTTCCTGGCTGTCGGATTGCTGGGACGGGTCAGAGGACGTCCGAGAAAGGACCGCTCCAGGGCCAGGTTGCAGGGTGCTGCTCCAGGTGCTGTGGAAGAAAGGAAAATCATTACTACCATGCCTTTACAAGAAGCATCAGCTGTGGATTAGAAAAACACAGATTAATAAAAATAAAAACCCAAAATTTATAATACTTACGATCTCGTGGCAAGGACCGGTCTTAGGAACTGCAACGCGTGATAGTGACGGTATCTAGTTCTGGTACTTGACGCAGAACCACTGCGAACCTGGCCCTCAGCACGAACATCACTGTTGAAGCGGTCCTTGATCGAACGCCAACGTGTTCGGACTTTGTCCACTGTTGTTAAAAAAAAACAGTGCCGTCAAGGACAACAGTCAATGCGGCACAATATAGCAATACAATACTCAAAGCAGTCACTGTAGACCCCGATGACACTGTTGGGTTTCATGCTAGAATACACCTAGCACGAAACCCAACAGTGCCGTCAAGGACAACAGTCACTGCGGCACAATGTAGCAATACAATACTCAAAGCAGTCACTGTAGACCCCGATGACACTGTTGGGTTTCCTGCTAGAATACACCTAGCACGAAACCCAACAGTGCCGTCAAGGACAACAGTCACTGCGGCACAATGTAGCAACACAATACTCAAAGCAGTCACTGTAGACCCCGATGACACTGTTGGGTTTCCTGCTAGAATACACCTAGCACGAAACCCAACAGTGCCGTCAAGGACAACAGTCACTGCGGCACAATGTAGCAATACAATACTCAAAGCAGTCACTGTAGACCCCGATGACACTGTTGGGTTTCCTGCTAGAATACACCTAGCACGAAACCCAACAGTGCCGTCAAGGACAACAGTCACTGCGGCACAATGTAGCAATACAATACTCAAAGCAGTCACTGTCGACCCCGATGACACTGTTGGGTTTCCTGCTAGAATATGCCTAGCACGAAACCCAACAGTGCCGTCAAGGACAACAGTCACTGCGGCACAATACAGAGCAGGGAAATACTCACTAAACGCCTTTTTGGAGGATGCTGTGGCGCTGTCCCAGCCATCCATCAACGCTGCGGCCACCTCATTCCATAGCCGCCGGGTCACTACAATGTCCTTGTGCAGCCGGTCACGGCTGTCCCACAACGGCGAACGCTCCTGGACCAGGCTGATGAGCTGCTCATTATCCAGGTAGACGTCTTCATCCCGTTGTGGAACCTAGACAAAACACATTCATTAGAATAATCAAATTTAAATTGAATAAAAAGTTACAAAAAAAGAAACATAAAAAAGAGTAAAAATAGAAGATAAAAAATAAAGAACATTACAAATCATTTGATACATACATTCCGTATCACCACCGGGACTTGGCTTCGCTGCTCCTGCTCTTCGCCCTCACTAGTCCCGTCCGCAGAAGATGATGATGACGATGTCTTAAAAAAGTTGAAAAAAACGTAAGAGATTTGGAGAAGCTGCAGATATACTTACCAGATGCACGAAAATAATCACCTCACAGTCTGCTTGCGCCAATTCCTGCCGCGATGGGGAATACTCGGATTCTGAAGACATACTGCATGTAAAAATAATAAAAATCATTAGTACATACATAATTTAAAAGGACAGGCATATAATGTAATATACTCACATTCTTCGCTGATAGAAGATGGGTTCCTTGGTGACTGTCTGCTCTCCAATCTGTCAGTGTAGTAGTGGCAGAGTTTTGGCAGGCACCTCCTTTATATAGACTTTTTTTTTTTGACTTTAGAAGATTATAACTAGTACAACAAGTGGACACCACCAAAAAAACGCAGCGCTAAAAAAACGCTTACATGCGCATGCCAGTGCGCACGTATGCGCATCCATAGGCTATAATGGCCATTTTTAGCGCAAAACGTGCGCATACGTGCGCATGCGCTTTTTTGCAGGGCCAAAAAATGCAACATGCTGCATCTGGAAAATACAAACACACACCCCAAAAAAACGCAGCGCATGAAAATCGCATACGTGCGCATGCCAGTGCGCAGGTATGCGCACCCATGTTAAATATAGGGGAAAAAACGCATGCGCACGTAAGCATTTTTTTCCAGCGCAAAAAAACGCAAATGTGAAACCAGCCTAAGAACAGCGTTCCACAGCCACATTGAGGACCGGACAGGGGGCAACAAGCACAGGGGAGCCTCTGAAGACAGCAGAGGTGAGGCACATCCGAGTTTGGGCCACTAGATTCGACTGCTGATTAGTGCTCACAGCAGCAATAGACTTCAATGGGAAGTAGATCCGACCGCTCCCAGCTTCCAGTCTGTCAGCACTGAGCAGTAGTGATGGGAAGTTCGGCTCTTTTTGGCGATCCGGCTCATTCGGCTCCGCTCACCATAAAGAGCCGGCTCTTTTGGCTCTTTTAACGGCTCTTTTTTTAATATTAATCCGTTTTCCACAGTCCTCGTTCCAGGTCTTTGCCTGTAAAGTGAGGGCCTCATTCTCCACATATATAAGGATCTAGTGACGCAGTGTAAGCTGTTATTCAGCATTGCTGTCTCCTCAGATTGTCAGCTCTTGTGATCAGGCCCCGGCTCCTTGGTTGCAGACAGTATTACCATGTATTCCTTTCTAATCTGTGGCGTTTTTTGAACATGTCCTGTCTGGATTAGTAAGTGCTGCAATTTGTGTTGGCGCTGTATAAGAGTATAATCCGTGAAAGGTATGTTGGAAGCACGGTGCCAACACACACTCCAAAATATGTAAGCAAAGCCTACTGTAAAATCAGACACTAATGGTACTGTCACACTTAGCGATGTACCAGCGATATGACGCGGTCAGGATCGCTGGTGCATTGCTAAATGGTCGCTAGTGAGCTGCCACACAGGCAGATCTCACCAGCGACATCGCTGAGGACGGGGGTCGCTACTTACATGTCACACTAGGCGATCCTGCGTCCTCCCGCCCGGCTCCACGTTCGTCGCTCGTCTCTCCACAGGAAGCTGACGACGAGAAACAGTCCAGGACGTTCTCGCGCGATCAGCGATAACCAGCGGGGGAGCAGTCGGAGGTAAGTATCAGACATAGCGATATCGCTAGCAATATCACTATAACGTCACAAAATCAGTGACGTTATAGCGATATTGCTAGTGATATCGCTTAGTGTGACAGGCCCTTAAGAGCAGCTGCCTGGCAGGGGTGCTCGGTGTCGCACCCTCACTGATCAGGCATTGCTGACCTATTCTAAAAGGGGTTTTACACATAGCAATATCGCTAAAACGTCACTGATTTTGTGACGTTATAGCGATATTGCTAGCGATATCGCTATGTCTGATACTTACCTCTGACCGCCCCCCCCCCCCCCCCGCTGTTTGTCGCTCATCGCGTGAGATCGGCCGGCTCCATTTCTCGTCGTCAGCTTCCTGCTGGCTTCGATGAGAGACGCTGGACGCGGGCGGGAGGACGTCAGGATCGCTGTGTGTGAAAGGTGAGTATCGTGCGCTGCGCCGCTGCTGCATCGCTGTGAGATCTTCCTGTTTGGCAGCTCACTAGCGATCATTTAGCGATGCACCAGGTCGTATCGCTGGTCAGATCGTTGGTGCATCGCTAAATGTAAAAGGGCCTTAAGGTTAGCGAGCATTAAAGTCACGGACAACCTCGCTTGTGTACTTATTTGAAGCCTGCACAATGATTTGGACCAGGGCCAGTTTTGTTTCCATATTACACTGAAAAGATCCTTTCTGTTCCCCCACTGGCACCCTTCCTCCAGACTCCCCTATTACTGCAGTGTGATAAAGTCATGTGCAGTAAGAATAGTTTCATATCAGCCCTGGTGATCTGATAATGAACCAGTAGTAGCCCGGCGGGACATCTATTCCCCCAGACTAGTCGTCCGCACCCTCATTGCTGCAGTCATTCCCTCTTGGACGCGATTTATTCGCATCCGTGTTTTTTCTGCAAATGGATGCAAATGCATGGAACTGCGCCCTAATGAGGATCTGGTTGGAAATGTGAAATTCCGACTTCTGGGGCAGAGGATAGGGGGAGAGAGGCGAGAGAGAGAGACTGGTGAAAGAAAAAAAGAAAATGGGGGTCGGAGCCTGCGCAGTATGAAATCCACATGCAGATTGGGCGCAGGCATCCTGATTCAGGTGCATCTACATTGACAATCATATGTTTTTGCTGACACATATCAGGATGTCTGCAGATTTTTTTTAACACCCAAAATTCGCAACAAGCTGTATTTTGGGAGAACATGGAAAATCCTGATGCAAACGCAGGTCCGTGCCTCCCTATGTTAAGTATAGAGATCTAATCTGGATCAGGATGCATCAGGAATGCTACACATCACAACGCACCGTACCACAATGCTAGTGTGAACGCAGCTCCACTCGTGCAGCCCCTAACCAGGAGCTCCCATACATGCTCCCAATACATTTTATTACCATTACCACACTGTAACACAGGGCACAAGCCCTTCTAGTGAGGCAGGAAAGATCACTGTATGACAGAGCAGCATGCGGACATAGTCTATATTATGTCTGCAGTCTGGTCCCATACAGCACATCCCTCGCTTCCGAGCATCAGTGCAACAACACGGATCCCTGCACACGGACCCGTGTTGTCCTGGATCCGTGCTCCATGTTAATTCCAGACATGTATCCGTGCGTCTCCCTGTGCCTCGTGTTTTTCAGATGACACAAAACTGCAATAAGTTGCATTTTTGTGCATCTGATAAAATATGCAGACACAGCGATCCATGGGAAAACGGTGACAACTGGATGCACACGCAAGTCCCATCCGTCACCACTGAAAGTCAATGGAGACAAAAACGGATCCGTGTGCAGCCAAAATATGCAAGTGTGAAACCAGCTTAACCCCATAAGGCCATGTGCACACGGTGCGGATTCTGCTGCGGATCCGCAGCGTTTCAGGCTCTGCAGCAGCTTTAGGTGCATTGTACAGTGCCATTGTTTTCAATGGTAAACTGAAAACCGCTGTGCACATGCTGCAGATTTTTCCGCACAGATTTGCTGCATGTTCAAATCCACAGCATGTCAATTGATTGTGCAGAATCCGCTGCGGTTTCAAACCTCCATTGTAGAGGTGTGAAACCGCAGGGCTAATCCGCAGGCTAATCCGCAGGTCTTTTTTACCTGCAGATTTTTCCAAATCCGCAGCACCAAAAATTATGTGTCCACATGGCCTAATTATTGGGGCTGGACCTAGATCTCTGCACAGTCTTGCCTGAAATCACTTTATTATATTGCTTACCCTTAAGCGGGAGTCACACATAGCAATCTCGCTAGCGAGATCGCTGCTGAGTCACAACTTTTGTGACGTAACAGCGATCTCACCAGCGAGATCGCTGTGTGTCACAGCGATCAGCGAGCGGCCCCCCTGCCGGTATCGCTGATCGCTGCAAGAAACCTCTGGACATTTCTTTGATCGCTGGTCTCCCGCTGGCCAGCACGCATCGCTGTGTGTGACAGGCGGGAGACCAGCGATCAGCTGTAAAAAATAAAAAAAATAAAAAATATTGTTATTCTCACCTTCCGACGTCCCGCGCAGCCATCCTGCCTCTCTCCACGCTCCGGTCCCAGTAATCCTTTGCACGAATGACCCGCGAGACCGTGACATCTCGTGGTCATTCTCGCAAAGGATTACTGGGACCGGAGCGTGGAGAGAGGAATGCTGCGCGGAACGCCGGAAGGTGAGAATAACTATATTTTTTATTTTAATTCTATTTTTGACAGGGACGGCAAGCGATCCCGGGCGCTCGGCATCGCTGTACTGATCGCTGGTGAAGCTGTCTGTTTGACAGCTCACCAGCGATCCTGACACCTTCATATCGGTGTCGGTATCGCTGGTAAGTCGCTATGTGTGACTCCAGCTTTACCCTACCCTCCGCAAGAACTGACGCTTCTCCCTGTAGGGTTCCTGTCCTGTGTGACTGTCCTGTTTCACTCAGTGCTGTTGATGCTGAGGCTGAGCTGAGTCGGCTCACTTTAACTAATAGTATGCTATACTAAAGTATATGTGAGAGTCTACATGAGACCAATTTGCTGTCACTTGAGTTTAACCCCTCTACAGTCACATGCCATATACAGTATGCCATGCATGCATGTCTGAAGCTAGGAGGAGTATATCACTTTAAATATTTCCACTCACTCCAGCACAGACAGCACACATTTCTCTCTGTCTCCTGACAGCTCCGCCTCCTCCCAGATAAATCTCTGCCACTGCCTGGTGCCAGAAAAAGAAAAAAAAAAAAGATCCGGCTCGTTCACAGTGCAGAGCCGGCTCATTTTGTTCCCAGCGGGGAGCCGGCTCTTTGAATCGGATCGTTCATGAACGACACATCACTACTGAGCAGATCTGAAGTGACACAGGCCCTGCAGCGTTCAGTCAGCAGTCTCCCCTGTACAGGCACAGATACTCCCATGAACTGTACAACACAGCAGAGTCTTAACCACATGGGTACTGGGGAAAGGACACAGGCATCTGGGAGGCACTCTTTATCTCCATATAGCGTCCCTAGGGATTGTTCATTGGCTGCTTTCAGCATATCAGCGGCATACAATATAACAGAGTCTGCAGTTCATGGCTGGTGGTCCTGGTGCCTGGGTATCCATCTGACCAGTGAATTATAACAGAAGATTACCTTTATTTCAACTGAGGATCAGAGAAACAGTGGGCTGCTGATATTGATACTGCAGAATTGTGTGACTTTACTCGCTCTCACTGATGGCCTCTCTGTTAACTCCTTTGGGAAACTTGCTTTTTGACCATTTTTCTTAACTTGTTTGATTGAATAATTTAAAGGGGTCATAGATCTGATGTCTGGGAAGGGTTTGTGGCAAACCAAGATGCAGTCAGGTAGGGGCAGAGCTTCCAATAGCCCACACAGGGTCCAAGGCACAATTTTGGGGCACACTCTAAATCATACAACGATATCTCTAATTTGTTAAGCCCAATAAAATCTAGGTCACCCCTGAAAGGAGACGAGCCAAAAACGCCTTATCTAAAAAAATCTGTCCCTGCATCTGTCAAAGTTGCAAAAGGGGGATCAGGTACTAATAGCTCATTGACCAAAACACAACCTGAAACGCCTCAAAAAAATAAAAATTTAGGGGGCAACATTAAACCCCCCCCTCCAATTGGGACTCTTACGGAGGAAATGGACACTTCCAAATCAAACAAAAGGAAGGGACCAGGCGATCAGGAAAACACTGGGAGTCTCTCATCTGAGGACTCCGACAGTGTCTCAGCTGACTATACTCCAAACACAAGCCCTGAAAGGCAGAAGCCTAGGAGGGATAATGGAGGTCCATTCCCTTCGTTTGAGGTTCCTCCTCCATCCATTAACCTGGGGGAATACAAGGGGTCCAACAAACAAGCCCATGAAGGATTCATGGCGGATCTCTTCCAGTCCTTCAGTGATGCCCTAAAAATAGGGTTTGAGACTCAGGCCAAGGCCCTACAGGAAACTTGCAGAAATCTTAGCCAAAAGGTTGAGAAATATGAGGTAAAGATGGTACAGGCGGAGAGGGATATAGTTTACCTCTCAAAGGAGAATTCACTCCTCAAAAAGGAGGTTATTTCCCTTAAAAACAAATTGACGGATCTGGAAGAAATAACTTAAAGATACGAGGTATCCCTGAGTCGGTCTCCCAGGCAGATCCCTCTGATTACACCAAAAATTTGTCTAAAAAATTATCGCCAAAATTGACAGAATTAGAAGTCAATATCGATCGTATACACATCCTCCCACGTCCCAAAGTGGTCCCACAGGAAAAGCCCAGGGACACTATCCTCAGGGTCCATTTCTTTGAAACCAAGGAGAAGGTTTTAAAATCTTTGCGAGAGAGAGGTTCACCTCCTGAGCCTTATAAGGATCTTAAGATTTTCCAAGACTTTTCCAAAGAGACTATGGACGCAAGAAGCTCCTTCAGAGATCTGACCTCTAAACTTAGGGAACTTAGAGTGTCATATAGATGGGGTTTCCCTACCAAGCTTTTAGTCTGGTATAAAGATAAACACTACCCCATCTATACTCCACACGAGGGTCAGAAGTTTCTTAAATTCCTGATGGATGAGCCATCCTTTAGAGATAGGGATTAGGATTGACCTTTGTCTTATGTTTGAATTTATTTGGGGGTCACTATTATTTCCTTTTCCTGAACATGAATATTAGTACCCGTAATTACAGTTTATCGTTGTCACTGTGGGAAATTGCCACTTAATTTTTTTCTCGTTTTTCCCTCGATCTAAGGTGAGACACCAACCAGTTTGGAGTCCTCCAGGAGAACTCCCAAGTTCTTAATTATTTTTTTTTCTATATTTCATTGTTCTATTTGTTTCCCTTTCCTGTTTTGATATTGCATTCTAACGATGAAAATTTTATCGTACAATGTTAGGGGACTCAACAGTCCGAATAAGAGGTATGCGGTATGGAAGGAGATCAACCAAACCCGGGCCGAATTGGTATGCCTTCAGGAGGTTAAACTGGCTTCCGATCGACACCTGGTCTTCCAGCACAAGAACTTCTCACACATGTACAATTCACTCTCCACAAGGAAAAATGCTGGGGTCATCACATTGGTAGGTGGCACCGTTCCTTTTCAGCTCATCAAAGAAATACCAGACTCCTTGGGCAGGTTTCATATACTCATATGCTTACTCCATGAAAGGCCATGCACAATAGTGAATGTATATGCACCCAACAAGGGACACATTCATTTCTTGAACAAGCTTATCAAAAAAATCGACAAAGTTAAAACAGACGAACTCATCTTATTGGGCGACTTTAATATTGTCCCAGATAGCAGCATTGATTCATCCTCTTTAGTTCACCACAAGGTCCCAGCTTTAATAAACTGGTTAATTCAAAATGAGCTTTATGATGCTTTCTGCTGCTTGAATGCATCGTCACGTGAGCATTCCCACTTTTCAGATGTACATAAGACAGCTTCCAGGATAGATCTTCTACTTACTAACATATTCACTCTGTCCAAAATTAAGGACATTCGCTTCATGCAGAAGTCCATCTCGGATCATACCCCGGTTCTCATTGACTTCCTTGTGGGTCCTCCCCCTGACAAACCATTCCGCTGGAAGCTTAACTCAGCTTTGCTATATATACCAGAGTACAAACAAGAGATAGAAAACGCTCTTTTAAACTACTTCAAGAAAAACGTACCTGGTGAAGTAGATCAGTTCGCGGTCTGGAATGCCCATAAAGCGGTCCTGAGGGGGTGTCTTATGCAAATTCTTTCTAAACATAAGAAGAAAAATAGGAAAAATATTACAAACCTACAGGCCCAAATTAATGATCTAGAGAAAAAACAAACAAACTTAAAAGTTCCTTCCCAGACCGTCCAGGCTGAGATTTTTAGACTTAGACAGAGTTTGAGATCTGAAATCTACCAGGAATATGATGCAGTCATCAAAGCATCTAGGTACAAATCGTATGCGTCTCTTAACAAGCCTACCAGGTTTATGATGAGGAAATTAAAAAGAGAAAGAATTAAAAGGAAAATAAATAAGATAGTATCTCCCTCGGGTGACCCCAAAACTCACCCTAGGGACATTGTCAACTCGTTTGCAGAATTCTTTAAAAATCTCTATAACCTGAAAGATGACCCCCAAACACCGGTGGATAGCTCGAATTTTGTAGATTCATTTCTACAGAATATCGATCTACCAAGAGTTGATGAGCTGGACTTGAGTTATGTCAATAGCCCCTTTACAGAGAGAGAAATTGTTGACGTTATCAAGAAACTGCAGTCCCAAAAATCACCAGGGCCAGATGGCTTCTCTGGAGACTACTATAAATCCTTTTCAAAAGTTCTGGCTCCACAGCTGGCTTCCGTCTTTGATCTGGCGTCCTCTCGGGGTTCCTTTCCAAAGGAGATGTTAGAGGCAACAATTATCATGATTCCAAAGGAGGGGGGGACCCTGGGAGGATACAGAGCTATAGGCCAATATCGCTCATAAATAGCGATATTAAAATCTACTCAAAGATCATTGCAAACCGATTAAAAAACATCCTTCCACGTCTGTTGGCGGATGATCAAATAGGCTTTACAGAGGGCCGCCAGGCCTCAGACGGAACTAGAAGGGTGTTGAATCTGATAAATTTAGCGAACAACCTGAGAACCCAAACTGCTTTTCTGGCACTGGACGCCGAGAAGGCGTTTGATAGGCTAAACTGGCTTTACGTAAAAGCAACTCTCGCTAGATTTGGCTTTGACGAGAAGTTTCTATCAACAGTCTTCGCCTTGTACTCGGGTCCTAGTGCCTGAATTTATGCAAACAATTTCCTCTCCGACCCGTTTGACATTACCAATGGCACGAGACAGGGGTGCCCCCTGTCCCCCCTTCTATTTGTGCTTGCCATAGAGCCCCTAGCCGAAAAAATAAGAATAAACAATGATATTAAAGGCTTTGAACTGCCATCACGAAATTTTAAAATTGGAGTATTCGCAGATGATCTATTCCTCATGCTACTGGATCCTGCAAACTCCAATTAAAGCCCTTTCAATTGAACTAGAAAAATTCTCTAGAGCATCTTATTTTGAGATAAACCCAAACAAATCAAAATTTATAACTCTAAACATGAAACAATCTGAAATTAATGAAATAAAGGCCCAAACCCAGTTCATTTGGGAGGAGAAAGCGATTGTCTATCTAGGGATTAGAATAGCTGGATCAATCCAAGCCACAGTTAGGGCCAATTTAGACAGCATTATAAAGACAATTACAGGCGATCTACCCTTTTTGGCTCAGCTAGAGACTTCCATCTTTGGGAGGATTCTGGCAGTCAAAACTTTTATCCTTCCCAAAATTTTATACATATTTAGGACTTTACCAGTTAGCTTTCCGCACAAAAATAAAAAACATGGGGGCGCAGGACTGCCCAACATATACGCTTATTACCAGGCCTCACTCATCAAACAGAGCTGGCACTGGTTTACTGAAAACATGACGCATCCAGCTTGCTATGGCTTGGAGAGAGATGCTAGTGATAGAGGTTCCTTGCAAAAGCTTTTCTTTCACTTCCTTCTGCAAAAGCTCAGTGCAAACTCATCTCATCCTATATTCCAGCCGATAATCTCAGCCTGGAGGGATCTCATTAAGCCGACTAAAAATATCAAAAAAGCAGAGCAAATCTTAAAGTTGCCTCTATCTTCATTGGCACTGATGGATGATATCCCGATACCAAAGGTTTGGGGGAAATCTGGAATTAAAAGGGTGGGGGATGTTTTTAGTGGAGTGGAGTTCCTGAAATTCGGTAAGATCAGGGTTAAATATAATTTACCATCATCTGAGATAGTCTTTTACACCATGCTGAAAGACACAATTTGGAAATTCATAAAAGGGAAGACTTTGAATTATGAAATGCTATCTTCACTATTGTGCAACCTTAAAAATAAAAACCTCTGGAGTCTGCGTAATTTGTATAGATCTGTTGTCAAAGACCTAACGAGCCACAAAAACATATACATGAAGAGATGGGAGTCCGATTTTGGTGCTGATATCCGTCTCAAGAACTGGAACGATGGCATCAAAAACACTTACAATTCCAACATATCAATGGGTCTTCATGAGAGTTATTTCAAATTGTTAAATAGGTGGTACTATACCCCGATGAGGTTATCGCATTTTAACACAGAGCAATCTTCCTTGTGCTGGAGAGATTGTGGACACCAAGGGAACCTCTACCATATTTTCTGGGGTTGTTCAAAAATCAAAAACCTCTGGCTTCAAGTCACACAGCACATTAACCTCATTGCTAAGGACTTCACAAGTACACCCGAAAGAGCACTTCTTTCATTAGACATGGAACAATTTGATGATTCGGTAAGACACATTATCATACACATCCTCTTAGTGACCAAGACCATGTTAGCACAATGGTGGAAGATAGCAGAGGTTCCCAAGTTTTCAGACATACTTGACAAGATAGGCCAACACAGTGATTTAGAACGTAGATTTGCGATTAACAACAATCACATTCACAAATACTCAAAAAAATGGAGGACCTGGAACAACAAATTTCATATCAAATACACTCAACAAGTGGCACTATATTTTGAAGTTTAAACCTGGGCGCTTTAGTACTGGGATGCTGTATCTCCTTCCAAGAATGTTACCCCATAATAAGGATTGTCGATTTTTTTTTCTTTTATGTTGTTATTCGATATATGTTATTCTATGCCTATTTGTGGGTTCTCTAGTTTTTAAATTTTTTTTCAGTACCTGTACAAGGTTGTTTATTCCCCACTCCCTTCCCTCCCTTCCTACCTTCCTTTCCCTACCCTGTTTATTTCTAAAAAACAATAAAATTATTTGAAAACAAAACATTGGGACATTAACTCACACAGAAATAAAACAGATAAAATTCTTGCTTTTAAAATTACAGTTACTGTACTTTTGGCTATAGTAAAGCACAGTATGCCTTCTATATGATTTAGGAATGTGAATTTTTAGTTAAGAATAGAGTTAAGCGAAACGGGTCGAAAAAATTCAAAAGTCGCCGACTTTTGGCAAAGTCGGGTTTCATGAAACGAAACCCGACCCTAGGATGAGGTCGGCCACGAGGTCGGCGACTTACGCGCCAAAGTCACGTTTCAAAAGTTTGTTTTGCGCTCTTTTTCAGCCAATCAGGATCCACGGACACTGAGGGCAACGTGATGACATAGGCACGGGTCACCACCATCTTTCAGAAGGGCATGCAAGTGATTGGCTTGCTTTGGTGGGCGTCACAGGGGGTATAAAAGGGCGTGCACGCCGACCGCCATCTTACTTCTGCCGATCTTAGTATAGGGAGAGGTTGCTGCTGATTCTGCTGAGAGCGTTAGGCAGGGAAGAAGACAAAAGAACTGCTTCTGCTGCTAGCGATTTGGCCTGCACAACACACAAGTCACTGTGTGTGCAGTGCAAGGGGAGGCTATATTGTGGTGTATCAGTGGTGTTGGTTGTTGGGCTGCCTTCTAAGGCTTCCTGACACGCTGGCATTGCTGTTTACCCACTGCTCCGCAAACTGCTTTTTTAAAAGCAATCCAATCTCCCTTATCCTCTAGTCACTTTTGTCACAGCTGTGCCATCGAGCGTGTCACATAGCGCTCAGATATCAGTGGGCCTCACACAATCTACAAGTGTCCAGTGTCCAAAAGTGTACGCAGAGATTCAAAATCTCCATTATCCTCTCGTCACTTTGGTCACAGGCAGCTGTGCCATCGAGCGTGTCACATAGCGCTCAGATATCAGTGGGCCTCACACAATCTACAAGTGTCCAGTGTCCAAAAGTGTACGCAGAGATTCAAAATCTCCATTATCCTCTCGTCACTTTGGTCACAGGCAACTGTGCCATCGAGCGTGTCACATAGCGCTCAGCTATCAGTGGGCCTCACACAATCCACAAGTGTCCAGTGTCCAAAAGTGTACGCAGAGAATCAAAATCTCCATTATCCTCTCGTCACTTTGGTCACAAGCAGCTGTGCCATCGAGCGTGTCACATAGCGCTCAGATATCAGTGGGCCTCACACAATCCACAAGTGTCCAGTGTCCAAAAGTGTACGCAGAGATTCAAAATCTCCATTATCCTCTCGTCACTTTGGTCACAGGCAGCTGTGCCATCGAGCGTGTCACATAGCGCTCTGATATCAGTGGGCCTCACACAATCTACAAGTGTCCAGTGTCCAAAAGTGTACGCAGAGATTCAAAATCTCCATTATCCTCTCGTCACTTTGGTCACAGGCAGCTGTGCCATCGAGCGTGTCACATAGCGCTCAGATATCAGTAGGCCTCACACAATCTACAAGTGTCCAGTGTCCAAAAGTGTACGCAGAGATTCAAAATCTCCATTATCCTCTCGTCACTTTGGTCACAGGCAGCTGTGCCATCGAGCGTGTCACATAGCGCTCAGATATCAGTAGGCCTCACACAATCTACAAGTGTCCAGTGTCCAAAAGTGTACGCAGAGATTCAAAATCTCCATTATCCTCTCGTCACTTTGGTCACAGGCAGCTGTGCCATCGAGCGTGTCACATAGCGCTCAGATATCAGTAGGCCTCACACAATCTACAAGTGTCCAGTGTCCAAAAGTGTATGCAGAGATTCAAAATCTCCATTATCCTCTCGTCACTTTGGTCACAGGCAGCTGTGCCATCGAGCGTGTCACATAGCGCTCAGATACCAGTGGGCCTCACACAATCTACAAGTGTCCAGTGTCCAAAAGTGTACGCAGAGATTCAAAATCTCCATTATCCTCTCGTCACTTTGGTCACAGGCAGCTGTGCCATCGAGCGTGTCACATAGCGCTCAGATATCAGTAGGCCTCACACAATCTACAAGTGTCCAGTGTCCAAAAGTGTACGCAGAGATTCAAAATCTCCATTATCCTCTCGTCACTTTGGTCACAGGCAGCTGTGCCATCGAGCGTGTCACATAGCGCTCAGATATCAGTGGGCCTCACACAATCTACAAGTGTCCAGTGTCCAAAAGTGTACGCAGAGAATCAAAATCTCCATTATCCTCTCGTCACTTTGGTCACAGGCAGCTGTGCCATCGAGCGTGTCACATAGCGCTCAGATATCAGTAGGCCTCACACAATCTACAAGTGTCCAGTGTCCAAAAGTGTACGCAGAGATTCAAAATCTCCATTATCCTCTCGTCACTTTGGTCACAGGCAGCTGTGCCATCGAGCGTGTCACATAGCGCTCAGATATCAGTGGGCCTCACACAATCCACAAGTGTCCAGTGTCCAAAAGTGTACACAGAGATTCAAAATCTCCATTATCCTCTCGTCACTTTGGTCACAGGCAGCTGTGCCATCGAGCGTGTCACATAGCGCTCAGATATCAGTGGGCCTCACACAATCCAAAAGTGTCCACTGTCCACAAGTGTGTGCAGAAATTCTAAATCTCCCCTGTCCTATAGACACCTTTTACCTTGTTTTACATTACTATATAGTTTGTTGGATTTTGTCTACATTTCTACCAAAAATGAGGAAGGCTGGTGGAAGAGGCCGTGGAATTGGGCGGGGGTTGGCAGCTGGTAATGATGGTGTTGGTGGTGGATCTGATGGTAGTGGCAAGAGCAAAATAGGACCGAATGCAGGAGGTGCTGACCCTGCGTCATCGTCTGGCTACATAAGGCCTCGAACGCTTAGTTTTCTAGGAGTTGGCAAACCGCTTTTAAAGGCAGAGCATCAGGAAAAAGTTTTGTCTTACATTGCTGACTCAGCCTCCAGCTCTATCGCCTCCTCTTCTTCAGTTGTAAAAAGTAAAAGCACTGAGTCGTCATTGGAGGCTCATGTTCATGAACCACACCTTTCCTTGTGTCCTTCACCCCAACCAAGATTGAAGGATGACGCAGGCCATCCTACTGATTACTCCATGGAGCTGTTTTCACATACCATGCCTGGATTATCAAGTCAAATGGTGAATTACCCAGGCCAAGATGAATCTGACATGGAGTGCACTGATGCACAGCCGCTGATGGATGATTCTGCTGGTACATTCACTCAGAGCACTACATTGTCCTCGCAGTGTACAGAGCCAGATTTTGACCCTGATGAGACTCAGGTGCCCCTTCCCGCACACTATACCACCATACACGGTGACACAGAGAATGGTGCACATGACATAGAAGAGGAGGTGATGGATGACCCAGTTGTTGACCCAGATTGGCATCCATTGGGGGAAGAGGGTGCTGCTTCCAATAGCTCAGATGAGGAGCATCCACAGCAGACATCGACATCGCAACAGCTTTTATCTGGCAGGCCCGGAGCACTCCAAAGACAGGTTCCAAACATCAAAAGAGTTGCTGGACAGCTTGTCCAGAGGGTCAAAAGATCACAGCGTGCTAGGCCGCAAAATGTCTGCCAAAGTAGGAAGAGTGCAGTGTGGCACTTTTTTGAACAAAATCCTCATGATCAGGCCAAGGTTATCTGTAAGAAGTGCGCAAAGACCTTTAGCTGAGGGAAAAATCTGAAAAATTTGATTACCAGTTGCATGCTTAGACATTTAACCAGCATGCACTTGCAAGCGTGGACACAACACCAAACCTCAAGTGCCACATGTGCAACTGATCACAACGAAGGTAGTCAGCAACGCTACATTGTTTCCCCCACTGTAAGCCCACCGGTTAGCACAGCAGCAAATGTTGAGGTGTCGTTGCAAGGCCACAGCAGTCAGGGAATCCCACTGTTATATCAACGAAAGACTGATTCTAGGCCATCAGAAAGAACACCAACTCCATCACCATCATCAACCCTCTCTCAGTCCGCCCTGTCCACCGCTACTTCCACCATATGCAGCTCTCAAGTCCAGCTCACCCTCCCAGACACTATGAGTAGGTCAAGAAAGTACTCAGTCTCTCATCCGCGTACACTGGGTTTGAACGCCCACATTGCCAAACTAATCTCGTTTGAGATGATGCCCTTTCGGTTGGTGGAAAGCACAGCTTTCCGCGAACTCATGGCCTATGCAGTACCACGCTATGACCTACCCAGTCGCCACTTCTTCTCTCGCAAAGCCATCCCAGCCCTCCACCATCATGTGAAAGACCGCATTGTCCATGCACTCAAGCAGTCAGTGAGCGGAAAGGTGCACCTCACAACTGATGCATGGTCCAGTCGGCATGGCCAGGGCCGTTACGTGTCCATCACTGCGCACTGGGTTAATGTGGTGGATGCAGGGTCCACAGGGGACAGCGGTGGTGGGACAGTGCTGCCTAGCCCACGGTATAGGAAACAGTTGGCTGTAGGCGTTCGACCCTCCTCCTCCTCCTCCTCGTCCAGAAGCGAAAGCTCATCCACAGAGCGCAGTCGTACGAGCACTCCATCTGTAGCTGCCACTGTTGCACACGAGGTGTCCCCCTATCGAGCAGCTAGTGGAAAGTGTCAGCAGGCTGTGTTGCAGATGATGTGTTTGGGCGACAGACACACCGCCGAGGTGCTGGCCGAGTACTTGAAGCGACAAACTGAGTCATGGCTGGGCAGTGTACATCTTGAGGCAGGCAAGGTAGTTAGTGATAACGGCCGTAATTTTGTGGCAGCCATAGCCCTTTCAAAACTCAGCCACATACCTTGCTTGGCTCACACATTGAACCTGGTGGTGCAGTGCTTCCTCAAAAATTATCCGGAGTTAACAGCCCTGCTCCAGAAGGTGCGAAGACTGTGCGCGCACATCCGCCGGTCACCTGTACACTCCGTTCGTATGCAGAAGCTGCAGCGATTGCTCCACCTTCCCAACCACCGCCTCATTATCGACTTTGCAACAAGGTGGAACTCCACCCTGCACATGGTGGAGCGGCTGTGGGAGCAGAGGCAGGCCATAATGCATTTGTGGGAGGATACACGGCCAGGCACTTTGAGAGCAGACATGGAGTTGACAGGCGTGCAGTGGTCGAAGCTGAAAGACCTTTGTAAAGTCCTTCAGTGTTTTGAGGAATGCACACGGCTGGTAAGCGCAGACGACGCCATCCTAAGCATGAGCATCCCACTTATGCGTCTGCTCATGCAAACTTTGACGCACCTTAAGGAGCAGGCGTCCGCAGCCAATGTTGATGAGGAGGAAGAGGAGGAGGGAATCCTTGATGACATTC
Source organism: Dendrobates tinctorius (assembly GCF_039654945.1). NCBI lineage: Eukaryota > Metazoa > Chordata > Amphibia > Anura > Dendrobatidae > Dendrobates > Dendrobates tinctorius. The sequence goes on from NW_027361676.1 coordinate 32,086,836, forward strand.
AGCCATTGTCTGCTCAGGGACCTCTCCTGGACGAAGTGGAGGAAGAAGAGGAGGAGGAGGAGGAGGATGATGGGGATGATTACTTAGGGGAGGAGGAAGCATCTCGTGGGGCAAGTGAAAATGTTGGCGTGGCAAAGTCTGGTACAGGGTTTGTGCGTGACTGGAGGAATGTGGATTTGCCAGAAAGTGCTCCTCCACCCAGCACTCGCAGTGCATCATTGACACCGGGAACATTGGCCCACATGTCAGATTATGCCTTGCGGATCCTAAAAAGGGACCCCCGCATTGCCAAAATGATGAACGATGATGACTACTGGTTGGCCAGCATCCTGGATCCACGCTATAAAGGCAAATTACAAAACATCATGCCACAGGAGAACCTTGACCTAATATTGGCTAATAAACAAGCAACTCTGGTAAATCGGTTGCTTGAGGCATTCCCAGCACACAGCAGCGGTGATGGTTCTCACACGAGCCGTACGGGCCGGGGGCAGCTTGGCAGAGGTGTTCGTGGTGCACACAGCAGAAGTGGCGTTGGAGACAGGGGTTTCATGACAATGTTGTGGACTGATTTTTCAAATACCGCTCACACAACTGGTAATACTGCATCGATGGAAAGTGACAGGAGACAGCAGTTGTCAACTATGGTTACAAACTACTTTTCCTCCCATATCGATGTTCTCCCACACAGGTCATTCCCCTTTGACTATTGGGCCGCTAAACTGGACACCTGGCCTGAATTGGCCCAATATGCCTTACAGGAGCTCGCTTGCCCAGCTGCAAGTGTGCTATCGGAAAGAGTCTTCAGTGCAGCTGGATCAATCCTGACAGAAAAAAGGACCCGTCTGTCAACCCAAAATGTGGATGATCTAACCTTCATTAAAATGAACCACGCATGGGTTTCCAAGGATTTTGTCCCACCTTCCCCTGATGACACATAGGGTGACAGAAAAATGGCTTGCTTTGGTCCACCTCTTCCTGGTACTTCACCTATTTCACCTTTTGCATCAGCTGAATGTCCAACATCAACATATGCCACTTTCTAAAACTCCCTAACTGTGCTGCCTCCCCCCCCATGGCCGGGGTCACCACCTACCGCACGACACCGTGCGAGTGCCGTTGCCCTGGACAGGTGGGTAGGCCGACTCTTAGGCGCGGGCACTGGCACAGGGTCCCTCATAGTGCAATCAAGTGTCTCTGACGGCGGTGGTGCACACCCGCCGTCAGACACACCGCTGTACTATGAGGGGCCCAGTGCCAGTACCGACGCCCACGAGTGGGCCCCCCTTGCTTGGGCAGGGCCCCAGCATTTGCAATCTTTACCTCTCCCTACTCCTCCTCTGTGTAATCTGGGCCGTCAAATCCATACTGTGCCTGACACCGTCTGAGCCTGCCTCCTGAGACATATATTTTGAATGTGTACGCTATCCACACATGTTATCCGGGGATACGGTACCCTTTCTAAACTTTGTGCAATGACGTGCAATCCATACTGGGCCTAACACTGTCTGAGCCTGCCTCATGCTGTATAGACATATATTTTGAATGTGTACGCTATCCATACATGTTATCCGAGGATACGGTACCCTTTCTAACCTTTGTGCAACGACGTGCAATCCATACTGGGCCTAACACCGTCTGAGCCTGCCTCATGCTGTATAGACATATATTTTGAATGTGTACGCTATCCATACATGTTATCCGAGGATACGGTACCCTTTCTAACCTTTGTGCAATGACGTGCAATCCATACTGGGCCTAACACCGTCTGAGCCTGCCTCATGCTGTATAGACATATATTTTGAATGTGTACGCTATCCATACATGTTATCCGGGGATACGGTACCCTTTCTAACCTTTGTGCAATGACGTGCAATCCATACTGGGCCTAACACCGTCTGAGCCTGCCTCATGCTGTATAGACATATATTTTGAATGTGTACGCTATCCATACATGTTATCCGGGGATACGGTACCCTTTCTAACCTTTGTGCAATGACGTGCAATCCATACTGGGCCTAACACCGTCTGAGCCTGCCTCATGCTGTATAGACATATATTTTGAATGTGTACGCTATCCATACATGTTATCCGGGGATACGGTACCCTTTCTAACCTTTGTGCAATGACGTGCAATCCATACTGGGCCTAACACCGTCTGAGCCTGCCTCATGCTGTATAGACATATATTTTGAATGTGTACGCTATCCATACATGTTATCCGGGGATACGGTACCCTTTCTAACCTTTGTGCAATGACGTGCAATCCATACTGGGCCTAACACCGTCTGAGCCTGCCTCATGCTGTATAGACATATATTTTGAATGTGTACGCTATCCATACATGTTATCCGGGGATACGGTACCCTTTCTAACCTTTGTGCAATGACGTGCAATCCATACTGGGCCTAACACCGTCTGAGCCTGCCTCATGCTGTATAGACATATATTTTGAATGTGTACGCTATCCATACATGTTATCCGGGGATACGGTACCCTTTCTAACCTTTGTGCAATGACGTGCAATCCATACTGGGCCTAACACCGTCTGAGCCTGCCTCATGCTGTATAGACATATATTTTGAATGTGTACGCTATCCATACATGTTATCCAGGGATACGGTACCCTTTCTAACCTTTGTGCAATGACGTGCAATCCATACTGGGCCTAACACCGTCTGAGCCTGCCTCATGCTGTATAGACATATATTTTGAATGTGTACGCTATCCATACATGTTATCCGGGGATACGGTACCCTTTCTAACCTTTGTGCAATGACGTGCAATCCATACTGGGCCTAACACCGTCTGAGCCTGCCTCATGCTGTATAGACATATATTTTGAATGTGTACGCTATCCATACATGTTATCCGGGGATACGGTACCCTTTCTAACCTTTGTGCAATCACGTGCAATCCATACTGTGCCTGACACCGTCTGAGCCTGCCTCCTGAGACATATATTTTGAATGTGTACGCTATCCATACATGTTATCCAGGTATACGGTACCCTTTCTAACCTTTGTGCAATCACGTGCAATCCATACTGGGCCTGACACCGTCTGAGCCTGCCTCCTGAGACATATATTTTGAATGTGTACGCTATCCATACATGTTATCCAGGGATACGGTACCCTTTCTAACCTTTGTGCAATCACCTGCAATCCATACTGGGCGTGAGAACGGCTGGCGAGCTGTTAAGCAAGCTACAGCACCTGTCCAGACAAGTACAGGGATTCCCTAGCGAGGAGACTTATTTGATTGTTTTCAATGTTGGGACAGCAATTTTTGGGGAGCACTATACTCTGGAGAATGATAGATGGGGCCCACCATACACTGGAACATTCCAAAGGTGGACATCAGACACTGGAGCAGCATTTACAGGGCCCATTATACACTAGAGCATTAGAAATGGGGCCCATTATGTTTGGAGCATTATTTGGGCCCATAAGACAGTGGAGCTTCATCCATGGGGACCAACATATACTGTAGCATTATGTGGAGCTCATCATATACTGTTTCAAACATTATATGGGACCAATGATTCTGTATGGAGAAATAGATGGGCCTCGTCATGAGATGTAAAAAGTGAGGTATTTTTCATTGTACTATACCGCTATTTCTCTGCCGTATCGGAGCATGATGAGTTGTGGTATGTGTTAAAGGGGCGCTCTTTCGCCCAGGGCACATGAAAACCTGGAGCCAGCCCTCCCCCCCCACAGTTTGTAGCCAAATAACCCCCATTTTTCAGTGCGTAACTTGCAATATGAAGTTAATTAAGGTTGACAAGCTTAAGAAAGAAGAATTGATGCTTTTGGAATTCAAATGGGCACTGTAGGTGTGTTTCCTGTCCTCCTCTCACTGCCGACTTTTATTCCCCATTGACTTACATTGGGTTTCGTGTTTCGGGACGACCCCGACTTTTCCCTATAATCGGACGATCTTGCTCGACCCGACTTTTGGAAAAGTCGGGTTTCACGAAACGAAACGCGACCCTAAAAAACCAAAAGTCGCTCAACTCTAGTTAAGAAGAATCAATTTCTGCTTATCATTTTTAATTACAGTGGGGGAAATAAGTATTTGATCCCTTGCTGATTTTGTAAGCTTGCCCACTGACAAAGACATGAACAGTCTATAATTTTAAGTGTAGGCTAATTTTAATATTGAGAGATAGAATGTATTTGTATTTTACAGTGAGAAACAGGTATTTGATCACCTACCAACCATTAGGAGTTCTGGCGGCGCCTGCAGACCAGTTTGACACTGCTAATCAACTCGTTACCTGCATTAAAGACAGCTGTCTTACATAGTCAAAATTATAAAAAAAACTCCTGTCCACAGACTAAATTAATCAGTCAGACTCTAACCTCCACAACATGGGCAAGACCAAAAGAGCTTTATAAGGATATCAGCTACAAGATCATAGACCTGTACAAAGCTGGGATGGGTTACTAAACCACACATAAGGTGATGGGTGGGAAGGAGACAACTGTTGGTGCAATAGTAAGAAAAATGGAAGAAATACAAAATGACTGTTAATCGACGTCAATCTGGGGAACCATGCAAAATCTCACCTCGTGAGGTATCCTTGATCATGAGGAAGGTAAGAGATCAGCCTAAAACCACACAAGGGGAACTTGTGAATGATCTCAAGGCAGCTGGGACCACAGTCACCAAGAAAACCATTGGTAACATATTACAGCATAAAGGTTTAAAATCCTACAGCGCCCACAATTTCCCTCTGCTCAAGAAGGCAGATGTGCAAGTCTATTTGAAGTTTGCCAATGGACATCTGGATGATTCTGTGAGTGATTGGGAGAAGGTGCTGTGGTCAGATGAGATAAAAATTGAGCTCTTTGGCATTAACTCAACTCGCCGTGTTTGGAGGAAGAGAAATGATGCCTTTGATCCAAAAAAACACCGTCCCCACTGTCAAGCATGGAGGTGGAAACATTATGTTTTGGGGGCACAAGACTACTTCACCGCATCAATGAAAATGGATGGAGCCATGTACCGTAAAATCCTGAACAACAACCTCCTTCCCTCTGCCAGGACATTAAAAATGGGTCATGGCTGGGTTTTCCAGCAAGACAATGACACAAAACATGCAGTCAAGGCAACAAAGAAGTGGCCCAAAAAGAAGTACTTTAAGGTCATGGAGTGGCCTAGCTAGTCTCCATACCTTAATCCCATAGAAAACTTATGGAGGGAGTTGAAATTCCAAGTTGCCAAGCGACAGCCTCAAAATCTTAATGATTTAGAGGTGATCTGCAAAGAGGAGTACACCAAAATTCCTTCTGACATCTGTGCAAGCCTCATCTTCCACTACAAAAAATATCTGACTGCTGTGCTTGGCAACAAGGGTTTTGCCACCAAATATTAAGTCTTGTTTGCCAGAGGGATTAAACTCTTATTTCTCACTGCAAAATGCAAATAACAGTATATAATTTATACAATGTGATTTTCTGGATTTTAATGTTGATGTTCTATCTCTCAATGTTAAAATTAACCTACCCATAAAATTTTAGACTGTTTATGTCTTTGTCTGTGGGCAAACTTACAAAATCAGCAACGGATCAAATACTTATTTCCCCCACTGAATACCTTTTGAATTTGGATGTAGACTTAACAATAACATGCTTAAATTTATATTAATGCCTATATATACCAGGGGTATTCTCAAACCCAATTACATATACTGCATCCACTGCGGTCCTCATATTATATCATGGGTACGCAGCAATAATATATTTCTGCCGGGTCATGTTGCCTTATTATATGCACTAGCATTATACTGTTTCTTCCTTATTATTACAGATGCTTGAACCTTTCAAGGTTCGGATCAGTTCAATTCAGCGAATGATTTGAGGTTCGTTGAACATGTTTGACGAAACGTTTCTATGAACCAACCCGAGCCCCATTAGATTCAATGGCAGGCCAAATCAGACGTATACACAACACCTTAAGAGGTGACAAAAAGCTTCCGAAACTACTAAAATTAGGGATAAACACAGTGAAAACTAGCATCAATTGACCCACTGTACAAATATGCAAATAGCACTGCAGCATTCAGTCATGAGCCATGCATGAGGCATCCTGGTCTGACACAGCATTTAGAGCTTTTAATTGAAGTTTCAATGAGGATCTGGTGGTTAAGAGAGCAGTGTAAGTCTTCATAGCTGGGAGACCTGATACCTCATGCAGCACCTACAATTTTTTTTCCTCTCCAGCCAAACTCAGATGGCACAAACAGCAGTTTCATACAGTACTATTGGTAGAAAAATGTATCGAAAGTAACGCAGGTTGCTGACTGCTCAATTGACCCACAGTAGAACCTTTTATAATGGCACAGAAGCAGTCAGCCATGGCCCATGCATGTGGTATCAGGGTCTGGGCCAGCATTTAGAGCTTTGAATTTAAGTTTAAATTAAGACATGGTGACTAAGGGAGCGGTGTAAGCATTCTTATCTGGGAGCCCTGACACCTCATGCAACACCTTTTTTTTTCCAGCCACACTCATATAGCACAAACATTAGATTCATTCAGTACCATTGGTACAAAAATGTAAGGAAAGTAGCATAGGTAGTTGACTGAAAGTGAATGTAGGCCAGCCTGACCGGGAGCCCTACTTACACAGACAGCCCACCAGATGGAAACCCAACTTTGAGTCTCCACTTTTCAAAAATATTGTCACACACCACTAAATTGGCATCAATTTGCACAGAGTAGAAACATTATAATAGGCCTCTGACACTCCTTCCACCACAGGCAACACCCTAGTCTGCCCAATCTGCAACTAGGGTGCAAAAGTCATTGGAGATCCATGACATGTTTAATTTGATGAATGTTAGGCAGTCTACACTTTCAGGGGACAGCCAGATGAGCTTATCTGTTGGGACACTACCAGCTGCGCTGAAGACACGTTCTGAGAGATTGCTGGCCTTTGGACATGATAAAACCTCCAAGGTGTGACATGCAAGCTCAGGCCACTCTTCCATTTTTGAAGCCCAAAATGCAAAAGGGTCCAAATTTCTCTTGATGACATTGATATTGAGCTCTAGATACTCCTGAACCATCCTCTTCAGTCGTTCACAATGTGTCAAACTTTTGTTTGTATGTTTTCTGGTGAATGGGCTGGTCTGAAAATGTGTGAAATGACTCACAGTTATTGCTTATGCCACTTATGCTGCTGCTAATGATTTTGCGATGGCGCCTAGACGTTCCCAGGGATGGAAGTCTAAAACTGTGATGCACACTGTGTGCCTCACTGCTGTCTTGGTGCAAACCACTCTTAAGATTGCCTACAAGTGTGTTTCTATACTCCAGCATGCATACATCCCTTTGGAGGGAGGGAAGCATCTGGCAAAATTTACTCTTATATTTTGGATGTAACAGAGTGGCAACCTGGTGATCAGCACTATTTCGAACCCTAAGAAAATGGGCATCATGTTTAAGATAGTGCAGCAAGAAGGCACTCATGCGTTGGGGGGGTTCAATGAGGTCCAAGTCCATGGTGTGTTGGTGGCTGGGTAACACCCAAGGTTGCTTCTTCTGTCCCCTTCTGCCAACCACAGACAGCACAGAGTGCATCATTATCCTCTTCATCTCCTGACTGTTGTACGTCTATCTTCTCATCCTCCTCTATTTGTTCCTTGGCTCCTGCATCTTCACTAACAGTTTCTCAGGTATCATGAGCCCTCCTTGGTCACTATAATCCACCCTCCCATGGCACCCGCCTGTGCTACGACAGTCCGGAAATTTGAGACATTGCTATCCCTTCTGCATCCTCCTCTGCTTCCATCTCTTCCTCTGGGACCATAACCTCCTCATGAAGACTATTCAGCATGTACAAGACCGGAATAGTGATTCTGATTAAGGCTTTGTCAGTACTAACCATCTTAGTAGCAATTTCAAATCTGTGCAGATGGGTGCAGAGGTCCTTCACCTGTGCCCAGTCTGCAAACGTGATTTGCACTTAGTCCGGGCTGCGTTGGCCCAGGCTATGCAGAAGGACTTACTGCACCAGGTCTTGTTGCTGCTGTCACAGCCATTGCAACATGTACAGAGTGGAATTCCACCATGTTGAAACATTGTTAATCAAACGGTTAACCAGTTTGACAAGAGACCTATGTAGTAATGCAGTTCAAAGACCTGCAGAGTGCGATCATCGGAAGTGATCACACAGCAACCGTGCTTTATGCAGCAAAGCATCCAGGCTAGGAAAGTGGCGGAGAAATTTCTGTACGACCAGGTTGAGTATGTGAGACATGCAAGGCACATGTGTTGGTTGCCATGGCGTAGGGTCGCCACCAGGTTTGCACCATTATTGCACACGGCTTTCCCTGGCTCCAGGTTTAGTAGAGAAAGCCATTGCTCTACCTCAGCCTGGATAGCTGTCAACAACTCTTGAGTTCTGTGACTACAATCTCTAAGGCATATTATTTTAAGCACTATATGATTGCGATGAGCCGTGGCTGTGCAGTACGATGATGGCGGAGAATCTATCTGCACAGTAAGAATGTGCATTTCTGATTAAGAGAGAGGTTTTTGCAGTAGCTAATTGGCCTTCCAGACTACTCCCCATCATTAGGCCTAACAATTTTTAAGTAGAAATCTGGCCTTGTGATTTGCCACTGAATCATATTGATAGCACAAATGATTTGGAGTAGCTAATTGGACCTCATGGCTGCACCTCAATATTAGTCCTAACAATTTTTAAGTGGAAATACGGCCTTCTGATTTTGCCTCAAAGAAGCCAGTGACAAAATGTGCATCAGGGTGATAGGACTTTACTCCAGACTCCAAGGGGAATCGGTCTCCAATATTATATCTGATTTTTCTCTGAAAAACAGTTTTATCACAAACGATTTGGAGTAGCTAATTGGGCCTTGTGGCTAAACCACAATATTAAGCCTAATGGTTCTAATGTGGAAATGTGGCCTTCTGATTTGCCACTGAAACGATTTGGAGTAGCTAATTGGTCCTCGTGGCTGCACCAGTATATTAGGTCTAACAATTTTTAAGTGGAAATCTGGCCTTTTTATTTGCCACTGAAACACAGTTTTAGCACAACCGATTTGGAGTAGCAAATGTGGCCTCCAGAGCCTGCCACACAGTTTTTGCACAATCTTCTTCGATGCTGGAAGATCGATTTCACACAGAACAGGCTCCTATTAGTGATGGGCGAGTATACTCGTTGCTCAGGTTGTCCCAAGCATGCTCGGGTGTCCTCCGAGTATTTTGGAATGCTCAGAGATTTCATTTGGTTTGATGCAGCTGCATGATTTTTGGCTGCTAGACAGGCTGAATTCATGTATGGAATTCCTAACAAACAGGCAATCCCCACATGTATTCAGCCTGCCCAGCAGCCGCAAATCATGCCGCTATGTCAATAAACACTAAATCTCCAAGCACGCCAAAATACTCGGAGATCATCCGAGCAAGGCTCAGGAAAGCACAAGCAATGAGTAAACTCGCTCAACACTAGCTCCTACCGTCGTTGAGGATGGTTTCTGCACCCTGATAAGTTGCCAGAATCAACACACAAAGTTAAGGGAACAAAAAATAATAAGTGTGTATCGCTCCTGTTGTAACCTCTCCACATGCTCTTCTAACCTCTCCACAATGACCCCCCCTTATCTAACACGTCCCCCCTTCCTCCCTGATTATCATAGAGCACCACTATCCTAGCCAAAATAATAACAAAAGCATTAGTGGAAAGGCGATGATTTACTGAACTGTGACCGAATTTTGACGACTTTGAGTAAAAATGCTTGTGAAAGCGAACACGAATCTGAATGTGCTACATTTGTGCTGAATTTAAAATTGGTGATCGTTTTTCAAACACGTTCGCTCATGTCCACTTAATGTATGCACCAGCACTTTACTGCTGATATCTATATGGGAATTTTTCCTATAGCCTTTTATCTGTTTGACCCTGATTCTTAAATAGCTTTGTGTCTTTAATATGCAATTCAAACTATTTTCACACTTAGAAACTCATACAAAGGTGAAGAAGTTTTTGGGCACCAGGTGCTCAGCCCTTATTCAAATCCTATATCTCCATATTGAATAACATCAGCAATCCAAGGATAATGGTAGTGCCCTCCTAGATCTGGGAAAATCAATATTTAGCAAAATGAAGAGCTGCACTCACCAAATCCTTTTCTTAAAAGTCTTTTAATCCATCAAATTGGACATTACTGCGGTGCACAGGGGGTATATGCGGGTGAGAGAGGACGACAGCTGTTTTGCATCTTCAGGACGCTTGTAGTGTTCATGATAGGTTTGGTAAGTGCCGCTCTCTTTTTTTTGCTACGTATTGATTGACTTAAATATTCATACTTGTTATGCCCTTTTGGCTACACTCAATAAATTTAGATTACATGTATTTGGTAGCTGTTTACCTGTACTTTGCAAGATTTTTGAATATTGTTCTGTGGGGTTATCCACCCTTCCTTACTTGATTTTCCTCTTAAACCTTATATTTTGAATAATGGAATATGTTTTTAACTATGTTTAATAATTTATTCATATTTTATATTTGTGAGTGGGTTTGTCAGTACCTCTGGTATTCATATATAGGCGTTGAAATTGGAGTTATCCACTCTGACGATTATTTCTAGTGATTAGTAGAGAAGGCTACACTATTATGTCTCTAGCCAGAGTTAATACTCATGTACAGTGGGGACAAAAGTATTTAATCAGCCACAAATTGTGCAAGTTCTCCCACTTAAACAGATGAGAGAGGCCTGTAATTGACATCAGAGGTAGACCACAACTATGAGAGTCAAAATGAGAAAACAAGTCCAGAAAATCACCTTGTATGATTTGGCAAGATTTATTTTGCAAATTATGGTGGAAAATAAGTATTTGGTCATTAATAAAAGTTCATCTCAATATTTTGTTAACTATCCTTTGTTGGCAAATGTTTTCTGCAAGTCTTTACAAGGTACCCACACACTGTTGGTGGTACGTTGGCCCATTCCTCCATGCAGATCTCCTCTAGAGCAGTAATGTTTTAGACCTGTCGCTGGTCAACACGGATTTTCAAATCCCTCCAAAGATTTTCTATGGGGTTGAGATGGGGAGACTGGCTAAGCCACTCCTTCATTGCCCTGGCGGTGTGCTTGGGATCATTAGAATGCTAAAAGACCCATGCATGGCTGACTAAATACTTTCTTCCTCACTGTATATTTCTTGAACATTTGTGAAGTTGTGATCAATAGTAAAGAACAGCATTACTGAGAAGGTTTACATAGTTTTATTTTTATGTCCTTGTACATCTGTGTATATGCATTAAAACACAATGCTAAACATATTTCTTAGTAACTGTTAATGGGTTCTAGAAATTCCACTACATTTTGTTGCCTAGGAAACAAAGCCAAAGAACATGACAATTTTATTTTCAAATCAAAGAACTCCTCATTTCAAGAAATAAGAGATGACTGATCATTGCTTGAACATTTTTCCAGCTTAACTGCTTCATGTATGATTTTATCATTATACACTCATACATGAATCCAAATGGATGTCTATGTCACGTCTATTTCTCATTGTTGAACATCTCAATCTTAGAATTTACTAATTTTTGCTAAGTTTTGAACTTACCACATTCCTGCACTGTTTGTCCTCACTAGCTGAAAAAGGTTTGCAAGTTAGTATGTTGGGTATTGCATGCATTGTAGCATTATGCGAGCTTTCAATTGAAAAAACAATCAAAATACTTAGCTGGTTGACCATTCAGAGAATAGGATTTTCTATTCTAAATGACCATCGGCATTACCCGCTATTAGTTTAGACTCACCTCCCATCAAAATTCTCATCGTAATACATTGCAATTATCATATTATATAGAACTGTGTACTTGTATTTGCTCATTTTTCCCTTCTACCCACTTAATTCTTCTGTTTTCCATTAAGTCTATGACATCACGTGATTAAAGCAATTCTTCAAAAATAAGGTTTTTTATTCACAGTGCGTTTCAATGCCGTATCAGCGACTTTACCAAGTGAACAAAAACAAATGTTTAACACTTGTTTATTCACTTGATAAAGACACTGCTACATCATAGAAACAAGTGGTGAATAAAAACATTATTCTTATCATCATTTCGGAAGGATTTATTTGCTCCAGCAGTGCAACCCACCTACGTGTTCATCCAACTGAATCCAATATTTCCTGTCGGATTTTTCCACCAGCCATGGGGAAGTAGCAGCTGTTTTTCTCCATGCCTACTTAAGTGAATGTAAACAGCACTCTCCTACTCTCTCTCCATAGGGTATCACCCTATTGTGCCCTTTGTTTCCCACTTTTATATTTTTTCATCATGTGATTAAAAATTGAGAAGCTGAAACCTTCTAAGCTCTATGTAGAAGCAGGAGGTCAATTTTACCTGTATGACTCATCAGTCACTGCACAAACTAATAGCAAGTATGGAGGAGGGAGCAGCTGGGTCAGGAGATGAAGAGAGGAATGATTTCTGCAGGGACAAGAGACTTCCTGTTTCTACCTAGAGCTGAGAAAGGAAAAGAATTTACTGGCTAGAAAGGCAAAGTGAGCAATTGTAAGAACACATTGCTATATTATGTGATAATTGCACTATATGAAGAGGATAGAAATTTTAATGGGCTTGCTTCTTTAAAGATTTTAAAGACTAGTATTATTTTGTGATCATGCCGGTTACTTGTCACCTCATTCCGATGCCTGACCTCCTCATATAATCCAAGTTTTCCATTGACCAGTTTGCCTTCCAACTCCTTGTTGGCACATACTCTATGATTTGTGACTTCAGGATTCCCTACAGCAAAGCCAAATCCCTTTATGGTTGTTAAAGAGTGAAAAACTGGCTCTTGGACTCACTGCTTAGTTGAGTCAGCACCAAGCAGCTACTTTTCTTTTAGCTCACAAGCATATCATTGCTGTTTAAACTGCAAAAGTACAAAACACCCTCAAAGTTTCCCAGGAAGTTAACAGCCTAAGGGAATATGCACCCTATTGTATTTTCGGCCCGAGTGTGATCCAACAAAACATCAGATCACACTCTGCCTAATGTTATTCTATGGGGCCGTACACATGTCCAGGCATGGCCCATGCTGCATGTATGATTTGCATACGATATTCGGATTACACTTGGCCATGCAAGTCAATGAGTTTGTAGAATAAAATTGCACACATTCATATGACATCCGAGTTCAGTCCGATTTTGACAGTCTGATAGAATGGAGAGGATAGAGACTTTGTTTCCATCTTCTCCTCATCTCAGAAAATCGGATCTCGCTGTGATCACAGTCTGATCAAACTGTGACAAGAATGTGATCAGAGTATGATTAGCATAATTGGACCAATTTTCTTATGTGACAGAATATACGGTTGAGTGACCCTAGCCTAGCCTCTGCCCCTAAGGATACAAAAATAACTCTTACTATGTAGCAGTGAATCTGAATTCCCCCAGAAAAATAGTGCAGCAGTTAATAAGTCTCCAATCTTCAGAATAAGCAGAGTAGGGTGGATGACTCACAGGTTTTTTGGTGCTTTTGTTTGGACCATGCTTTCAAACAATGTCCTTTTTCAATCTATTTGTATAAACAAAGATTTTAATCTTATAATCTAATTAAAACACAATATCGGATGATATTTTGGCTATTGCAATGCAACTGAGGAAAGTTCACTAAGTGGAGAGGTGTTTGTTAATAATGACAGCACAGAGTACAACTTCCTGATCCAACTGCCGATTTCCCCAAGAATCCCTGGAATAGGGCTCTGAAGAGGAAAGACACAGAGGCCGAGCATACTCATCTTTGGTCCATTCATTCACTACTGAGGTGCAGGACAGTCATTGAGAATGAATGGAGTGGACATGAGCATTCTTGACTTCTGCTTTATTCTGACAGGGATATAATTGGAATCAGTATATGTTTCAGGGGATGGACCTCGAGCACTCAGTAAGTTATTAACTTGTTCAGGGGTGGACACAAGCAGATGAGGGCACCTGTGTAATAACAGTATATGGGCCATTAGCAGTCCAATAGATCGACATAATGCACAATTCCATCTGCTTAGGAGGTGATAGTTGGAACCCTGACCTCTTGGGGTTTCTTGCGGGACTGTACAGGCTGCACCCATTTGCCCACTTCTGAACTTTTTAAGAGCTCTTTAATTGTTAATTTTATATGCATACTTTTTTGCCAGGTATAGTATTTTTCCCTCTATGGGGTGAATGTACAGAGTATGGAATTTTTTTCAACCCCTTGCCTATTCAATACAAATCTATGCAAGTGTGTAATTAATTAAATTCAAGAGTGTTCAATAATATAGAAATTGGACACTAGAGATTAATTTTGAGTAGTGCTGAAATCCTCATAATCAGTTAAATTGGAAAGAGGTTGTCATTCGAAGATAAGAATCCCTCACTTCATTTACAACTTTTAATTTATCAGATAATATTCTTCCAGGGACAGACTGGCCATCTTACAATTCCGGCAATGCCAGATGGGCCGGTCTGGCCATAGGCTGCATCAAATGCGAATCTGTTAATGTATTGATATCTGTTTACAGTATCGGCATCCTAAGGATGCCGGTACTGTTAACAGTTGTGGCGAAGCACACTCTATCACTTCCAGGGAGAAGGATACTCTTGGACTGCGGTCAACTGGAGGCCTGCACTATGCAGGTGATTTTGACAGCTGAATGATGTCACTTTATGGCATCTACTGCAAGACATGATGGAACAGGAAACAGCAGCTGTAGTGGAGGCGGAGGCTGGATTAGGTGAGAAAAAAGTATTTTTGTTTTTTGTTAACTATAATAGTGTGGAGGGGACATCAAACCATAGTTGGGGCTGCCAGGAGGACCATCATACAGTACAGTGTGTTGCAAAAGTATTCGGCTCCCTGGAACTTTTCAACCTTTTCCCACATATCATGCTTCATACATAAAGATACCAAATGTAAATTTTTGATGAAGAATCAACAACAAGTGGAACACAATTGTGAAGTTGAATTAAATTTATTGGTTATTTTAAATTTTTGTGGAAATTCAAAAACTGAAAAGTGGGGTTTGCAATATTATTCAGCCCCTTTACTTTCAATGTAGCAAACTCACTCCAGAAGTTCATTGTGGATCTCTGAATGATCCAATGTTGTCCTAAATGACTAATGATGATAAATATAATCCACCTGTATGTAATCAAGTCTCCATATAAATGCACCTGCTCTGTGATGGCCTCAGGGTTCTGTTTGAAGCACAGAGCACATCATGAAGACCAAGTTTCAAGCCGGATTTGGATACAAAATGATTTCAAAAACTTTAAACATCCCAAGGAGCACTGCGCAAGCGATCATATTGAAATGGAAGGAGTATCATACCACTGCAAATCTACCAAGACCTGGCCATCCCTCTAAACTTTCATCTCAAACAAGGAGAAGACTGATCAGAGATGCAGCCAAGATGCCTATGATCACTCTGGATGAACTGCAGAGAAATACAGCTGAGGTGGGACAGTCTGTCCATAGGACAACAATCAGTCGTACACTGCCCAAATCTGGCCTTTATGGAAGAGTGGCAAGAAGAAAGTCATTTCTCAAAGATATCCATAAAAAGTGTTGCTTAAAATTCGCATCAAGCCACCCGGTAGATGCACCAAACATGTGGAAGAAGGTGCTCTGGTCAGATGAAACCAAAATCGAACTTTTTGGCAACAATGCCAAACGATATGTTTGGCGTAAAGGCAACACAGCTCATTACCCTGACCACACCATCCCCACCGTCAAACATGGTTGTGGCAGCATCATGGTTTGGGCCTGCTTTTCTTCAGCAGGGACAGGGAAGATGGTTAAAATTGATGGGAAGATGGATGGAGCCCAATACAGGACCATTCTTGAAGAAAACCTGTTGGAGTCTGCAAAAGACCTGAGACTGGGACGGAGATTTGTCTTCCAACAAGACAATGATCCCAAACATAAAGCAAAATCTACAATGGAATGGTTCACAAATAAACGTATCCAGGTGTTAGACTGGCCAAGTCAAAGTCCAGACCTGAATCCAATCGAGAATCTGTGGAAAGAGCTTAAAACTGCTGTTCAGAATCACGAATGATCTCCATCAAACGTCACTGAGCTCAAGCTGTTTGCCAAGGAAGAATGGGCAAGAATTTCAGTCTCTCGATGTACAAAACTGATAGAGACATACCCCAAGTGACTTGCAGCTGTAATCGCAGCAACAGTTGGCGCAGCAAAGTATTAAGTTAAAGGGGCCGAATAATATTGCACGCCCCACTTTTCAGTTTTTGAATTTCCACAGAAATGTAAAAAAATCAATAAATTTCGTTCAACTTTACAATTATGTCCCACTTGTTGATTCTTCACCAAAAATTTACATTTGGTATCTTTATGTTTGAAGCACGACATGTGGGAAAAGGTTGAAAGGGAGCCGAATACTTTCACAAGGCACTGTATATGGGCTGTAAAGAGCTTCATCATACTATATGGGGGCTGTAGAGGACCATCATACTTTATTTGGGCTGTGAGGGATACCATCATAGTGTATTGGGGCTTTGAGAGGGACCATCATACTATATGGAAAGCTGTGGGGGGACAATCATACTGTATTGGGGCTGTGGTGGATCATTATATTATATGGGGAACTGTGTCAGGACCGTCCTGTGTAGGGGAATCATCATACTGTGTAAGGGCTGTGGATACCATCATGCTGCGGAAGGACCATCATACTGTGTGAGGAGCTATTAAGAACGTTATACAGTGTAGAGGTCAGTGTTGGCAATCATAATGTGTGGGTGACTATGGTGACCATCTCATTTTGTATACCCCACTCCATGTCTTAAAAATTTGGAGCTACGTGTGGAGATATGAGGGCAATGTTTGCTCTCATCCTCTGGCCTGACTGTCATTAGAAAGACCCCCACAGTCTAGGGCTCATGCCAATAAATGCCCATACTACTTTATCATGGGCAGAACATTACTCAGACAACACAGGGTGGGGGCATCACACTCTGGTAAGACTTTATAGGATCACCAACGATTACAAGCATATATTACATTCCCAGCAAGGACACATGATGCTGCAAGTGACAGTCTCACCCTTCCACTGGCTCCCCAGAGATTTGAACCTCTGTGACTTTGGGGCATCCAGGGCCAACTACTTCAACCATCAGCAGCCCGCACTTTTCGTTAGCACCCACATAGTGAAGGTAGCGGTAAGCAGAGCGAACTATGTGGCCAGATGGCCGGATTGTCCCAACCTGGCTTATTCAAAAAAATTTGTGGGCTCAGAGTTGGACAGTGTAGCAATTCTGTAATCCACCAACTGGATTCATGGTTCCTAGGTTGAAGTCCAGTAGAATCAGACTGGTGACATGAGCAAGCCCCTTTTAATATATCTCAGCTTCCTTTTCAGTTCATTGTGTCCAACAGGATTCTGGGGAGATAATTATGGCTTTTCCTCATTGTTCGCTAGTTTACTTAGACTGCATAATTGTCCTCCAAATGATACATCAGCCCCCATCACTGCGGGGGCTAATTCAATCTGTAACCAGCAGGCATACCATAAATTAGCATAGAAAAAGAGGTACCAGGCAGTCTTGCATGAACCAATGAGTCATGTCCCTTTACTGAATAAAGTAACCAAGGGCAGCACGGTGGCTCAGTGGATAACACTGCAGCCTTGCAGTACTGGGGTCCTGGATTTGAATCTCACTAAGGACAACATCTGCAAGGAGTTTGTATGTTCTCCCCGTGTTTGCATGGGATTCCTCCAGGTACTCCGGTTTCCTCCCACATTCCAAAGACATACTGATAGGGAATTTAGATTGTAAGCCCCATCGGGAACAGCAATGATAATGTGTGTAAAGCGCTGCGGAATATGTTAGCGCTATATATAAATAAAGATTATTATTATTAATATTATTAACGGAAAAATATGTCTGGCATAATTATGAATAGTTTATCCCTGCACAAATGTCCAGATTTTCATCACAGTATCTCCTTCTGTGACTGCATCTATGCACTGTGATACAGCTTTTGCAAAGGGATCCAGTATGTAAACCGCTGCTCAGGGGCATTATTATAATGAGGCATAGTAGGGGTAGACTTTTTTATAAGGAGTCACAATAAGACATCATTATCAGGAAAGCACACAAGGCATTATTATTATGATAATAATAATGTACAGGTGCCTTTGCATTATTATTATAAAGGGGTTTGCAGTCATTATCATAAGGGGCCAAGTGGTATTATTATAATAAGGAGGCACAACCAAATTATAAGGAGGCACAGGGGGGTTTTATTACTAAAGGAAGCTATATATATTTAAGTAGGCACAGGGAAGCATTAGTAATATGAGGAAGCAGAAAGAGATCAGTATTACCATGAAGGGGCACAGAGGGTGCATTGTTATTGTGCTTGACACAAAAGGATGGTACTATTACAGAGGGGGCATTATTACTGTCTAGGGCAATTATCATAGTGCTATATGGTTTGTGTAGAGGTGGTGGAATGTGGGAATGAGGCTGAAAAAGTAGGAAGCCAAAGATGTCTCTGTTACATTTTGCAGGTATGAGTTATGAATGGAAGAAGAGGTCCTGGTGGCCTGGTTCAAATGAAAAAGAAATGGGAAAATTAATGATAACAATCAGTATCATTGGTGAGAACCTGCATACTAAACACTAGTGTTGAGCATTCCGATACCGCAAGTAACGGGTATCGACCGATATTCACTGTATCGGAATTCCGATACTGAGTCCCGATACTTTTAGCAGATCGAACACCGGAATCGGAAGTTCCCATAATGCTATGAGCCAGTTTGATTTGATTCAGCCAATGACATTCCTCAGAAGTGTGGGCACATCCTGTTAGGCATGTATGCATGTTAACTAATGGCATGGCTGTGATTGGCTGCCGAAATGATGTCATGATGCACTATAAAAGCCGCCGCCGCCATTTCTGGTTCACTCTGCTGTGAATTCAGTTAGGGACAGGCTGCTGTTCAAGACTGTGAGGGACAGTTAGAGATAGCGATTTTCACAATCATAGTGTGCTTTACCCAGGCTACATAATCCACCACTGTAGCTTTCTTTTGCCTTGCAGCAGTGTTCACAGCTGTCTGCAAGGTCTGTGTGAGTGCAGCTCACGCTGAGTAGTGTGTCCTGCAGCCACGTCTGGTTGTAGGCCGCTCAGCATGGGTCACTGCCTCATACATATTTTTTCTTTTTTTGCTGCTCATTTTTCATTCTCCTATTAGTGTGCATTGTGCATCCATCCGTATCCATATACGTTGGTTGCAAACACTATAGGAGTAGACAGCGGAGCTTCTCTGCAGCCTTTCAGTGCTAGTGCCCAGTTTGCTGCACTGTTCACGGCTGTCTGAGAGGTCTCTGTGTTTGAGTGCAGCTCACGCTGAGTAGTGTGTCCTGCAGCTACGTTTGGTTGTAGGCCGCTCAGTGTGCGTCATTGCCTCACACATATTTTTCTTTTATTGCAGCTCATTTTTTATTCTCCTATTAGTGTGCATCCATCCGTATCCATCTACATTGGTTGGTTGCAAACACTATATAGGAATAGATAGAGGAGCCTTTTATCTGGCTTGTGCCCTTCAGCTGCAGCCAGATTAGTATTACACAATTTTTTTGGAGCCTCATCTTTTGCATTGTAGGTTACCTTCCTGCATTGTAATAGCTCCAAAAAGTTTGTGATACTATCGCTTTCAAATCTTTGGTCACATCCTTTTAGTTTTTTTTAAAAAACAAAAAAACAAAATAAAGTTCACCAAGCACTCCATTTGACAGTTGTGTAGGCCACATTAGCTCCTATTAAAGTGTAGTCCACACACACACTTCATAAAATTAGTGTTTCTTATACCTGTTAACAGCTGTTCAGGAATAAGCACACTAAGCCCCCCCTTTGTACTTTTCTGCCTATCTTTATCAGTCTACCAAGATGAAGAAGGCAGGGAGTAAGGCACGTGGGCGTGGAGTTTCAGCTGGGAGAGGACGTGGGGATTCTGCAGGGAGAGGACGTGGGGATTCTGTGCCTGCTGTGGGCACCAGTGAGCCAGCATCCCCCAGTTTTAGCAGGCAACAGTCCTTTATGCGCAGCTTTGTAGGACCTCGCCATACCCCACTGATGCGGGAGGAACAAATTGAAGCCGTTGTCGGATGGATGGCAGCTATCGCATCAACTTCAATGACTTCCACGTCCTCTCAGGGCCAGAGCACTGAAGAGCAACCATCTGTCTCTTCACCACCTGCCAAAGTGCCCAGGCAGTCAGAGAGCCCTGGACAGGAGCCATCACAGTCCCTACTTCTGTTCTCTGAATCTGTTGGCTTGGAACCAGGGGGCCAGCCAAGCAGCATTAAAGAATGTGAAGAAGAGGGAGTATGCAGTGATGCGCAACTTCTTTGTCCCTCTGAATCTGAAGAGGCTGGTGGGCCAGTGCCTATGGTTAGCACACTTCAGTACGCATCAGATGATGACGAGACTCAGGTGCCACTTTCTGGTGCGTACGGTGCTGGCGAGACAACCCAGGAGAAGCAGGAGTTTGAAGAGGGGAGTGTAGTTGATGAGTTCCTTGACCCATCATGGCGTGAGGAACAGGAAGGTGGTGGGAGCAGCTCTGAGGAAGAGATTCCCAGAATGGCGAAAACAGGAGGGAGAGGGAGGGGGCAGACTTGGTTGCCTGTAGCCTCCACTTCGGCACCCGTTAGGAGCATTCTTCTTCCAAAAGCCAAAACGGGCACTCCCAAGACTTGCAGTGCTTGGTCCTTTTTTGACACAGTTACAGATGACATTTGCTTTGTCAAATGCAAGCTGTGTCATCAGAAAGTCAAAAGAGGGAAAAATGTCAGCAACCTCAATACCACAAATATGTGGAAACATGTGCGGACCAAGCACGAGGTGGAGTTACACAGACACACTGAAGACGTAGGCCAATGTACAGCACCACCTACCACCTCTTCAGCTCGTGTTGGGGCCTCTTCCTCCAGCTCACACACAGCTGGTTCAGCTTCCTCACAGGATTGCCAAGGAAGACCCTCTGGCACTGTTGTCCGGAGACCAAGCGACATTCCACCCACAGCACCACGTTCCCAGTCATCCTCACACTCCCAGGCCACTCTACAGCCATCGGTAGCACAGGCATGGGATAAAAGGCGGCCATACTTGGCAAACTATCCATGCGCACAGGCTCTGAATGCTGGCATTGCCAAACTACTGGCCCTTGAAATGCTCTCATTCAGGCTGGTGGAGACTGACACCTTCCAGAACTTCTTGGCATTGGCAGTCCCACAATACACCGTGCCCAGCCGCTTTTATTTCAGCAGGCAAGCTGTCCCTGCCCTGCAAAAACTTGTGGAGGGAAAAATAAAAAATGCGCTACTAAACGCCGTCAGTAGCAAGGTCCACCTGACCACCGATGCGTGGACCAGTAACCATGGACACGGATGATACCTTGCCCTCACTGCCCATTGGGTCAATGTTGTGGAGCCGGGTACAGATCAGGAGAGTGGCGCTGTACGTGTTCTGCCAACTCCACGGATTGCAGGAATCCAGTCTGTACTCATTGACTACTCCTCCTACTCAAGTTCCTCAGAAACAGCGCTGCAGGAGCCTGTTACGACCGATATGAGCACAGCCGTGGCCAAATGTCAACAGACCATACTCAAATTAATTTCTTTGGGGAATCGAAGCCACACAGCACAGGAGCTCTGGAATGCCATCAAGCAGGAGAGCGATGTGTGGTTTGTGCCAGAGAATCTCCAGCCGGGCTTGGTAGTGTGTGACAATGGCCGAAATCAGGTGGCAGCTCTGGGCCTAGGCAACCTCACTCACATCCCATGTCTGGCACATGTGCTGAACTTGGCCGTGCAGAGCTTTCTGAGGGACTATCCGGATCTTGATGCACTGCTGCACAAGGTCCACATAGAGTGCGCTCACTTGCGGCGTTCCAGCACGGCAAGATCGCGCCTTGCTGCTCTGCAGCGCCGATTACACCTTCCGGAACATTGCATCATATGTGACCTACCCACCAGGTGGAATTCAACATTACATATGTTGGAGCGGTTGTGTGAGCAGCAGGCAGCAGTCATGGAGTACCAGCTGCATCAGGCGCAAACAAGTCGCACTGTGCGCCGGTCACACTTCAGCACCACTGAGTGGGCCTCTATGAAGGACATCTGCCTCGTTTTGCGTGCCTTCGATGATTCCACGCGGATGGCGAGTACAGATGATGCACTAGTCAGCATGAATGTCCCCCTTATCTGCCTGCTGTAAAAAACACTGCAAGCACTAAGGGAGAAGGTTTTGGAAGAGGTGGAGGATGAGGAGTCACAAATGCCATCTGCTTCTGGACAGTCTGCGCTACGTGGTTCCTCACAAAGGTCTAGGCAGGGGACACTTTGTGAGGAGGATGAGGAGGGGTCAATGGAGGAGGAAGACATCTCTTCAGAGGAGGGAGGTACACAATGCTCTAGTCAGTATGTACAGTGAGGGTGGGGTGATGCAGAGCAGGCAGAGATGACGACTCAAGCAGGGGACAGCGTTTCTTTGGCAGTTGGGAGTATGCAGCACATGGTTGATTTCATGGTGCAGTGCCTGAGAAACCACCGCCGCATCGCCCACATTCTCAACACGGCTGATAATTGGGTGTACACCCTCCTAGATCCTCGCTACCGGGACAACTTACAAAGCCTCATACCACCGTTGAACCGGGAGCGTAAAATGCGGGAGTACCAAGACACACTGGTGCAGTCCATCATGTTCTCCATTCCACCCGACATCAGTGCTGCTAGTGCTTTACAAAGCAGCTCTGTGCGTCGAGGCAGTGGAGGAAGCTCTACACAAAGAGGGAGCAGAGGCAGCGCATCAGCACAAGGCAAGACCACTATGGCCCAAATGTGGCAAAGTTTTGTGTGTCCGCCACAAATGTCTACACCATCACAGACGGCTCCAGTCAGCAGCAACGTTTCCGTCAGATGGTGACAGACTACATGTCTTGCCCTGTCAGTGTACTCCCAGATGGCTCTTTCCCCTTCAAGTTTTGGGTCTGTAAGCTGGGTACATGGCCAGAGCTTAGCCAGTATGCATTGGAGGTGCTGGCTTGCCCTGCTGCCAGTGTATTATCAGAACGCGTCTTTAGTGCCGCAGGTGGTGTACTAACAGACCGTCGCACGCGACTATCCTCCGATAACGTTGACCGGCTTACTTTTCTGAAAATGAACAAGGCCTGGATCTTGCCAGAATTTGCCAGTCCTCTTCCAGAATAAATAATTGGTTGGCAAAAGTATCCAGGTCTCCTGTTGTGTTCATGTTTCTACCACCTGAACTCTAATCCCTCGGCTTCAACACAGCCAGTTGTCGCTCAGAAGTGCCGTCTGCACAGAGAAAAACACTAACTCCTGTGTTAGTGGGGTTCAATAACGCCAGCAGCTCCCCTGCTGTGTGGACGGCAAAGTCTCCTGCTCCCTCCACAATCGAACTACTACTGATTTTTAACCGTGCTCCACTTAGGCCTCTGACTCCACTGTCCCTAGTATTTCCCCTGGCCTCCAACCCCGCCAGTTGCTGCTCTGAAGTGGCGTCTGCACAATCCTCACTTGTTCCTGTGTTACTGGGGCTCAGTCATGTCAGTTGATCCCCTGATGTGTGTCCGGCAATATCTCCAGCTCTGTCCACATTCCCATTACTAGTAGTGGGAATGTGAACAGAGCAGGAGACCTTGCCGGACACACATCAGGGGATCAACTGACGTGACTGAGCCCCAGTAACACAGGAACATGTGTGGATTGTGCAGATGTCACTTCAGAACAGCAACTGTTGGGGTTGGAGGCCAGGGGAAATACTAGAGACAGTGGAGCCAGAGGCCATAGTGGAGCACGGTTACAATCAGTAGTAGTCTACAACCTATATAAAACTTGCTGCAAGTTGGCCTCCACCTGCTGCATGATTGATCCTGGGCTTCAACACAGCCAGTTGTCACTCGGAAGTGCGGTCCGCACAGAGAAAAACACTAGCTCCTGTGTTAGTGGGGTTCAGTAACGTCAGCTGTTCCCCTGCTGTGTGGACGGCAATGCCTCCTGCTGCTTCCACATTCAAAAAACATCAGGCCTCAGCCTGCTCCATGCTTGATCCTGGGCTCCAACAACGCCAGTTGGTGTTCAGAAGTGCCGTCTTCACAGAGGAAAACACACTAGCTCCTGTGTTAGTGGGGTTCAGTAACGTCAGCTGTTCCCCTGCTGTGTGGACGGCAATGTCTCCTGCTGCCTCCACATTCAAAAAACATCAGGCCTCTGCCTGCTCCATGCTTGATCCTGGGCTCCAACAATGCCAGTTGGTGTTCAGAAGTGCCGTCTTCACAGAGAAAAACACACTAGCTCCTGAGTTAGTGGGGTTCAGCAACGTCAGCTGTTCCCCTGCTGTGTGGACGGCAATGTCTCCTGCTGCCTCCACATTCAAAAACCATCAGGCCACAGCCGCCTGCTCCATGCTTGATCCTGGGCTCCCACAACGCCAGTTGGTGTTCAGAAGTGCCGTCTTCACAGAGAAAAACACACTAGCTCCTGTGTTAGTGGGGTTCAGTAACGTCAGCTGTTCCCCAGATGTGTGGACGGCATTGTCTCCTGCTGCCTTCACATTCAAAAAACATAAGGCCTCAGCCTGCTCCATGCTTGATCCTGGGCTCCAACAACGCCAGTGTAATAACCCTGTTGGCATCACTGCATGGCCTCCCATCCCCCGCACACCAACTTACTTTCTGCTTCAAGCCATGCTGTGAATTCTGTCTGTTACTAGCCCTGAGCTCCATGTGCTATGCCTCCTGTTTTCCTGCTTGCTCTCCATGTTTCCTGACTGTGTGTATAGGGGGGCGGTGCCTGAACTCTCTGGTTCTTATGCAGTCAGTGTGCACCTGGCTAATGGGTCCCTGACCAATTACCTAGAGCCCTGGACTATTTAACCCTGCCACAGCCACTGAAACATTGCCTGTGCGATGTCTAAACTCAGTTAGCTCCTTGCTGCTGAGCTAGCCAGGCCCTGTCCTATGTCTTGCCTTCTCTGAAGGCTCTTACTGCGTATTCCTGTGTCTTGGTACCTTGCCTAGCAGTTCTCTGTCCGCCTGCCAGGAGGCAGAATATCCTGGCCCTTAAGTCTTGTTCCCAGTGCCTTGTCTGTTCCCTGTCCGCCTGCCAGGAGGCACAATATCCTGGTCCTTGTGTCTCTGTCTGTCAGTCTCCTTGTCTTTGATTCCTTCTTTGCTGTATCTTTCCTTGTGTCCTCCCTATCTAAGGCTCTGCTCTCTTGCAGCTCTGCCTGCTCTGTTCCCTTGCAGCTCTGCTCTCTCGCAGCTCTGCCTGCTCGGCTCCCCTGCCGCTCTGCCTGCTCGGCTCCCCTGCCACTCTGCCCGCTCGGCTCCCTAGCCGCTCTGCCCGTTCGGCTCCCCAGCCGCTCTGCCCGTTCGGCTCCCCAGCCGCTCTGCCCGTTCGGCTCCCCAGCCGCTCTGCCCGTTCGGCTCCCCAGCCGCTCTGCCCGTTGGGCTCCCCAGCCGCTCTGCCCGTTCGGCTCCCCTGCCGCTCTGCCCGTTCGGCTCCCCTGCCGCTCTGCCCGTTCGGCTCCCCTGCCGCTCTGCCCGTTCGGCTCCCCTGCCGCTCTGCCCGCTCGGCTCCCCTGCCGCTCTGCCCGCAAGGCTCCCCTGCCGCTCTGCCCGCACGGCTCCCCTGCCGCTCTGCCCGCACGGCTCCCCTGCCGCTCTGCCCGCACGGCTCTCTAGCTGCTCTGCCTGCACGGCTCCCTAGCCGCTCTGCCCGCACGGCTCCCCTGCCGCTCTGCCCGCACGGCTCCCCTGCCGCTCTGCCTGCACGGCTCCCCTGCCGCTCTGCCTGCACGGCTCCCTAGCCGCTCTGCCTGCACGACTCCCTAGCCGCTCTGCCTGCACGGCCCCCTTGCAGCCCAGCCTGCTCTGCGGCTCTGCCTACTCCACACTCCAGCCTATATCCGTACCTGCACCTCCTGTGTGAACAGGTCCAAATCCTGTTCCAACATACACCACTCCTTCCTGCCTACACCTCCTGCGTGAACAGGTCCATATCCTGTTCCAACATACACCACTCCTTCCTGCCTACACCTGCTGTGTGAATAGGTCCTTACCTGTCCCTTCTCATACCACACCAGTCTGTCCTGTGTCTCAAGCCGTGCCCGCCTGTCCTGTGTCTCAAGCCATGCCCGCCTGTCCTGTGTCTCCAAGCCGTGCCCGCCTGTCCTGTGTCTCCAAGCCAGGCCCGCCTGTCCTGTGTCTCTAAGCCGTGCCCGCCTGTCCTGTGTCTTCAAGCCGTGCCCACCTGTCCTGTGTCTCCAAGCCGTGCCCGCTCGCCCAGTGTCTCCAAGCCGTGTCTCCTAGCCGTGCCTGCCTGCCAGTGTACCAAGCTGTGCCTGCTTGCCCAGTGTCTCAGCCTGCCTGTTAGTCACACCTGTCCAAGTGACTTGTCCCCGAGTGGGATCAGCAGCCACAGCCAGACACCACCCTGGAGTGGCACCCGACAGCTATCTGTCGCACAAGCCTGACCTCATCATCAGAGGCTCCAGTGAAGACCGAGGTAGCTGTCATAGTCACACCCCTTCCAGGGTAGTCTGGTTTGTGGCACAGTGGGGCCACAACCCCCTGGCTCACACCAGTCAGCCAAGGCGCGAGCGTGACAGCCAGTTGGTGTGCAGAAGTGCCGTCTTCACAGAGGAAAACACACTAGCTCCTGTGTTGGATGGATTTTCCAACTCAGAAACAGGGCGGTCACACCCTTATATGCACAGAATGCACAATGAAACAAATGAGAAACTGGGTCTGAGCAGAAAAAGTATCTGTTTCTGAGTTGGAAAATCCATCCTGTCTGGCCTATACTATTACTGGTGGTTCAGTCCCTCTGTCCTTGTTCACATTCACGTCACTTGACAAGTGGAAAGGTTTTAAATACAAGAGTTAGGACTGTCCCACAAGGTTGCCGTGACGTGGCGGGATGGCTTCTACATTATTTTGATCAAAATTATGTTAACTAAATACCCTTATTATTTCTATTATTACTACCTTCATGCAATTTTTGCAACATATTTTTTTACCTTTTTTTTTACTTTTTTATTCCAGGATATTTGTTTTGTGTTTTGCTTTTGGTTTTCTCTTTTTAAAGGTCATGTGTTCATATGCAATTACATTTTGCATGCACATTCATTTACTTTTTCTGCTCAGACCCAGTTTCTCATTTGTTTCATTGTGCATTCTGTGCATATAAGGGTGTGACCGCCCTGTTTCTGAGTTGGAAAATCCATCCTGTCTGGCCTATACTATTACTGGTGGTTCAGTCCCTCTGTCCTTGTTCACATTCACGTCACTTGACAAGTGGAAAGGTTTTAAATACAAGAGTTAGGACTGTCCCACAAGGGTTGCCGTGACGTGGCGGGATGGCTTCTACATTATTTTGATCAAAATTATGTTAACTAAATACCCTTATTATTACTATTATTACTACCTTCATGCAATTTTTGCAGCATATTTTTTTACTTTTTTTTACTTTTTATTCCAGGATATTTGTTTTGTGTTTTGCTTTTGGTTTTCTCTGCCTCCAAAATCAGACTACATCTTATTTACTACTTTCTCCAAGTAGGCCTCAGCCTGCTGCATGATTGACCCTGGGCTCCAACATCGCCATTTGCTGCTCAGAAGTGTCTTTGGCACGGGTACTCCCTCCTGCCCAGCCTGGCTCCAGCACGCCTGCTGTTTCTGGGAAGTGTCGACGTCACTTTGCCACCAATAAATTGTCCTGTCGTGTTGCGGTGGGGTTAGCCGAGTCTATGGTGCCTGCAGTTTAGGTGCTTCCTATGTGGGGTGCGGGTTCTGGTAATAAAAGCTGGTTCCGTAGTGACAATAGGACTAGCACCCCCTGTTGGACTGTGGGTTTCGGTAACTGCGGCCTGCTCGCGGCCTTGCAACTTTGTTTATTATGGGTACCTTCTGCTACCCATCCTGGTTCCAGCACCGTCAGCTGGTTCTCAGCAGTGCCTTTGGCCGAGGTGCCTCCTTCTCGGTATCCGAGTTCCAGCAACGTCTGCTGGTCCTTGGTAGTGCTTTGTAGCACAGGTACCTCCTGCTTAGTAACCGTGTTCCAGCACCGTCAGCTGGTCCACGTTTGTGCCATTGGCTCTTGATCCTTCTGCAGCCACTCTGGGTTCCAGCACTGTCAGCTGGTTCTCGGTAGTTCCATTGACTCTTGTAGCTCCTGCTACCCATCTGGGTTCCAGCACCATCAGCTGGTTCTCGGCAGTGCCTTTGGCCGAGATGCCTCCTTCTCGGTATCCGAGTTCCAGCAACGTCTGCTGGTTCTTAGTAGTGCTTTTTAGCACAGGTACCTCCTACTTAGAAACCGTGTTCCAGCACCGTCAGCTGGTCCACGGTTGTGCCATTGGCTCTTGTTCCTTCTGCTGCCACTCTGGGTTCCAGCACCATCAGCTGGTTCTCGGTAGTTCCATTGACTCTTGAGGCATATGCTACCCATCCAGGTTCCATCACCGTCAGCTGGTTCTCGGCAGTGTCTTTGGCACGGGTACTCCCTCCTGCCCAGCCTGGTTCCAGCACGCCTGCTGTTTGCGGGGAGTGTCAACGTCACTTTGCCACCAATACATTGTCCTGTCGTGTTGCGGTGGGGTTAGCCGAGTCTATGGTGCCTGCAGTTTAGGTGCTTCCTATGTGGGCTGCGGGTTCTGGTAATAAAGGCTGGTTCCGTAGTGCCAATAGGACTAGCACCCCCTGTTGGACTGTGGGTTTCGGTAACTGCGGCCTGCTCGCGGCCTTGCAACTTTGTTTATTATGGGTACCTTCTGCTACCCATCCGGGTTCCAGCACCGTCAGCTGGTTCTCAGCAGTGCCTTTGGCCGAGGTGCCTCCTTCTCAGTATCTGAGTTCCAGCAACGTCTGCTGGTCCTTGGTAGTGCTTTGTAGCACAGGTACCTCCTGCTTAGCACCCATGTTCCAGCACCGTCAGCTAGTCCACGGTTGTGCCATTGGCTCTTGTTCCTTCTGCTGCCCCTCTGGGTTCCAGCACCGTCAGCTGGTCCTCGCTAGTTCCATTTGCTCTTGCAACTTCTGCTATCCATCCGGGTTCCAGCACCATCAGCTGGTTTTCGGCAGTGCCTTTGGCCTAGGTGCCTCCTTCTTGGTATCCGAGTTCCAGCAACGTCTGCTGGTCCTTGGTAGTGCTTTGTAGCACAGGTAACTCCTGCTTAGTAACCGTGTTCCAGCACCGTCAGCTGGTCCACGGTTGTGCCATTGGCTCTTGTTCCTTCTGCTGCCCCTCCGGGTTCCAGCACCGTCAGCTGGTCCTCGCTAGTTCCATTTGCTATTGTTCCTTCTGCTATCATCCGGGTTCCAGTACTGTCAGCTGGTTCTCGGAAGTTCCTCAGCCTTCTTGTACCTTTTGCTACTTTTCCAAGTTCAAGCTTGTGGAATTGTTTTTTGATTCTGACTCTGGATCTCCCTGACGATGACCCTGAAGACTACGACCCTGAAGACCACACCGAAGAAGACCAAAAAGATGACCCTCAAGAAGATGACCAAGAGGACAAAGAACATGAAGACAACCACCAAGATGCAGAACAACAAGAGACAGAAGACCAAGAAGCAGGAAAACCAAAAGCAGAAAAACATTAAGCATAAGACTAAAAATAAGAGCAAATGATATTATCTAAATTATAAGCAGAAGAAGACTAAGCAGTGTATGGGGGTGAGTCCGTTCCTCCTCGTGATGCCCCTGGAAAATGCCTGCTGCTGCAGGCCAAACTGAACGCGGGCAAATCCTGTTGTATATCTTTTGTGACAGGCAGACCGGAAGGTGTAATCTTCAAACTTTTATAGATAACAACTACAGGAATGCCTGTCACAAATAAGAATATGATGAAGAAGAAGAATAGGAAGAAGATGAAGAAGTAGAAAATGAAGAAGAATAATAGTTGAATAAGAAGAATATGAAGAATGTAAAAAAAAGAATAATAGGAAGAAGGTGAAGAAGAAGAAGAAGAAGATGAATAAGGTGAAGAAGAAGTTGATGAAAAAGATGCTGCTGAGGATGATGAAGGAGAAAGTGTGGGAGAAGTAAAAAAGAAGGTGAAGAGCATGGAAGTAGTGAAACATACATATCTGACAAGATATAAAAGAGGTTAACATAGTCAATATCTTTGTAACTCCAAACGTCTTTAAAATAAAAAAATTATTCCTGCTATTCCATTTGATTGGGCTAAACCTCTATGGCTTAAATGTCTCCTACACCTCCCACAATACATTCTACATTATTATTAGTTGTTTTTCTTCATGTAGAATTAAACTACAAGGAAAGAAAGGGTTTTTTTCAATTCCGATATTTCTGTTCCATTGACTTGAATGGTACTTCCGGGATCGGAATCGGCGATACCCGATATTTTTTTTAGATTGGCCGATCCAATCCGATCCGATATTTTTCAATATCGGGTGGTATCGCTCAACACTACTAATGATCCTTGTAAACTGTTTATAGCCAGGGTGAAACTGGGTGATGAATGGCAATTGGCCTATTTGATTCTTAATATTTGGTGGTTCTGTGGGTCTGGGCTTGGTTGTATGTATCAGCATGTCTCTCGATATTGCTTCAATTTCAAGTCTTGATTGTTCAAGTAAAGGATTCGGGTAGCCTTTATTAAGGAACTGCTGTGATTCATGATCTGCTTCTTTATGGTAGTCAACAACCTTAGTGCAATTACGCCTGATACGCGTAAATTGACATTTAGGGATGTTTATTAGCAATACAGGGAGGTGGCACCTAGTCAATAACTGGTTGTTCTCCACATAGATATTTAGATCCAGAAAGTTGATGCTGGTGGTACTAGTTGAGGGGGTGAATTCCAAGCCGTAGTTGTTCACATTCAGACCAGCCAGAAATAGTTGGAGGTCCCCTTGTGTCCCCTCCCAAATAAAAAACACGTTGTCAATAAAGCGATGCCACAGAACCAAGCCCATTTTGAGATGCATGGATTTGAGCACATAAGACTCTTCCCATTTGGCTATGTAAAGATTCGCATAGCTTGAGGCAAACCAAGTTTTCATGGCTGTACCCCATGTCTGTAGGACGAATTGCTCTTCATATAAAAAATAATTGTGTTGTAAAATAAATTTTATACACTCTTGGATAAATTCAACTTGGGCAAGTGTGTTGTTGCCTAATAGCTCTAGATAATAACCTGCCACAGAACAGCCTTTTCCTGGTTGATAACCGTATATAAGGATTTAATGTCTAGCGTCTCCAAAATTTGTAAGACATGGCCGGTATCCTTAAGGTAAGCTGGTATCTATCTCTCGATAGATTTGCCGTAAGACTATTTATCCCAGATACAATGGGTCTCCCAAGGGGACACGTTATGTTTTTATGTATCTTTGGGAGAAACTGTTGAACAATGAGGTTAAGCACATAGGCCAGGCATAGTATGTGTGTGAGCTCGCCTCGTCTCAGAGCCGCCACCAGGTTCCAGCCATTGTCACACACGACCATGCCTGGCTTTAGTTTCTGAGGTGTCAGCCACATATATGCCTGCTCTTTCAGAGCTGTCCACAACTCTTCAGCATTGTGTGGTTTGTCACCAAAGCATATTAGCTTCAGTACAGTCTGTTGCCGCTTGGCTGAGGCAGTGCTGCAATGCTTCCAGTTTGTGACTGATGTGGTCATTTTGGAGATTGAGGTTGAAGAGGAGGAGGAAGAGTATGAGATGCAGGACCTGTAGACTGTGGGTGCAAACCTGATTGACGTAGGGTCTGCAGTCCTCGGCGTTGGGAGGACGTGTTCCATCCCAAGGCCTGACTGGGTCCCAGCTTCCACTTTGTTAACCCAGTGTGCCATCAGCGAGACGTAGCATCCCTGCCCTCAAGCACTTGTCCACGTGTCCGTGGGTAGGTGGAATTTCCCAGTAACTGCATTGTTGAGGGGACGGTTAATGTTGTTGGACACGTGCTTATGTAATGCGGGGACGGTACATCGGGAGAAATAGTGTTGACTGGGGATTGAGTACCGAGGGATGGCCACCACTGTATGGATGAGGAAAGCTTCCATCTCCACAAGCCTAAAAGGCAACATTTTGATCGCAAGCAGTCGCAAAATGTGGGAATATAGTAGTGGGCCGGTGGGGCGATGGCTGCATATTAGCGCTTGCGTTCCAAGTACTAGGGTATGGACAACTGAACGCTGCACTGGGACAAGGGAGTAGATGTGCTTGCTGATGGTGGTAATTGAGTGTGTGCAATGACAGATGCAGAGCTAGAGGCATCTTCGCATGCACCATGGACAGGGGATTGGCTTGCTTGCACAACAGCGGAAGAAGCGCTGGTGTCACCCACAGACACTGTTCCTGGACCCTGGGGTCGGGTGGTTTGTTGCCATGTACCTGATCACGCCGGTGGTGGTCAGGCTGGTAGTTTTGCTACTCCTGCTGATGCTGGCCTGACAGGTTGTGCAAATGGCCTTTTTGGGGAAATCGGGAGATTCTTTAAAAAACGACAGACTCCGGAAGACCTAACAGTTGGACTGGCAACTTCTGTCGTGTTGGTGTTATGGAAAATGGTTGCCCACCTTCTGTCTGTGGCCACCACACTGCTTATTCCTGCTTGTTGAGGTGCTATGCCTCCCTCCCCCTGTGTGCTGCTGTCCTCGCTCTGCATGTCTTCATGCCAGCTTGAGTCATCCACCACCTCGTCCTCCTCTTCCACACCCTGATCCTCCTGTCTTTCTGGCAATTGTGTCTCATCATCGTCCACCTCTTGTGACCATGGCTGTTCAGATATTTGGGCATCATTTCATGCAATCTCCTCTTGCCCCACTTCAAGTCGATCGGGCGAGAGGCCTGAATCTATAAATGGAAAGTGAACAGCTCTTCGGAGTGTCCAAGTATGGGATTAGTTGTCTCTGGGCACTTGGCATGGTGGAAGAAAGGGTGATCAGGGTGATTAATTTGCAGTCCAGACTCACGGCTACTCAACCTTGACCATGTATAAGACAGGGTGGTGGTGGTGGTAGTGGCAAAGTGACTGGAAGCAATATCCACTATCCAACCAACAACCTTTTGACACTGCTCTGGATTCAATAGTGCTGTGCTGCCGTCAACTAGTAATTCGGACAAGGTCAGACAAGAAAATATGGGTGTTAGTTGTCACACAATTTCAGCTTGCCCACGGCCTCGGCCTCTTCCTCTTGATACACCATCACCATCATGTCCAGTTCCCCATCCCTTGCCATGCACCTTGCCCATTTTAAATGGAGTACATTATTTTCCACATTCACTACAAATTTGAATTTGGAGCAAACTTATGTGTGATCTGTGTGAGGGAAAACCCCAGTTTGAAATATCTGGCCTGCATTTCTTTTTACAGAAAACTGGTGTCAATAACTTGCCTAATACACTGCAACAAAATTTATATGGAGGCCTGAAATGGCACAATTTTGAGTGCACTGATATGTGATCTATGTGATGGAGATGTCTGGCCTGCATTTTTTTTTTACAGAAAACTGGTGTCAATAATTGGCTAA
Source organism: Dendrobates tinctorius (assembly GCF_039654945.1). Taxonomy (NCBI): domain Eukaryota; kingdom Metazoa; phylum Chordata; class Amphibia; order Anura; family Dendrobatidae; genus Dendrobates; species Dendrobates tinctorius. Next base: position 32,120,416 of record NW_027361676.1, read on the forward strand.
CACACAGCAACAAAATTTAAATTGAGGCCTGAAATGGCACAATTTTGACCGCACTGATATTCGATCCGTGTGGCGAAAAAACCCCAGTGTAAAATATCTGGCCTGTAGGTAACTATTTTTTTTTCAGCAAACTGGTGTCAATAAATTGGCTAAGACACTGCAAAATAATTTATTTGGAGGCCTGAAATGGCACAATTATGACCGCACTGATATGCGATCCGTATGGCGGACAAACACCAGTGTAAAATATCTGGCCTGCCGGTAACTATATTTTTTTCAGCAAACTATTGTCAATAACATGCAGGACGGGGACCCGCCGAGCAACCCCAGAAATATTCGGAAAGCTCCGAGAATGGCGAGCTCTGCGATGCTCGGGCGAACATCGAGTAGTGACGAGTATGCTTGCTCATCACTAGTGTATACATTGTATCTATTCTATCTATTCTATTCAAACCTGTCAGTGTGATTTCACTGTATGCGGCACATGAATTGCCGGCTTTTCTTCTATCTATCCATATAGCTGAGTGTTTTGGCGAATATTTCTTTTGAAAACGATGTGTAAATGACATAGGGAATTGCTGTATGTAAAAGCTCATGTTTAAATCACATTGCCGTTGGATAGCAATTGCACTGCATTCGGATGTAAACACATTTAAATGGAACCTGTCAGCAGGATTGTGCACAGTAACCTACAGACACTGTCAGGTTGGCACCATTATACTGAATAAAATGATACCTGGTGTGATGAAATCCATTTTATGGTTGTTTCTCAATCTTTATTTTCAGTTTTGTGTTAATGAGATTCTCGTGCCCTAAGGCGGGGCTGGTGTACGTGTGCTCTGATTAGATATTCATAATGCAGACAGTCGACAGGTCACTGATCCCTCAAGCTGCGCCCTAGTTTGCATAATGAATATCTGAATATGCTAAAAAAAAGAGAAACGCTTCTGCAGGCAGGTGCTGGCTGCCACACCTGCTCTGCAGCAAGATTGCATGTTTTGTGTGCCAATAATACCTTTTATTCAGGTTATTCAGCTAGGGAAAAAAATCAATTTGAAAATGGCGCCCGCCGCACCTGCGCAGTAGCTGTTATCACTGTCTAGCTGTTATCCGATAGCTGCTACTGTGCATGTGTCAGTGGTGCCATCTTACCGGAGAAGAAAAAAAAAATTCCTCCTCCAAGATGGTGCTGACCGCAGCTGCACAGTAGCAGCTCTTGGATATCTCTGCTATTAGACACACAGTTACAGTGTTGGCATCACTCACTGATCACTGCTCCCTGTGCTGCACCAATGACTGGAGAATGTAACTTCATTTTCTCTATACTTGCTCTTCTAGTTAGACAGCTGAACATGTCTTGAACACAACTTATCTGCAGAATGCCACTAATCTTTCAGGTAAGCAGTGCTTTTTTGGGGGGCTGAAAGACTCTCTTCAAATTCACATTATGCACGTAATTGAATGTCTTGAAGCCAAATGGTGCTTCCTTCATTCTGGGCCCTGCTGTGAATCCAGAACACAGATTAGCACCACATTATGAGCATGTCTGAATAGAGGAGAAATAGCACAGTAAAACTTGTGGAGGGCGATTTCCTATTTTATTTTGTTTGTATGGTCAATTATATATTTCTGAAAAAAAATTAAATTTACATTTTTTTTACTTGATTTGCATCACACCCATGAGAAACTGATGTGGTTAAAATACTCAATACATTCCTTGATAAATACCACAAAGAGTGTCATTTTTAAATCAGGTCCTTTATTGGGGGATTCTATAATTATTCCATGTCTTGGCATATTTCAGGGCTTATAATTGTAACAGAAATTGTAGATTTTATGTTGCAATTATAAGCGCTGAAATATGCTCAAAATTTAATAACTTTGAAAAATTATTAATGTACAAACTATGCTAACATATGCAAATATATATTTATTGCAAGATTTTATAGTTTGTAGAGATGAGCGACTTTGCCTTTTTTCGGGTCGAGTCGGGTTTCGTGAAACCCGACTTTCGCAAAAGTCGGGTTGAACGAAATCGGCCGATTATCGTGAAAAGTTGAAGGCCGACTGAAACACGAAACCCAATGCAAGTCAATGGGGAATAAAAGTCGGCAGTGAGAGGAGGACAGGAAACACACCTACAGTGCCCATTTTAATGCCAAAAACATCAATTCTTATTACTTAAGCTTGGCAACCTTAATTTACTTCCTAATAATAGTTAGGCATTGAAAACTGGGGGTTATTTGGCTAAAGTTGTTGGGGGGTAGGGCTGGCTCCAGATTTTCGTGGGCCCTGGGCCAAAGAGTCTCAATGGGCTCCTTTAACACATACCACAATTCATGATCCTCTGATACGGCATAGAATTAACGGTATAGTACAATGAAAAATACTTCACTTCTTACATCTCATGACTGATATCTATTTTAAATTCTCCAATAGCTCCAAAAACAGACAGTATGTTCCTCCATACAGTATTATGGGCACCGCATAGTGCGCCATACAGAGTAATGAGGCCCATATATTTCTCCATAGAGAATCATTGGTCTCATATAATGTTTGATACAGTATATGATGAGCTCCACATAATGTTACAGTATATGTTGGTCCCCATGGATGAAGCTCCACTGTCTTATGGGCCCAAACAATGCTCCATATATAATGGGCCCCATATCTAATGCTCCAGTGTATAATGGGCCCTGTCAATGCAGCTCCAGTGACTGATGTCCACCTTTGGAATGCTCCAGTGTAGGTTGGGCCCCAGATATCATTCTCCAGAGTATCATGCTCCCCAAAAATTGCTCCCAACCTTTAAAACAATAAAATAAGTCTCCTCGCTAGGCAATCCCTGTACTAGTTTGGACTCCTCGTTGTCCCCATTTTCATTCTCTCTGCACTTGGACTGTTTAGGCAGAGGGCGTACAGACGTGATGTCATCACGCTCTTTGACCAGAATGTCACTGTCAGGAAACGCGCAAGACGTCACGGCGGAGGAGCAAGGAGAGGTAAGTATTTCAACTTTGTAAGTGCTGTGATCCTTACCAAGCAAGGGGCGCACTCGTTGGCGACGGCACTGGTACAGGGCCCCTCATAGTATGGTGGTGTGTCTGACGGCGGGTGGTCCGAACCTGCACCTTCATCTGCACCTTCCTCTTTGTCACCGTGTAAGGTGGTATAGTATGTGGGAAGGGTAACCTGAGTTTCATCAGGGTCAGATTCTGGCTGTGTAGAGTGCGAGGGGAATGTAGTGGTCTGGGTCAATGTTCCAGCAGAATCATCTAGCATTGGCTGGGCATCTGTGCACTTGTGGCGCCCCAAGGAGTACGTTCGCCACAGTGGCATTAGCTTCCTCCTATGGAGTGTGATGTCATGCTTGTGAGCAACGAAGGATCTCTCTAGCAGGTAAACCGATTGGGCGGCGTTATTCCCATGAGTCAAGACCCTCCAAACAGCGTACATGAAGGCAAAGTGTTTGTTTTCCGGGGCAGTATGGTTGCAAAGCTGAACCTTAAAGGAATGTCCAGAAGGGCACCACCAGGAGTGGAGCCTGCGGCTTAATTTGACTCAACACGGGCAACCTCAACCATCCAGCCACAGAAAAGATGCCCACATTGCAAGCTTAATTCTGTTAAGGAACGAGACTCCGTCATGCCCCCGCGGTCCGCTTTCAGCTTACTAGAGGGACACGCGAGGCTCTGGTACGTGAGATCGGCCAATAACAGGTCTGTCATGCCCTTACCTGTCCGTGGCTGCTTGCGCGCTACACTGAAAGGACCAGCGTGTGTCGCTTACAGGTGCAGATAACCCGCTGAACACCGTTAGTGATGGGGATCTGTGATTACAATTTTTCCCCGTGAACGAGGATTTCCCAGTAAGCGCAGGTCAACTGGAATTCCAGAAAAAAGGAAAAAATTAAGTGTCCAAACCAGAGGTGCTGTAGCTTGCTTAACAGCTGTGCTCTTCTGCTGAGTAGCACACAGTTCTTACCTAAACAGGCGGCATAGCTTTGTGGCCAACTCTGCTGAGTAGCATACACAGTTACTAGGCCCAAAGTATTAAGTGGTGTAAATGCAGTCAAAAACTGGTTCTTTTATAAACAGGAGGCATAGCACGGTTCACGGGTGGGCTCCTCTGCTGAGTAGCAGACACAGTTACTAGGCCAAAAAGGATTTTCATGACAATATGCGCTATAAAATTATTAGGAGCACACACGGTGTAGCTCCTTCACAGGTGTACTACACCGCTGGCTACCAGACACCGCTACTATGGCCTGAAACTGTCTATTATCTTTGAAAACCATTATTAATGTGAAAATATAGTTACGCGTTTGTTTGATGAAACTTTCTGGAACGGAAACTCAAACAGCGGAATTGTAATCAAAGTTTTGTTGTTCGACGAACGGATCTAACACCGCCCAAAACAGCTAGAATTTGAACTTGGCTAAAATTTCCTCAAACACCACTCAGCTGTAATCAGGAGGCAGACTTAGATGGTCTCAGGCACAGTATGGATTCGACAAGATTGCAGAAAGTAGAGAAAGGGTACAGTATCACCGGATTACAGGTATATATAGCATAGTTTACACATTACAAATATATGTCTATAGATCAGGAGGCAGACTCAGACGGTCTCAGGCCCAGTATGGATTTGACCAGATAGTACAAAGTTGAGAAAGGGTACATTATCACTGGATAACATATATATGTAGCATAGTTTAAACATTTAAAATCTCCGTGTTCTCAGTATGAATTAGACAACAATCTAAAAAGTAGGAAAAAGGAAATGTATTTGAAGCGTACACCAGTATACACTTTTAGTGGTATTTTTAAATCTTCATATATATTTCTGTCTCAGTAAGACAGTCCAGACTCTCCACAATAGGAAAATGAGATGCATAAAAGTACAGACATAAAGTCTAGTGATTGCAGAAATGTAGAAATTACTAATCACGGGAAAAACTTCCGGGAGAATTCTTAGAGGCGATGCTGACCCTCAATTACTTTTTGTGTGTGGAGACAGCGAAACAGTTCTTTGTGAAGAAAGGGTTGCTGTATGGCAGTACCGTTGATCCCATCACCGTTACTCATCTCCATCAAATTTTGATCACAGGGAGAGATGTAGACATGGTGCACACTGCCTATCATGATCTGTTGTGTAACTTTGGAGTGCAAAAGACAGAAGCCACAGGCCGTAGGTGATTCTAGTGGATTGGCATGAGAGGGCACATTTAAAAATGTGCACAGGAATGTCACATGTCTGTGAGTAGGAAAACTGTGAAAGCTGATGATAAACCATCAGTGCATCCCATTGTGAGTCGACGTCCATAAGAAATGGAAGCCATTGATCATCTGAAGCTAGAGCCCGGCCAGCAGGACAGGGCATAGCTACGTCTTAACCATCATGTATCACTTCACCAAATTTGTAGTGGCAGTCCCAGTGAAGGATTTGACAGGCCAGACTACACAGCGGAGGAGCAGGGAGAGGTAAACATTGCAAATGCTGGGGCCCTGCCCAAGCAAGGGGATCCCACTCGTGGGCATCAGTACTGGCACTTGGCCCCTCATAGTACGGCGGTGTGTCTGACGGCGGGTGTGCACCCCCACCGTTAGAGACACTTGATTGCACTATGAGGGACCCTGTGCCAGTGCCCACGCCCAAGAGTCAGCCCACCCACCTGTCCAGGGCAACGGCACTCGCACGGTTGGGTGCGCTAGGTGGTGACCCCGGCCATGGGGGAGAGGCAGCCCAGTTAGGGAGGTTTACAAAATGGCATATGTTGATGTTGGACATTCAGCTGCTGCAAAAGGCGAAATTGGGCAAGTGCGAGAAAGAGGAGGACCAAAGCAAGTCATTTTTCTGGCAACCTAGGTGTCATCAGGGGAAGGTGGGACAAAATCCTTGGAAACCCATGCGTGGTTCATTTTAATGAAGGTTAGATCATCCACATTTTGGGTCGACAGACGGGTCCTTTTTTCTTTCAGGATTGATCCAGCTGCACTGAAGACTCTTTCCGATAGCACACTTGCAGCTGGGCAAGCGAGCTCCTGTAAGGCATATTGTGCCAATTCAGGCCAGGTGTCCAGTTTAGCGGCCCAATAGTCAAAGGGGAATGACCTGTGAGGGAGAACATCGATATGGGAGGAAAAGTAGTTTGTAACCATAGTTGACAACTGCTGTCTCCTGTCACTTTCAATCGATGCAGTATTACCTGTCCTGTGAGCGGGACTTGAAAAGTCAGTCCACAACATGGTCATGAAACCCCTGTCTCCAACGCCACTTCTGATGTGTGCACCACGAACACCTCTTCCAAGTTGCCCCCGGCCACTATGGCTCATGTGAGAACCATCACCGCAGCTGTGTGCTGGGAATGCCTCAAACAACCGGTTTACCAGAGTTGCTTGTTTGTTAGCCAATATTAGGTCAAGGTTCTCCTGTGGCATGATGTTTTGTAATTTGCCTTTATAGCGTGGATCCAGGATGCTGGCCAACCAGTTGTCGTCATCGTTCATCATTTTGGCAATGCGGGGGTCCCTTTTTAGGATCTGCAAGGCATAATCTGACATGTGGGCCAATGTTCCCGGTGTCAATGATGCACTGCGAGTGCTGGGTGGAGGAGCACTTTCTGGCAAATCCACATCCCTCCAGTCACGCACAAAGCCTGTACCAGACCTTGCCACACCAACATTTTCTCTTGCCCCACGAGAAGCATCCTCCTCCCCAAATAATCATCCCCATCATCATCCTACTCTTCCTCTTCTTCCTCCACCTCGTCCAGGAGAGGTCCCGGAGCAGACAATGGTTGACTGTCATCGAGGCTTCCCTCCTCCTCTTCCTCATCATCCTTGGCTGCAGACGCCTGCTCCTTAATGTGCGTCAAAGTTTGCATGAGCAGACGCATAAGTGGGATGCTCAGGCTTAGCATGGCGTCGTCTGCGCTTACCAGCAGTGTGCATTCCTCAGAACACTGAAGGACTTTATAGAGGTCTTTCAGCTTCGACCACTGCACACCTGACAACTCCATGTCTGCCCTCAAAGTGGCTGCCCGTGTATCCTCCCACAAATGCATTACAGCCTGCATCTGTTTGCACAGCTGCTCAATCATGTGCAGGGTGGAGTTCCACCTTGTTGCAACGTTGATAATTAGGCGGTGCTTGGGAAGGTGGAGCAATCACTGCAGCTTCTGCATACGACTGGAGTGTACGGGCGACCGGCGGATGTGCGAGCACAGACTTCGAAACTTCTGGAGCAGCCCTGTTAACTCCGGATAATTATTGAGGAAGCACTGCACCACCAGGTTCAAGGTGTGAGCCAAGCTAGGTATGTGTCTAAGTTTTGAAAGGGCTATGGCTGCCGCAAAATTCCAGCCGTTATCACTAACTACCTTGCCTGCCTCAAGTTGTAGACTGCCCAGCCATGACAGTTTGTCGCTGCAAGTAGTCGGCCAGTACCTCCGCGGTGTGTCTGTTGTCCCCCAAACACATCATCTTCAACACAGCCTGCTGACGCTTTCCACTAGCTGATCGATAGTGGGACACCTCGTGTGCAACACTGGCAGCTGCGGATGGAGTGCTCGCGCGACTGAGCTCTGTGGACGAGCTTTCGCTTCTGGAGGAGGAGAAGGAGAAGGGTCGAACGCCTACAGCCAACTGTTTCCTATACCGTGGGCTAGGCAGTACTGTCCCACCACCGCTGTCCCCTGTGGACCCTGCATCCACCACATTAACCCAGTGCGCAGTGATGGATACGTAACGGCCCTGGCCATGCCTACAGGACCATGCATCTGTGGTGAGGTGCACCTTTCCACTCACTGATTGCTTGAGTGCATGGGCAATGCGGTCTTTCACATGAAGGTGGAGGGCTGGGATGGCTTTGCGATAAAAGAAGTGCCGACTGGGTAGGTCATAGCATGGTACTGCGTAGGCCATGAGTTCGCGGAAAGCTGTGCTTTCAACCAACCGGTAGGGCCTCATCTCTAATGAGATTAGTTTGGCAATGTGGGAGTTCAAACCCAGTGTACGTGGATGAGAGGATTAGTACTTTCTTGTCCTACTCATAGTCTCTAGTAGGGTGAGCTGGACTTGAGAGCTGCATATGTTGGAACTAGCGGTGGACATGGCGGACTGAGAGAGGGTTGATGATGGTGATGGAGTTGGTGTTCTTTCTGATGGCCTAGATTCAGTCTTTCGTAGCAATAACATTGTGATACCCTGACTGCTTTGGCCTTGCGACGACACCTCAACATTTGCTGCTGGTGGTGTGCTCACCGGTGGGCTTACAGTGGGGGAAACAATGCAGCGTTGCTGACTACCTTCATTGGGAGCAGTTGCACATGTGGTACGTGAGGTTTGGTAGTCCGTCCACGCTTGCAAGTGCATGGTGGTTAACCCTAGAACGTATACCTGGGGCCTCGCAGGCCTGCCAGGTTACTTGTTTTCTATTTTCTGTAAAAGTACTTTAGTTAGAATTTTGAAAATCTAGGTAATCCTCAGGTATATAGTTGTTAGTAATTTCCAGTTATTCATATATTATGTTACAGACATTTCGGTATAACAACCTTTTTTTGGGACTACCCCATATTCACGCACCTGGGGCCTTTTAGGCCTGTATTAGGTTTACATGTGATACTCAGTCTTTTTGTCTGTATTGTTGCTGGGGAAGAACTTTTATGACTCTGCTATTGCTGGGAAGAGTGTGGGTTCTGCATGACAACATGGTCATGTGATCTTGGAAGGGAGGCTCCCTCACAAAGTCATGCGTCTCTGACCTCATCGCAGGTCTTTTTGTCCTAATTGCTGGAGAGACTTTGGAGGAAGAAGTCAGCTTTCTTTTGTCTGGAAATAGAAACTTTCTGAGCTCCAAAACCAGAGGCTTCTACTGCACTACAAGTAAGTGATCTGTTGGAGGTAAGAGGAGGGGGGCTGCACTTTACCTGCTTTATATCGCTTGGTGTGCTGGGACTCTAACAAAGAGTCTTATCACATACTGTTTACAGAGCACAAGCCTGATTGTAATCTTTTTTTTTTTTTTTCTTTTTTAGTTAACTGACATCTAAAATTACAATGGCACAGTCTACTTCCAGGGGATTGACTGACCATGAAATCGAGGTGATTGTTTTCAATAGTGATGAAGAAAGTGAAATTTCTTTGTCTGATGAAGAGTACATGCCACCAGCTAATGTATCAACTTCATCATCCAGCGATTCTTCAGATGATGAAGAAGTAGTGGATCCAGCAGAACGTTCAAATAGAACATCTAAAACGAATATTTTTTGGAACAGTACTGCTGTGGCTCCTGCACGCACCCCATCACATAACATTATTAGAGTTGCTCAAGGAGCTGTCGGAATTCCCCATTTCATCTCCAAAAGAGATGTTTTCTGTAAATTTGTTTCGGATGATATTGCAGATGAGGTAGTTTTGTGTACTAACGTAGAAGGAAAACGTATCGCGTCAGGAAGAAAAAAACATGGAAAAATATATCTAAAGAGGAACCATATGCTTATATTGGCCTTACTCTTCTGGCAGGGTCGACAAAATCATACGATGTTCCAATCAGAGAGTTATTTCAGAACCCATTTGCAGATCCACACTACAAAGCTACTATGTCCATTCATAGTTATGAACTTTTGATGCCTACTATGATGGAGAGAAGCAGCATGATATGCTTATCAAGGCAAACTACAGAGGCAATGATCTGATGTGGAATACGCTTTCTGGAACATCCAGAGCAAAGAGAAAAAAAAAGAAAGCGCTGCTATATTTGTCCAGCAAAGAAGGAAAGAAAATCGGAGCGTTTCTGTTCTACTTGCGGACAAAATGTATGCAAGGAACATTCAGCCGAAAAAATAATATGCGAGAATTGTCGGGGGAATATGTAAAGTTACAAATAAATATTCCTGCACCAAGTTTGCTACAACCAAAAAATGTTTTCATAAAAAAATTGTATATAGAATGCCTATATTTGGCGTGCCCGTTTAGTTACTTTTTTGTTGTTTTATGCACATAATTCTGTTTTGAAATATACACATCTTAGGCTGTGTTCCCAGTAGCGCTGGGGTTCGCCAGAAGGGGATCCATAATGGATCTGACCTCCTGGTAACTCCAGCTAAGGCTGCCGGAATGGCAGGATTCCGCCAGCCTTAGCTGGGGTCACCAGGAGGTCAGATCCATTACGGATCACCTCCTGGCGGACCCCAGCGCTAGTGGGAATGCATCCTTACTTTGCAATTGTAAAATAAATTTTGAAAAGTATTTTTATTTGAGTTATTCTGTGTTATTTGCACACAGGCCTAAAAGGCCCCAGGTGCGTGAATATGGGGTAGTCCCAAAAAAGGTTGTTATACCGAAATGCCTATAACATAAAAATATATGAACAACTGGAAATTACTAACGATTATATACCTGAGGAATACCTAGAGTTTCAAAATTCTAACTAAAGTAATTTTACAGAAAATAGAAAACAAGTAACCTGGCAGGCCTGCGAGGCCCCAGGTATGCGTCCGCCAGCCTTAGCTGGGGTCACCAGGAGGTCAGATCCATTACAGAATCCCGTCCTGGCGGACCCCAGCGCTAGTGGGAATGCATCCTTACTTTGCAATAAACTTTGAAAAGTATTTTTATTTGAGTTATTCCATGATAATTGTAAACAGGCCTAAAAAGCCCCAGGTGCGTGAATGTGTAGATTTCTATGGGTATGCGTTCTAGGGTTAAATGTCTAAGCATACAACTGGTATTCAAATTTCTCAGATTTTTCCCTCAGCTAACGGTCTTTGCGCACTTCTTACAGATAACCTTTGCCTGATCACTAGGATTTTGTTCAAAAAAGTGCCACACTGCACTCTTCCTACTAGGGAAGACATTTTGAGGCCTTGCAAACTGTGCTAATTTGACCGTCTGGCCAAGCTGTCCTGCTACTCTTTTGGTTTTTGTAACCTGTTTTTGGACTGCTCCGGGCCTGCCAGATAACAGCTGTTGCGATGTCGATGCCTGCTGTGGATGCTCCTCCTCCTCTTCTGAGCTATTGGCAGCGGCACCCACTTCCCCCAATGGATGCCAATCTGGGTCAACAACTGGGTCATCCATCACCTTCAATGTCATGTGCACCTTCCTCTGTGTCACCGTGTATGGTGGTATAGTATGCGGGAAGGGGCATCTGAGTTTCATCTGGGTCAGATTCTGGCTCAGTACACTGCAAGGACAATGTAGTGCTCTGAGGGAATGTACCAGCAGAATCATCTAGCAGTGGCTGTGCATCAGTGCACTCCATGTCAGATTCAACTAGGCCTGGGTAATTCACGATTTGACTTGATAACCCAGGCATGGTATGTGAAAACAGAGCCATGGAGTAATCTGTAGTGTGGCCTGCCGCATCCTTCAATTTTGGTACAGGTGAAGGACACAAGGAAAGGTGTGGTTCATGACCATGAGCCTCCAATGACAACTCAGTGCTTTTATTTTTTAAAACTTCAGAAGAGGAGGCGATAGAGATGGAGGCTGAGTCAGCAATGTAAGCCAAAACTTGTTCCTGAAGCTCCGGCTTTAAAAGCGGTTTACCTACTCCCAGAAAAGGGAGCCTTCGAGACCTTGTGGAGCCAGACGATGACGCAGGCTCAACACCTCCTGCATTAGGTGCTATTTTGCTTTTGCCACTACCAGCAGATCCACCACCACCAACACCATCATTACCAGCTGGCAACCTCCGCCCACTTCCATGGCCTCTTCCACCACACTTCCTCATTTTTGGGGAAAATGTACCCAAAATTCCACCAACTATATGTTACTGTAAAGCAAGGTACAAGGTGTATATAGTAGTGGGGAGAATTTGAATCTCCTTACACACTTCTGGACACTGAAGTATTCTCTCAGGCCCAGTGTATATTACACCGCAATGTAACAGGCTGATTTTGGATGGTGTAAAAAATGTGTATAGAGGATTGGGGAGAATTGGAACCTCCTTACACACTTCTGGATACTGAAGTATTCTCTCAGGCCCAGTGTATGTTATACCTCAATGTAACAGGCTGATTTTGGATGGTGTAAAAAATGTGTATAGAGATAGAGGACTGGGGAGAATTGAAATCTCTCTACAGACTTGAGGACACTGAAGGATTCTCTCAGGCCCTGTGTATATTACACCACAATGTAATAGGCTTATTTTGGATGGTGTAAAAATTGTCTATAGAGGACTGGGGAGATTTGGAATCTCTCTACAGACATGAGGAAACTGTTGTATTCTCTCAGGCCCTGTGTATATTACACCACAATGTAACAGGCTGATTTTTGATGGTGTAAAGAATGTGTATAGAGGACTGGGGAGAATTTGAATCTCCTTACACACTTCTGGATACTGAAGGATTCTCTCAGGCCCTGTGTATGTTACACCTCAATGTAACAGGCTGATTTTGGATGGTGTAAAAAATGTGTATAGAGGACTGGGGAGAATTGGAATCTCTCTACAGACTTGAGGACACTGAAGGATTCTCTTAGGCCCTGTGTACATTACACCACAATGTAAAGCAGATTTTGGATGGTGTAAAAAATGTCTATAGAGGGCTGGGGAGAACTGCAATCTCTCTACAGACTTGAGGACACTGAAGGATTCTCTCAGGCCCAGTGTATATTACACGGCAATGTAACAGGCTGATTTTGGATGGTGTAAAAAATGTGTATAGAGGACTGGGGAGAATTTGAATCTCCTTACACACTTCTGGATACTGAAGGATTCTCTCGGGCCCTGTGTATGTTACACCGCAATGTAACAGGCTGATTTTGGATAGTGAAAAAAATGTCTATAGAGGACTGGGGAGAATTGGAATGTCTCTACAGACTTGAGGACACTGAAGGATTCTCTCAGGCCCTGTGTATATTACACCACAATGTAACAGGCTGATTTTGGATGGTGTAAAAATTGTGTATAGAGGACTGGGGAGAATTTGAATCTCCTTACACACTTCTGGATACTGAAGGATTCTCTCAAGCCCTGTGTATGTTACACCTCAATGTAACAGGCTGATTTTGGATGGTGTAAAAAATGTGTATAGAGGACTGGGGAGAATTGAATCTCCTTACTCCCTTCCGGATACTGAAGGATTCTCTCAGGCCCTGTGTATGTTACACCTCAATGTAACAGGCTGATTTTGGATGGTGTAAATAATGTCTATAGAGGACTGGGGAGAATTGGAATCTCTCTACAGACTTGAGGACACTGAAGGATTCTCTCAGGCCCTGTGTATATTACACCACAATGTAACAGGCAGATTTTGGATGGTGTAAGAAGTGTGTATAGAGGACAGGGGAGAACTGCAATCTCTCTACAGACTTGAGGACACTGAAGGATTCTCTCAGGCCCAGTGTATATTACACCGCAATGTAACAGGCTGATTTTGGATGGTGTAAAAAATGTGTATAGAGGACTGGGGAGAATTTGAATCTCCTTACACACTTCTGGATACTGAAGGATTCTCTCAGGCCCTGTGTATGTTACACCTCAATGTAACAGGCTGATTTTGGATGGTGTAAAAAATGTCTATAGAGGACTGGGGAGAATTAGAATGTCTCTACAGACTTGAGGACACTGAAGGATTCTCTCAGGCCCTGTGTATATTACACCTCAATGTAACAGGCTGACTTTGAATGGTGTAAAAAATGTCTATAGAGGACTGGGGAGTTTTGGAATCTCTCTACAGACGTGAGGACGCTGTTGTATTCTCTCATGCCCTGTATATGTTACACCACAATGTAACAGGCTGATTTTGGATGGTGTAAAAAATATGTTTAGAGGACTGGGGAGAATTTGAATCTCCTTACACACTTCTGGATACTAAAGGATTCTCTCAGGCCCTGTGTATGTTACACCTCAATGTAACAGGCTGATTTTGAATGGTGTAAAAAATGTGTATAGAGGACTGGGGAGAATTGAATCTCCTTACTCACTTCTGGATACTGAAGGATTCTCTCAGGCCCTGTGTATGCTACACCTCAATGTAACAGGCTGATTTTGGATGGTGAAAAAAATGTCTATAGAGGACTGGGGAGAATTAGAATGTCTATACAGACTTGAGGACACTGAAGAATTCTCTCAGGCCCTGTGTATATTACACCACAATGAAACAGGCTGATTTTGGATGGTGTAAAAAATGTCTATAAAGGACTGGGGAGATTTGGAATCTCTCTACAGACGTGAGGACACTGTTGTATTCTCTCAGGCCCTGTGTATATTACACCACAATGTAACAGGCTGATTTTGGATGGTGTAAAAAATATGTATAGAGGACTGGGGAGAATTTGAATCTCCTTACACACTTCTTGATACTGAAGGATTCTCTCAGGCCCTGTGTATGTTACACCTCAATGTAACAGGCTGATTTTGGATGGCGTAAAAAATGTCTATAGAGGACTGGGGAGAATTGGAATCTCTCTACAGACTTGAGGACACTGAAGGATTCTCTCAGGCCCTGTGTATATTACACCTCAATGTAACAGGCTGATTTTAGATGGTGTAAAAAAATGTGTATAGAGGACTGGGGAGATTTGGAATCTCTCTGCTGACGTGAGGACACTGTTGTATTCTCTCAGGCCCTGTGTACATTACACCACAATGTAACAGGTTGATTTTGGATGGTGTAAAAAATGTGTATAGAGGACTGGGGAGAATTGGAATCTCCTTACACACTTCTTGATACTGAAGGATTCTCTCAGGCCCTGTGTATGTTACACCTCAATGTAACAGGCTGATTTTGGATGGTGTAAATAATGTCTATAGAGGACTGGGGAGAATTGGAATCTCTCTACAGACTTCAGGACACTGAAGGATTCTCTTAGGTCCTGTTTATATTACACCTCAATGTAACAGGCTGATTTTGGATGGTGTAAAAAAATGTGTATAGAGGACTGGGGAGATTTGGAATCTCTCTACAGATGTGAGGACACTGTTGTATTCTCTCAGGCCCTGTGTACATTACACCACAATGTAACAGGCTGATTTTGGATGGTGTAAAAAATGTGTATAGAGGACTGGGGAGAATTGAATCTCCTTACTCACTTCTTGATACTGAAGGATTCTCTCAGGCCCTGTGTATGTTACACCTCAATGTAACAGGCTGATTTTGGATGGTGTAAAAAATGTCTATAGAGGACTGGGGAGAATTGGAATCTCTCTACAGACTTGAGGACACTGAAGGATTCTCTCAGGCCCTGTGTATATTACACCTCAATGTAACAGGCTGATTTTGGATGGTGTAAAAAATGTCTATAGAGGACTGGGGAGATTTGGAATCTCTCTACAGACATGAGGACACTGTTGTATTCTCTCAGGCCCTGTGTATATTACACCACAATGTAACAGGCTGATTTTGGATGGTGTAAAAAATGTGTATAGAGGACTGGGGAGAATTTGAATCTCCTTACACACATCTGGATACTAAAGGATTCTCTCATGCCCTGTGTATGTTACACCTCAATGTAACAGGCTGATTTTGAATGGTGTAAAAAATGTGTATAGAGGACTGGGGAGAATTGAATCTCCTTACTCACTTCTGGATACTGAAGGATTCTCTCAGGCCCTGTGTATGCTACACCTCAATGTAACAGGCTGATTTTGGATGGTGAAAAAAATGTCTATAGAGGACTGGGGAGAATTAGAATGTCTATACAGACTTGAGGACACTGAAGAATTCTCTCAGGACCTGTGTATATTACACCACAATGAAACAGGCTGATTTTGGATGGTGTAAAAAATGTCTATAAAGGACTGGGGAGATTTGGAATCTCTCTACAGACGTGAGGACACTGTTGTATTCTCTCAGGCCCTGTGTATGTTACACCTCAATGTAACAGGCTGATTTTGGATGGCGTAAAAAATGTCTATAGAGGACTGGGGAGAATTGGAATCTCTCTACAGACTTGAGGACACTGAAGGATTCTCTCAGGCCCTGTGTATATTACACCTCAATGTAACAGGCTGATTTTGGATGGTGTAAAAAAATGTGTATAGAGGACTGGGGAGATTTGGAATCTCTCTGCTGATGTGAGGACACTGTTGTATTCTCTCAGGCCCTGTGTACATTACACCACAATGTAACAGGTTGATTTGGGATGGTGTAAAAAATGTGTATAGAGGACTGGGGAGAATTGGAATCTCCTTACACACTTCTTGATACTGAAGGATTCTCTCAGGCCCTGTGTATGTTACACCTCAATGTAACAGGCTGATTTTGGATGGCGTAAAAAATGTCTATAGAGGACTGGGGAGATTTGGAATCTCTCTACAGACTTCAGGACACTGAAGGATTCTCTTAGGCCCTGTTTATATTACACCTCAATGTAACAGGCTGATTTTGGATGGTGTAAAAAAATGTGTATAGAGGACTGGGGAGATTTGGAATCTCTCTACAGATGTGAGGACACTGTTGTATTCTCTCAGGCCCTGTGTACATTACACCACAATGTAACAGGCTGATTTTGGATGGTGTAAAAAATGTGTATAGAGGACTGGGGAGAATTGAATCTCCTTACTCACTTCTTGATACTGAAGGATTCTCTCAGGCCCTGTGTATGTTACACCTCAATGTAACAGGCTGATTTTGGATGGTGTAAATAATGTCTATAGAGGACTGGGGAGAATTGGAATCTCTCTACAGACTTGAGGACACTGAAGGATTCTCTCAGGCCCTGTGTGTATTACACCTCAATGTAACAGGCTGATTTTGGATGGTGTAAAAAATGTCTATAGAGGACTGGGGAGATTTGGAATCTCTCTACAGACATGAGGACACTGTTGTATTCTCTCAGGCCCTGTGTATATTACACCACAATGTAACAGGCTGATTTTGGATGGTGTAAAAAATGTGTATAGAGGACTGGGGAGAATTGAAATCTCTCTACAGACTTGAGGACACTGAAGGATTCTCACAGGCCCAGTGTATATTACACCGCAATGTAACAGGCTGATTTTGGATGGTGTAAAAAATGTGTATAGAGGACTGGGGAGAATTGAAATCTCTCTACAGACTTGAGGACACTGAAGGATTCTCTCAGGCCCAGTGTATATTACACCTCAATGTAACAGGTTGATTTTGGAAGGTGTAAAAAATGTGTATAGAGGACTGGGGAGAATTGAAATCTCTCTACAGACTTGAGGACACTGAAGGATTCTCTCAGGCCCAGTGTATATTACACCACAATGTAACAGGCTGATTTTGGATGGTGTAAAAAATGTCTATAGAGGACTGGGGAGAATTGGAATCTCTCTACAGACTTGAGGACACTGAAGAGTTCTCTCAGGCCCTGTGTATGTTACACCACAATGTAACAGGCTGATTTTGGATGGTGTAAAAAATGTGTATAGAGGACTGGGGAGAATTGGAATCTCTCTACAGACGTGAGGACACTGTTGTATTCTCTCAGGCCCTGTGTATGTTACACCACAATGTAACAGGCTGATTTTGGATGGTGTAAAACATGTGTATAGAGGACTGGGGAGAATTTGAATCTCCTTACACACTTCAAGATACTGAAGTATTCTCTCAGGCCCAGTGTATGTTACACCTCAATGTAAGAAGCTGATTTTGGATGGTGTAAAAAATGTCTATAGAGGACTGGGGAGAATTGGAATCTCTCTACAGACTTGAGGACACTGAAGTATTCTCTCAGGCCCTGTGTATATTACACCGCAATGTAACAGGCTGATTTTGGATGGTGTAAAAAATGTGTATAGAGGACTGGGGAAAATTGGATTGTCCCTAGAGATTTTAGCAAGCTGACAATGACGCTCTCAGTCCCAAGTATGGCAGCAGGCAGCCTAATTAGCAGGACTGCTGAACACAAAAGTGTGGAAAAATGACCGCTTGGTAACTGGGCAAAAAAGAGGATGAAACGTATGTTTGCTTTTAACCCCTTTCTAACATCAGACATACTATCCCATCCATGGGACCCGGGACCCTATGCCCATGGACGGGATAGTACATCTAGCGCGATCAGTGGCGCCCACCTGGTGAGCGCCGCTGATCGCAGCTGGGTATCAGCTGATTATCACAGCTGACACCCGGCACAATGTGTCAGGGGCAGTCACGGACTGCCCCCAACACATTAACCCCTTGCACACTGCGATCAAACATGATTGCGGTGTACCGGGGGTTAAAGGGAAGCATCGGCAGGGAGGGGGCTCCCTCCGTGCTTCCCTGAGCCCCCCACAGCAGCGCAATGTGCAGCGCTGCTACAGGGGGCTCCTTCCCAGCAGGCCCCCAAATCCAAGATGGCGACGGGGGCCTTCGGGGGCCTACAGGGAGCTGACTTCCTCAGTGCCTGCAAAGCGCAGGCATGAGGAAGTCTGCAGGAGTGCCTGTGACAGATCGCTGATCTGTCACAGTGAACTGTGATGTGACAGATCAGCGATCTATCACAGGACAGTGATGGACGATGTAACTATGGGACTATGTAATAAAGTAAAAAAAAAAGTGTTACAATAATTTTTAAAAAATCGCCAAGTAAATTAGAAAAAAAAATATTCCCCCAATAAATCCATTTTTTGGAAATAAAAAAAATAAAAAATAAGACCTCAAATGACTCGGTTGGTCAAAATATGGAAAAATTATAGCTCTCAATATGTGGTGATGCAAAAACTATTTTTACAATAAAAAGCGTCTTTTAGCATATGACAGCTGCCAAACATAAAAACCCACTATAAATAGTAAATCAAACCCCCGTTATCACCCCCTTAGTTAGGGAAAAATAATAAAATTAAAAGAAAATGTATTTATTTCCATTTTCCCGTTAGGGTTAGGGTTAGGGCTAGGGTTAGGGCTGAGATTAGGGTTAGGGGTGTGTTGGGGTTTCCACTGTTTGGGCAAATCAGGTGCTCTCCAAATGCAACATGGTGTTTGATCTCAATTCCAGCCAATTCTGAGTTGAAAAAGTAAAATGGTGCTCCTTCCCTTCCAAGCTCTGCCATGCGCCCAAACAGTATTTTACCCCCAGGGTAGGGTATCAGCCTACTAAGGACAAATTGCAAAACAACTTTTGGGGTCCAATTTCTCCTGTTACCCTTAGGAAAATAAAAAATTGGGGGCAAAAATATCATTTTTGTGGAAAAAAATGAATTTATATTTTCACGCCCGAGCGTTATAAACTTCTGTGAAGCACTTGGGGGTTCAAAGTGCTCACCGCACATCTAGATAAGTTCCATGGGGGGTCTAGTGTCCAAAATGGGGACACTTGTGGGTAGTTTCAATAGTTTAGGTACATCAGGGGCTCTCCAAACGCACATGACACCCGCAGACCATTCCATCAAAGTCTGCATTCCAAAACATCACTACTTTCCTTCCGAGCCCCGACGTGTGTCCATACAGTAGTTTTCTCCCACATATCGGATGTCAGCGTATTCGGGACAAATTGGACAGCAACTTTTGGGGTTCAATTTCTCCTGTTACCCTTGGGAAAATAAAAAAAATTGGGGACTAATTGATCATGTTTGTGGAAAAAATACAATTTTTTTATTTTCATACCTGGGCATTACAAACTTCTGTGAAGCCCTTATGGGTTCAAAGTTCTTACCACATATCTAGATAAGCTCCTTGAGGGGTCTAGTTTCCAAAATGGGGTCACTTGTGGGGGGTTTCCACTGTTTAGGTACATCAGGGGCTCTCCAAACGTGACATGGCGTCCGATCTGAATTCCAGCCAATTTTGCATTGAAAAAGTCAAACGGCGCTCCTTCCCTTCTGAGCTCTGCCATGCGCCGAAACAGTGGTTCCCCCCCACATATCAGGTATCAGTGTACTCAGGACAAATTGCAAAATAACTTTTGCAGTCCAATTTCTCCTGTTACCCTTGGTAAAATAAAAAAAATTGAACCTGAAATATTTTTTTTGTGAAAAAAAGTTAGATGTTCATTTTTTTTAAATATTCAAAAAATTCCTGTGACGCACCTAAAGGGTTAATAAACTTCTTAAATGTGGTTTTGAGCACCTTAATGGGTGCAGTTTTTAGAATGGTGTCACTTTTGGGTATTTTCTATCATATAGACCCCTCAAAGTGGCTTTAAATGTGATGTGGTCCGTAAAAATAAAATGGTGCTGCAAAAATGAGAAATCGCTGGTCAACTTTTAACTCTTATAACTTCCTAACAAAAAAAAATTTTGGTTCCAAATTGTGCTGATGTAAAGTAAACATGTGGGAAATGTTACTTATCAAGTTTTTTGTGTGCCGTATCTCTGTGATTTAAGAGCATAAAAATTCAAATTTGGAAAATTGTGAAATTTTCACAATTTTCGCCAAATTTCCATTTTTTTCACAAATAAACGCACGTTATTTGAATGAAATTTTACCACTATCATGAAGTACAATATGTCACAAGAAAACATTGTCAGAATCACCGGGATCCATGGAAGCGTTCCAGAGTTATTACCTCATAAAGGGACAGTGGTCAGAATTGTAAAAATTGGCCCGGTCATGAACGTGCAATCCACCCTTGGGGGTGAAGGGGTTAAAATAGCAGTTTGCACAGCAGTGTGAAAACAGCAATGCAGCTATCAGGGAGACTTATTAGGGTATGTGCACACGCTGCGGATTCCGCTGCGTTTCCACAGCGTTTTTGGCCGCTGCGGACCCGCAGCAGTTTTAGCCGCGGTGTACAGTACCATTCAAATGAATGGTAAAAAAAAAACGATGTGTAGACGTTGTGGAAAAATCTGCGCGGATTTGCTGCGGTTTTGAAACCGCAGAAAGAAGTGACATGTCAATTCTTTCTGTGGAATCCGCAGCGGGTTCCTATCTCCACCATTGTGGAGATGATGAATCCGCAGGACCAAACCGCAGTCAAAATCGCAGATAATCCGCAGGTCTTTTGACCTGCGGTTTATCTGCGGTTTTTGCAAAATCCGTGCGGATTAATCCGCAGCGGATTCCGCAGCATCTGCACACACCCTAAGGCAGCCTAATAACCAACAGAGCTGATGCACCAAAATATAGCCTCCCCTTGCACTGCACAGTGACTGGTGTGTTGTACAGGCAAAATCGCTAGCAGCAGAAGCAGTTTTTTGTTCTTTTTCCCTGCCTAATGCTCTCCCTACAGAATCAGCTGCAGCATCAGCTCTGCCTATTCTGAGATCAGCAGAAGCAAGATGGCGGTCAGCGTGCACGCCCTTTTATACCCCCTGTGACGCCCCACAAAGCAAGCCAATCACTTGCATGCCCTTCTCAAAGATAGTGATGACCCCTGCCTATGTCATCACGTTGCCCACAGTGTCCGTTCTTCCTCATTGGCTGAAAAAGGGCGCTGAAGCATCTTTTGAAACGTGACTTTGGCGCTAAAGTCGCCAACCTAATGGCCGACCTCACGCTAAGGTCGGGTTTCGTTTCATGAAACCCGACTTTGGCGAAAGTCGGCGACTTTTGAATTTTTTCGACCCGTTTCGCTCAACTCTAATAGTTTGTACACAAATAAAAATACAATCATTAAAACTTTTTGCAAGTTTTCATGGCTTTTCAAATTCAAAATCCAAATATGTTGTTAACTTAATTTTAATGCCAAAAAAGTACAACTTTGACAAAAAAAACATTAAATGCTTAAATATGCAAAAGTTTTCCAAACTTGTTCCCTAAGATATTCACAAACACCAGATTTACATAAACTTGCAAGGTCATTAACATGTTACCAAAAAAATCCACAATCACATCATCATTATGTTCATCGAATATGACTATAGTGTGCCAGATGAAGTTCGAGTATTTGCATGGGTCTGGTATAAGATTCAGTGCATACTGTATATAAGTGGAATTATATAGAAAAAAATGTACACATAAGAAGCAGACTATACAAAGAACTATAAGAATGTAGAAATTTAATTAATATTTGACAATACAAAATAGTTGGTAAAAACAGAATGTTAAAAAGTGGCGCCACAATCCCATGAATCCTACATACAGGTTATAAAATATATATAGTCCCAATATAAGCAATGTTCTTATAGAAGTAGTTCCTATGCTGTCTAATAATGTCAATAAACCCAATTTACAATACTATATAGCGTGAGTGACCATATGTATGAACAATGACTTAACTCATGTTCTATGCAAAATATGCAAAAGATTTCCAGAGTTATTCCCTAAGATATTCACACATACCAGATTTACATAAAAATTGCAAGGTCATTAACATTGTAATCACAAAAGTTGCCCAACAATCACAAATTCCCAATTAAGGGTAATATACCACCAATAATGATAATAACTTTATGGTAACCACAAATAAAAAAAATCTGGTACTACACAATGATATAAATTGATAAAAACACATCTTTACTGAGATGAAGCAAAAAAAACATAAGTACATAAGAAAGGAGTCAAACCATTAAAAAAAAGGCCCTACAAAAGTCCATGGGAAAAACCCACAACAGCAACTTGTCAGAGACATTTAAGCACACCCGAATATGAAATATGGAAGGGTAAAAAATGGGGAATAAAAAACCCCACAATTAGTGTTGAGCGACTTTTGCTTTTTTAGGGTCGAGTTTTGTTTCATGAAACCCGACTTTTCCAAAAGTCGGGTCGAGCAAAATCGGCCGACTATAGGGAAAAGTCGGGGGTCCGACCGAAACACGAAACCCAATGTAAGTCAATGGGGAATTAAAGTTGGCAGTGAGAGGAGGACAGGAAACACACCTACAGTGCCCATTTGAATGCCAAAAGCATCAATTCTTCTTACTTAATCTTGTCAACCTTAATTAACTTCATAATACTAATTACGCACTGAAAAATGGGGGTTATTTGGCTAAAGTTGTGGGGGGGTAGGGCTGGCTCCAGGTTTTCATGTGCCCTTGGCAAAAGAGCGCCCCTTTAACACATACCACAACTCATGATGCTCCGATACGGCAGAGAAATAGTGGTATAGTACAATGAAAAATACTTCACTTTTTACATCTCATGACGAGGCCCATCTATTTCTCCATGTAGAATCATTGGTCCCATATAATGTTTGAAACAGTATATGATGAGCTCCACATAATGCTACAGTACATGTTGGTCCCCATGGATGAAGCTCCACTGTCTTATGGGCCCAAATAATGCTCCAAACATAATGGGCCCCATTTCTAATGCTCTAGTGTATAATGGGCCATGTAAATGCTGCTCCAGTGTCTGATGTCCACCTTTGGAATATTCCAGTGTATGGTGGGCCCCATCTATCATTCTCCAGAGTATAGTGCTCCCCAAAAATTGCTGTCCCAACATTGAAAACAATGAAATAAGTCTCCTCGCTAGGGAATACCTGTACTAGTCTGGACTCCTCGTCGTCCCCATCTTCCATCTCACTGCACAGTATTTCAACCTTGCAAGTGCTGTGATCCTGAGTAAGCAGGGGGGCCCACTCATTGGCGACGGCACTGGCACAGGGCCCCTGATAGTACGGTGGTGTGTCTGATGGCGGGTGTGCCGAACCTGGACTTTCATCTGCAGCTTCCTCTTTGTCACCGTGTAAGATGGAACTGTATATGGGAAGGGTAACCTGAGTTTCATCAGGGTCAGATTCAGGCCGTGTAGCGTGCGAGGGGAATGTAGTGGTCTGGGTCAATGTACCAGCAGATTCATCGAGCAGTGGCTGGGCATCAGTGCACTTGTGTCGCCCCCAGGAGTACGGTCGCCACAGTGGCATTACCTTCCTCCTAGGGAGTGTGATGTCATGCTTGGGAGCAACGAAGGATCTCTCTAGCAGGTTAACTTATTGGGCGGCGTTATTCCCATGAGTCACGACCCTCCAAACAGCGTTCATGAAGGCAAAGTGTTTGTTTTACGTGGGCAGTATGGTTGCAAAGCTGAACCTTAAAGGAATGTCCAGAAGGGCACCACCAGGAGTGGAGCCTACGGCGTAATTTGACTCAACATGGGCAACCTCAACCATCCAGCCACAAAAAAGATGCACACATTGCAAGCTTAATTCCGTTAACGAACGAGACTCCGTCATGCCCCGCGGTCCGAATCCGGCTTACTAGAGGGACACGCGAGGCTCTGGCACATGAGATTGGCCAATAACTGGTGTGTCATGCCCTTACATGTCCGTGGCTGCATGTGCGCTACACTGAAAAGGCCAGCTGAACAACGTTAGTGATGGGGATCTGGGATTACAATTATTACCCGCGAACGATGATTTCCCAGTAAGTGCAGGTCAAGCGCAGTTCCGGAATTAGGCCTAACCGTCATTCCTGAAAAAATGAAAAACTTACGTGTGCAAACAACAGGTGCTGTAGCTTGCTTAACAGCTCGCCAGCCGTTCTCAGGCCCAGTATGGATTACACATGATTGCACAAAGGTGAGAAAGGTTACCGTATCCCTGGATAACATGTATGGATAGCATAGTGTACACATTCAAAATATATGTCTATAGATCAGGAGGCAGGCTCAGACGGTGTCAGGCCCAGTATGGATTACACGTGATTGCACAAAGGTGAGAAAGGGTACCGTATCCCCGGATAACATGTATGGATAGCATAGTGTACACATTCAAAATATATGTCTATAGATCAGGAGGCAGGCTCAAACGGTGTCAGGCCCAGTATGGATTACACGTGATTGCACAAAGGGGAGAAAAGTTACCGTATCCCCGGATAACATGTATGGATAGCATAGTGTACACATTCAAAATATATGTCTATAGATCAGGAGGCAGGCTCAGACGGTGTCAGGCCCAGTATGGATTACACGTGATTGGACAAAGGTGAGAAAGGTTACCGTATCCCCAGATAACATGTATGGATAGCATAGTGTACACATTCAAAATATATGTCTATAGATGAGGAGGCAGGCTCAAACGGTGTCAGGCCCGGTATGGATTACACGTGATTGCACAAAGGTGAGAAAGGGTACCGTATCCCCGGATAACATGTATGGATAGCATAGTGTACACATTCAAAATATGTCTATAGATCAGGAGGCAGGCTGAGATGGTGTCAGGCCCAGTATGGATTACACGTGATTGCACAAAGGTGAGAAAGGGTACCGTATCCCCAGATAACATGTATGGATAGCATAGTGTACACATTCAAAATATATGTCTATAGATCAGGAGGCAGGCTCAGACGGTGTCAGGCCCAGTATGGATTACATGTGATTGCACAAAGGTGAGAAAGGGTACAGTATCCCTGGATAACATGTATGGATAGCATAGTATACACATTCAAAATATATGTCTATAGATCAGGAGGCAGGCTCAAACGGTGTCAGGCCCAGTATGGATTACATGTGATTGCACAAAGGTGAGAAAGGGTACCGTATCCCCGGATAACATGTATGGATAGCATAGTATACACATTCAAAATATATGTCTATAGATCAGGAGGCAGGCTCAGACGGTGTCAGGCCCAGTGTGGATTTGACGGCCCAGACTACACAGCGGAGGAGCAGGGAGAGGTAAAGACTGCAAATGCTAGGGCCCTGCCCAAGCAAGGGGGGCCCACTCGTGGGCGTCGGTACTGGCACTGGGCCGCTCATAGTACGGCGGTGTGTCTGACGGCGGGTGTGCACCACCACCGTCAGAGACACTTGATTGCACTATGAGGGACTCTGTGCCAGTGCCCGCGCCCAAGAGTGGGCCTACCCACCTGTCGAGGGCAATGGCACTCGCACGGTGTCGTGCGCTAGGTGGTGACCCCGGCCATGGGGGGGGAGGCAGCACATTTAGGGAGTTTTAGAAAGTGGCATATGTTGATGTTGGACATTCAGCTGATGCAAAAGGCGAAATAGGTCAAGTCCCAGGAAGAGGTGGACCAAAGCAAGCCATTTTTCTGTCACCCTATGTGTCATCAGGGGAAGGTGGGACAAAATCCTTGGAAACCCATGCATGGTTCATCTTAATGAAGGTTAGATCATCCACATTTTGGGTTGACAGACGGGTCCTTTTTTCTGTCAGGATTGATCCAGCTGCACTGAAGACTCTTTCCGATAGCACACTTGCAGCTGGGCAAGCGAGCTCCTGTAAGGCATATTGTGCCAATTCAGGCCAGGTGTCCGGTTTAGCGGCCCAATAGTCAAAGGGGAATGACCTGTGCGGGAGAACATCGATATGGGAGGAAAAGTAGTTTGTAACCATAGTTGACAACTGCTGTCTCCTGTCACTTTCCATCGATGCACTATTACCAGTTGTGTGAGCGGTACTTGAAAAATCAGTCCACAGCATTGTCATGAAATCCCTGTCTCCAACGCCACTTCTGCTGTGTGCACCACGAACACCTCAACCAACCGGTTTACCAGAGTTGCTTGTTTATTAGCCAATATTAGGTCAAGGTTCTCCTGTGGCATGATGTTTTGTAATTTGCCTTTATAGCGTGGATCCAGGACGCTGGCCAACCAGTAGTCGTCATCGTTCATCATTTTGGCAATGCGGGGGTCCCTTTTTAGGATCTGCAAGGCATAATCTGACATGTGGGCCAATGTTCCCGGTGTCAATGATGCACTGCGAGTGCTGGTTGGAGGAGCACTTTCTGGCAAATCCACATCCCTCCAGTCACGCACAAACCCTGTACCAGACCTTGCCACGCCAACATTTTCACTTGCCCCACGAGATGCATCCTCCTCCCCTAAGTAATCATCCCCATCATCATCATCCTCCTCCTCCTCTTCTTCCTCCACCTCATCCAGGAGAGGTCCCTGAGCAGACAATGGCTGAATGTCATCAAGGATTCCCTCCTCCTCTTCCTCCTCGTCAACATTGGCTGCAGATGCCTGCTCCTTAAGGTGCATCAAAGTTTGCATGAGCAGATGCATAAGTTAAGCAGACGCATAAGCGCATGCTTAGGATGGCATCGTCTGCGCTTACCAGCCGTGTGCATTCCTCAGAACACTGAAGGACTTTACAGAGGTCTTTCAGCTTTGACCACTGCACACCTGTCAACTCCATGTCTGCTCTCAAAGTGCCTGGCCGTGTATCCTCCAACAAATGCATTATGGCCTGCCTCTGTTTGCACAGCCGCTCAACCATGTGCAGGGTGGAGTTCCACCTTGTTGCAATGTCGATAATGAGGTGGTGGTTGGGAAGGTGGAGCAATCGCTGCAGCGTCTGCATACGAATGGAGTGTACAGGCGGATGTGCGCGCACAGTCTTCGCACCTTCTGGAGCAGGGCTGTTAACTCCGGATAATTGTTGAGGAAGCACTGCACCACCAGGTTCAAGGTGTGAGCCAAGCAAGGTATGTGGCTGAGTTTTGAAAGGGCTATGGCTGCCACACAATTACGGCCGTTATCACTAACTACCTTGCCTGCCTCAAGATGTATACTGCCCAGCCATGACTCAGTTTGTCGCTGAAAGTACTCGGCCAGCACCTCCGCGGTGTGTCTGTCGCCCAAACACATCATCTGCAACACAGCCTGCTGACGCTTTCCACTAGCTGCTCGATAGGGGGAGACCTCGTGTGCAACCGTGGCAGCTGCAGATGGAGTGCTCGTACGACTGCGCTCTGTGGACGAGCTTTCGCTTCTGGAGGAGGAGGAGGAGGGTTGAATGCCTACAGCCAACTGTTTCCTATACCGTGGGCTAGGCAGCACTGTCCCACCACCGCTGTCCCCTGTGGACCCTGCATCCACCACATTAACCCAGTGCGCAGTGATGGACACGTAACGGCCCTGGCCATGCTGACTGGACCATGCATCTGTTGTGAGGTGCACCTTTCCACTCACTGACTGCTTGAGTGCATGGACAATGCGGTCTTTCACATGATGGTGGAGGGCTGGGATGGCTTTGCGAGAGAAGAAGTGGCGACTGGGTAGGTCATAGCGTGGTACTGCATAGGCCATGAGTTCGCAGAAAGCTGCGCTTTCCACCAACCGATAGGGCATCATCTCTAACGAGATAAGTTTGGCAATGTGAGCGTTCAAACCCAGTGTACGCGGATGAGAGACTGAGTACTTTCTTGACCTACTCATAGTCTCTGGGAGGGTGAACTGGACTTGAGAGCTGCATATGGTGGAACTAGCGGTGGACAGGCGGACTGAGAGAGGGTTGATGATGGTGATGGAGTTGGTGTTCTTTCTGATGGCCTAGATTCAGTCTTTTTTTCGTTGATATAACAGTGGGATTCCCTGACTGCTTTGGCCTTGCAACGACACCTCAACATTTGCTGCTGTGCTAACCGGTGGGCTTACAGTGGGGGAAACAATGTAGCGTTGCTGACTACCTTCTTTGTGATCAGTTGCACATGTGGTACTTGAGGTTTGGTGTTGTGTCCACGCTTGCAATTGCATGCTGGTTAAATGTCTAAGCATGCAACTGGTATTCAAATTTTTCAGATTTTTCCCTCGGCTAAAGGTCTTTGCGCACTTCTTACAGATAACCATGGCCTGATCATGAGGAGTTTGTTCAAAAAAGTGCCACACTGCACTCTTCCTACTTTGGAAGACATTTTGCGGCCTAGCACGCTGTGATCTTTTGACCATCTGGACAAGCTGTCCAGCAACTCTTTTGATTTTTGGAACCTGTCTTTGGAGTGCTCCGGGCCTGCCAGATAACAGCTGTTGCGATGTCGATGTCTGCTGTGGATGCTCCTCCTCCTGATCTGAGCTATTGGAAGCAGCTCCCTCTTCCCCCAATGGATGCCAATCTGGGTCAACAACTGGGTCATCCATCACCTCCTCTTCAATGTCATGTGCACCTTCCTCTGTGTCACCATGTATGGTGGTATAGTATGCGGGAAGGGGCACCTGAGTCTCATCAGGGTCAGAATCTGGCTTATTACACTGCGAGGACAATGTAGTGCTCTGACTGAATGTACCAGCAGAATCATCTGTCAGTGGCTGTGCATCAGTGCACTCCATGTCAGATTCATCTTGGCCTGGGTAATTCACCATTTCACTTGATAACCCAGGCATGGTATGTGAAAACAACTCCATGGAGTAATCAGTTGTATGGCCTGCGTCATCCTTCAATCTTGGTTGGGGTGAAGGACACAAGGAAAGGTGTGGTTCATGAACATGAGCCTCCAATGACGATTCAGTGCTTTTATTTTTTACAACTTCAGAAGAGGAGGCGATAGAGCTGGAGGCTGAGTCAGCAATGTAAGCCAAAACTTTTTCCTGATGCTCTGGCTTTAAAAGCGGTTTGCCAACTCCTAGAAAACTAAGCCTTCGAGGCCTTGTGGAGCCAGATGATGACGCAGGCTCAACACCTCCTGCATTCGGTCCTATTTTGCTTTTGCCACTACCATCAGATCCACCACCAACACCATCATTACCAGCTGGCAACCCCCGCCCAAATCCACGGCCTCTTCCACCAGCCTTCCTCATTTTTGGTAAAAATGTGCACAAAATCCCACAAACTATATAGTAATGTAAAACAAGGTACAAGGTGTATATAGGACAGGGGAGATTTTGAATTTCTGCACACACTTGTGCACACTGGACACTTTTGGATTGTGTGAGGCCCAGTTAGTATCACACCGCTATGTCACAGGCTCAATGTCAAAGGTGTGAAAAATGTCACTATAGGACAGGGGAGATGTAGAATTTCTGAACACACTTGTGGACACTGTTGTGTGAGGCCCAGTTAATATCACACCGCTATGTCACAGGCTCAATGTCACAGGTGTGGAAAATGTCACTATAGGACAGGGGAGATGTAGAATTTCTGAACACACTTGTGGACACTGTTGTGTGAGGACCAGTTAATATCACACCGCTATGTCACAGGCTCAATGTCGCAGGTGTGAAAAATGTCACTATAGGACAGGGGAGATGTAGAATTTCTGAACACACTTGTGGACACTGTTGTGTGAGGCCCAGTTAATGTCACACCGCTATGTCACAGGCTCAATGTCGCAGGTGTGAAAAATGTCACTATAGGACAGGGGAGATGTAGAATTTCTGAACACACTTGTGGACACTGTTGTGTGAGGCCCAGTTAATATCACACCGCTATGTCACAGGCTCAATGTCGCAGGTGTGAAAAATGTCACTATAGGACAGGGGAGATGTAGAATTTCTGAACACACCTGTGGACACTGTTGGATTGTGTGAGGCCCAGTTAATATCACACCGCTATGTCACAGGCTCAATGTCGCAGGTGTGAAAAATGTCATTATAGGACAGGGGAAATGTAGAATTTCTGAACACACTTGTGGACACTGTTGGATTGTGTGAGGCCCAGTTAATATCACACCGCTATGTCACAGGCTCAATGTTGCAGGTGTGAAAAATGTCACTATAGGACAGTGGAGATGTAGAATTTCTGAACACACTTGTGGACACTGTTGTGTGAGGCCCAGTTAATATCACACCGCTATGTCACAGGCTCAATGTTGTAGGTGTGAAAAATGTCACTATAGGACAGGGGAGATGTAGAATTTCTGAACACACTTGTGGACACTGTTGTGTGAGGCCCAGTTAATATCACACCGCTATGTCACAGGCTCAATGTCGCAGGTGCGAAAAATGTCACCATAGGACAGGGGAGATGTAGAATTTCTGAACACACTTGTGGACACTGTTGTGTGAGTCCCAGTTAATATCACACCGCTATGTCACTGGTTCAATGTCGCAGGTGTTAAAAATGTCACTATAGGACAGGGGAGATGTAGAATTTCTGAACACACTTGTGGACACTGTTGTGTGAGGCCCAGTTAATATCACACCGCTATGTCACAGGCTCAATGTTGCAGGTGTGAAAAATGTCACTATGGGACAGGGGAGATGTAGAATTTCTGAACACACTTGTGGACACTGTTGTGTGAGGCCCAGTTAATATCACACTGCTATGTCACAGGCTCAATGTCGCAGATGTGAAAAATGTCACTATAGGACAGGGGAGATATAGAATTTCTGAACACACTTGTGGACACTGTTGGATTGTGTGAGGCCCAGTGAATATCACAGCGCTATGTCACAAGCAGAAATTGGCTAGTGTATGACAAACTACAAGGTGTATATAGAATTGGGCAGAATAGGAATCTCCCTAGAGTGTAGGTCTGTAAGAACGGAACATGTCCTCGACTTATTCTTACAGAGTGACACACAGATAGCTTCACTGTGGCCATGATAACAGCCGTTACACGGTACTGAGATAGGAGCGTGCACGTACACCGCTGTCCGGTGTCCGTAAAATTGTCAAGCTCCGTGTTTTTTAAGTATACGGACTGACACACGCTGTCTCTCTATAGTTTTGAATGTGATCAAACAGCAAATATACTTAACTGTTTGAAAAGCAGACAAAACTAGAAGGTGTAGGTCTGTAAGAACGGAACATGTCCTCGACTTATTCTTACAGAGTGACACACAGATAGCTTCGCTGTGGCTGTGATAACAGCCGTTACACGGTACTGAGAGAGGAGCGTGCACGTACACCACTGTCCGGTGTCCGTAAAATTGTCATGCTCCGTGTTTTTTAAGTATACGGACTGACACACGCTGTCTCTCTATAGTTTTGAATGTGATCAAACAGCAAATATACTTAACTGTTTGAAAAGCAGACAAAACTAGAAGGTGTAGGTCTGTAAGAACGGAACATGTCCTCGACTTATTCTTACAGAGTCACACAGATAGCTTCACTGTGGCCGTGATAACAGCCGTTACACGGTACTTTGTGAGGAGCGTACACCGCTGTATGGTGTGAAAAAATGCACGCTCAGTACCTCACCAGGACAAAAAAAAAATTTGGATTGCTTTTAAAAAAGCAGTTTGCAGAGCAGTGGGAAAACAGCAATGCAGCTATCAGGAAGCCTTAAAAGGCAGCCTAATAACCAACAGAGCTGATGCACCAAAATATAGCCTCCCCTTGCACTGCACAGTAACTGGTGTGTTGTACAGGCTAAATCATTGTCCCATCATTGGCTAATGTGTCAATCACTGTCATTGTAGCAGGCATATCCCGATGGGACTTGTAGTCCCATTGGACGATGCCTGCACACACACAACCACTGGCAGGCCCGCACAGACCCCCGGCAGTCCACACAGACCCCCGGCAGCCGGCACAGACCCCCGGCAGGCCCATACAGACCCCCAGCAGCCCGCACAGACCCCCGGCAGCTGGCACAGACCCCCGGCAGGCCCGTACAGACCCCCGGCAGTCCGCACAGACCCCCGGCATGCCCGCACAGACCTCCGGCAGGACCGCACAGACCCCCGGCAGTCCGCAAAGACCCCCGGCAGCCGGCAAAGACCCCCGGCAGGCCCGTACAGACCCCCAGCAGTCCGCACAGACCCCTGGCAGTCCACACAGACCCCCAACAGCTGGCACAGACCCCCGGCAGTCCGCACAGACCCCCGGCAGGCCCATACAGACCCCCGGCAGGCCCGTACAGACCCCGCCCGCACACACCGACGCACACAGTGTCCGCCCACGCACCGCCCACACTCTTCCCCCCTCCCGAACAGGATGTGCAAGTAAAGAAAGGTTTTTTTTAAATTCCAATATTTCTGTCCCATTGACTTCAATGGGACTTCCGGTATCGGAATCGGCGATACCCGATACTTTTTGGGTATCTGCCGATCCAATCCGATCCAATATTTCTCAATATCGGATGGTATCGCTCAACACTACCCACAATGAAAATAGTATACTAAATATTATTGTCTATGCCCGACATATATTAAATAATCACAACTAGCAACACCTTCCTATGTGTATCTCCCAAACAGCGCTAACCACAGACAGTGTGAGCAAACAAATGGTAAAGTATCTTTAAATGTCAGCTGGAGGGAATCCCCGGGCATCTCTTCTGCTCCGACGCACGTTTCGCACTGCTTCCTCCGGAAGAAGCAGTGCGAAACGCGCATCGGGGCAGAAGGGACGCCTGGGGATTCACTGTGTGGTACCATTGTGTGGTACCAGATTTTTTTTATTTGTGGTTACCATAAAGTTATTATTATTAAGGTCATTAACATGACTGGGTCCTTATGTAGCAAAATTGTCCGATAAATAATATTTAAAAAAAATATCTTACTAACACCTCCTAATAGAATAATTTCCCTCTATCTGAAACTAAATCTCTCTAAAACTGAACTTCTTGTGTTTCTCCCCTCTACTAACCTCACTCTACCTAACATTGAAATAACCCTGGAGGGTTCAACCATAACTCCCAAGCAGGATGCCCGCTGTCTTGGGGTCATATTCGACACTGAACTTTCCTTTACTCCGTACATCCAATCACTCAGTCGCTCTTGTCACCTGCATCTTAAAAACATCTCCAGAATCCGACCTTTTCTCACCTTTGAAACTGCTAAGACTCTTACTGTCGCTCTTATTCATTCTCGTCTGGACTACTGCAACTCTCTTCTGATCGGTCTCCCTCTTACCAAACTTTCTCCTCTCCAATCCATCTTGAATGCGGCAGCCAGGGTCATATTTCTGTCCAGCCGCTTCACCGATGCCTCCATCTTGTGCCAGTCATTACACTGGCTACCTATTCGCTACAGGGTCCAGTATAAACTCCTCTCTCTCACCCACAAAGCTCTCCACTGTTCTGCACCGCCTTATATCTCCTCTCTCGTCTCTGTCTATCGCCCTACACGTGCCCTCCGTTCTACAAATGACCTAAGACTAACATCCCCCGTAATCCGAACCTCGCACCTCCGTCTCCAAGACTTCTCTCGTGCTGCTCCAGCTCTCTGGAATGCACTTCCCCAGACGATCAGACTGATACCTAGCCCTGACCTATTCAAGCGCGCTTTGAAAACCCATCTCTTCAAACAAGCCTACCACATCAACTACTCAGCAAGCTAACTTTGCCCTGTTCCCTCCTTCCAAATATTATTCTGAATCTGCACCCTACTATTCATCTGTCTCCACACCCTTCATGCACATGATAACTGCACTTGATACTTGTCTATTGCACTTAAACACACGGGCTGATGACCGGATCATGCAGCTTTATATGAAAATCCCTATTATAATTGCCAGACCTGAATTAACAAGCATTTCTCACCTACTGTGTCCCCCCATTTCCTTGTAGATTGTAAGCTTGCGAGCAGGGACCTCACTCCTAATGTCACTGTTTGAATTGTCTTAACTTGTATTGAATTTATTGTCTGTACATGTCCCCGCTTAATTGTAAAGTGCTGCGGAATATGTTGGCGCTATATAAATAAAAATTATTATTATTATTAATAATGCAAGTGAGAACAGGTGTGAACTGCTGTGTCTACAGTAAGGGTACCGTTACACTTAGCGATGCACCAGCGATCCCGACCAGCGATATGGATCGCTGGTGCATCGCTAAGTGATCGCTAGTGAGCTGCCACACAGGCAGATCTCACCAGCGACATAGCAGGGGTCGGGGGTCGATACTTACCTGTCAGACGCGACGATCCTGACGTCCTCCCGCCCGCGTCCACGCGTCGCTCCTCGGTGCCACAGGAAGCCCAGCAGGAAGCGCCCCATGTGAAACGGCCCAGGACATTCTCGCGCGATCAGCGACAGACAGCGGGGGAGTCGGTCGGAGGTAAGTATCACACATAGCGATATCGCTAGCAATATCGCTATAACGTCACAAAACCAGTGACGCTATAGCGATATTGCTAGCGATATCGCTATGTGTAACGGGCCCTTAAGTGCAAATCAAAAAGTGCAGCAGCCACTGTGTGTGCCAAGATGTAAGGAAACATTGAATATGCTTAGAGAAAAACATATGCATAATATGTTTTTGCTGTGAAGCACTGCTGCACTTCAGAGTTCTGAAAACAACCAGTTGTGTGGAGAAGTATCCACAGGGAGGCTATTCCTCTTGCTTTTGGAAATCTTCCCTCCGGCTTTCTCCTCTCTATTTTGGCCTTATTGACATGTCTTTCCCAATTTGCAATATATTTAAAATTCTAGATCAGTAATAAATTGAGCTTCATTGCACTGTCATTTGCATTTAAGTAATCTATTCTGTTCTAAAAGCATTTTTTGTTAAGTAGCTGAATTTCTGTCTTGGCATAGTGCAGATAATTATCAATTTGCTTTTGTTCGGAATCAAATTATCAAGGCTGGCAGCCTGGCACAGTGTAATGCTACAATTAGGAGATAGCATGTTCTACAATAATACTGGCTACATCTACCATGTAATAGTTTTTATAAAGCATTTTAAATAATCACAATTGTGCTCTGGCTTTGTGTTATAACTAGAAATGAGCAATTATTTAGTGGAACTGAGTTCTACTCAAATTTTTATCAAAGTTACTCATTCTGGAGAACACAGATTTCTTGTGATTCCATACATGTGAATTTATCAAAATGGTGGTCAGCTAGAGTATAGTAGATATCCAGCAAAAATATAAAAAGAAAAAAACATACCTCACTGCTTATCTTTCTCTCTGCACCCTACTTCCAGTACAGTTCTATGAGCCTTTGCTGTGATGCATCTTTGGCTGGAGGATTCATTATACTACAGATATGCCGGCCATGATCAGGCCCTGGAGGTAACTTTAGTCTATCCTGTAGACTTGATCTAGTATGGACAATTAGCCAGAGATGCAATGCGACAGAGCTGGAAAGAACTAGACAAGCAGCATGGAACAGCGAGGGCAAGCAGAGAAGTGAGCAATGAGGTATAAGATTTGTTTTAAAGTATAAAAAATAACTCACAGCTCCTTTTTCTGGTCACACAAGTTGATTCATTCTTTACAGTTATCCTCAGTCCCATTGTGCGCAACTCTTGCTCATGGCTGGATTGTCCGGATCTACAGACAAAGTCGACTGCATTTTTTATAGAAGAACCGCAGGGGAGGATTCCAAAGAAACTGACACAGAGATCCATCAACCGAGCCAGGGGATTGGATGACCACCTGCTCCCAGATTATTTAGTCCAACTTGGTTGTGAATATTTCAAGCTACACCCTCTCCCTTGTGGAACTAACAGTCTTGCAGAAGGGATTACCCTTCTGTTCAATGCCTAACTGGACTCGTTCCAGCTGGAGAAGGACCTGGAGCAATTCTAAAAACTCATTTTGGCTTGCCTAACAAGCCCGCCACCAACAGAGTACCTCCACCAGTGGGCACTTCTGTTTCAGAGGTCTCCATCTTA
The DNA here is from genome assembly GCF_039654945.1 of Dendrobates tinctorius. Classification (NCBI taxonomy): domain Eukaryota; kingdom Metazoa; phylum Chordata; class Amphibia; order Anura; family Dendrobatidae; genus Dendrobates; species Dendrobates tinctorius. Next base: position 32,156,380 of record NW_027361676.1, read on the forward strand.
CAGATGGGATTAAATGAGTTCCTTTAATCCAACACACACCAATCATAAAGCCAAGACATTTGTCAGCCGAATGATAGGAACGTAAAACAACAACTCCACCAACATAACATTGGCCTTTTTCCTGAACACCAAAACCTCCACATAGAGGAGAATCGTGCCTTAGAATCACTGAAGGACAACAAAAATATAATCATCAAACCTGCTGACAAAGGGGCAGCCCCAGTAGTTATGGACCTCACAAAATAATGTAACAAAATTAACAGACAACTAGCAGACACCAGCATTTATAAAGTAATCCCCAAAGATCCAACCAATGACATAAGATCCAAAATTGAGCATATTCTTACTACATATCTTAATAACAAAATGATAGAAAACAAAAAAGCCACCTTATTAATCAATCCACATCCCATTACCCCTGTATTCTATGTCTTACCCAAGATACACAAGTCACTCACCAATCCACTAGGTCATTCCATCATGGCTTGAACAGATTCTATTCTGTACCCCTTTGATTTTTCCTAGAAAAGATTCTGACCCCACCTACAAAAAATGCATGCTCCTTCCTACTGTATACAGGCCGCTTCCTCCAAATCATTAGGAACCTTGAATCTATACCCCCTGTCAACCTTTTGGTCACATTTTATGTTAATAGTCTATATACATTGATTACGCATGACAAAGGCATTGATGTTGTCAAACATATCCTCTCAGAAATGACAATAGACGATAGCTCCATCCAACTGTGCCTGGAAGTGCTCAAGCTAGTCCTTCACAAATTTTTTTTCCTATTTGGGGACACATACTACATACAAGTCTGTGGTACAGCTATGAGCCCAAACGTAGCTCTGGCCTATGCCAACACTTACATGAGCCTCTTTGGAGAAAGATGTTATCGCACAAGACTACTAAAACAAGAAATAGACAAGGCACTTTTGTCACATCCACCCCATCACCCTAGCATACAGGGAGAAAGGATACCATTTGTACATGTATACCAACCACTTATGCCTGAAATACATACCATCATCAAAAAACACTGGCCACTACTATCACAAACATTGAGGCATTCAAGACACCAGCTCTAATATCCAATGACGATTCAGACTGGTGCGCTTCTGCGACACATACGTCATAATTCTTGCATTTGATTCTTCTTTAGAACTGTGGATGAGGTTTTTACATTTATATCTATAACCTTTTATTTATTATAAAGTATTTTAGGTTTTCCACATGGGATCGATCTCCTGTTTGTTCTTTTGGCTGGTGATTCCATTCATAGGGGTGGGGTGTGCATGATCCTTGCACAGCTTCACAGGCTTGGTTGAATTCAGTTCATTTTAATAACGGAATTTCATTTTAATTGGGTTTTATATATGAATAACAAAATTTTGGATATTTGGAAGTTTTTTTGTATTCTGTGAGGAGCACACTTCTGAAATGCCGGTGCTCCTTCATGCTTGAAATTCATTTTAACAATCATTTAGATAGAGATAATATAATAACATCAAAATGAATTCTTTTAAGATGTAAGTTTATATAGAATTAATAAATTCCCAACACTTGGTTCATTATTGAATTTCATTTAATCAAGTTCATCATAATATTTTTTTAATTTTTTTTTTATTATAAATCGGCTTTTAAATCATTTTTAATCAAGGAATAAAATGAAATAATTTTTAGCTAGAAGTCGCCTAGCCATTTAGCTCATGTGCAGTGACACTATTCTTGATCAATGGCACATACAGTATTCGGTTTTCTGGGACAGCGAGTTCTTGTCCCCCTTCTTTTCTTTCGATGTGCTTTTTTTCTTTTGATGTAATTTGTTCATATTTCACATCCAATATATTTTTACTGTGAAAGAAATAAAAAAACAATTAAAAACAATGTAAATACTACCTAATAAATTGTTTTTTTTAAAATATTTGCTATGTATATACCATGTGTTCATCCCTGAACTGACACCGGTATGTCAGGTGATCACAACTGGCGCCGAAATTTGAATGTTACATCTATTTAAAGTCCTGTAACGTCTGTACATGCACATTGTCGTGTTATTGATGAAGAAGTCTTGTACTTTGAAATGCGCTGAATAAATCCACAGTTGAATGGCTACTTGTTTTGGACCTTGAATCATTCAGCAGCGCAGATTAAATCCACAGTTTACCCATTTTTTTATCTCTGGTTGGTCACGAGTGGACCGATGGATCTGCTGAAGCAGTTAGCTTTACAAGCCTGTTTTGTGGTTCTATCTGGTAAGTAAAATCTAATCATTTCAATCATTTGTTTCCCGGATAAGACCTTATTGTGCTATTTTCTCCAGCAGCATACATTACAGTCTCTAGGTAAAAATGCATGAGCAATGTGCAATCCACATAGCCTCCAACTCAAGGGAGCGTCGTAGCTCCCATGGCAACGACTGCATACATGAGGACATCCAGGATCTGCTCGCCGCATCACGGCAGGTGACATCACTTCCAGTGGGTAGTACCACTGTGACGCACTTCCGGTCCAGCGATACATGCCGGCATTTAAATCAGACACCAAGCCTCATTAAAGCCACTGCCTGACAGCCATACAGGAGCGCCGAATCCAGCGGTATTAACATAGGTAACTGTACTGATCCACTAATGTGTCCTCTGCAACGCTGAGTCTCCCTGTTATTATTGACATGTTGACATGTTGTCTTTCAATTACTGCACTTTACCGCACATGCCCTGTGAAGTATCCCACTACTAGGAAATATTTCTTTCTCTTGCTCCAACTACCTAAAACTAAGCCTCCTTTCATGTACTGACTCACACTGGTACTTTTTAGGTGCTAGTAGTTGGGGATTCAAATATTAACAGTTAGGGCAATCTGTCACAAAGACCACTATCACTGAATTATGTTTTCTTCATTGCACTCGAGTTTGACACATCAAGGATTGGGTTGATAGAAACCAGCAGTCATTGTGTGCAAATTGGCTCCAATGATAATGTTTATTGTAAGTGGAACCTTGTGAGGATATGGCCGCTTACTAAAGACTATAGGGCAAGTGGATGTAGAGCGGAGTCCACAGCTCTATGGGATAGAGACTTTTCCAGAATGGAGCATCTGTTGCATTGATATTGTTGTGTATTATCTCTATATATAAAAATGAATGTCTGTGTGTGTATCACCAACCAATCATGAAACATCTTTCATTTCACCAGAGCTGTTCAAAAGAAGCTGAGCTGTGATTGGTTGCTATGAGCAACAGTTTTTCTTGCAACCAATCACTAAGTATCTCTCATTTCACCAGAGCTGGTTAAAAGAAGCTGATCTGTGATTGGTTGCTATGAGCAAGTTTTCACAAATGACAACACCTCAGCAGACACTGACAGGGTGGGAGAAATCTAGCATCTTCAGGAATATACTGTATAGATATAATCATTATAATTTGATATAACTAACCGCAGTTAGTTACTATGCCCGGGTATCGCTGGGCTCTTCAGCTAGTTAGATATATTCTTGCTGTGTTTTATTTGTGATTTGCTTGCTCATCAGTTCAGCCTCAGGAATCAATGTTTCCATTTAGTGACAGTAAGGGTCTCGTCACATTTAGCGATGCACCAGCGATCCTGACCACGATATGACCCGGTCAGGATCGCTGGTGCATCGCTAAATGGTCGCTAGTGAGCTGCCGAACAGGCAGATCTCACCAGCGATGTAGCAGCGTTCAGCGGCCGTTACTTACCTGTCAAATGCGGAGATGAAGATGTCCTCCCGCCTGCGTCCTCGCGTCACTCGTCGGCGCCAGCAGGAAGCCCAGCAGGAAGCAGCAGACGAGAAACGGTCAAGACAATCTCGCGCGATCAGCGATAGACAGCAGGGGAGCCGGTCGGAGGTAAGTATCACACATAGCGATATCGCTAGCAATATCGCTGCGGCGTCACAAAATCGGTGATGCTTTAGCGATATCGCTAGCGATCTCGCTTAGTGTGATGGGGCCTTAAGCAGTGGAAGATGAGCAGGCTAGATCTAATGCAAACCTAAGGCCAGACAGTAGATTGCTAAAGGCAATCATCCTATCAAATCCCTTTGTATCTCAAGGTCCCACACCATTATACTATCAGCCTAGGCCCATTGTGTGAATTGAGATAGTAGACCCAGGGGAGCTGTCACCACAGGGGGGTCTCACATGCATTCCCAGGTGATGGAATATGCTTTATTCTGTGAGATAAAGAAAAATGTTTAAGGGGGAGGGAGAAAAAGTCACATGGGTTGAATCAGGCAGTTGTTGAAGGGACATCAAAGTGAGAGGATCCAAGCTGGGATGGATGGATAGTCTATAGAGTTTTGGAGATTGATTGTTGGCTGGAGGGGTATCCATGAGCTACAGTCATGATATCCATCGTCTGAAGGAACATAGGCTGTGGCTGCACACTATACCAGCTGGAGATAACAAAAGCTGTGGGCCGACCAAAAGTTGGGAGACAGTGGGTATTGCTGGTACATGGCCAGTGGAACAACCAATCTCAGATTGTTAACTTGTGGATTGAGGACATTGTATGTTGGCGATCTACATGGATTTGTTGTACAGCCATGGATATATGGAACAAAAATAGTTGCATCGTTAACCTGCCTAGGAGCTTTTTATAACCCACAACATCAGATCCTCACAAGTGGTGGCAGCAGGTGGGATCACCTATCTCTGGACAGCATACAAGGGAAAGTTACTGATAGGTGACTTGGAAGAAGAGATGGCAGACTCCATCTACAAGTGGCTCAAGAAGGAGGAGCTGAGAGTCATTCGCTCTGAGAAAGAGCTAGAGGGTTACCGGAGGACAACCGGCAACCCTAATACAATGCTTGGACGATTGGGACTGTGAACAACAACATGAGGAGGGACCATAGCTTAGGGCCATCATCCAGATGGCAGAAGATTGAACGACTGAGCTGAGGCAGGTGCTGGACATGCTAGGAGAGCGAGTAACAGAAAGCAGGTGGCAGTGTTAAACAAATATCTGGGTGTGCATGTAAAAGTAACTCCACCAGACCCTGCTCAGAGGACAGTGATAACAGGAGAGATGGACCTCCATCTTTAAAGTACTAGGATATACCAAAGTTCAATGAGGACACCTTGGATATTGATCAAAATATCGAGTTATTTGAGAACCATTGCTTGCTTCATGAGGTGTCAGTCAGTGAATGGCCCAGATTTTTGGGCATTGGCCTGACTGGAAAAACAAGAAAAGCTTTTAATAAATTGTCTTCTGGGGATCAGAGATGTTATTCTACCATTCGCAGAGCATTACTAGAGAGGTATGCCATTACGCATGAAACCTACCAGAAGAAGTTTCGGGAGACCGACAAGCCCAGTGCAAGCGCACACCGGGAGTTTGCTAACACACTGCATATGACATGCACTCAGTGGATATAAGGACTGGGGCCTTGTGAAGCAGAACATATCTTGGATATATTCATGCTGGAACAATTTATGTCCAAGCTCAAAGGTGACTTAAAAGAATGGGTGGCAGTTAGAAAACCACACAGCCTGGATGAGGCTGCAAGTTAGGCTGATGATTGGTCTGCTAATTGACCTGGGCTACGTGAAAGTACAGCCTCAGTGAGTCGCAAATGGGAACTTACATGGAGGCAAGCAAGATGCATAGACTGGCAAGAAGAGGAACTGAGGGGATTTCGGACTTCGCAAAGAGGGGAAGGTATCCCAAGCCCCTAAGTTTGGCCTATGTCGGGGCGAGGTGGGTTAAGCTGCCTAACTGTGGAGGCATGGAACAACTTGCCAAGGAATGCCGAGAACGTTCTAGCTCACATCGCAACCTAGGAGTAGGATTGGTGTGCCACTGGGCCAGTGTTGTAACCCAAAGCCAAGGTCCGGTGCACACTGCACCAGCTGAGAGGGAACAGAGCAATCTCAACATGCTGACTACTCTGCCAGTGGTGAGTAATGCACAAAATGTATTGACTGTTACCATGAAGGAATGTGACCTGGGGGTCTACATCACCCTGGTCAGCCCAAATACTGTCCCTCAGAACATTATTTACCAAGAAACCAAGTGATCATCCTCATAGCTGGGGGTCAACACTCTGGGGTTGGACACAATGGATACAAGTTCAGTTCTCATTGGGTACATGTGGAGTTTCCCAGGTCCAACGGTGGATCAGGTGCAGGATATAGAGGACCCAACTAGAGAAACAGATCCCTGTCCCAGCTTACTAAATACAGAGTCCTTTTCTCAGTGCTTCCCCCATCGGGGAGTTTGCAGAATCTGAAAAATCATATGAGACAAGCTGGAGATGTCGACTATTCCAATGTGTACCAGGGTGGAATGGGGACTGTGGAGTTTATTCGCAAGGATGACATGGAATATGCCTTGAGCCAACTGGATGATACTAAGTTTCATTCTCATGAAGGTGAAACCTCTTACATTCGTGTCCATACCGGAAAAGTAAGGGACGAGAGGGTGGATATGGCAGCTTACTAATGACTATAGGACAAATGAACGTAGAGCAGAGTCCACAGCTCTACGAGATAGAGACTTTTTCCAGTGACAGTAAGCAGAGGAAGATGAGCAGGCTAGATCTTATGTAGACATAAGGCCAGACAGTAGATTGCTAAAGGTACATGTAAAGCAATCATCCTATTAAATCCCTTTGTATCTCAAGGTCCCACACCATTGTACTATCAGCCTAGGCCCATTGTGTGAATGGAGATAGTAGACCCAGGGGAGCCATCACCACAGGGGGGTCTCACATGCATTCCCAGGTGATGGAATATGCTTCATTCTGTGAGATAAAGAAAAATGTTTTAAGTGGGAGGGAGAAAAAGACCCATGGATTGGATCAGGCAGTTGTTGAAGGGACTTCAAAGTGAGAGGATCCAAGCTGGGATGGATGGATGGTCTATAGAGTCTTGGAGATTGATTGTTGACTGAAGGGGTATCCATGAGCTACAGTCGTGATTTCCATCGTCTGGAGGAACATAGGCTGTGACTGCACACTATTAGTGATTAGCGAGCACTAAAATGCTCGGGTGCTCGTTTCTCAGGTTGAGCAAATTGGAATGCTTGGGTGCTCGACCCGAGCAACAAGCTCAATATAAGTCTATGGGAAAACCGAGTATTTTACCGTGACCCCCACTGGGGTTCTTTTAGAGTCTAAAAACGTCTGAAAATGATGGAAACAGTGCTCAAATGGCATGGGAACATCATGGTGAAGACCCCTGGAAGCATTTATGACTCCCAGGTCTCAGCTGTGAACAATGTTGTCCGAGTCTTATGCCATTTTTACAGGCACATAATATAACATATAAAAACGAAACCAAAATATATTTTCCTGGTAAATATGTTAAGGAACATCCTTTCCAGGGTAATGATACAGTATAAGGCAAAATAAATAACCCAAAACAAAAATGTTCCTCTATTACTTGGGCTATGTTCACATGTAGCATTTTTGATGCATTTTACAACTTTACCAGTGCTTTCAACCAAGACAAATGCATTCACTGGGAAATGTCACTAATAGTTTACAACCTTATTTGGCCATGTGATGTGTGACACATCATCAGACACATCCTGTTTCATTTATGAAGGAGGGACTCTGAAAGTCACAAAGTCCATTTTTATATGGCCAGCAGTCGGCCCTCACTATTCATAGAGAGCCATCAGCCAGCTATGCTTTGTTATTTCCATTATTAAACATTATAATACACTACAGGAACAGAAAAGAGCAATAGGGTCTTATCCAGGTTAGCATTGAAATAATAAAAGAAATAGACTCACCTATTATAGGAGAGATCAGGCATATATGATCAGTGTCAGCTGCTGCACGTCCAATGGTCAAGCAAGTAACTGCTGCTATATCCACTCTTACGGAATTAATTTTTAGACTTTCTGGGCGCTGCTCAACAAAATACACGATTCCAATCAGGATTAAAAATTATTTATTCCCAACGCGTTTCGAAGTGAACGACGGCGTTATCTCAGGACTATATACACTCAAACTTTAAAAAAAAAATTTGGCGCCAATAGTCACATGTTCTTTTTCTAGAAGTCAAAGTTCAAACACATAAAATGACATAATCATTAATCTTTGCATCATAAAACAATAATGTCTCTTTATTTTATTATACAAAAAACTTAAAAAAGAAGAAAAAGAAGAAAAAAAGAGGAAGAAAAAAGGGAAAAAAGAAAAACACATCCATAAAAAACGAACCCACTACAAAAAGAGCTGGAAAATACTGGCACATTACTTATCCACTATACCAAAGTGGATGTGGATATTTGCTCAATTGGGCTAATTTTCAATCCATTAATATTTTTGTTATGTTTAATTGCAAAGTGTCTTGAGAGACCATGCAGTAAAAGTCCTTTTTTTATATTATGTCTATGGGAATTAACTCTTAGCTGATCATTTTTGACATTTGAGACAGCGAAGTTCACTTGCCGATTTGGATTGACATCTAGATACATTTACCAATGTGAATTGCTTTGTACGTCAATGTGTCTATATACTAGGAGCGATCCCTGCTTCTTATATTCTTATTTTTCTATCTACTGGCTAACACGGTACAAAGATATACATCTTTCCTGCTTCTTATATGCGCTTATATTGATATGGTCCGTTCATTTATTTAGACATCTGATACATTTGTCAATGTGTTTTTTCGTTTCAATGTGTTATAATTATTCCCTAATAATAATTTTCATTAAATATCTTTTTAATAAGTTTTTATAAATTTATCTTTTATATATATATATATATATTTTTTTTTTTTTTTTCATGAATATATTGATTAATTTTTTCTTCCATCAATTTTTTCTTCCATTGAGATGTACTTCCACTTTGGTATAGTGGATAAGTAATGTGGCAGTATTTTCCAACTCTTTTTGTAGTGTTTTCGTTTTTTATGGACGTGTTTTTCTTTTTTCCCTTTTTTCCTTTTTTTTCCTCTTTTTTTCTTCTTTTTCTTCTTTTTTAAGATTTTTGTATAATAAAATAAAGAGACATTATTGTTTTATGATGCAAAGATTAATGATTATGTGATTTTATGTGTTTGAACTTTGACTTCTAGAAAAAGAACATGTGAATATTGGCGCCAACATTTTTTTAAAAAAGTTTGAGTGTATATAGTCCTGAGATAACGCCGTCTGCACATATTTGACATCCCCTGAGGAAGAAGTGGTGTTCACTTCGAAATGCCAGAATAAATAATTTTTAATCCTGATTGGAATCGTGTATTTTGTCAAGCAGTGCACAGAAAGTCCAAAACAAAAATTAATTCCATAAGAGTGGACATTATTAAACATTGGTATTGCGTATGCAGTGAGTGGCATGGCTGCATAAAATTTGGATGAACTTCAACAACCCATTGAACAGACGTCATGGATTACCACATGGAACCAAAGTTCCAAGTATTCATTTGGTTCTCCCATACTGTTTCCTTACGCATTGATTGCAAGGCCTGCCCTGCACCAAAGTTACACGCACCCCAATAAGCCTTTGAACACATGTACTGGATGGCCACGTGAAACCAAAGTTCCTATTATTCTGATTTTTTAAAGTCACCTAAAGTTTGCCCATGAAGTGAATACAAAATCTGCCCAAAATTTGCACACACTCCAATCTCCCAAGGAAGAAATGTGGAGGATGGTCTCTGAAAAATGTTTTCCCAGTTTAAAGGAGCAGGTCTCCTATACTTGTAATGCCCATACACTAAGTGTATGGGCTGAAAAACATAATCCCCTGGAGGGTATACATCAACCTGCTTTGTAAATATTTTTTTTACGGCCATCATAAACACCCTTGCAAAAAACTATACTGGCTGTTGCATCATGGGCCATGATTACCCTGGTGATCTAGTGGTGGTGTCGGAAGAGACGTGGAGGATGGCCTAATAAAACTGCTTTCCCAGTTTACAGGAGCGGGTCTCCTATACTTGTAATGCCCATACACTAAGTGTATAGGCTGAAAAACATTTTCCCCTGGGGGGACACCTCATCATAGAGTTTAAACATTTTTGGAACGGGCATCATAAACACCCTTGCAAAATTTTCTAATGGCTGTTGCATCACGGACCACAGTTTCAATGGCAATCTAGTGGTGGTGGATGATGAGGATGAGGAGAAGGAGGAGGATAACAGCAAATAGCCAAATTCAGGAACCATATACCCATGTGTAGGTGTGATGAGGTGCATGGGAATATACCTCCCAAAAAAAGACACTGGATTTGAGGTTAGGTTTCACTGTTATCATGCGGTGGTGTACAGAAGTCTGGCCCAATCAAGCCCTTGTTCATTTTTATGAGTCAACCTGTCAGCATTTTCAGTTGACGTTCCCATGTGCTTATCAGTTATAATTCCACCAGTGGCACTAAAGACGATCTCTGACAAAACGCTAGCGGCAGGACAGGCCAGGACCTCCAAGGCGTAAACAGCCAGTTCATGCCACGTATCCAGCTTTGAGACCCAATAATTAAAAGGCACAGAGGAATCTTGGAGGACGTTGGAACGGTCAGAAAGGTACTTCTTCACCATCTTCCAAAACTTTGCTCTCCTTGTGAGAGTACCCCGCACCTCAGGGCCACTTCTATGGGAGGGTTTGAAAAAACTCTCCCAGAACTTTGCCAGTGTTCCCCTGCCTCTACTGGATTGGAGTTATGTCTCTCTCGCCTGTACTCCTTGGTTGTCCAACGAACTGTGACCTCTGCCGCCAGTGTTTTCAGATGGGAATATTTTTAATAATTCCGCAATAAGAGCCTTCTAGGACTGCACCATTTAAGTACACCTGTGCATCTCTGGAAGAAAAGATTGAAAGCTCTCCTTGTAGCCTGGGTTTAGAAGTGTCACCAACCAGTAATGACTGTCAGCCAAAATTTTGACAATACGAGTGTCACGGGAAAGGCAGCGCAACATAAAGCCAACCATGCGTGGCAGATTGCTAACAAGCAAGACTTCCATGTCCTCACCAAGAGAATGAATAACCATTCTCTCTACCTCCTCCTGCTCCCTGTCCTCAGGCCATCCATGCTGAACAGACAGTATGACAGTTGTGCTTGTAGTTCCAACTATAGCGGATGAAAGTAGCTCCTGTTCTTCCTCCTTCTCGTCCTACTCATTGTCAACCAATACACATTGGAATGACATGAGGCTGGGATGTGTGTAGTCCCCCTGTATGCTTCCTCACTCCATCTCATCATGCTCAGCCTGCAATGTCACCTCTTTGATTGTGAGCAGAGATCGCTTCAGAAGACAGAGAAGCAGTATGGTGATGCTAATTATGGCATCATCGCCGCTCACCATCTTGGTAGACTCCTCAAAGTTTTGTAGGATGGAACATATGTCTGACATTAATGTCCACTCCTGAAGAAGTCTTATGTGTGGAGTTTGAACTGAATATCGACAGCCTGTTGATGCTGGTAGTCAGTAACTGCCCTCTTCCTCTCACAAATCCTTTCCAACATGTGCAGTGTTGAGTTCCAATGTGTGAGGACATCACACTAGTCGATGAGCTGGAATCAGCGGACATCGCTGAAGCATGGCAAGGGCGGCAGAAGCTGGAGCTGACTTTCTAAAATGGACATACAAGTGGCGTACTTTGTCAAGCAGAGCCGGCAGGGATAACGGTAAATACCAAACATGCAAATATAATCACACATACAACAGAGGAATGCATCGTGGAATGCAGGTTAGAGTTAAACCAAAAGTAGAAGAAAGGGAATTATCACACACTCAAAACCTAGTAAGAGTCACAGATAAATCCACCAAACACCTTCTCTAATAATAACCTCTAGCCATGCAGTATAAGCTTGCTCTGACAATGAGTGCCAGCCATGAGATGAAAGTAGCTAAAAGTGCACAGCTGAGAGCCTTAATACAGGAAAGCTTCCATGAGCTCTCAACTGAACAGATTAACCCTTGCACTGCTAAGAGAAATTTACACCATTTAATATGAAGAAGTGTTTATAATCAGTGCAGGAGTAGGAGAAATCAGATGCTGCAGTCTTCTGGCTCCTCTCGGTCACAGTAAACCTGTGACACATGACATCACAATATACACTGTGATCTTCCAAGTGCATGGGCAGAAAACTCTTAGGCATCATGACAGCTGGAAATCCGGCAAAGTGCAAGAGGCCTGAATATTGTATTGCGAGTAACAGGGGATCGGAAGATATGGAGAGGACCAGACGGGTAGCAGTAAGTGGTGGAGGGGCCAAAGTAATGAACAGTAAGGTGAGTATAACATTTTTTTTCCTTTTTTAACCTTTTGCTGCCCCATACTGGCAAACGCAGATTTTTTTGTAAAATTCAAGTATATTTCAATTCCACTGGAATATATTTGCTTAGTTTTATTTATTATCTAACTCTGCAAATACATATAGACCTCCCTACTGCACAACACCCAATGCAACATATATATTATTCACCAGCCACTTTTTTCAGTTCAAAATATTAGCTATGCTTGGGTGACTAATACATTATACTTCAAATACACAGATCCAAATTATGATATAAAATTATTAAATGTAAAACCCTCAAGAAATATATCAGGTGCTACATCTAATAGAAGGCTCATTCTTCATAGAAGGCAAGCCTTCATATTCAAAAGAATCAAACCTTTGAAATATATATATTGCAGCTTTTTTCCTTTATTCAAAATGGAAAAACTTTATTCCACTTTTAGTTTTCTAGAAAAACTTTAGCATTAAAGCTGAAAGTCTACAATTCAAACAGATTTTGATGGCTTTATTTCATATACCCTTCTACTAATACTAGTGGGTCAAAATAATGGCCGTTAGACACTTCAAACGACATGTATCAACCGATGTCTATCATGGCACTTTTGCCACTAGACAAGAAGGTAAAAAATTCAATTTTTATTAATGATTAGTTTAAAAGGTGAAAAGATGTTAAAATAAGACAGGGCTACACCTCCATAGAATCAGGGATACACAGCACAAAATATAGGCTCATCAATGTATCGGAGTGTCAAAACCAACCATAATAGTATCAAATATATGTGGAATCGTGATCAAGAAGCCACTTAAAATCATCAGATATATGAAATGATTGTGATATCAACAATATGATTAAATGGGCAATGGTGTAATAAATCAAAGAAAAAAATAGAAAATCATTAAAAAGAAAAAATGAAGATAAATTTTCTACAAAAAGAGGTATACAACTGTCTAGTTCCCTCAGAACAGTGGCTATTCCAAGCTAAATGCATAGCAATGTATGATACAGGAACCAACTATATATCAATCTATCACCAAAATTAGAGGACTAAGAATATACCTCTTTATTAGACAGTTATTACCTGAGTAGGGCTGCTGAAAAGATAGGTAATAGTGCTGGTCAAAAGTTGCTGTGGTGAGGCTGTGCTATCCTGCCCACCCAACGTGCGCAGTTTCGCTGCTCGCTTCTTCTGGGGGCGTGTATAAATGCTAACCTATGAAAATTAAGCCATCGTCCAAATATTTATGGACCCATCTGGAGAATATGGAAATCACTAGAATGTTACGGCATGTTGAAAGGGGTTTTTTTAGCACAAAATCTTAAAAACTAAAAAGGTTAGCACATAACGAATATCATATATTTCCCTCATAATGTTTAGATGTGACAGCTGACGAAATTATTCCCTAGTTAGTCATATTTCTTTAAGGTTGCTAAACATCATGGAAATAATCAAACTTTGTATTAAAATTATATTGTCCTGGTTTATTTGTTTCCCCTGGAAATTGCATATTAAATATTTAGATATGCCTGTCATGCCAAGTTATTTGAAAAGTGAGAATCTGTATTGTCACTGACACTTTTGAAATATACATGCAATTTAGAAACCATCTGCTTTGCATAAGCTATTTCTAGCACCAAACCAATGCTCTTCCATACAAATGTTTATTGAAGTCAGTACATATGCTGCTTACAAGCCCATTTAATGTCCAAGATATCAGATCTATGTATTTCTCCATATGTTTGATTTGCAAAATTATAAAGCTTAATCACAGAGCTTTAATTCAAGTGAGTAACGCTTATGAAAGGATAGCATAAACGGAAAAACCACAAAATGAATAATAGCAACAACAGCCACCTACTCAAGCTAACTTAGTAATGTTGAATAAAATTCAAGTTATAGATCATAATTTAAGTAAATTCCTAATATTTATTGCATTCCACATACAATACGTAAAATTAAGTAGGAGTGATAAAGTGAATTGTTTCCTTAATTTTTCTTAACTTTTTTCTTTCAGAGAGATCATAAAGTTAATTTATACTTTAGAAATTGAATAATGCCATAATCCAAATGAGCATAAACTAAAAACATATTAAGATGAATTCACAGTGAATGTCGTTTTAACTTTAAATGACTTATTTACTTATTGTAAGATCTTTAGAGGAGGCTCATACTGCTTTGTGTTGGAGGAATAATGATTCAACAACTGAAGATTCAACAGTGAGGTCACGACACAGCTTTCGAGTGACCCGGAACCAGGGGCTCCTTCCCTGTCCCTAACATTAGTGGTTTTCTCTAGCTCACACTATTCCCGGGGATACTTCTGAATGTGAAGATGCCGGGGTCTCCACCCTTGCGTTATCTCCTGTGTCAGCCCTCTGTCTGTTCTCTTCCCCCACCCAGGTAAGAGGGGCGCTACTGTGCACCGTAGTGCACCACCCCAACAAACAAGGCAACACAACCAAGGGTTAACAGAAAAGTCCAATCATGCAAAATATTAACTCATATATAACATAGGAATGCATCAGGGAGTGGAGGTAGGGGAATAAACCAAAATAGAGAAGGATAAGAAATTACCAGACAACAGTCACAGATAACTCTCCTCATATGAAAGCCTCTCCCTCCGTTAGCCATGAAGCAAATGCTAGCTCTGACAAAAATTTGTATCAGAGCCCAGATTATACAGTGGGTGCGGAAAGTATTCAGACCCCTTTAAATTTTTCACTGTTTGTGAGTATGTGAGTATATTACATGTTGTAAGGATTGGCATGCTACAGTGCTTCATTTTATAAATAAGTGGCGTGTCCAGGTTTGAGATCAAAGTTCGCAGTCACTGTAGGTGTCTACAAGCTTCTGAATTCTCACAGCACACGCACAGCACATTTTTAGGAATCTCTCTTGCCAGTAGCAAGAGTGGATGGACATGTGAGCACAAGTATGCAGATTCTATATTCTGGCCACATTCCAACTAGACATGTCTGGCCTTGTTCAATTTTTTTTTTATGAACGAGGAATTGCATGTTTAGTCAGCATGTGACTGCATTTCTGAAAATCTCATACTTATGGTTTTATGACTCCACACTCTACTGTCTGCACCAGAGAATACTGAGAGCATGCATGAAGTGCGCACTGTGAGAATTCAGAAGTCTGCAGTCACATATAATGACTGTAGACTCATCACAAACTTAGACAAACTCTTTTATGTTCCTAACTAAAGTTGAGCAAAACGGGTGGGTCAAATTCATAAGTCGCCGACTTTCACTGAAGTCGGGGTGTCATGAAACGAAACCCAACCATAGCGTGAGGTTGGCCACGAAGTCGGCGACCAAAGCGCCAAAGTCGCGTTTCAAATTATGCTTCCAGCGCCCTTTTTCAGCCAATGATGGAGGACGCACACTGTGGGCAGCGTGATGACATGGGCATCGGTCACCACCATCTTTGAGAAGGGCATGCTAGTGATTGGCTTGCTTTGTGTGGCGTCACAGGGGCTATAAAAGGGCGTGCACGCCGACCGCCATCTTACTTCTGCCGACATTAGCATTAGGGAGAGGTTGCAGCTGCTGATTCTGAATAAGGGAGAGCGTTAGGCAGGGAAGAAGAACAAAAAAACTGCTTCTGCTGTTAGCGATTTCCACTTACAACACAACAGATTGTGTGCAGTGACAGGGGAGGCTCTATTTTTGTGCATCAGCTCTGTTGGTTATTAGGCTGCCTTATAAGGCTCCTTGATAGCTGCATTGCTGTTTCCACACTGCTGTGCAAACTGCTTTATTAAAAGCAAAAATAATTTTCTTCCTCTTTTCTGCACAGTTACCAAATGTTTATTTTTCCACACTTTTGTGTTTAGCAGTCCTGCTTATTAGGCCACCTGCTGCCATACTTGGACTGAGAGCATCATTGTCAGCCTCTTAAAATCTCTAGGGAGATTCAAATTCTCACCAATACTATATACACACCTTGTACCTGGTCATACACCTGCCTATTTCAGCCTGTTAAATTTAGGTATAATCTATAGTGGGCCTGAGATAATAGTTCAGCCTCCTAAAATCTCTAGGGAGCTTCCAGTTCTCCCCAATACTATATACACACCTTGTGCCTGGTCATACACCTGCCTATTTCAGCCTGTTAAATTGAGGTGTAATCTATAGTGGGCCTGAGATAATAGTTCAACCTCCTAAAATCTCTAGGGAGCTTCCCATTCTCCCCAATACTATATACACACCGTGTGCCTGGTCATACACCTGCCTATTTCAGCCTGTTAAATTGAGGTGTAATCTATAGTGGGCCTGAGATAATAGTTCAGCCTCCTAAAATCTCTAGGGAGCTTCCAATTCTCCCCAATACTATATACACATCTTGTGCCTGGTCATACACCTGCCTATTTCAGCCTGTTAAATTGAGGTGCAATCTATAGTGGGCCTGAGATAATAGTTCAACCTCCTAAAATCTCTAGGGAGCTTCCAATTCTCCCCCATACTATATACACACCGTGTGCCTGGTCATACACCTGCCTATTTCAGCCTGTTAAATTGAGGTGTAATCTATAGTGGGCCTGAGATAATAGTTCAGCCTCCTAAAATCTCTAAGGAGCTTCCAATTCTCCCCAATACTATATACACACCTTGAGCCTGGTCATACACCTGCCTATTAGTGTCTCCCTAAAGACAGGGGCCAGAGCGAGCCAAAAACCCCCCTCCCCAGAGGCGTAAGTAGAGGCACACATGACAGTGGGTTGGAGGGAGGGGGTTAACTGTCCCTGGGGGGTGGAGTATGGAAATAAGGGGGGGTATTTGAAGTGGGCTTATGGGGCGGTTACCTCAGTTCCCGCTACGGATCCACAGAGACTGTCCCACGCCCAGATGGCATGGAGTCCATATCAGCTGGATTGGAGAGGCTGCGCGCTGCAGCGAAGTTGCAGCCTGCCGAGTGGATTGAGGAGCAGGTTGCGGGGATCATCAGTGGAAGCAGTGGGTCAGCAGCTGGTGTCTCTTCCCATGCGAGGCAGTGGTCAAGGGCCACGGAGCGTTTATCCCCCGACGCAGATCCCAGGACCCAGCACTGGCGACGGAGCCCATTCCAGGGACCCTCCGGGTCAGGTGCCTGCTGGTAAGCATGCAGGCAGGCCCCGGGCTGGGAGGAATCCACGAGCCGGGCTGGGTCCAGTGGTGGTTGCAAGTCCTTCTCCCTGAGCAGACTGGGAGGCGGGGCCTGCACTCGCCGGGTCGGCGATGAACAATGATGTCACGGCAAGCCGTCATGGAGCTAGGCGGTCTGCCTCCTCTTCTTGGAGTGGTGGTGGGAGTTACCCAAAGGGGGGTCATCGGGCAGCAGCCCCCGTCGCCCGAGGCTGTCAACTATGCCCAGTACCTCGGGCACCCTGACCGGAGCAACGTCGGTGGATCAGCATGGATGGTGCGTCAGGCAGTCAGTGGGGGTTGCGGGGGGGTGTCCACAGGCGGAAGCCCCCGTGGCTGTGCAGCCCACTTGCCTCAGCTGGGGTCGGAGAAGCAAAGAGCCCGGAACAGAGTTCCCCGTGAGGGCGTCGTCGTCGAGAAAGCCTGTTTCACAAGGTAGTGGACCTCTGGGGACAAAGGGTCTGAGGGGAAGCTCCGGAGTCGACGTACAGTGGGATACGGGATTGGCAGCTGGAGGAGTCACAGCGTCATCGCAGCCCGGTGAGTATGGCTCCATGTCTTGTTTGTCCTCATCGCTAGTGAGGTCCCCTGCGGTCGGGAGTGGGTTGGGGGGCTGGCCGGTGGCGTTAGGTCAGGGAGTTGTGGACCAAGTTCCTTCATGGATTGAGGGGCTGGGGGAGATGTTGACTTCCATGCGGGATTTGTTGTCGCCGATGGAGGGATTTGGAGCGCTCCCGGCGCATTTAGCCGCTTGAGTGGGGTGGCAGGAGCGAGGGACCAGTTTGTCGAGCTGACCCTGTGTCTGTTTCGGTTCAGACTGAAAAGGGAAAGGAATGTCGGATCCATGTAGATGACAGGGAGCATGGGGAGGTATATGTATGCCCACTGGGCGCTCATCGTAAGAAGGAGGTGCGGAAAAAGATATAGAAGGACGAATATGTCGTGATTTTTTAACTGCTTCCTTTGGAAAAGTTGAACTTGGACAAAGGGAAGAAGGATGATAGCCAAAAAGAGGAAGAGGAAAAATGGAGATAGTGATTGATTCCGCACAGATTAGCAAATTGGCTACAGGCATTCGATATTTTGGCTAGCGTGTTTTTTGTTGTTTGGATTCGAATGGGGAGGCTTATAGGGTGTAGGAGGTTCAGGCTTGGCTCCGTTACGACAAACAGTTTAGGCATAGGAAGGTGGTTCGTCCGGCAATTCGGTGGGACAAGAAAGACATACATCTGTGGTTGAAGGTTATGACGCCGACTAAGTTTGGCCATTCCTTTCCTGGGGGTGCCGGTTCATCAAATGCACAAAGCAGTGGACAAGGGGCAAGGGGGTCAGTCGGGGCAATCGGTCAGCGAGAAGCAGGGTCTCTGCTGGCAATTGAATGATGGCCAGTGTAAATTTGGGGTTAGATTGCTGCAAATTCAAACACCTTTGATCCCATAGCAAAGGAACCTTGCATGGTGCTTCCAGATGCTCTAGGAAGCAGAAAGGAGAAGCAGAGAGAGAGTGCTAATTCAAAAGGGGTAGACGCCATTGAAACTAGCCACGATGAAGTTGAAACTGTTGTTGTCCATTTTCAGTGATGGGTTTAAAATTCCCCTCCTCCTTTTGAGATACCACGGGTGATTAACAATCTGAGTTCAGCTGACCAATATGCTGAGGTGGTGTTGTAACAGTTGGGGAAGGAGGTTAAGTTGGGAAGGATGTCTGTGCCGTTTAGGGATCCTCCGTTTGAGGATTTGGCAGTCTCGCCCCTGGGTGTAGTGCCTAAGAAACAGCAGAATAAGTTCAGGCTCATTCATCAACTGTCTTTCCCTCGTGGTAGATCAGTGACTGATAGAAGTGACCCGGAGCTGTGCTCTTTGTATTATAAGTCATTTGATGAGGCGGCAAAGTTTGTCCGGAATTGTTGGAAGGGGGCACTTTTGCCTAAAACGGATATTGAGTCGGCGTTTATGTTCATCCCTGTTCATCCGTATAGTGTTAAGTTGTTGGTATGTTACTGGGGTGGTGTTTTTTGGGTTGATAGGTGTTTGACAATGGGTTGATCGGTGTCTTGTGCATTTTTTGAGGCATTCAGTTCTTTTCTCGAATGGGTTGTCTATGAAGTATCGGCTTTTGATTCCTTGATTCATTACCTGGATGATTGTTTGTGTATCGGTCGGGCTAATTCTGGTTGTTGGGAGAGGTTACTTAGAGCGGTGGAATGGGTGGTGGAGCGTTTTGTTGTACTGCTTGCTCCCGGTAAAACAGAGGGGCCTTTTGGGCCCCCCCACCGTCAGAGACACTTTATTGTACTATGAGAGGCCCTGTGCCAGTGCCATCGCCCAAGGTTGGGGCCACACACCTGTTCAGGGCAACAGCACTTGCCCGGGTGCGCCAGGTGTTGACCCCGGTCCTGGGGGGGCAGCCCAGTTAGGGAGGTTTAAAAAATGGCATATGTTGATGTGTAGGCTGGACTTTCAGCTGCTGCAAATGGAGGAATTGGAGAAGTCCGAGGAAGAGGAGGACAAAAGCGAGCCTTTTTTCTGGCAACCTATGTGTTATCAGGGGAAGGTGGGACAAAATCCTTTGAAACCCATGCATGGTTCATTTTAATGAAGGTTAGATCATCAACATTTTGGGTTGACAGACGGGTCCTTTTTTCTGTCAGGATTGATCCAGCAGCACTGAAGACTTTTTCAGATAGCACACTACCAGCAGGGCAAGTGAGTTCCTGAAAGGCATATTGTGCCAATTCAGGCCATGTGTCCAGTTTTGAGGCCCAATAATCAAAGGGGAATAACCTGTGAGGGAGAACCGTGATATGGGAAGAGAAGTAGTTTGTAACCATAGTTGTCTCCTGTCACTTGCAATCGATTCTGTATTAGCTGTCGTGTGCGCGATACTTGAGAAATCAGACCACAACATGGTCAGGGAACCCCTGTCTCCAATGCCAGTTTGGCTGTGTGCACCACAAACACCTCTTCCATTTTGCCCACTACAGCTTGTGGGAGAACCAGCTCTGCTGCTGTGTGCTGGGAATGCCTCACACAAACGGTTTACCAGAGTTGCTTGTTTGTTAGCCAATATTAGCTCTAGGTTCTCCTGTGGCATGATGTTGTGTAATTTGCCTTTATAGCGTGGATCGAGGATGCTGGCCAACCAGTAGTCGTCATTAGTGTTGAGCATTCCGATACCGCAAGTATCGGGTATCGGCCGATACTTGCTGTATCGGAATTCCGATACCGACTTCCGATATTTTTTCAATATCGGAATTCGGCATCGGAATCGGAAGTTCAGTTGATTGACGGCCTGACGTCATCATGATGCGCGGTGTGTGCGCATCATGATGCGCCGTCATTTCGGGCCTTCCGGGGGTCTCTGCCGGCCTGCCGGGGGGCTGTGTGGACTGCCCGGGGTCTGTACCGGCCTGCCGGGGGGCTGTGCCGGCCTGCCGGTGGTCTGTGCACCCTGTGGGGGTCTGTACCGGCCTGCCGGGGGGCTGTGCCGGCCTGCCGGGGGGCTGTGCTGATGTCCGGGGGTCTGTGCAAGCATCGTCCGATGGGACTACAAGTCCCATCGGGCGATGCCTGCTACCATGACAGTGATTGACACATTAGCCAATGATGGGACAGTAGTAGTCCCATCATCCGGCTAATGTGTTAAATGTTAAAAAAAAAAAAAAAAATACTACATACATACTACATGCATGCTACATACATACTACATATATACTACATACATACTACATACATGCTACATACATACTGCATGCTACATACATACTACATACATACTACATGCATGCTACATACATACTACATATATACTACATACATACTACATACATGCTACATACATACTGCATGCTACATACATACTACATACATACTACATGCATGCTACATACATACTACATATATACTACATACATACTACATACATGCTACATACATACTGCATGCTACATACATACTACATACATACTACATACATACTACATGCATGCTACATACATACTACATATATACTACATGCATGCTACATACATACTACATGCTACATACATACTACATATATACTACATACATACTACATACATGCTACATACATACTGCATGCTACATACATACTACATACATACTACATACATACTACATACATACTACATGCATGCTACATACATACTACATGCATGCTACATACATACTACATGCATGCTACATACATACCACATACATACTACATGCTACATACATACCACATATATACTACATACATACAATACATTCATACAATACATACATAGACATACAGTACATATAACATAGAGTAACATACTTACCAATACTTGTCACATTGTTCCCCGAAGCCATTGTCTTTTCCGGGATAAATATTAACATAACAAACCACAAAAATACTCACCCACGATCCGAAGCAGTCCACGAGTGTGTCCCACGACGATCTTGGGTAGAGAACTGCAGCATCAGATGATGCTGCCGTTCTCTACGGGCTGCAGGAATCCAATGACGGAAGGTAGGTATCCTTCCGCACTGTATTCCTCCGCCACTTAAAAAAAAAAAGTCCCTAGTCTCACTTTATGCCATTGCTGTGTGGGAATTTCCCACACAGCAATGGCAGAAAGTGAGACTAGGGACTTTTTTTTTTTTAAGTGGCGGAGGAATACAGTGCGGAAGGATACCTACCTTCCGACATTGGATTCCTGCAGCCCGTAGAGAACGGCAGCATCATCTGATGCTGCAGTTCTCTACCCAAGATCGTCGTGGGACACACTCGTGGACTGCTTCGGATCGTGGGTGAGTATTTTTGTGGTTTGTTATGTTAATATTTATCCCGGAAAAGACAATGGCTTCGGGGAACAATGTGACAAGTATTGGTAAGTATGTTACTCTATGTTATATGTACTGTATGTCTATGTATGTATTGTATGAATGTATTGTATGTATGTAGTATATATGTGGTATGCATGTAGTATGTATGTAGCATGCATGTAGTATGTATGTAGCATGCATGTAGTATGTATGTAGTATGTATGTAGTATATATGTAGTATGTAGTATGAATGTAGTATATATGTAGTATGTATGTAGCATGTAGTATGTAGCATGCATGTAGTATATATGTAGTATGTATGTAGCATGTAGTATGTATGTAGCATGCATGTAGTATATATGTAGTATGTATGTAGCATGTAGTATGTATGTAGCATGCATGTAGTATATATGTAGTATGTAGCATGTAGTATGTATGTAGCATGCATGTAGTATGTAGCATGTAGTATGTATGTAGCATGCATGTAGTATATATGTAGTATGTATGTAGCATGTAGTATGTATGTAGCATGCATGTAGTATATATGTAGTATGTAGCATGTAGTATGTATGTAGCATGCATGTAGTATGTAGCATGTAGTATGTATGTAGCATGCATGTAGTATATATGTGTTATGTATGTAGCATGTAGCATGCATGTAGCATGCATGTAGTATGTATGTAGTATATATGTGGTATGTATGTAGCATGCAGTATGTATGTAGCATGCATGTAGTATATATGTAGTATGTATGTTGCATGTAGTATTTATGTAGTATGAATGTAGCATGTATGTAGTATGTAGTATGAATGTAGCATGTATGTAGTATGCATGTTGTATGTATGTAGCATGTAATTTTTTTTTTTTTTTTTTTTTTTACATTTAACACATTAGCCGGATGATGGGACTACTACTGTCCCATCATTGGCTAATGTGTCAATCACTGTCATGGTAGCAGGCATCGCCCGATGGGACTTGTAGTCCCATCGGACGATGCCTGCACAGACCCCCGGAGCCTGCACAGACCACCGGCAGGCCGGCACAGCCCCCCGGCAGGCCGGCACAGCCCCCCGGCAGGCCGGCACAGCCCCCCGGAGCCTGCACAGCCCCCCGGCAGGCCGGCACAGCCCCCCGGCAGGCCGGCACAGCCCCCCGGAGCCTGCACAGACCACCGGCAGGCCGGCACAGACCACCGGAGCCTGCACAGACCCCCTGGCAGGCCGGCACAGCCCCCCGAAAGGCCCGTACAGACCCCAGAGAGGCTGTACAAGGGCAGGAAAGGGTTTTTCTTATTCCGATACCGGAAGTCCCATAGACTTGAATGGGACTTCCGGTATCGGAATCGGCGATACCGATACTTTTTTTAAAGATCGGCCGATACCATCCGATACGATACTTTGAAGTATCGGACGGTATCGCTCAACTCTAGTCGTCATCCCTCATCAATTTGGCAATGCGGGGGTCCTTTTTAAGGATCCGCAAGGCATAGTCACACATGTTGTCCAATGTTCCAGGTGTCGATCCTGCACTGCTGGTGGTGGGTGGAGGAGCACTTTCTGGCAAATCCACATCCCTCCAGTAACGCAAAAACCCTGTACCTGATCTTGGCACGCCCACATTTTCTCTTGTCCACTGAGAAGCATCCTCCTCCCCAAAATAATCATTCCCCTCATCCTCCTCCTCATCTTCCTCTTCTTCCTCCACCTCGTCCACAACAGTTCCCTGACCAGACAATTGCTGACTGTTATCAAGGCTTCCCTCCTCCTCCTCTTCCTCCTCCTGTTGCTCCTCAGCTGCAGACGCCTGATCCTTAATGTGCGTCAAAGTTTGCATCAGCAGACGCATAAGTGGTATGCTCATGCTTACGATGGCATCGTCTTCGCTTACCAGAAGCGTTCATTCCTCAAAACACTGAATGACTTTACAGAGGTCTTTCAGCTTTGACCACAGCACACCCGACAACTCCATGTCTGCCCTCAAACTGCCTGCCCGTGTATCCTCCCACAAATGCATTACAGCCTGCCTCTGTTCGCACAGCCTCTCAACCATGTGCATGGTGGAGTTCCATCTTGTAACAACGTCTATGATTAGGCGGTGCTTGGGGTGGTGGAGTGATCGCTGCAGCTTCTGCATATTACTGGAGTGGACGGGCGAGCGACGGATGTGCGAGCACAGTCTCTGCACCTTATGGAGCAGGGCTGTTAACTCTGGACAATTCAATTATTTAGGAAGCACTGCACCACCAGGTTCAAGGTGTGAGCCAGGCAAGGTATGTGTGTGAGTTTGGCAAGGGCTATGGCTGCCACAAAATTCCGCCCATTATCACTGACTACCTTGCCTGGCTCAAGATGTAGGCTGCCCAGCCATGACTCAGATTGTCGATGCAAGTAGTCGGTCAGTACCTCCGCGGTGTGTCTGTTGTCGCCCAAAGACATTATATTTAAAACAGCCTGCTGCCGCTCACCACTAGCTGTTCGATAGTGGGACACCTCGTGTGCAACACTGACAGATGTGGATGGAGTGCTCTTGAAACTGCGCACTGTCGACGAGCTTTCGCTTCTGGAGGAGGAGGGTCGAATACCTACAGCCAACTGTTTCCTATACCGTAGGCTAGGCAGCTCTGTTCCACCGCCGCTGTCCCCTGTGGAGCCTGCATCCACCACATTAACCCATTGCGCAGTGATGGACACGTAATGGCCCTGGCCATGCCTACTGGCCCATGGATCTGTTATGAGGTGCACCTTTCCACTAACTGATTGTTTTAGTGCATGGACAACGCGGTCTTTCACATGCAGGTGGAGGGCAGGGATGGCTTTTCGAGAAAAGAAGTGCCGACTGGGTAGGTCATAGCGTGGGACAGCATAGGCCATGAACTCTCGGAAAGCTTTGCTTTCAACCAAACAGAAGGGCATCATCTCTAATGAGATCAGTTTGGCAATATAGGCATTCAAAGCCAGTGTACGCGGATGAGAGGATGAGTACTTTCTTGTCCTACTGAGAGTGTCTGGTAGGGTGAGCTGGACTATGGGGGAATGTTATGAATGAGTCACCGTAGGAGGCAAAAGCAGAAATACTAGCTAAGTCCAGAAAACCAGAGAAGTTGGCAGCTATCGGATTGCAGACCCCTGAACCTAACAACAACTAGCAGTAGCCGTGGGGGGTTCCTACGGTGCCCTAGACCCCTCGATCACAGCCGGAGAACTACATAGCCTAAAGACAGAAAGGGAAATCTAAACTTCCCCAGAGCAGACCCCAAAGCAATAGGCAGCCCCCAACATATAATGACGGTGAAGCAAGATGAAAAAACACTCACACAGATAGAAAGATAGGCTGAGCAAATGATGGGGCCCAAGCTAACTAAATAGGACAGGATAGAAAAGCTGCTGTCTGCAATCCGCCAAAACCCTCTCAAAAACAAGAGCCAACAGACTGATAGGGAAAAAATCCATGAAGACGCTAGGCTTCAAAAAGACTATATCAGTACTCAGGTATATTCTGAAGACAGAGCAAAAAGGAATTCAGCTCACCCAGCAGGGAAAGGCAGAAATCAGAAAAACAAGGCAAAACAAAACCAAAATACAAATGCAAAAAGCAGAGCAGAAAAACTTAGCTTTTGAGGAGCAGGAATCAGACTGGTCTCCAAGAATTCCCCAGAGAAATCACCCGCAAGGCAGAAGGGCGTCTGCTGCCTTATATCCAGTCAGTAACTCCAGTCACCCAGTCATCATCATTCTGCTCAGTTGCTTTGTAATCAGCCTCACTACCTTTCTTCACCAGAAGAGGGAGTTCATCAGAACTCAATGGTGAAGGGGAAAATGAACTCACAACAGTACCTCCCTCTTGAGGAGGGGTCACCGAACCCTCATCCACGCCACCAGGGCGATCAGGGTGAGCCCGATGAAAGGCACGCATCAATCTTTTGGCATGAATATCAGAGGCAGAGACCCAGGAATTATCCTCCTGACCATAACCCTTCCACTTAACCAAATACTGGAGTCTCCGTCTAGCCAGACGGGAATCCAGTATCTTCTCTACCTCATATTCCATGTTACCTTCAACTAATATAGGGTCCGGAGGTACCACCCCAAGAACAACTGGTTCAACAAACCTCTTCAACAAGGACTTATGAAACACATTATGAATTTTAAATGTGACAGGAATAGCCAAACGAAAAGAGACCGGATTAATAATCTCCAAAATCTTGTAAGGTCCAATAAATCTAGGCTTAAACTTAGGAGAAGCCACCTTCATAGCGATATTTTTTGATGATAACCAAACCATATCACCAACCTTAAACTGGGGACCAATGGTCCTATGTCGGTTGGAAAACCGCTGGGCCTTTTCCTGGGAGAGAGATAACTTATCCACCACTTGGTCCCAGATCTGGTGCATTCTCTCCACCACAGTGTCAACACCTGGGCAGGCAGAAGGCTCCACCTGCCCTGAAGAAAATCGAGGATGAAACCCAAAGTTACAAAAAAAAGGTGACATCAAAGTGGCAGAACTAGCTCTATTATTTCAAGCAAATTCGGCCAAGGGCAAAAATGAAACCCAATCATCCTGATCAGCGGAAATAAAACATCTCAAGTACGACTCCAAGGTCTGGTTTGTTCTCTCCGTCTGCCCATTGGTCTGAGGGTGAAAAGCAGAGGAGAAGGACAACTGAATTCCCAGCTTGGAGCAGAAAGTCCTTAAAAATCTAGACACAAACTGAACTCCTCTGTCAGATACAATGTTCTCAGGAATCCCATGCAAGCGAACCACCTGTTGCAAAAACAGGGGCGTCAACTCAGAGGAAGATGGCAACTTAGGGAGTGGTACAAGATGAGCCATCTTAGAGAACCTATCACAAATCACCCAAATAACAGTCATTCTCTGAGAGACAGGCATATCAGAGATGAAATCCATTGAAATATGGGTCCATGGCCTCCTGGGTACCGGCAAAGGCATCAACAACCCACTAGAGCGAGAACAAGGTTTAGACCGGGAGCAAGTCCCACAGGACTGCACAAAATTCCTGACATCACGAGACAAGACGGGCCACCAAAAAGACTGACTCACCAGATCTCTAGTACCAAAAATACCTGGATGACCAGACAACGCAGAGCAATGAACTTCAGACATCACTCTTTTCTTCCACTGGTCAGGAACATACAACTTTCCACTGGGACAACGCTCAGGTTTGTCCTCTTGGAACTCTTCCAGAGCACGTCTCAAATCGGGCGAGATGGCAGAAAGAACTACCCCTTCGCCTAAGATGGTAGCAGGCTTGGTAACCACAGGAGAATCAGCAAAGAAGCTCCTAGAGAGAGCGTCTGCCTTGACATTCTTAGTGCCAGGAAGAAAAGAGACCACAAAATCAAAACGTGTAAAAAACAAGGCCCACCTAGCCTGTCTAGGGTTCAAGCGTTTGGCCGACTCCAGATAAATCAAATTCTTGTGGTCAGTGAGGACCACGACTTGGTGTTTAGCTCCCTCCAACCAATGTCTCCACTCCTGAAATGCCCATTTCATGGCTAACAGTTCCCGATTCCCCACATCATAGTTATGTTCAGATGGAGAGAACTTTCGGGAAAAGAAAGCACAGGGATTCATTTTAGATGTTACAGGATCCTTTTGGGACAAAACAGCTCCTGCACCAATCTCAGAAGCGTCCACCTCTACCTGGAACAGGAGTGAGACATCAGGTTGCCGCAAAACCGGGGCAGAAGTGAATCTTCGCTTCAGCTCCTGAAAGGAAGAAACAGCCTCCGGAGACCAATTCAACACATCAGGACCCTTCTTAGTCAGATCAGTCAATGGCTTGGCAATACTAGAAAATTTTGCTATAAATTTCCGATAAAAATTAGCAAAACCCAAAAACTTCTGGAGGGCCTTCAAAGAAGTGTGCTGAACCCAATCAGAAATGGCCTGTACCTTGGCCGGGTCCATTTCAATAGTTGACGGAGACAAAATAAATCCCAAAAATGAAATCCTCTTTACCCCAAAAAGGCATTTCAATCCTTTGACATACAGGGAATTCTCCCTCAAGATCCGGAACACAGTCCGAACATGTTCCACATGAGAATCCCAATCCTTGGAGAAGATCAAAATATCATCCAGATAGATAATCAAAAATGTATCCACAAAGTCTTGGAAAATGTCGTTCATGAAGCACTGGAAGACAGAAGGGGCATTAGTGAGCCCAAAAGGCATCACCAGGTACTCAAAATGTCCCTCCGGAGTATTAAACGCCGTCTTCCATTCATCCCCAGGCTTAATGCGGATAAGATTATACGCCCCCCTGAGGTCAAGCTTGGTAAACCAGCAAGCACCTTTAACTCTGGAGAATAGATCCGAAATCAGGGGTAACGGATACTGATATTTAATAGTAATTTTGTTGAGGGCACGATAATCAATACAAGGCCTTAATGAACCATCCTTTTTGGCCACGAAAAAAACCCAGCACCTAAGGGTGAAGAGGATGGTCTAATATGACTCTTCTCCAACGTCTCCTTAATATAGGATCGCATAGCCTCGTGCTCGGGTACAGATAAATTGAAGAGCCGACCCTTGGGAAATTTACACCCCGGGCTCAGTTCAATTGCACAGTCATAACTCCTATGAGGAGGCAAAGACGCAGACTCATTCTCACTAAATACATCATAAAAGTCTGCCAAATAGTCAGGAATATCATGCGACTGAGGAGAGGTGGAAAAAAACGGAGCCTCACTAAGGGCACACCGACAACCCCAACTCACCACAGACACAGATTTCCAATCCAAAACTGGATTATGAATTTGCAACCAGGGAATCCCCAGAACAATGGTATCATGCAAATTACGCAACACCAAAAATCTGCAATTTTCTTGATGGTCTGGGGCGACCCGCATTACCACCTGGGTCCAAAACTGAGGTTTATTTTTCACCAAAGGAGTAGCATCAATCCCCCTCAAAGGGATAGGCGTCCACAGAGGTGTCATTGGAAATCCACAACGTTTAGCAAAATCCAAGTCCATTAGGTTTAGGGCTGCTCCTGAATCCACAAAAGCCTTGGTGGAAAATGTGGACAGGGAGCAGATCAGAGTAATTGCCAGAAGAAACTTAGGTTGAACACCACCCACAGAAAACGTGTGTGCAAAACGTTTCTCTCGTTTATGACAGAAAGAAAGAATATGCGAGGCATCTTCACAAAAAAAACACAGCTTATTTCGCCTTCTGAACTCCTGACGTTGCTCCCTGGACAAAACTCTATCACATTGCATAGGTTCAGACACTTGTTCAACAGGTGGCAACACCTCTCGTGCAGTCCTGCGTACACGTAAACGCCGATCAACCTGAAAGGCTAATGACATAGAAGCGTCAAGACCAGAGGGAACAGGAAATCCCACCATAGTATCTTTACGGCTTCCGACAAACCCTTCCAAAAGAGAGCTGCCAAGGCATTATCATTCCAGGTAGTAAGGACCGCCCACTTTCGGAATTTTTGACAGTACAATTCTGCAGAATCTCGACCCTGGCTCAATGCCAACAGGGTCTTTTCAGCCTGATCAATAGCATTAGGTTCGTCATACAACAACCCCAAGGCTTGAAAAAATGCGTTCACATTAGTCAGAATAGAATCATTTGGTTTCAAAGAAAACGCCCAATCCTGGGGATCGCCACGCAGCAAAGAGATGACAATTTTAACCTGCTGCGCGGAGCTCCCCGACGAGCCAGGCTTCAAGGCAAAAAGTAATTTACATTTATTTTTGAAATTGAAAAATTTAGACCGATCCCCAAAAAACACATCAGGAGTAGGGATCTTTGGTTCAGCAGCATGTGAATGAGCAAGGTAGGCGGAAATTCCCCGCACTTCCGCAGCGAGCTGCTCCACATGATCAGACAATTGCTTTATCTCCATTGAGAGAAAAAAAAATTCCCCCTACGGCCTCAGAGATACAGAGGAAAAAATATGCACACTTTTTTTTACAATTCTTTCCTGCTATTGAGTACCCTAGGATCTGCGGTAAGGCGGGTGATTCTGTTATGAATGAGTCACCGTAGGAGGCAAAAGCAGAAATACTAGCTAAGTCCAGAAAACCAGAGAAGTTGGCAGCTATCGGATTGCAGACCCCTGAACCTAACAACAACTAGCGGTAGCCGTGGGGGGTTCCTACGGTGCCCTAGACGCCTCGATCATAGCTGGAGAACTACATAGCCTAAAGACAGAAAGGGAAATCTAAACTTCCCCAGAGCAGACCCCAAAGCAATAGGCAGCCCCCAACATATAATGACGGTGAAGCAAGATGAAAAAACACTCACACTGATAGAAAGATAGGCTGAGCAAATGATGGGGCCCAAGCTAACTATATAGGACAGGATAGAAAAGCTGCTGTCTGCAATCCGCCAAAACAAGAGCCAACAGAGACTGATAGGGAAAAAAGCCCTGAAGACGCTAGGCTTCAAAAAGACTATATCAGTACTCAGGTATATTCTGAAGACAGAGCAAAAAGGAATTCAGCTCACCCAGCAGGGAAAGGCAGAAATCAGAAAAACAAGGCAAAACAAAACCAAAATACAAATGCAAAAAGCAGAGCAGAAAAACTTAGCTTTTGAGGAGCATGAATTAGACTGGTTTCTAAGAATTCCCCAGAGAAATCACCCGCAAGGCAGAAGGGCGTCGGCTACCTTATATCCAGTCAGTAACTCCAGTCACCCAGTCATCATCATTCTGCTCAGGTGCTTTGTAATCAGCCTCACTACCTTCCTTCACCAGAAGAGGGAGTTCATCAGACCTCAATGGTGAAGGGGAAAATGAACTCACAACAGGGGAACTAGCATTGGACCTGACGGACTGAGAAGGGGTTGGTGATGGTGAGGGTGTTGATGGCTTAGATTCAATGTTTCCTCGCAAAAATATTGTGATTCCCTGACTGCTTTGGCCTAGCGACGACACCTCAACATTTCTTGATGGTGGTGTGCTTAGCGGTGGCCTTACAGTGGGGGAAGCGATGGAGCGTTGTCGGCTAACTTCAGTCGGAGCAGGTGCACATGTGCTACCTGAGGTTTTGTAGTCCGTCCACGCTTGCAAATGCATGTTTGTTAAATGTCTAAGCATGCAACTGGTATTCAAATTTCGTAGATTATTCCCTCTGCTAAAGGTCCTTCTGCACTTCATACAGATAACCTTTGCGTCATCAGTAGGATTTTGTTCAAAAAAGTGCCACACTGCACTCTTCCTACAATGGTACAAATTTTCAGGGCTTGCACGCTGTGCTAATTTGACCATCTGTCCAAGCTGTCCTGCAACTCTTTTAGTTTTCTTACCAAATTTTTTGACAGCTACGGGCCCGCCAGATAACCGCTGCTGCGATGACGATGCCTGCTGCGGATCCTTCTCCTGTTCCTCCTGTTCTGACCTATTGTCACCAACACTCTCTTCCCCCAATGGTTGCCAATCCGATTCAACAACTGGGTCATCCATGACCTCGTCTTCAATGTCATCTGCACCTTCCTCTGTACCTTCCTCTGTGTCACCATGTAAGGTGGTATAGTATGCGGGAAGGGGCACCTGAGTTTCATCAGGGTCTGATTCTGCCTCAGTAGACTGAGAGGGCAATGTAGTGCTGTGGGTGAATGTACCAGCAGAATCATCTAGCAGTGGCTGTGCATCATTGCACTCCATGTCAGATTCATCTTGGACTGGGAAATTCAGGATTTGACTTGATAACCCAGGAATGGTATGTGAAAAGAGCTCCATGGAGTAATCTGAAGTGAGTGCTGGGGCATCCTTCACTTTTGGTGTGGGTGAAGGACACAAGGAAAGGTCTGGTTCCTGACCAGAAGCCTGCACTGACGACTCTGTGCTTGCAGTTTTTATAACTTCAGAAGAGGAGGCAATAGAGCTGGAGGCTGTTTCGGCAATGTAAGCCAAAACCTGTTCCTGATGCTCCGGCATTTAAAGTGGTTTACCTACTCCCAGAAAAGGGAACCTTAAAGGCCTTCTTGTGCCAGATGATGACGCAGGCTCAACACTTCCTGCCTTAGCTGCTATTGTGCTTTAGCCAGAACCAGCCGATGCACCACCACTACCATCAGTACCAGCTGCGCCCCCCCCGCCCACGTCCGCGGCCTCTTCCACCATACTTTCTCATGTTTGGGAAAATGTACCAAAAATACCAGCAGAGAAATGGTACTGTATGAGGAGCGTACAGCTGTGTAAGGTGTATGTAAAAAGTGAAATCTCTGTATATATTTTGTGAGTCACAGACGCTCACCCAGTATGTATTTCACCATAATCCAACAAGCAGATATGCGGTACTGTATCAGAAGTGTACAGCTGTAAATGTTGTTGGTGAAACTGTCAATCTCCGCATATGTATTTACGGAGTGTCACACATGCTGACTCTGTATAGATGTGACCGTAATAAGAACAGCAGATATACAATACTGTTTGAGAATCGGACAGCTCAATATGGTGTATGGAGACATGGAAATGTCCGTATATGTACAGTATTTACGGAGTGCCACACACACACGCTGACTCTGTGTAGATGTGACCGTAATAAGAACACGAACACCAGATGTTGTGAGCTCATCTGTTCATTCACCTTTTGTGTCCGAGGATCTCCCTCTTCTGGTGAAGGAAGGTAGTGAGACTGATTTGGATGAAAGAAACCAAACACCTGATCAGGTGGATTGTGACTGGATAACAGGAACTTCAGACTGGATATAAGGCAGCCGACGCCCTTCTCAGTGGCTGGTGATTTCTCTGCTGGATTCTTGGAGACCAGTCTGATTCCTGCTTCCCAAAGATAAGTTTTTTCTCTGCAATTGAACTTATTAGTTTTGGTTTTGTTTACCTTGTTTTGGAGTTCAGACATCCCCGGCTGGGGGTGTGCTGGATTCTTATTCCTTGATCAGTGTTCACTTTTGCTCTGCTTTCAGAATATTCTGAATGCTGATATAGGATTTGAAATCTATTGACTTCAGGGTCCTTTTTGCTTATCAGTTGTATTGGTAATATTTTTAGCAGGGTTTTCTCGGATTGCAGACAGCAGCTTTTCTGTCCTGTCCTTTTTAGTTAGCTTGGGCCCCATCGTTTGCTCATCCTATCTTTCTATCTGTGTTAGTGTTTTCATCTTGCTTCACCGTCATTATATGTTGGGGTCTGCTCTGGGGCAGTCAGTTTTTCCCTTTTCTCTCTTTAGGCTTATTTAGATTTCCAGCTGTGACAAGGTGTCTAGGATCACCATAGGAACACTCCACGGCTACTGCTAGTTGTGTGATAGGATTAGGGGTCTGCAATCTGCTAGTTCCAACCTCTCTGATTTTCTGGGCTGAGCTTGCATTTTTGTTTTTTCCTCCTCGGTGACTCAATCATAACAACCAGATATCCGATACTGTTTGTGAATCGGACACCTCTATACGGTGTATTGAGAAATGGAAATGTCCGTATATGTATTTACGGAATGTCACACACACACGCTGACTCTGTGTAGATTTGACGTAATAAGAACAGCAGATATCCGATGCTGTTTAAGAATCGGACAGCTCAATACGGTGTATGGAGAACTGGAAATGTCCGTATATGTATTTACGGAGTCTCACAGACACACGCTGACTCTGTGCAGATGTGACCGTAATAAGAACAGCAGATATACAATGCTGTTTGAGAATCGGACAGCTCAATACGGTGTATGGAGAAATGGAAATGTCCGTATATGTATCTACGGAGTCTCATAGAAACACGCTGACTCTGTGTAGATGTGTCCATAATAAGAACTGCAGATATACAATGCTGTTTGAGAATCGGACAGCTCAATATGGTGTATGGAGAAATGAAATGTCCTTATATGTATTTACAGAGTGTCACACACACACACGCTGACTCTGTGTAGATGTGACCGTAATAAGAACACCAGATATCTGATACTGTTTGAGAATCTGACAGCTCAATACGGTGTATGGAGAACTGGAAATGTCCGTATATGTATTCACGGAAAGTCACACACACACGCTGGCTCTGTGTAGATTTGACCGTAATAAGAATACTAGATATCCGATACTGTTTGAGAATCGGACAGCTCAATACGGTGTATAGAGAACTGGAAATGTCTGTAAATGTATTTACGGAGTCTCACACACACACGCTGACTCTGTGTAGATGTGACCGTGATAAGAACACCAGATATCCGATACTGTTTGAGAATCGGACACCTCTATACGGTGTATGTATGGAAAAATGTTAATCTCCGGATATTTTTTTACGGAGTCACACACATATAGCATGTATTTGTCCGTGATACCAGCCAGTACACGATATACGGTGTGTGCAAAAATTTACGCTCAGTAACTACTGTGCAGAAAAAAAGGAATAAAAGAATTTTTGCTTTGAAAAAAAGCAGTCTGCACAGCAGTGTGCACACAGCAGTGCTGCTATCAGGTAGCCTTCTAAGGCAGCCTAATCACCAACAGAGCTGCTGCACACAAATATAGCCTCCCCTGTCACTACACACTGTACTGTTGTGTTGTACAGTGAAAATCGCTATCAGCAGAAGCACTTTTTTTCCTGCCTAAACACTCTCCCTATTGAGAACGAGCAGCAGCAACCTCTCCCTATGCTAAGATCGGCAGAAGTAAGATGGCGGTCAGTGGTCACGGCCTTTTATAGCCACTGTGATGCCACACAAAGCCAGCCAACCACTTGGATGCCCTTCTCTAAGATGGTGGGAGCCGCTGCCTATGTAATCGCGTTGCCCACAGTGTGCGTCATTGATGATTGGCTGAGAAAAGGCGCAGGAAGCATTGTGGGAAATGCGACTGGCGCTCAAGTCGGCGACCTCATGGCCGACCTCACGCTATGGTCGGGTTTCGATAGGCGAAACCTGACTTTAGCTAAAGTCGGCAGCTTCTGAATTTGGCCGACCCATTTTGCTTAACTCTCCCCAGAAGATCAGAAATAGCTCATATGTAACAAAAATTATTTTGCTCCGTGCACAATTCAAACGTCATATGAGCTGCCAAAAAATGCTACTTACAATCAGGCAGGATAAAGTGCATTGTGCTAGCAAATGCTTGAGACATACATAGATG
Source organism: Dendrobates tinctorius (assembly GCF_039654945.1). Lineage (NCBI taxonomy): Eukaryota > Metazoa > Chordata > Amphibia > Anura > Dendrobatidae > Dendrobates > Dendrobates tinctorius. Next base: position 32,191,601 of record NW_027361676.1, read on the forward strand.
CAGCTCTTGATGCTTGTGTACCCGACAGCGCCATTTAGCCATACTGGCTTCCTCAACAGGGGGCATATGTGTGTGCCATGTAAGCGCCCATCTATAAATATCCCTGTGACCAGCTGTTTCCAATATCGGTAAGGTGTGTACTCGACTGCAACTTATGCTTGGAATACAGATGTGTCGTAATACAGGTGGTGTTCAAATTCAGAACATTTATGCCTTGATTCAGGTTCTGACTGCACAGATTGCAAACCACCTGTCACTTGTCGGCAGCACAATTCCTGAAGAAATGCCATACCAGGGAGCTTTTTTGATCTGGCTTTGATGTGCTTATTTCAGCGGCACAGTTGGCACAGTCCCCTCTTGCTGACAACTTTATCTTCCAAAAGATAGTGGAGAAAACAAGGGGAACTGCTACCTTGGATCTAATCCTTATAAACAGGGAGGAAATGGTTGAGGAGGTAAAAGTGGCTGGGACCCTAGGAGGTAGCGGCCATGCTATTTTAGAATTTTGGATTACTAGAGCAGGAACACCTGTGAAAACTCAGATGTCAAGGTTAGATTTCAGAAAGGCAGATTTTAAGGGATTCAGAAAGAGAATTGGAGGGATCCAATGGCTGGATATCCTTAAGGACAAAAATGTCCAGGAAGGATGGGAAATTTTGAAAAATGAAATTCTCAAAGCACAATCATTAACAATTCTGAAAAGAGGGAAGAATAGGAAGCATTTAATGAAACCAGGATGGATGAACACAGAACTTAAGCACATGCTAAAAAGGAAGAAAGAAATGTTTATAAAATGGAAAGAGGGAGGCATATCTAAAGAAGAATATAATGCTGTCTGCAGAACATGCAGGGCACGAATCACATTATCTAAAGCTGACAATGAATTGAGGCTTGCAAGAGACGTCAAAAGCAATAATAAAGGATTTTGGGGATATGACAAAAGTAAAACAAAAGTCAAAGATGCTATAGGATTTTTACAGGATGAAAATGATGAAATGGTAAGACAGGATGTTGAGAAGGCCGAACTTTTAAATTCCTATTTTGCTTCTGTTTTCTCTCAGAAAGGAAATGTAACATCAACTATTCTTCACTGTCCTATTAAGGGAATAGAAGAATCCAGGATAAAGATAAACAGAAAGATAGTGAGAAAACACTTAGCTAACCTAAATGAATTCAAGTCTCCAGGTCCAGATGAATTACACCCCAAAGTATTGAAGGAGATAGCAGAAGAAATTTTTGAACCCCTCTCCATGATCTTTGAAAATTCATGGAGAACAGGAGAAGTCCCAGAAGACTGGAATGTTGTTCCTATCTTCAAAAAGGGGAAGAAGGTGGACCAAGGCAACTATAGGCCGGTGAGTCTGTCTTCTATACCAGGAAAGATCTTTGAACAAATTATTAAACAACATGTATGTCAGTACCTGGATAAGAATGAAGTGATTAAACAGATTCAGCATGGGTTTGTAACTAATAAGTCATGTCAGACTAACTTAATTTCCTTCTTTGACAGAATCACTGATTGGGTGGATCATGGAAATGCTTTAGATATAGTATATCTTGACTTCAGCAAAGCATTTGACAAAGTATCTCACACGATCCTTATTGAAAAAATGACTAAGTATAGAATGGAAAGGCAACTGTTAGGTGGATTCATAACTGGCTTAGTGATCGGACCCAAAGAGTGGTCGTAAATGGCTGCTCATCCAGTTGGAAGAATGTCTCAAGTGGGGTACCACAGGGCTCTGTCCTGGGCCCTGTATTGTTCAACATCTTTATCAACGATTTAGATGAAGGAATTGAGGGTAAACTAATTAAATTTGCTGATGACACAAAGCTAGGAGGGATAGCTAATACTAGAGAAGAGAGAGAGAAGATTCAAAAAGATATAAATAAACTGGAGCAGTGGACAGCAACTAACAGAATGGTTTTTAACAGGGAAAATGCAAAGTACTACATCTGGGCAATAAAAATGAAAAAAGCATATACAGAATGGGAGGAATAGGGCTAAGCAACAGCACATGTGAAAAAGACTTGGGTATACTAATAGATCACAGACTGAATATGAGTCAACAGTGTGATGCAGCAGCCAAAAAGGCAAATGCAATTCTAGGATGTATAAACAGAAGCATATAGTCTAGATCATGTGAAGTCATTATTTCCCTCTACTCCTCTTTGGTCAGACCTCATCTGGAATACTGTGTCCAGTTTTGGGCACCACATTTTAAAAAAGACGTCAACAAACTGGAGCAAGTTCAGAAAAGAGCGACCAGAATGGTGACCGGTCTGCAAACCCTGTCTTACGAGGAAAGGTTGCAGGATTTGGAAATATTTAGCCTGCAAAAGAGAAGACTGAGAGGAGACTTAATAACTGTCTACAAATATCTTAAGAGCTGTCACATTGCAGAAGGATCATCTTTATTCTCATTTGCACAAGGAAAGACTAGAAGCAATGGGATGAAACTGAATGGGAGGAGACACAGATTAGATATTAGAAAAAACTTTTTGACAGTAAGAATGATCAATGAATGGAACAGGCTGCCACGAGAGGTGGTGAGTTCTCCTTCAATAGAAGTCTTCAAATTCAAACAGAGGCTGGACAGATATCTGTCTGGGATGATTTAGCGAATCCTACTTTTGGCAGGGGGTTGGACCAGACGGCCCAGGAGGTCCCTTCCAACTCTCCGATTCTATGATTCTATGATTCTAGCAGACAACTTAATTGGTAGAGACTGCCCGCTGTGCCTTTGCACCCTGCTCTCTTTTGCTGTGCTGCTGTGGCAGCATGGTCACTTATTTTTCCTCAGAACAGCACACATTGCTAGGATGGCCTCCGCTCCATGTGGGGTTTAGGATCTCATCCTCACCTGCATCATCTTTCACTGCCTAACTCTTGCTCCTCATGGTACAGATGTGGTCTCTTGCTATTACGGATATGCCACTGGTAGAAAATACCATATCACCTTATAAAATGTAGAAATGTAACATAGTAACATAGTTATTAAAGGTTGAAGGAAGACTTTAAGTCCATCTAGTTCAACCCATGTCCTATCCTAACCTGCCCTAACATGTTGATGCAGAGGAAGGCAAAAAAAACCCATGTGGCAAACAGTAAGCTTCACATTGGGGAAAAAAATTCCTTCCCGACTCCACATACCGCAAACAGACTAGCTCCCTGGATCAACGTAATATTAAGGAAACTAGTGTATATACCCTGTAATATTATACTTTTCAAGAAAGGCATCCAGTACCTTCTTAAAATTTATTAGGGAATCACTCATTACAACATCATATGGCAGAGAGTTCCATAGTCTCACTGGTCTTACAGTAAAGAATCCTCGTCTGTGAGTATGCTTAAATCTTCTTTCCTCCAGACGTAGAGCATGCCCCCTTGTCCCCGTCACAGGTCTAAGAGTGAAAAGATCATTAGAAAGGTCTTGGTATTGTCCCCGCATATAGTTATACATTGTAATAAGATCACCCCTAAGCCTTTGATTCTCCAAACTAAATAACCCCAAGTGTAATAACCTGTCTTGGTATTGCAGACCCCTTAGTTCCCTAATAACCTTGTTCGCTCTTCTCTGCACCCGCTCCAGTTCAGCTATGTCTTTCTTATACACCGGAGACCAGAACTGTACACAGTATTCTAAGTGTGGTCGCACTAGTGACTTATATAGAGGTAAAATTATGTTCTCCTCATGAGCATCTATGCCTCTTTTAATGCATCCCATTATTTTATTTACCTTTGCAGCAGCTGCCTGACACTGGCCACTAAATGTGAGTTTGTCGTCCACCCATATACCCAGGTCTTTTTCAGTGACAGTTTTGCCCAGTGTTTTACAATTAAGCACATAATTATACATTTTGTTCGTTCTACCCAAGTGCTGGACCTTACATTTATCCCCATTAAAGCTCATTTGCCATTTATCAGCCCAAGCTTCTAGTTTACATAAATCCTCCTGTAATATAAAATTGTCCTCCTCTGTATTGATTACCCTGCAGAGTTTAGTGTCATCTGCAAATATTGAAAGTCTACTCTCTATGCCCCCTACAAGGTCTTTAATAAATATAGAAGCAGGCCCAAAACTGACCCCTGTGGTACCCCACTGCTAACCGTGACCCAGTCTGAGTGTGCTCCATTAATAACCACCCTTTGTTTCCTATCCCTGAGCCAGCTCTTAACCCACTTACACATATTTTCCCCTATTCCCATTGTTCTCATTTTATGTATCAACCTTTTGTGTGGCACCGTATCAAAAGCTTTTGAAAACTCCATGTACACCACGTCCACTGCATTCCCTTGGTCCAGTCCGGAACTTACCTCTTCATAAAAGCTTATCAGATTAGTCTGATAGGAACGGTCCCTTGTAAACCCATGTTGATATTGAGTCATGAGGTTATTCATCTCCAGATACACCAGTATAGTAACTCTTAGAAAACCCTCCAGGATTTTACCCACAGTTGAGGTTAAACTTACTGGCCTATAATTTCCAAGTTCATTTTTTGTCCCTTTATTGAAAATTGGCACCACAATTGCTATACGCCAGTCCTGTGGTATAGACCCTGTTATTATGGAATCTTTAAAGATTAAAAATAATGGTCTATCCTCATCCTCATCCACCATTTCACCCAGACTATTTTTAAGGGGGCCAACACTATCATCTTTTAGCTTCTTACTATTTATGTAGTTAAATATTCTGGGATTATTTTTACTTTCGCTGGCAATGAGTCTCTCTGTCTCAATCTTTGCTGTCTAGATTTGCTTTTTACAGAATGTATTTAATTTTCTGTATTTATTTAATGCCTCATCATCACTACCTACTTACTTTAATTCTCTAAATGCTTTATTTTTGTCTCTTATTGCACCCCTTACAGCTCTATTTAGCCATAGTGGTTTCCTCCTATATCTAGCATGTTTATTCCCATATGGTATATATTGTGCACAGGTCCTATTCAGGATGCTAATAAACGTCTCCCATTTTCTTTGTGTATTTTTATGTCTCAGGATATCGTCCCAGTTAATTGCACCAAGATCATCTCTCATCCGTTGGAAATTTGCTTTCCTGAAGTTTAGTGTCCTTGTAACCCCTTTACTACACATCTTATTAAAGGATACATGAAAACTTATTAATTTGTGATCACTATTACCCAAGTGACCCTCAACCCTTACATTTGATATGCGGTCTGGCCTGTTGGTTAATATTAGGTCTAGCAGTGCCCCCCCTCTTGTTGGGTCCTAAACCAGTTGTGAAAGGTAATTGTCTCTCATAGTTGTCAAAAACCTATTACCTTTGCTGGAACTGCAGGTTTCGGTTCCCCAATGTATTTCAGGGTAGTTGAAGTCCCCCATAATAATGACTTCTCCTTGAGTCGCAGCTTCATCTATTTGCCTTATGAGGATATTCTCTGTTGCTTCCATTATTTTTGGAGACTTATAACAAACCCCTATCATTAATTTATTATTTTTCCCCCCTCCCCTTATCTCTACCCACAGGGACTCTACATTTTCATTAGATTCATATATTATCACGAAGGATGGGTTTTAAGGATAATTTTACATATAAACACACGGCTCCCCCTCGCTTATTTGTTCAGTCATTTCTGAACAGACTATAGCCCTGTAAATTAACCGCCCAGTCATGGCTCTCATCCAGCCATATCTCAGATATCCCCACCATGTCATAATTATGTTCCAACAACATTAACTCCAATTCCTCCATTTTGTTGGTGAGGCTTCTGGCATTAGTATACATGCACTTTATGTATCTCTCTGTACCTCTATACTTTCTTAAATTATTAACTGTTCTAACCCCACCCCCCTTGCCTCCCCCACCCCCAATTTCATTATTTTTGCCCAGGTCTCTATCTGCACTGTCTTCCCCTCCTATAAAAGGAATAACCTCCCCCCTAGTTTAAACACTCCTCCAACCTTCTAGCCATTTTCTCCCCCAGCACAGCTGCACCCTCCCCATTGAGGTGCAGCTCGTCCCTAGCGTAGAACCTGTAGCCAACTGAGAAGTCGGCCCAGTTCTGCAGGATCCCAAACCCCTCCTTCCTACACCAATTCCTGAGCCACTTATTAACCTCCCTAATCTCCGGTTGCCTCTCTGGCGTGGCACGTGGAACAGGAAATATTTCCGAAAATACCACCTTGGAGGTCCTTGCTTTAAGCTTACAGCCTAATTCCCTGAAATCATCTTTAAGGACGTTCCACCTACCTCTAACTTTGTCATTTGTGCCAATGTGCACCATGACCGCTGGATCCTCACCAGCCCCTCCCAGTAATCTGTCAACCCGATCAGCGATGTGTCGGACTCAAGCACCAGGTAGGCAGCACTGTTATGAATGAGTCACCGTAGGAGGCAAAAACAGAAATACTAGCCAAGTCCAGAAAACCAGAGAAGTTGGCAGCTATCGGATTGCAGACCCCTGAACCTATCAACAACAACTAGCAGTAGCCGTGGGGGGTTCCTACGGTGCCCTAGACCCCTCGATCACAGCCGGAGAACTAAATAGCCTAAAGACAGAAAGGGAAATCTAAACTGCCCCAGAGCAGACCCCAAAGCAATAGGCAGCCCCCAACATATAATGACGGTGAAGCAAGATGAAAACACTAACACAGATAGAAAGATAGGCTGAGCAAATGATGGGGCCCAAGCTAACTAAATAGGACAGGATAGAAAAGCTGCTGTCTGCAATCCGCCAAAACCCTATCAAAACAAGAGCCAACAGGCTGATAGGGAAAAAAGCCCTGAAGACACTAGGCTTCAAAAAGACTATATCAGTACTCAGGTATTTTCTGAAGACAGAGCAAAACGGAATTCAGCTCACCCCAGCAGGGAATGGCAGAAATCCAGAAAAACAAGGCAAAACAAAACCAAAACACAAATGCAAAAAGCAGAGCAGAAAACTTAGCTTTTGAGGAGAAGGAATCAGACTGGTCTCCTAGAATCCCTCAGAGAGATCACCAGCAAGGCAGAAGGGCGTCGGCTGCCTTATATCCAGTCAGCAATTCCCGTCACCCAGTCATCATCATCCAGCTCAGGTGCTTGGTAATCAGCCTCACTACCTTCCTTCACCAGAAGAGGGAGTTCATCAGACCTCAATGGTGAAAGGGAAAATGAACTCACAACAGTACCTCCCCCTTGAGGAGGGGTCACCGAACCCTCATTCTCGCCACCAGGGCGATCAGGGTGAGCCCGATGAAAGGCACGCACCAATCTTTTGGCATGAATATCAGAGGCAGAGACCCAGGAATTATCCTCCTGACCATAACCCTTCCACTTAACCAAATATTGGAGTCTCCGTCTAGCCAGACGGGAATCCAGTATCTTCTCTACCTCATATTCCATGTTACCTTCAACCAATACAGGGTCCGGAGGTGCCACCCCAGGAACTACTGGTTCAACAAACCTCTTCAACAAGGACTTATGAAACACATTATGGATTTTAAATGTGACAGGAAGAGCCAAACAAAAAGAGACCGGATTAATAATCTCCAAAATCTTGTAAGATCCAATAAATCTAGGCTTAAACTTAGGAGAAGCCACCTTCATAGCGATATTTTTTGATGATAACCAAACCATATCACCAACCTTAAACTGGGGACCAATGGTCCTATGTCAGTTGGAAAACCGCTGGGCCTTTTCCTGAGAGAGAGATAACTTATCCACTACTTGGTCCCAGATCTGGTGCATTCTCTCCACCACAGTGTCAACACCTGGGCAGGCAGAAGGCTCCACCTGCCCTGAAGAAAATCGAGGATGAAACCCAAGGTTACAAAAAAAAGGTGACATCAAAGTGGCAGAACTAGCTCTATTATTTAAAGAAAATTCGGCCAAGGGCAAAAATGAACCCAATCATCCTGATCAGCGGAAATAAAACATCTCAAATACGACTCCAAGGTCTGGTTTGTTCTCTCCGTCTGCCCATTGGTCTGAGGGTGAAAAGCAGAGGAGAAGGACAACTGAATTCCCAACTTGGAACAGAAAGTCCTCCAAAATCTAGACACAAACTGAACTCCTCTGTCAGATACAATGTTCTCAGGAATCCCGTGCAAGCGAACCACCTGTTGCAAAAACAGGGGCACCAACTCAGAGGAAGATGGCAACTTAGGGAGTGGTACAAGATGAACCATCTTAGAGAACCTATCACAAATCACCCAAATAACAGTTATTCTCTGAGACACAGGCATATCAGAGATGAGAGATGAAATCCATTGAAATATGGGTCCATGGCCTCCTGGGGACTGGCAAAGGCATCAACAACCCACTAGAGCGAGAACAAGGTTTAGACCGGGAGCAAGTGCCACAGGACTGCACAAAATTCCTGACATCACGAGACAAGGCGGGCCACCAAAAAACTGACTCAACAGATCTCTAGTACCAAAAATACCTGGATGACCAGCCAATGCAGAGCAATGAACTTCAGACATCACTCTCTTCTTCCACTGGTCAGGAACATACAATTTTCCACTGGGACAACGCTCAGGTTTGTCCTCCTGGAACTCTTCCAGAGCACGTCTCAAATCGGGCGAGATGGCAGAAAGAACTACCCCTTCGCCTAAGATGGTAGCAGGCTTAGTCACCACAGGAGAATCAGCAAAGAAGCTCCTAGAGAGAGCGTCAGCCTTGACATTCTTAGTGCCAGGAAGAAAAGAGACCACAAAATCAAAACGTGTAAAAAACAAGGCCCACCTAGCCAGTCTAGGGTTCAAGCATTTGGCCGATTCCAGGTAAATCAAATTTTTGTGGTCAGTGAGGACCACGACTTGATGTTTAGCTCCCTCCAACCAATGTCTCCACTCCTCAAATGCCCATTTCATGGCTAACAGTTCCCGATTCCCCACATCATAGTTACGTTCAGATGGAGAGAACTTTCAGAAAAAGAAAGCACAGGGATTCATTTTAGATGTTACAGGATCCTTTTGGGACAAAACAGCTCCTGCACCAATCTCAGATGCGTCCACCTCTACCTGGAACGGGAGTGAGACATCAGGTTGCTGCAAAACCGGGGCAGAAGTGAATCTTCGCTTCAGCTCCTGAAAGGAAGAAACAGCCTCTGGAGACCAATTAAACACATCAGCACCCTTCTTAGTCAGATCAGTCAATAGCTTGGCAATACTAGAAAATTTTGCTATAAATTTCCGATAAAAATTAGCAAAGCCCAAAAACTTCTGGAGGGCCTTCAAAGAAGTGGGCTGAACCCAACCATAAATGGCCTGTACCTTGGCCGGGTCCATTTCAATAGTTGACGAGACAAAATAAATCCCAAAAATGAAATCCTCTGTACCCCAAAAAGGCATTTCGATCCTTTGACATACAGGGAATTCTCCCTCAAGATCCGGAACACAGTCCGAACATGTTCCACATGAGAATCCCAATCCTTGGAGAAGATCAAAATATCATCCAGATAGATAATCAAAAATTTATCCACAAATTCTCAGAAAATGTCGTTCATGAAGCACTGGAAGACAGAAGGGGCATTAGTGAGCCCAAAAGGCATCACCAGGTACTCAAAATGTCCCTCCGGAGTATTAAACGCAATCTTCCATTCATCCCCATGCTTAATGCGGATAAGATTATACGCCCCCCTGAGGTCAAGCTTGGTAAACCAGCAAGCACCTTTAACTCTGGAGAATAGATCCGAAATCAGGGGTAACGGATACTGATACTTAATAGTAATTTTGTTGAGGGCACGATAATTAATACAAGGCCTTAATGAACCATCCTTTTTGGCCACGAAAAAAAGACCAGCACCTAAGGGTGAAGAGGATGGTCTAATATGACCCTTCTCCGACGCCTACTTAATATAGGATCGCATAGCCTCGTGCTCGGGTACAGATAAATTGAAGAGCCGACCCTTGGGAAATTTACACCCCGGGCTCAGTTCAATTGCACAGTCATAACTCCTATGAGGAGGCAAACACGCAGACTCATTCCCACTAAATACATCATAAAAGTCCGCCAAATAGTCAGGAACATCATGCAACTGAGGAGAGGTGGAAAAAACCGGAGCCTCACTAAGGGCACACCGACAACCCCAACTCACCACAGACACAGATTTCCAATCCAAAACTGGATTATGAATTTGCAACCAGGGAAACCCCAGAACAATGGTATCATGCAAATTACGTAACACCAAAAATCTGCAATTTTCTTGATGGTCTGGGGCGACCCGCATTACCACCTGGGTCCAAAACTGAGGTTTATTTTTCACCAAAGGAGTAGCATCCATCCCCCTCAAAGGGATAGGCGTCCGCAGAGGTGTCATTGGAAATCCACAACGTTTAGCAAAATCCAAATCCATTAGGTTCAGGGCTGCTCCCGAATCCACAAAAGCCTTGGCGGAAAATGTGGACAGGGAGCAGATCAGAGTAATTGCCAGAAGAAATTTAGGTTGAACACCACCCACAGAAAACGTGTGTGCAAAACGTTTCTCTTGTTTATGACAGACAGAAATAATATGCGAGGCATCTCCACAAAAAAAACCACAGCTTATTACGCCTTCTGAACTCCTGACGTTGCTCCCTGGACAAAACTCTATCACATTGCATAGGTTCAGACACTTGTTCAACAGGTGGCAACACCTCTCGTGCAGTCCTGCGTTCACGTAAACGCCGATCAACCTGAATGGCTAATGACATAGAAGCGTCAAGACCAGAGGGAACAGGAAATCCCACCATAGTATCTTTTACGGCTTCTGACAAACCCTTCCGAAAGATAGCTGCCAAGGCATTATCATTCCAGGTAGTAAGGACCGCCCACTTTCGGAATTTTTGACAGTACAATCCTGCAGAATCTCGACCCTGGCTCAATGCCAACAGGGTCTTTTCAGCCTGATCAATAGCATTAGGTTCGTCATACAACAACCCCAAGGTTTGAAAAAATGCGTTCACATTAGTCAGAATAGGATCATCTGGTTTCAAAGAAAACGCCCAATCCTGGGGATCGCCATGCAGCAAAGAGATGACAATTTTAACCTGCTGCGCGGAGCTCCCTGATGAGTTAGGCTTCAAGGCAAAAAATAATTTACAATTATTTTTGAAATTCAAAAATTTAGACCGATCCACATCAGGAGTAGGGATCTTTGGTTCAGCAGCATGTGAATGAGCAAGGTAGGCGGAAATTCCCCGCACTTCCGCAGCGAGCTGCACCACACGATCAGACAATTGCGTTATCTCCATTGAGAGAAAAAAAAATTCCCCCTCTGGCCTCAGAGATATAGAGGAAAAAATATGCACACTTTTTTTTTTTTTTTTACAATTCTTTCCTGCTATTGAGTACCCTAGGATCTGCGGTATGGCTGGTGATTCTGTTATGAATGAGTCACCGTAGGAGGCAAAAACAGAAATACTAGCTAAGTCCAGAAAACCAGAGAAGTTGGCAGCTTTCGGATTGCAGACCCCTGAACCTATCAACAACAACTAGCAGTAGCCGTGGGGGGTTCCTACGGTGCCCTAGACCCCTCGATCACAGCCGGAGAACTAAATAGCCTAAAGACAGAAAGGGAAATCTAAACTGCCCCAGAGCAGACCCCAAAGCAATAGGCAGCCCCCAACATATAATGACGGTGAAGCAAGATGAAAAAACACTCACACAGATAGAAAGATAGGCTGAGCAAATGATGGAGCCCAAGCTAACTAAATAGGACAGGATAGAAAAGCTGCTGTCTGCAATCCGCCAAAACCCTATCAAAACAAGAGCCAACAGGCTGATAGGGAAAAAAGCCCTGAAGATGCTAGGCTTCAAAAAGACTATATCAGTACTCAGGTATTTTCTGAAGACAGAGCAAAACGGAATTCAGCTCACCCCAGCAGGGAATGGCAGAAATCCAGAAAAACAAGGCAAAACAAAACCAAAACACAAATGCAAAAAGCAGAGCAGAAAACTTAGCTTTTGAGGAGCAGGAATCAGACTGGTCTCCTAGAATCCCTCAGAGAGATCACCAGCAAGACAGAAGGGCGTCGGCTGCCTTATATCCAGTCAGCAATTCCCGTCACCCAGTCATCATCATCCAGCTCAGGTGCTTGGTAATCAGCCTCACTACCTTCCTTCACCAGAAGAGGGAGTTCATCAGACCTCAATGGTGAATGGGAAAATGAACTCACAACACAGCACACCATTCGACGATCCCTGTCTTTGTGACAGATTGCCCTATCTGTTCCCCTAATAATTGAGTCTCCCACTACCAGAATCTGTCTGGCCTGCCCTGCTCTCCTATTTCCCCCTTACTGGAGCAGACACTCCTCCGTCTTTCAGACGACATGCCTTGCTGCAGCAGTGCTACTCCTGCACTAACACTCCCCTCATCTGCCAACTTAGCAAACTTATTGGGGCATGCCAGATCAGAACTAGCCTCCCTGGTGCTCTTCCCTCTACCCCGCCTTCTAACTGTCACCCAGCTAGCTGCTTCATTGTCCTGCAGCTCCAACCTAGCCTCCCCCATCATCTATCCCATTGAGCGTCTGCTCATTGAGCAGAAGACTTCTTTCCATATTGTCTATGGATCCCAGTGTTGCCAGCTGCACATTTAGATCCAGTATCTGGGCTTCCAAATGCACAATGTGCTCACATCTCGCACAGCAGTATGCACCCTCGACCGGCTGTTCAAGGATTTCATGCATGCCTCAAGACGTGCACTGGATGGCATTGGTAATAGTGGAGCACATCCTAATGCGGATTGCACCAGACAAAAAGATAAGCAAAAATAAATAAAAAGTATTAATAAAATATAACAGCAATTCAGTAATACCTCCCTTGGAAACTCCCTGAATCCAAAGTCACTGAAGTCTCACACTTACCACAGTTCGCACTTACACTCAGGTCACACTCAGCTCGTTAACACTCGCTCAGGCAGAAGATTTAAAAGATTTTTTTTTCCCTTTTACCAGCACACCACCCTGCTGCTCAATGCACTTCCAAAAGGAGTTGAGCCCCAACCAGCTGCCCCTTATAAACCGTTAATTATGAACTCCCACCCTTAATTAACCCCTTGTGAATATAGTTACACCTCAAGATTTAAATGCAATATAGTTAACCCTTAAAAACACAGATAGTAAAATAAGAGATTAACCCTGTAGAAAGAAAAAATAGGTTAAACAAGCCCCCCAAAAATAGAACAGGTAGAAAGCACTCAGCAACCTACAATTCAGCAACTCACACAGGTATTTGTTATAGGTTTTCCAAATACCTCTTCACTAAATCACAAGTCACACACTTACCACAGTTCGCACTTAAGCTCAGGTCGTACTCAGCTCATTCACACTCGCTCAGGCAGAAGATTTAAAAGATTTTTCTTTTCCCTTTTACCAGCACACCACCCTGCTGCTCAATGCACTTCCAAAAGGAGTGTGCTTTTTCTTAAGTAACACAAACAATAAAAATCTATGAAATCCATCTAAATATTGGTTGGGGGAAATTGTATTGACAGACAGATAATATAATATGACTAATAATATTATTACCCTTAATGACCGCCTATACACCTTTTAATGGTGGTAGTTAAGTGTATTTTTGCCTCAGCACTGCTGTTTATCGGTGCAGAGAAATAAGTGTATAGTGCCCCCCAGAGTTGGAATTTCTTTGGGGTCTCGGCTACTGAGGGTAACTGAGACCCCAGAGAACACGATTCGGGTCAGTTTTTACCGACCCCAGTGTTGCTATCACTGTTATTCATGGAATAACAGTGACCACAAAAAAAAGTCAGATTTCCCATTTAATTTCTCTCTCCTCTGATGTGATTGTACATCAGATGAGCGAGAAATGGGGTCCCTCAATTCTCCCCAGTACCTCTTTGGGTCCCAGGACCCTCCTGCATCCCCCCTAGCAGCCGGCGTCTACTTCTGGGAAAAAAATGGCGGGCGCATGTGCACCCAGCAACAATGGGAAATTTTTCCCATTGGTTCATTTTGATCACTGTGATAGACCCTATCACAGTGATCATAAAGTAGTAAATCAAACCCCCCTTATCACCCCCTTAGTTAGGTAAAAATAATAAAATAAATATTTATTTCCATTTTACCTTTAGGGTTAGGGTTATGGTTGGGCTTATAGTTGGAGTTGGGCTAAATTTAGGGTTGGGCTAAAGCTACGGTTGGGCTAAAGTTAGGGTTAGGGTTGGGCTAGTGTTATGGTAGCGGCTAGAGTTAGGGTTTGGGCTAGCGTTAGGGTTGTGCTAAAGTTAGGGTTGGGTTAAAGTTAGGGTTGGGATAAAGTTACGGTTGGGCTAAGGTTAGGGGTGTGGTTATGGTTTGGATTACGGTTAGGGTTGGGATTAGGGTTAAGGGTGTATTGGGGTTAGGGTTGGAATTAGAACTGGGGGGAATCCACTGTTTAGATACATCAGGGGTCTCCAAACACGACATGGCACCACCATAGATTCCAGCCAATTTTGCATCCAAAAAGTCAAAAGTTGCTCCCTCCATTCTGAGCCCTGCCATGTGCCCAAGCAATGGCTTTCCCCACATATGGGGTATTGGCATACTTAGGAGAAATTGCAAAACAATTTTTGTGGTCAATTTTTCTCCTGATACCCTTGTGAAAATAAAAAAATTTTGTTCCAAATAAATTTTTTGTGAAAAAAATAAAGTGTTCATTTTTTTCCTTCCACATTGCTTTCGCTCTCGTGAAGCACCTGAAAAGTTAATAAAATTCTTGAATGTGGTTTTGCACACCTTGAGGGTTGTAGTATTTAGAATGGTGTCACTTTTGTGTATTTTTTGTTATATTGACCCCCAAACTCACTTGAAACATACGAGGTGCTCCCTAAAAAAAATGGTTTTGTAAATTTTGTTGGAAAAATGAGAACTCGCTGGTCAACTTTTAACCCTTATAACGTCCTAAAAAATTATGCTTCTAAAATTGTACTGATGCAAAGTTGACATGTGGGAAATATTACTTATTAACTATTTTGTGGGATATGACTCTGATTTAAGGGTACAAAAATTAAAAGTTTGAAAAGTGTAAAATTTTCAACATTTTTGCCAAATTTCTGTGTTTTTCATAAATAAACGAAGAAATTTTACCACTAACATGAAGTACAATATGTCTCGAAAAAACATTCTCAGTGGGATACATTGAAGCATTCCAGAGCTATGACCTCATAAAGTGACAGTTATTATGCAGCATAAACCGATAGAAGCAATCAACAAAACTTCACATAAACAGCAGAGCGTCCGTTATAGCTTCCCTCTGTAAACCCAGTGATCACACAGATTGCTCAATGTCCAGCATACAGGCTCTCTTAGCTTCATTTATCTCACCCACGTCAGTGTCTCCACATGGTTCCGTCACTCATGCTGCAGATGTCCATATCACTCCAGGGAACTTTCAGGCTCTGGCAGCCATTACACACAGCCACACACAGGCTGTTAGCCAGGAGACAATCCTGCGCATGGGACCTTCTGCTCTGGACCAAACAGGTCCCTGCATTCACCACATGTGACCTACCCTGGCAACATTATATGGTCCATAGCCACGCCCACCAGGTCATGTGACTATGACCTCATCACAGGTCCTTCACACACTCACATAGCCTTTTACTACAGGCATTTTTTAGACACACCCCTGGGTGGGTTTGTAGGCAACCAGAACCCGCCCATCTCTCTAGTTACCTGAAGACTTCTTCCTTACACTTTGAACCAACACCTCAGCAATTATATTGCTGATCACACATACACAAGTCTCCATCTCAAAGCCACCCACTTTGAGATACATAACCATCCTTCAGGATTCTGCCACTCATCCGTTCTCTTGGGACATCCACACAGCACCCCCTAGCGGACACAGTGGTTACTACACCACAGAGATAAAATACCACAGAGGACCAAAAGATGCCTGTTAGTAAGGATTCAAGAATGAGTGATTATTAATATGCAGAATCATAAAGTTCAGGATTTTCCTTCCTTCAGATGCTTTATTTCAGCCTCCTAAAATTGTTTGCTGCTTATTGGTCTTTCTGCCTTCAGTTTTGACATCGGTAAGTGAAAAGCTAGACCATGAGATAAAGGTCAAAGGACTGATTCCACAATTGAAGATTATTTCACTTCTTCACCTTGAGAAGCTTTGGGTTGCTTTTACACATCTTGTTGGTCATTATCCATCTGTAATGTGAGTAGAGATGAGCAAACCTTTCAAGGTTTGGTTCGATTTGGCAAATGTCCCGATGTTCCCTGAACATGTTCGCTGGACTGTTCAACGAACGTACCCAAACTCCATTAAATTCAATGGGAGACAATACCAAATGTATACAAAACAATTAAAGGGTTGACTAAAAGCTTCCCAAATAGGTCAAATTAGGGGCAGATGTAAAGGGAAGAGATTAGTTGGATGCAGTGAAGAGTTGGAGGCAGAGAAGGGGTTAAAAGGATTTACTGAACAGGTTGTTATACTAGAAATACTCCAGACAAGATCAGTAACGGCAACAACTGGAATTGCACACAAACACAATGCTTGAGAAAAAGGTATACAAAAAAGGTAACTTATTGCCTGCAGTTCTTGATGGGGAAAGGCTGGAATATCTTCTGACGGCATCGCAGATTGTGGACAATGTCTCTAGCTCTGTTAAGGAGGAATGAAAAGCACCATCTCCCGATGGTGCCGATGTATCCAGTCCCGCTTGGCTTGAGTGCGCTGGAACATAGAAACAGTCCTTTATGTAGATTCCTCGAGAATGGCACCAAACATGAACCATGGGCACGCTCGCAGACCGCAGCAGCATGCGGTCCTGTGGAGTAGTCTATAAGAAAGGAGCAAGTCAGCTTATCTGTAACTGTGGGCAGGAAGGAAATGTCCAGCAAGGAAGGGTCCAAAGAAAGCTCGGTAGTGACACAGTCCAGTTTAAAGTCAGAACGCTGGGGGATTGATGACCTGGAGTCAGCAGTCGGAGCAGTGGGGAGGGAGTCAACCTTCTACTTGTTATCCTACTGCTTTCTCTCCAAGTCTGCTCCAATCCCGCATGCAGTCACTTTTATCTCCTCTGCGCCCCCGACTGTCCAGTGCAAAGGTCCTCCCCTCCCAGAAGAACCTTCCCCTCGGCAACAGTGGTGACAGTCCCAATAGTTCTGGCCCCAAAGTGCACTTGAAACCGCTGACTCTGTCTCGGCTTATCTTCTTACAAAGACACCATAAAAAGTGGCATCAATTGACCCACAGTAGAAATTTGCTTATGGCACAGCAGCAGTCAGCCATACTCTGTACATGAGTTATCTGGGTCTTGGGTAGCATTTTTAGCTCTGAATTGAAGTTTTAATTAAAACATGATGGGTAAGGGAGCTTTGTAAGCCTTCTTTGCTGGGAGCCCTGATACCTCATGCAGCAGCTCAATTTTTTTGTTTTTTTGCTTCCCAGCCACACTCAGGTGGCACAAACATCAGTTTCATAAAATACTGTTGGTAGAAAATTGTAAGGAAACTAACACAGGTAATTGACTGATCAATTGACCCACAGTAGAACATTTTATAATGGCACAAATGCAGTCAGCTATTAGCCATGCATGAAATATCAGGGTCTGGACCAGAATTCACAGCTTTAAATTGAAAATTCAAATAAGACATGGTGGGTAAGGGAGCAGTGTAAGCCTTCTTTGCTGGCATCCTTGATACATCATGCAACAGCTCAAATTTTTTTTTCCCCGCCACATTCAAGGATACAAGGATAATAACACAGGTAGTTAAGAGAAAGTAAGTGCAGGCCTGCCGGTCTAGGAGCCTATTACCAACACCCATACTTTTAGATCAGGCGGGCCACCCAGTGCCAACCAAATGCATTTTGTGTGAACAGAGGCCACAATTACAGAGCCATATGGGCCCAACTGCAGTGGACCCAACTAATTATGGCAGCAATACAGGTGCAAATACTAGTGCATAAAAATAAATTCCTATCTGTACGTGGCATAATTCACACACAGGTGATGCAGAGCATCTGGCTTACACCCTATTACCAACACCCATACTCTTAGATCAGGTGAGCCGCCCAATGCCTCCCAAATGCTTCTTGTGTGAACAGAGGCCACAATTACAGAGCCATATGGGCCCAACTGCACCCTAAAAAATAGAAAAAGTGCACAAAAACATATCAAAATATGTAAGGTATTAGTTAAGATTATGGCCACAATACATACATAAGCTGGCTACCCACATCACGGATCCTTACACTTGCCAGTAATATCACAAAACATCAAAAACTCACTGTCACAAAAAAGACTTAAAAAATCCACCAAAAATATACAAAAATCACTGAAAAAAGGCAGAGATGCTTACCTGCCTAAGCATCAAAACAAATGCACTATCTGGGTGCAGTGGAACCAACTAATTATGGCAGCAACACAGGTGCAAATACTAGTGCACAAACAATATTCCAATCTGCATGTGGCATAATTCACACACAGGCATCTCTGCCTTTTTTCAGTGATTTCTGCCTGTCTGGGAGCCCTACTGCTACAGGCAACATACATGAAGGAGACCCAACTTGGATTCTAGACATTTAAAAACAATATTGTCACATATGACTAAAGTGCCATCAATTTCCACAGAGTAGAAACAGTATAATAGGCCTCTAACACTCCATTCATTACAGGCAACCCACCAGATTGAGACCCATTTTGGAGTCTCCACATTTAAAAAAATTGTGTAACATCAGCAGTAGTAACAACGGCAGGCACAGAAGCCATGACAAAGTTGTCACAGAGTGCAATAACGTGAGACCAATGCATGTCACTAAAAACGACACCATCGCCTAATCTGCCCAGTTTCTGACTGGGGTGCAGAAGTCATTGGAGATCTGTGGCTTGTCATTTTTCATGAAAGTTAGGCCATCTACACTTTCAGGGGACAGCCAGATCCACTTGTCCATCATGACACCTCCAGCAGATCCGAACATGCCTTCAGAGAGAACGCTGGCTTCTGGACATGATAAAACCTTGAAGGTGTGACAGTCGAGCTCAGGCCACTCTTCCATTTTTGAAGACCAAAATGCAAAAGGGTCCAAATTCTCCCTGATGGCATTGATATTGACCTTGAGATACTCCTGAACTATCCTCTCCAGTCGTTCACAATGTGTCAGACTTGTATCCTGTTCTGCTGGTGCATGGGCTGGTCTAAAAAATGTGTGAAATGACTCACTGAAATTGCTTATGCCACTTACATTGCTGCTGTTAATATTTTTGTGGGACCCTTGACATTTCAGGAGTTGGAAGTCTAGAACTGCGAAGCACACTTGGTGCCTCAGTGCTGTATTGGGGAAAACCCCTCTTAACATTGTCTACATGAGTATTCCAATACTCCAGTATGCGTTCGTCCCTTTCGAGGGGGAAAGCAACTGGCAAAATTTTCTTTTGTACCATGGATCTCACAGATTGCAACCCAGTAGTCAGCACTATTTCTAACCTGCTGACAATGAATTGAGGCTTGCAAGAGACGTCAAAAGCAATAATAAAGGATTTTGGGGATATTTCAAAAGTAAAAGAAAAGTCAAAGATGCTATAGGATTTTTACAAGATGAAAATGATGAAATGGTAAGACAGGATGTTGAGAAGGCCGAACTTTTAAATTCCTATTTTGCATCTGTTTTCTCTCAAAAAGGAAATGTAACATCAACTGTTCTTCACTGTTATATTACGGGAATAGAAGAATCCAGGATATCTATAAACAGAAAGATAGTGAGGAAACACTTAGCCAGCCTAAATGAATTCAAGTCTCCAGGTCCACATGAATTTACACCCCAGAGTACTGAAGGAGATAGCAGAAGAAATTTTTGAACCCCTCTCCATAATCTTTGAAAATTCTTGGAGAACAGGAGAAGTCCCAGAAGACTGGAGAAGAGCAAATGTTGTTCCTATCTTCAAAAAGGGGAAGAAGGTGGACCCAGGCAACTATAGGCCGGTGAGTCTGACTTCTATACCAGGAAAGATCTTTGAACAAATTATTAAACAACATGTATGTCAGTACCTGGATAAGAATGAAGTGTAGAGTTGAGCGAAACGGGTCGAAAAATTTCAAAAGTCGCCGACTTTTGGCAAAGTCGGGTTTCATGAAACGAAACCCGACCCTAGGATGAGGTCGGCCACGAGGTCGGCGACTTACGCGCCAAAGTCGCGTTTCAAAAGTTTGTTTTGCGCTCTTTTTCAGCCAATCAGGATCCACGGACACTGTGGGCAACGTGATGACATAGGCAGGGGTCACCACCATCTTTCAGAAGGGCATGCAAGTGATTGGCTTGCTTTGGTGGGCGTCACAGGGGGTATAAAAGGGCGTGCACGCCGACCGCCATCTTACTTCTGCCGATCTCAGTATAGGGAGAGGTTGCTGCTGATTCTGTAGGGAGAGCGTTAGGCAGGGAAGAAGACAAAAAAACTGCTTCTACTGCTAGCGATTTGGCCTGCACAATACACCAGTCACTGTGTGTGCAGTGCAAGGGGAGGCTATATAGTGGTGTATCAGTGGTGTTGGTTGTTGGGCTGCCTTCTAAGGCTTCCTGACATTCCTGCATTGCTGTTTACCCACTGCTCCGCAAACTGCTTTTTTAAAAGCAATCCCAATTTTTTTTTTTTTGTCCTGAGAAGAAAAAAAAACTGCTTCTGCTGCTAGCAATTTGGCCTGCACAACACACCAGTCACTGTGTGTGCAGTGCAAGGGGAGGATATATTGTGGTGTATCAGTGATGTTGGTTGTTGGGCTGCCTTTTAAGGCTTCCTGACAGGCTGGCATTGCTGTTTACCCACTGCTCCGCAAACTGCTTTTTTAAAAGCAATCCAATCTCCCTTATCCTCTAGTCCCTTTTGTCACAGCTATGCCATCGAGCCTGTGACATAGCGCTCAGATATCAGTGGGCCTCACACAATACAAAACTGTCCACAAGTGTCTGCAGAAATTCAAAATCTCCCTTATCCTCTCGTCACTTTTGTCACAGCTGTGCCATCGAGCCTGTCACATAGCGCTCAGATATCAGTGGGCCTCACACAATCCAAAACTGTCCACAAGTGTCTGCAGAAATTCAAAATCTCCCTTATCCTCTCGTCACTTTTGTCACAGCTGTGCCATCGAGCCTGTGACATAGCGCTCAGATATCAGTGGGCCTCACACAATACAAAACTGTCCACAAGTGTCTGCAGAAATTCAAAATCTCCCTTATCCTCTCGTCACTTTTGTCACAGCTGTGCCATCGAGCCTGTGACATAGCGCTCAGATATCAGTGGGCCTCACACAATACAAAACTGTCCACAAGTGTCTGCAGAAATTCAAAATCTCCCTTATCCTCTCGTCACTTTTGTCACAGCTGTGCCATCGAGCCTGTGACATAGCACTCAGATATCAGTGGGCCTCACACAATCCAAAACTGTCCACAAGTGTCTGCAGAAATTCAAAATCTCCCTTATCCTCTCGTCACTTTTGTCACAGCTGTGCCATCGAGCCTGTCACATAGCGCTCAGATATCAGTGGGCCTCACACAATACAAAACTGTCCACAAGTGTCTGCAGAAATTCAAAATCTCCCTTATCCTCTCGTCACTTTTGTCACAGCTGTGCCATCGAGCCTGTGACATAGCGCTCAGATATCAGTGGGCCTCACACAATCCAAAACTGTCCACAAGTGTCTGCAGAAATTCAAAATCTCCCTTATCCTCTCGTCACTTTTGTCACAGCTGTGCCATCGAGCCTGTGACATAGGGCTCAGATATCAGTGGGCCTCACACAATACAAAACTGTCCACAAGTGTCTGCAGAAATTCAAAATCTCCCTTATCCTCTCGTCACTTTTGTCACAGCTGTGCCATCGAGCCTGTGACATAGCGCTCAGATATCAGTGGGCCTCACACAATCCAAAACTGTCCACAAGTGTCTGCAGAAATTCAAAATCTCCCTTATCCTCTCGTCACTTTTGTCACAGCTGTGCCATCGAGCCTGTGACATAGCGCTCAGATATCAGTGGGCCTCACACAATACAAAACTGTCCACAAGTGTCTGCAGAAATTCAAAATCTCCCTTATCCTCTTGTCACTTTTGTCACAGCTGTGCCATCGAGCCTGTCACATAGCGCTCAGATATCAGTGGGCCTCACACAATCCAAAACTGTCCACAAGTGTCTGCAGAAATTCAAAATCTCCCTTATCCTCTCGTCACTTTTGTCACAGCTGTGCCATCGAGCCTGTGACATAGCGCTCAGATATCAGTGGGCCTCACACAATACAAAACTGTCCACAAGTGTCTGCAGAAATTCAAAATCTCCCTTATCCTCTCGTCACTTTTGTCACAGCTGTGCCATCGAGCCTGTGACATAGCGCTCAGATATCAGTGGGCCTCACACAATCCAAAACTGTCCACAAGTGTCTGCAGAAATTCAAAATCTCCCTTATCCTCTCGTCACTTTTGTCACAGCTGTGCCAACGAGCCTGTCACATAGCGCTCAGATATCAGTGGGCCTCACACAATCCAAAACTGTCCACAAGTGTCTGCAGAAATTCAAAATCTCCCTTATCCTCTCATCACTTTTGTCACAGCTGTGCCATCGAGCCTGTGACATAGCGCTCAGATATCAGTGGGCCTCACACAATCCAAAACTGTCCACAAGTGTCTGCAGAAATTCAAAATCTCCCTTATCCTCTCGTCACTTTTGTCACAGCTGTGCCATCGAGCCTGTGACATAGCGCTCAGATATCAGTGGGCCTCACACAATCCAAAACTGTCCACAAGTGTCTGCAGAAATTCAAAATCTCCCCTGTCCTATAGACACCTTGTACCTTGTTTTACATTACTATATAGTTTGTTGGATTTTGTCTACATTTCTACCAAAAATGAGGAAGGCTGGTGGAAGAGGCCGTGGAATTGGGCGGGGGTTGGCAGCTGGTAATGATGGTGTTGGTGGTGGATCTGATGGTAGTGGCAAGAGCAAAATAGGACCGAATGCAGGAGGTGTTGAGCCTGCGTCATCGTCTGGCTACATAAGGCCTCGAACGCTTAGTTTTCTAGGAGTTGGCAAACCGCTTTTAAAGCCAGAGCATCAGGAAAAAGTTTTGTCTTACATTGCTGACTCAGCCTCCAGCTCTATCGCCTCCTCTTCTGAAGTTGTAAAAAGTAAAAGCACTGAGTCGTCATTGGAGGCTCATGTTCATGAACCACACCTTTCCTTGTGTCCTTCACCCCAACCAAGATTGAAGGATGACGCAGGCCATACTACTGATTACTCCATGGAGCTGTT
This sequence comes from Dendrobates tinctorius, assembly GCF_039654945.1. Lineage (NCBI taxonomy): Eukaryota > Metazoa > Chordata > Amphibia > Anura > Dendrobatidae > Dendrobates > Dendrobates tinctorius. The sequence goes on from NW_027361676.1 coordinate 32,214,788, forward strand.
TTCACATACCATGCCTGGATTATCAAGTGAAATGGTGAATTACCCAGGCCAAGATGAATCTGACATGGAGTGCACTGATGCACAGCCGCTGATGGATGATTCTGCTGGTACATTCACTCAGAGCACTACATTGTCCTCGCAGTGTAGAGAGCCAGATTCTGACCCTGATGAGACTCAGGTGCCCCTTCCCGCACACTATACCACCATACACGGTGACACAGAGAAAGGTGCACATGACATAGAAGAGGAGGTGATGGATGACCCAGTTGTTGACCCAGATTGGCATCCATTGGGGAAAGAGGGTGCTGCTTCCAATAGCTCAGATGAGGAGCATCCACAGCAGACATCGACATCGCAACAGCTGTTATCTGGCAGGCCCGGAGCACTCCAAAGACAGGTTCCAAACATCAAAAGAGTTGCTGGACAGCTTGTCCAGAGGGTCAAAAGATCACAGAGTGCTAGGCCGCAAAATGTCTGCCAAAGTAGGAAGAGTGCAGTGTGGCACTTTTTTGAACAAAATCCTCATGATCAGGCCAAGGTTATCTGTAAGAAGTGCGCAAAGACCTTTAGCCGGGGGAAAAATCTGAAAAATTTGAATACCAGTTGCATGTTTAGACATTTAACCAGCATGCACTTGCAAGCGTGGACACAACACCAAACCTCAAGTGCCACATGTGCAACTGATCACAACGAAGGTAGTCAGCAACGCTACATTGTTTCCCCCACTGTAAGCCCACCGGTTAGCACAGCAGCAAATGTTGAGGTGTCGTTGCAAGGCCACAGCAGTCAGGGAATCCCACTGTTATATCAACGAAAGACTGATTCTAGGCCATCAGAAAGAACACCAACTCCATCACCATCATCAACTCTCTCTCAGTCCGCCCTGTCCACCGCTACTTCCACCATATGCAGCTCTCAAGTCCAGCTCACCCTCCCAGACACTATGAGTAGGTCAAGAAAGTACTCAGTCTCTCATCCGCGTACACTGGGTTTGAACGCCCACATTGCCAAACTAATCTCGTTTGAGATGATGCCCTTTCGGTTGGTGGAAAGCACAGCTTTCCGCGAACTCATGGCCTATGCAGTACCACGCTATGACCTACCCAGTCGCCACTTCTTCTCTCGCAAAGCCATCCCAGCCCTCCACCATCATGTGAAAGACCGCATTGTCCATGCACTCAAGCAGTCAGTGAGCGGAAAGGTGCACCTCACAACTGATGCATGGTCCAGTCGGCATGGCCAGGGCCGTTACGTGTCCATCACTGCGCACTGGGTTAATGTGGTGGATGCAGGGTCCACAGGGGACAGCGGTGGTGGGACAGTGCTGCCTAGCCCACGGTATAGGAAACAGTTGGCTGTAGGCGTTCGACCCTCCTCCTCCTCCTCCTCCAGAAGCGAAAGCTCGTCCACAGAGCGCAGTTGTACGAGCACTCCATCTGCAGCTGCCACTGTTGCACGCGATGTGTCCCCCTATCGAGCAGCTAGTGGAAAGCGTCAGCAGGCTGTGTTGCAGATGATGTGTTTGGGCGACAGACACACCGCCGAGGTGCTGGTCGAGTACTTGAAGCGACAAACTGAGTCATGGCTGGGCAGTGTACATCTTGAGGCAGGCAAGGTAGTTAGTGATAACGTCCGTAATTTTGTGGCAGCCATAGCCATTTCAAAACTCAGCCACATACCTTGCTTGGCTCACACCTTGAACCTGGTGGTGCAGTGCTTCCTCAAAAATTATCCGGAGTTAACAGCCCTGCTCCAGAAGGTGCGAAGACTGTGCGCGCACATCCGCCGGTCGCCTGTACACTCCGTTCGTATGCAGAAGCTGCAGCGATTGCTCCACCTTCCCAACCACCGCCTCATTATCGACATTGCAACAAGGTGGAACTCCACCCTGCACATGGTGGAGCGGCTGTGCGAGCAGAGGCAGGCCATAATGCATTTGTGGGAGGATACACGGCCAGGCACTTTGAGAGCAGACATGGAGTTGACAGGTGTGCAGTGGTCGAAGCTGAAAGACCTCTGTAAAGTCCTTCAGTGTTTTGAGGAATGCACATGGCTGGTAAGCGCAGACGACGCCATCCTAAGCATGAGCATCCCACTTATGCGTCTGCTCATGCAAACTTTGACGCACCTTAAGGAGCAGGCGTCTGCAGCCAATGTTGATGAGGAGGAAGAGGAGGAGGGAATCCTTGATGACATTCAGCCATTGTCTGCTCAGGGACCTCTCCTGGACGAGGTGGAGGAAGAAGAGGAGGAGGAGGATGATGATGGGGATGATTACTTAGGGGAGGAGGATGCATCTTGTGGGGCAAGTGAAAATGTTGGCGTGGCAAGGTCTGGTACAGGGTTTGTGCGTGACTGGAGGGATGTGGATTTGCCAGAAAGTGCTCTTCCACCCAGCACTCGCAGTGCATCATTGACACCGGGAACATTGGCCCACATGTCAGATTATGCCTTGCGGATCCTAAAAAGGGACCCCCGCATTGCCAAAATGATGAACAATGACGACTACTGGTTGGCCAGCATCCTGGATCCACGCTATAAAGGCAAATTACAAAACATCATGCCACAGGAGAACCTTGACCTAATATTGGCTAATAAACAAGCAACTCTGGTAAATCGGTTGCTTGAGGCATTCCCAGCACACAGCAGCGGTGATAGTTCTCACACGAGCCGTACGGGCCGGGGGCAGCTTGGCAGAGGTGTTCGTGGTGCACACAGCAGAAGTGGCGTTGGAGACAGGGGTTTCATGACAATGTTGTGGACTGATTTTTCAAATACCGCTCACACAACTGGTAATACTGCATCGATGGAAAGTGACAGGAGACAGCAGTTGTCAACTATGGTTACAAACTACTTTTCCTCCCATATCGATGTTCTCCCACACAGGTCATTCCCCTTTGACTATTGGGCCGCTAAACTGGACACCTGGCCTGAATTGGCACAATATGCCTTACAGGAGCTCGCTTGCCCAGCTGCAAGTGTGCTATCGGAAAGAGTCTTCAGTGCAGCTGGATCAATCCTGACAGAAAAAAGGACCCGTCTGTCAACCCAAAATGTGGATGATCTAACCTTCATTAAAATGAACCACGCATGGGTTTCCAAGGATTTTGTCCCACCTTCCCCTGATGACACATAGGGTGACAGAGAAATGGCTTGCTTTGGTCCACCTCTTCCTGGGACTTAACCTATTTCGCCTTTTGCATCAGCTGAATGTCCAACATCAACATATGCCACTTTCTAAAACTCCCTAACTGTGCTGCCTCCCCCCCATGGCCGGGGTCACCACCTAGCGCACGACACCGTGCGAGTGCCGTTGCCCTGGACAGGTGGGTAGGCCGACTCTTGGGTGCGGGCACTGGCACAGGGTCCCTCATAGTGCAATCAAGTGTCTCTGACGGTGGTGGTGCACACCCGCCGTCAGACACACCGCTGTACTATGAGGGGCCCAGTGCCAGTGCCGACGCCCACGAATGGGCCCCCCTTGCTTGGGCAGGGCCCCAGCATTTGCAATCTTTAACTCTCCCTGCTCCTCTGCTGTGTAATCTGGGCCGTCAAATCCATACTGTGCCTGACACCGTCTGAGCCTGCCTCCTGAGACATATATTTTGAATGTGTACGCTATCCATACATGTTATCTGGGGAAACGGTACCCTTTCTAACCTTTGTGCAATCACGTGCAATCCATACTGGGCCTAACACCGTCTGAGCCTGCCTCCTGAGACATATATGTTGAATGTGTACGTTATCCATACATGTTATCTGGGGATACGGTACCCTTTCTAACCTTTGTGCAATCACGTGCAATCCATACTGTGCCTGACACCGTCTGAGCCTGCCTCCTGAGACATATATTTTGAATGTGTACGCTATCCATACATGTTATCTGGGGAAACGGTACCCTTTCTAACCTTTGTGCAATCACGTGCAATCCATACTGGGCCTAACACCGTCTGAGCCTGCCTCCTGAGACATATATTTTGAATGTGTACGCTATCCATACATGTTATCCGGGGATACGGTACCCTTTCTAACCTTTGTGCAATCACGTGCAATCCATACTGGGCCTAACACCGTCTGAGCCTGCCTCCTGAGACATATATTTTGAATGTGTATGCTATCCATACATGTTATCTGGGGATACGGTACCCTTTCTAACCTTTGTGCAATCACGTGCAATCCATATTGGGCCTGACACCGTCTGAGCCTGCCTCCTGAGACATATATTTTGAATGTGTACGCTATCCATACATGTTATCCGGGGAAACGGTACCCTTTCTAAACTTTGTGCAATCACGTGCAATCCATACTGGGCCTAACACCGTCTGAGCCTGCCTCCTGAGACATTTATTTTGAATGTGTACGCTATCCATACATGTTATCTGGGGATACGGTACTCTTTCTAACCTTTGTGCAATCACGTGCAATCCATACTGGGCCTAACACCGTCTGAGCCTGCCTCCTGAGACATATATTTTGAATGTGTACGCTATCCATACATGTTATCCGGGGATACGGTACCCTTTCTAACCTTTGTGCAATCACGTGCAATCCATACTGGGCCTAACACCGTCTGAGCCTGCCTCCTGAGACATATATTTTGAATGTGTACGCTATCCACACATGTTATCTGGGGATACGGTACCCTTTCTAACCTTTGTGCAATCACGTGCAATCCATACTGGGCCTAACACCGTCTGAGAATGATAGATGGGGCCCACCATACACTGGAACATTCCAAAGGTGGACATCAGACACTGGAGCAGCATTTACAGGGCCCATTATACACTAGAGCATTAGAAATGGGGCCCATTATGTTTGGAGCATTATTTGGGCCCATAAGACAGTAGAGCTTCATCCATGGGGACCAACATATACTGTAGCATTATGTGGAGCTCATCATATACTGTTTCAAACATTATATGGGACCAATGATTCTGTATGGAGAAATAGATGGGCCTCGTCATGAGATGTAAAAAGTGAGGTATTTTTCATTGTACTATACCGCTATTTCTCTGCCGTATCGGAGCATGATGAGTTGTGGTATGTGTTAAAGGGGCGCTCTTTCGCCCAGGGCACATGAAAACCTGGAGCCAGCCCCCCCCCACAGTCTGTAGCCAAATAACCCCCATTTTTCAGTGCGTAACTTGTATCATGAAGTTAATTAAGGTTGACAAGCTTAAGTAAGAAGAATTGATGCTTTTGGCATTCAAATGGGCACTGTTGGTGTGTTTCCTGTCCTCCTCTCACTGCCGACTTTTATTCCCCATTGACTTACATTGGGTTTCGTGTTTCGGGACGACCCCGACTTTTCCCTATAATCGGACGATCTTGCTCGACCCAACTTTTGGAAAAGTCGGGTTTCACGAAACGAAACGCGACCCTAAAAAACCAAAAGTCGCTCAACTCTACCGACCATACATTTTTTTTTTTTTTTTGCATCTATTCCTTTCTGCATCCACTGATTGGGTGGATCAGGGAAATGCTGTAGATATAGTATATCTTGACTTCAGCAAAGCATTTGACAAAGTATCTCACACGATCCTTATTGAAAAAATGACTAAGTATAGAATGGAAAGGCAACTGTTAGGTGGATTCATAACTGGCTTAGTGATCGGACCCAAAGAGTGGTCGTAAATGGCTGCTCATCCAGTTGGAAGAATGTCTCAAGTGGGGTACCACAGGGCTCTGTCATGGACCCTGTATTGTTCAACATCTTTATCAACGATTTAGATGATGGAATTGAGGGTAAAGTAATTAAATTTGCTGATGACACAAAGCTAGGAGGGATAGCTAATACTAGAGAAGATTCAAAAAGATATAAATAAACTGGAGCAGTGGACAGCAACTAACAGAATGGTTTTTAGCAAGGAAAAATGCAAAGTACTACATCTGGGCAATAAAAATGAAAAAAGCATATACAGAATGGGAGGAATAGGGCTAAGCAACAGCACATGTGAAAAAGACTTGGGTATACTAATAGATCACAGACTGAATATGAGTCAACAGTGTGATGCAGCAGCAAAAAAGTCAAATTCAATTCTAGGATGTATTAACAGAAGCATACAGTCTAGATCACGTGAAGTCATTATTTCCCTCTACTCCTCTTTGGTCAGACCTCATCTGGAATACTGTGTCCAGTTTTAGGCGCCACATTTTAAAAAAGACATCAACAAACTGGGGCAAGTTCAAAAAAGAGCGACCAGAATGGTGACCCGTCTGCAAGCCCTGTCTTATGAGGAAAGGTTGCATGATTTGGGAATGTTTAGCTTGCAAAAGAGAAGACTGAGAGGAGACTTAATAGCTGTCTACAAATATCTCAAGGGCTGTCACATTGTAGAAGGATCATCTTTATTCTCATTTGCATAAGGAAAGACTAGAAACAATGGGATGAAACTGAATGGGAGGAGACACAGATTAGATATTAGAAAAACTTTTTTGACAATTAGAGTGATAAATGAGTGGAACAGGCTGCCACGAGAAGTGGTGAGTTCTTCTTCAATAAAAGCCTTCAAACAGAGGCTGGACAGACATCTGTCTGGGATGATTTAGCAAACCCTGTATGTGATTTGTTCCTTACCACTGTTTTTAGATGTTTTTATGTGGTGTTGTCAATAAAAGCTTTTTCTATCCACAAATTACAATTGTGGTGTGCATTCATCATAGTGGTCTTCTTTTTCCTTGTTCTGGTTGTTACTACGTTTGACCATTGAATTGCACCCACATACTTACTCTGTATGATTAGCAGTGCACCAATTTAATATTTTTACATTGTTGGTGGTGAGGTAACACTCAAGGTTGCTTCCTCCGTCCCCTCCTTCCAACCACAGAAAACAGAGAGGGGATCACTATCCTCTTCATCTCCTGTCTGTTTTGCGTCCATCACCTCTTGCTTCTCATCCTTCTCCATTTGTTCCTCGGCTCTGCACCTTCACTAACAGTTTGTCTGGTACCATGAGCCCCCCTCAATCACTGTAATGCACCCTCCCATGGCACCCGATTGTGCCACAAATGTCCGGAACTTTGAGATTTTTTCATCCCTTCTGCATCCTCCTCTGGGACCACCACCTCCTCACACAGACTATTCAAAGTGTTCTCCAGCATGTAGATAACCGGAATAGTGATGCTGATGATGACATCATCAGCACTAACCATCTTAGTAGCCATTGCAAAATGACATACTGCACCAGGGCTTGACGCTGCTGCCACGGTCGTTGAAAACATGTGCAGAGTGAAATTCCACCATGTCAGAATATCCCAAATCAAACGGTTAAATGGAAGGCTGAAAGACCTCTGTAGCTATGCAAGTCAATGACCTGCAGGGTGCGATCGGCGGAAGTAACCACATACTAATTGTGCTTTCTGCAGCAGCGCATCCAGGCTGAGATAGTGGCTAAGAAATTACTGTACCACCAGGTTGTGGATGTGAGCCATGCAAGGCATAAGTACGAGGTTGCCCCGGCATAGGGCCAACACCAGGTTCACACCATTACCACAGCCTTCCCTGCATCCAGGTTAAATGGAGAGAGCCATTGCTCAAACTCAGCCTGGATAGCTGTTCACAACTATTGAGCTGTGTGTCTGCGATCTCCAAGACATAGTTATTTAAACACTGTCTGATTGTAGTCAGCCTTGGCTACTCAGAACGGAGGTGGGTGATTCTCTCTGCATTATTGGAATGCATGTCTCATTAAGGGAGAGGTTGAGGGTGCAGGTGGAGGCCCTAGAGGAGGTGGAGGAGTCAGTATCACTGGAGGAAGTGTTAGATACAGAGGTTTGTCGCACAAGCCTTGGAGGATTCCAAGACTTGTGGAGCAGCCCCTTGACTGCCTGCACCCACAGCTATCAGAGTCACCCAGTACCCAGTTAGCTAGATATAATGCCCCTGCTCATGAAAGGCACCCTGGCAGACATACAGGACCGAGGGCTGGATGCTGTGCTGACAGAGACTGGAGTTGGGTGAACAGGACAAACTGCTGGTCTGTGAGTGAGTTGCAGAAGGAGATGTTATGGTGAATTGAGAAAGATGTGCTGTGCTTTGTGAAACAAAAACAGCAGGCTTGTCCAATTCCGTAACAGCTGATGGAGTCTTACTCAACCGGACTGTATGGGGTAAACAAGTGAAGTTTCTGTGGACGGAGACCTTTGTGAGAACATATGGAAAGGTGAAAGAGGAGGAAGAAGCTAAAGATGTGGTTGGTGAGGCCCGCTAGTCCACAATTTAGCGCAGTGAGATTCCCAGACTATGGTTTGGTGATTGCGCATGTGTCAGTTCATGCATATAGTAGTCCAATCATTGCAATTTTTGCCTCTACTGAGTACTTTTTTGCAAAATTGGCAGAAAATGTGAGTTGGGTTATCCCTTGCAGTCTCAAAAACCTTATCACCACTGTGAACTGCAGACTCGTGACTGGTGCTGGCCACAGCCACGGTTGTGGCTGAGGAAGCAGTGCTTGTTGTGGTTGCATTACTCTGTGTCTGTGTGGAAACCCGCAATGTAACCTCCTCTTCTTCCTCCTTCTCCACCTCCTCTGCTGAGCTACTCAGCTGTGTGCCTCTGGGTTCACACCAACTAGCATCTACAACCTCATCATAATTCTTTCTGTTCTCCCACTCCTTGCCCTGAGAGTCATCCTCTTCCTCTTCCTGCACTGAAATTAATTGCCATTGATGAGGGGCAATACCCCGAAACAGCTGTCTGTGGATGGATACCATGTTTTGGCATAGGTGGTTTCCTTCATTGGAGACTGCCCTTCCCGTGATTATTCCTTCCCAGGGAAAGACCTGGCTAGTCATTGCTTGCATTGAGAAACATGTGATGGTGTCTCGGTGGCTTGTGTTTTGCATGTTTTTACATATTTCCCATAAGGGATGGGGCACTGCTCTAGAATCACTGCGTTGAGAAACATGTGATGGTGTCTCTGCAGTGTTGGATGTTGATCTCCATGAGTTCATTCATCCTCATTTTTCACAGTCTTCTACTAGGCATTGCTCCTACTGGCCAGTTTCCTGCTCCTCACTGATGAGGGGCAATACCCCGAAACAGCTGTCTGTGGATGGATACCATGTTTTGGCATAGGTGGTTTCCTTCATTGGAGACTGCCCTTCCCGTGGTTGTTCCTTCCCGGGGAAAGACCTGGCTAGTCATTGCTTGCATTGAGAAACATGTGATGGTGTCTCCGTGGCTTGTGTTTTGCATGTTTTTACATATTTCCCATAAGGGTTGGGGGCATTGCTCTAGAATCACTGCGTTGAGAAACATGTGATGGTGTCTCCGCAGTGTTGGATGTTGATCTACATGAGTTCATTCATCATCATTTTTCACAGTCTTCTACTAGGCATTGCTCCTACTGGCCAGTTTCCTACTCCACACTGATGAGGGGCAATACCCCAAAACAGCTGTCTGTGGATGGATACCATGTTTTGGCATAGGTGGTTTCCTTCATTGGAGACTGCCCTTCCCTTGGTTGTTCCTTCCCGGGGAAAGACCTGGCTAGTCATTGCTTGCGTTGAGAAACATGTGATGGTGTCTCCGTGGCTTGTGTTTTGCATGTTTTTACATATTTCCCATAAGGGATGGGGGCATTGCTCTAGAATCACTGCGTTGAGAAACATGTGATGGTGTCTCCGCAGTGTTGGATGTTGATCTCCATGAGTTCATTCATCCTCATTTTTCACTGAACTCCAATATATAAGGCCTAACAATTTTGATTCACAAGTGGGGCCTCCTGATTCATCACTGCAAGACAGTTTTAGCCAAAATGATTTGTATTATCAATTGAGGCCTCCTGATTGCAACACAGTTTTAGCACAATCTAGTTTTATGCTGGAAGATCGATTTCTAACTAAATTGTAAGTTTAATTGCAACAGCAGGAACAGCCTCTCTGCGCTGTTACACTGAGAAAATGACACCAGCAAAACAAGATGTCTGCTTCTTATACGGAGAGGGACATGAGACTTTGTGGATGGTTTCTACGCCATGATTGGCTGCCGGAATGTACACACATGAAATTACTACAGAGAAAAAATAAATTAAAAAAGAATTACACTCCGCAGCTCCTCTAACCATGACACACCCCATCCCCTCATAAAACATGTCTCCCACCTCATTATACAGCACCACTGTCCTAGACAAAGTTGATACAAAAGAATTAGTGTGATCATTTAACAATCTTTGACAGAATTTTGCTGACTTTGAGGAAAAATGCTCAGAAAACCAAACACCATTCCGAATGTGCTACGTTCATGCTGAATTTGAGATTGGCGAAAGTTTTCCAGAGAAGTTCGCTTATCTCTAACTGTGAGCAGCTTTACTGCAATTGACTGAATTTGAACAGAATGTACAGATTTTTCTTATATTTCGTGATACTTGTATCAGCAGTCATGACTATAGTTGAGCGAAACAGGTCGGCCAGATTCATAAGTCGCCGACTTATGGCAAAGTCGGGTTTCGCCGACCAAAACTCGACCACAGCATGAAGTCGGCCATGCGGTCGGCAAAACAAGTGCCAAAGTCGGATTTCCCAGAATGCTTGCTCGTGACTTTTTTCAGCCACTGAGCAAGGACGTACACTATGGGCAACGAGATGACATGTGCAGCGTCCGGGGAGAGAGAGAGAGAGTTTTCGCGCACTTTAAAAAAGCGGTCCGGCATGTAGATGTGTTTACTGTCCTCCACTCCCTACCGACTTTGCTTCTCCATTGACTTGCATTGGGTTTCGTGTTTCAGTCGGACTTTCGACTTTTCCCGAAAGTCGGCCGATTTCGTTCGACTCGACTTTTGAGAAAGTCGGATTTCATGAAACCCGACTCGACCCTAAAAAAGGCAAAATCGCTCATCTCTAGTCATGATGACGTTTGTTTGTACAAATTAAACTCTTAAGACTCCCATAGACATTAGACTAATATTAACAAATCAAATCTGTTGATGTTGAAGTGTTTGGCTGACTGTCTAATATATATGGGGTGCCCTTGGCAGATGACTGTTGAGGTAAAATGATCTGACATGTCCAATTTCGTAGTGCTGACTTTTTTTTTCTTTACGACATAAGCCCCACAAGACATGCCTGGCAGTGGCCCTCTCATAAAGAACACAGAATCAGCAAGAACTCCTGTGTTCTGGAGAATTAGGAGAGTTAGCTGTCAGACTAATGATCAACCAACAATTACATAAAGTACAGTATACAGAGAGCTTGAAACAAGCAACTTGGCCTGGCCTTCAGGATGCCTTTTGTTTTTAATTTTCTAATTTCACATTTATAATATTGACATACAGTAAATATATCAGCGCTGTTTTTGAGTTGCATTTTCAATGTCACCACTTTGATGTGCATATACTGTATTGAGATGCATATCTTAAAAAGTGATTGGGATGTATGAAAAGTTTAACAATTCTATCATTGTTTTTTTGGGGGGTTATTTATATATTTACATACATTTCTATAGCAAATTAGGTATTTTACAGTTAACACACAATTCAGATGGCACAGGCACAGCTTCAGAGTTCATGCCATTTCAGCTCCATAATAGCATGGTATAGTGCAAGAACTACTCATCCCTCATGTTTTGGATCTAGTGTGGAAATGGATTAATCTTGGTTTCATCTCTTCCAGAAATCTTTAATTCTGGGCAGGCTATTCTAGATATTTTTCTATCCAAGTGTAATTTGTTTTACTTTTGTTGGTTTGCATCTTGAGATGATAATGGATTGCCCCTCTTGTGCCTTCTGACAGAGACATTTCTCCCTCAAAATTTTCCATGACTTGGATAGATGTTACAAAAGGGCATTTCATTACCAAGGAAATAATTCTGTGACTATCCAGTTGTCTTCCATTTTCTTCCGGTAATTTATGTGTTGCTGGTCTCAGCACCTCATGCCTTTTTATTACGGCTGCACCAATTTGTTGTACAACATATTGAGAGTTCTCATATCGAGGTACCAATTACATCTAAGGCACTTGAAATAATTCCAGAAAATTAATCTTGAGACCGATAAACCAGTGCGCTCATCAACCATACATATATTGTGGATTTTGACATGGGATTAAAGCTGAGAGTCTACATTTCACATATTCTGTATATTGAATTCTTTGTTTTAAATCTGAATTTTTGTATGTGTATATGTGTATGTTAGGCTATGTTCACATACAGGTGATTGTTCCAGCAACATTATGATCTATCTTATTGATTTTCAATAGTGCATTTTATTTTCAATAATCTTTATTGGGTTTTTAAAGAATTTTTATGGGGAAGGGAAGGGGTACAAAAAACAAGGGGATAGGATAGGGAAGAAGAAATTTTCCCTGTAAAGACAGGGAAAGCCCCCGAGTGGGGGATTAGACAGGCTATATACATAACACATCAGAGAACACAGAATTTTTACATATTGACCTCGAATAATACAAAGAGACTTTTAAGTGATCTCAATAGTGCATTTTAAATCTATCCTGATTTCTGCTGTTTAAATCTTGATTTTAATTGCTAACCTGTTCCTCCAGCAGAGATGTGAATAGAGCAATTAACAATCTACTGTTAATATACCGTCTAGGACAGTATTGTCTATACACTATAATGGAAAAATCTGTACACTAAATGTTTGCACTTTCAATACACTGCATGGTTGCATTAACTGGAAACTAAATTTGAAATTGCAGCACTAAATAGCAGCATTAACAATATAATGTACAGTAGCAATATCTGGCCACTGTTAGGTGACATTAGCTGAGTGCTGCAATTTTATTGCATATTTATTCGAAGCATGAAAAATTTACCATGTAGTGCATAACTTTATTGGCTGTTTATTGAACATAAAGTATATAATCAGCATAAAAAAATATTAAAAATCTAAAAGAAAAATGATCATCCAAAGGAGAAGGAATTATTATTTCTAAAACTATGCCAAGGAAAAAAGTAAGGAGAAGTGAGTTGCAGTGAGGGAGAAGAGTAAGGAAGGGCAGCAAAGTGCTTTTTCCCCAAGTGCCACCAGAGTTATTTTTTCAATTAAAGGGAACCTGTCAACATGAATAACGCTGCTAACCTGCAGATATGGGGTTAATCTGCAGGTTTGCAGCGTTAGGCCGGAGTCACACTGGCGAGGAATACGGGAGAGTGAGAGGCGCAAAAAGCACGCATTAGACATGGACCAATGATTTTCTATGGGGTCACTCGCACCAGGCGTATATTTCTCCTCAGTATCCTACGCTCCATGCCACTCGCAGCATGCTGCGATTGTCAGCGTACTACGCCCGTAGTATGCCAATGCAAGCCTATGGGTGCGCAAAAAATACGGATTACACACGGAATACATACGGATGCAGACATGCGCAAAATACGCGACCTCACCTTGCTTACGGATGACCTACGGACCACTATTTAGTGGTCATTCATCCGTATTACGCATGTAAAATACGGAGCGTATTTTGCGCAGGTTAGTGTGACTCCAGCCTTATAATGTTGCCCGGAGCCTGCACGCAGCCAAATGCAGTAGGGAGAAAATTAACTTTATTCTCCACTCCAGCATTCTGTATTCAGTCATCGCGGTGACTTACTTGTTTGCAGTTTTTTAGTTGCCAAATGGAAAATTCCTGAAGTATAGTCAGGTGACTCTAGTTAGCCAGGTCACAGCTTTCGATGCATAAATTTGTTAAAAGGAATTTAGTCGACCTGAATGTACGCACTGGGAGACATTTTACATTCCAGTTCATACTGTATGGTAATTCTTTTCAGCATTTTTTAAGAGCTTTTTCAGGTGGATCTTAATTATATAGTAATTCTTTGGCAGTGGAAATGTTGATTAGCCAGCCTTACAATGCACCAAGTTTATCATGGTGGTGGTTCATGTTGTTTCATAAACCTGGCACATTTTTAGACTATTCACTCTAAGTTGGCACTATTTATTAGTTGCCTTGCATTTGTGGCACTAGCTTGCACCAGAAATTTAGCTTATATTTTGTGCTTGGTGTCAAATGCTAGGTCACATCTCTGTCTGAGGATTCACACCCATTTTCAGAGCAGAGACAGACTGAAAAGCACATAGGAAATATGATATAAATCATGAAAGAATTCAGGCACATAATCCCCCTGTGTTGTGGACTGCAGTACAAATATCCAACAAAAATAATGCTTATGCTGCTTAAAATTTTTATGAGACCAGATCTGATTTGGTTTAAAGGAGCAACCATTTTTGAGGAGTTTCATTGTCTCATTCCAAATGTCGTGAATTTTTAATAAGACATCAATGGGGTTTGTTTTTTTTTTCTTTTTTGGACAACAGGTTTTACTTTTAATAGAATTATTTTGGGTGCGTATAACTTATGCACTGACCATAAGAGCTTACACCCTACCAAAGAGAGACTTAGGCCGGAGTCACACTGGCGAGGAATACGGGTGCGTGAGAGGCGCAAAAAGCACACATTAGACACTGACCAATGATTCTCTATGGGGTCCCTCGCACCAGCCGTATATTTCTCCTCAGTATCCTACGCTCCATGCCAATCGCAGCATGCTGCGATTGTCAGCGTACTACGGCCGTAGTACGCCAATGCAAGTCTATGGGTGCGCAAAAAATACGGATTACACACGGAGCACACATGTGAATTGCGAGAAATACGCACCCGGTGTCTTTTAGCAAAGCCGGCAATTCAGTGCATGATACAGTAAACTCACACTGACTGTTTTAATAAAGAAATGAAAGAATAGATATAGACACATAGAATACATATATATATATATATATATATATATATATATGTATGCATTCTATGTGTCTATATGTATTCTTTCATTTCTTTATTAAAACTGTCATAGGGCTCTATTATATGTCCATTTTGCAAGCCTGCGAGAAAATCTCACCATACGGATGCCATACGGATTACATACGGATGCTGACATGCGCAAAATACGCGACCACACCTTGATTACGGATGACATACGGAGCACTGTTTAGGGGTCTGTCATCCGTATTACGCATGTAAAATACTGACCGTATTTTACGCAGGTTAGTGTGACTCCAGCCTTACCAAGTGACTCTGGAGATGGAAAATGACTGCTGTACAAACTGTGCTCCACTCTGAACCACTGATTTCTGATGTCCCAGGTACTGACCACCACTGTGCAATGTATGATAATCATAAGCTGTGAGGATTCTCCAGTGCCGGCGCTGGGAGTTGGTGATCATGTACAGTGGTGTAACTCAAACAGCAAGAGACCCAAAGCAAAAGCTCTAATGGGTCCCATAGTGAGACTTAGTAAAAAAGTGTAAAAAAAAAAAAAAAAAAAAAAAAGAAAATGTAAAAAAAGTTGTAAAAATACTTTTCAAAATCAAAAAATTATACAAAAATAAAACTATTGAATATTGTACCCATAAAGAAATATTTTTAGGAAGAAAAAAAAAGTAGACATATTTGGTATCGCTGTGTCCGGAACGACTTGCCCTATCAAAATGTCACACTAGTTCACTCCTTCAGTGAACATCATAAAAAATTAAAAAACATGGCAAAAAAAAGCTAAGCTTTATCATCGTACTGCTGAATAAAAAGTGCAATAAAATGTGGTCAAAAAGACGAATGTACATAAAAATGATATAGCTAAAATCATCTTCTTGTCCCGCAAAAACAAGCTGCCATAAAGAAATTAAAAAGTTATAGCTCTCAGACTAAAGCAATCAAAAATAATGTTTTTTCTCTGTAAAATAGATTTTATTGTGTAAAAGCGCCAAAGCATAAAAAAATATAAATGTGGTATCGCTGTAATAGTACTGACCAAAAGAATAAAGCTGCCTTATTAATTTTACTACACATGGATTGGCAGAAAAAACCCTCAAAAAAGAAATTCCTGAATTGTTTCTTTTTTTTCATTCTGCCTCACAAAAATTCAGAATAGAAAGCCATCAAAAAAAGTCATGTGCCCAAAAATGGTACCAATAAAAACATCAACTCGTCATGCAGAAATGTGGAAAAATTCTATGTATCAAAATATGGCAATGCAAAAAGTAGTTTTTGCAAAAAACAGAGATAGTCTGGTATCACTGTTATTTTTTCATTCCTATTACTTTTGGGATATTACTATCACTTGTTTTGCCATCTAGCTTGTTCTATTGTCCTATTGCAAGAGGATTGTGAGCGCCACAGCAGGGGTTTTTTTATACTTTCCTTCATTAAATAAGATTTGATTCAGGTGATCACCTAATCAGAAGCGCATTAAGTAGAATGAGGTGTACTCTGGTTGGAATTCAACTGACACTGGAACTGAATGGCTGTCAGACATGTAGAGAAGCTGATTTTTATAAAACTGTGCAGTGGTCTCTTAATTTTTGCCAGAGCTTTATATAAGTGCTCAGTGTAGCATGCAGGATAAATGTGATCACAAATGTTATACAAAATGTTCCTGACAAAAGTTTCAAATCAATTCACAAAAGAAAGAAGTCCCCACTCACCTCCGTCAACTGACAATGGAAATATAGGAAGCTTCCATGTTACTGGTTGCACAAAAACTCTGGAAACGCTAAATGGTTCCTTGCTCCCCCAAAGAAATTCAGTACATTTTGCATTCTTAAATCCAAATATCCCCTCCTTTCTGAGCACCAGTGTACATAAGCCATATTTAAAGACTATGTGTTTGTAATTTCTGTAGTTATGAGAGCCCACCTAATTTACTGGTGTGTGTATACAGAAGCCTAAGTTGTGCACTACAATGTACTGAGAACTGCATTGGCAGTTTGCAATTTTTACTCAGCAACATATACTGCTGCTTGTTTCTAGAAAACACTCATGGTGTCAAAATTATCACTACACCTGTAGATAAATTTCCAACGAGGTAGAATTTCCAAAATAGGGTCCCTTGAAGGGGGATTCTGCTCTTCTATCACTTAGGGGCTCTGTATATGGAGTCTGCAAACTTATCTAGGAAAATCTGAACTCCAGGAGACAAATAACACTTCTTCCTTTCCTAGTCTCGCCATGTGGCAAAGCAGTACTGTACATAAGGGGTATTGTCACGATTAGAAGAAATTGTGGGACAAAATTTGGTGCCATTTCTACCCTTTTCCCCTTGCGAAAATATAAAATCTGAGGCTAAAACAAAATTTTGCTGAGAAAAAGTAATTATTTTTTCTTCATTACCCGATGGTATACAATTCTGTGACATACCTGTGGTGTTACTATGATCACTGCACCCCTAGATAAATTAATCAAGAAGTGTAGTTTGTAAAAGGCAGTCACTTAAGAGTGGCAGCTCAGGGGCTTTCCCAGTGGGTCATGGCACTCGTAAACCATAAGAGTAAAATCTGCGCTATAATAAGACGCTTCTTCCTTTCTGAGACTTGAACTGTTCCTGAAAGTATTTCCTGATTAAATGTAGGGCATTGGCGCACTCATAAGGAATTTTTACAGCAAACTAAGGTCCATTTTTTACTATTAACTTGTACAAAAATTAAAAACTTGGGGCAAAAACAGCATTTTAGTGATATAAATGTAATTATTTTTTCTTCAGTGCCCAATGGTATACAATTCTATGAGGCACGTGTGTCAACATCATCACTGAACCCCTAAAAAAATTTACTGGGGCGGGTATAATCTCTAAAATGAGGTTGCATATGGGGTGTTTCTACTATCATGGTACCTCAGGTTATCTGCCAATGTGACATGCCATCCTTAAGCTATTTCAGAAAAATCTGAACTCCAATATGGCGCTTCTTCCCTTCTGAGATTGGCACTGTGCCTCAATAGTAGTTTTCAACCACATATGGGGTATCGTTATACTAAGGAGAAATTGCACAACAAATTTTGGCATCCATTTTCTTCTGCTATTTTTCTGAATATGAAAACATTTTTGGCTAAAACATTTCAGTGGGAACATTTTTTCACAGCTCAACATTGTAAAACTTTGTGAAGCAACTTGGAGTTCAAGGTGCTCTCCACACATCTACATAAATTCCTTGAGGTGTCTAGTTTCCAAAATGGGATCACTTATGGTGGGATTTCACTGTCTAGGCACATCAAGGGCTCTCCAAATGTGTCATGACACCCGCAGGAATGACATCACTCCTTCCTTTCTGAGCCCTGCTGTTCACCCAAACTGTAGTTTTCCCCCACAAATGAGGTATCTGTGTACTGAAGAGAAACTGCACAACAAATTTTGGGTTTCATTTTTTCCTTTTACCCTTGTGAAAATAAGAAAATGGGGGCTAAAATAACATTTTGTGGGAAAAATTTGATTTTTTTTTATTTTCACATTTCAACATTATAAACTTCTGTGAAGCACCTGGGGGTTCAAGGTGCTCACCGCACATCTAGATATTTTCCTTGAGGGGTCTAGGTTCCAAAATGATTTCACTTCTGGTAAATTTACACTGTTTAGGCACATCAAGGGCTCTCCAAACACGACAAGATGTCTGCTAATGATCCCAGACAATTTTTGCATTCAAAAATTCAAACGTTGCTCCTTCATTGCTGAACCCTATCGTGTGTCTAAACAGCAGTTTTCCCTGACATATGGGGTATTGACGAACTCAAGAGAAATTACACAATAAATAAAATGGTGCAATTTTTCCTGCTACCCTTGAGAAAATAAAAAAAATAATATTTTAGTGGGAAAAATTAGATTTTTTTAATTTTCAGAGATCAACGTTATAAACTTATGTGAAGCACCTGGGGGTTCAAGGTGCTCACTACACATCTACATTCTTTAGGGGTCTAGGTTCCAAAATAGGATAACTTGTTTTTTGTTTCCACTTTTTAAGCACACCAGTGGCTCTTCAAGCACAAGATGACATCCGCTAATGATTCCAGACAATTTTGCATTCAAAAAGTCAAACAGTGTTCCTTCCCTTCTGAGCCTTGCCATGCGCCCAAACAGTAGTTTTCCTCCATATATGGGGTGTCAGTGTAATTTGTCCTGTTATACTTGTAAGCAATATTGTCAGTATTGTTATTATTTTTGTGGGACAATAGGATTTTTTATTTTCACAACTTAACATTATAAACTTCTTTGAAGCACCTAGGGGTTCGACACATTTGTATACATTTTTTGAGGGATCTAGTTTTAAAATGGTGCCATTTGTGGGAGCTTTCCACTGATTAGGCACACCAAGGGCTCCCCAAATGCGACATAAAGTCCGCTAAGGATTCCCGCCAATTTTGAGTTCAAAAAGTCAAACGGTGCAACTTCCCTTCAGAGTCCTGCCATGCACTCAAAAAGTACTTTTCTCCCACATACGGGGTATCAGCATACTCTGGGGAATACGTACAATTTCTGAGGTCTATTTTCTCCTGTTACTCTTGTAAAAATAAAACATTTGGGGCTAAAAGAACACTTTTGTGGAAAAAATTGGATTATTTTTGTTTTCACGGCTTAATGTTATAAATTTCTGTGAAGCTCCTGGGGGTTCAAGGTGTTCATCATACATCTAGATAAGTTCCTTGAGGGGGTTTAGTTTATAAAATGGGGTCACCTGTTGGGGCTTTCCATTGTTATGCACATCAGGGGCTCTCCAAATGCGACATGGCATCCGCTATTGATTCCAGACAATTTTGCATTCAAAAAGTCAAACGGTGCTCCTTCCCTTCCAAGCCCTGCCGTGTAACCAAACAGTACTTTTTCCCCACATATTGGGTATCTGCATGCTCCGGAGAAATTGCACAACAATTTTTGGGGTCCACTTTCTCCTGTTACCCCTGTGAAAATAAATTCATTTGGTTCTAAATTAAAAAATTTTCTGAAAAAAAGTTAAATTTTCATTTTTTATTCCTTATTGCAAAAATTCCTGTAAAACAACTGAACATTAATAAACTTTTTGAATGTGGTTTTGAGCAGCTTGAGGGGTGCAGTTTTAAGAATGGTGTCAATTTGGGGCATTTCCTGTCATATAGGCCTCTCAAAGTCAGTTCAAATGTGATGTGGTCCCTAAAAAAATGGTTTTGGAAATTTTGTTGGAAAAATTAGAAATTGATGGTCAACTTTTAACCCTTCTATCTTCCTAACAAAAAAAAGATGTTACCAAAATTATGCTAATGTAAAGTAGACATGTGGGAGATTTTACTTATTAACTATTTTATGAGGCATAACTTTCTGGTTTAAGAGCATAAAGTTTTAAAATTGCAACATTTTCAATATTTCTGCAAAATTTCCAATTTTTCACATATAAATGCAAGTGATATAGAATGTTTCCGCTATCATGAATTACAATATGTCGCTAACAAATATTCTCGGAATCAGTGGGATCCGTTGAAGCATTCTAGAGTTATTACCTAATAAAATTACACTGGTCAGAATTGTAAAATTTTGCCTGGTCGGGAAGTTGAAAACAGGCTTGGGGGGTAAAGAGCTTAAAGGGACAGACTGGAATAGTGGGGGAGGGCCTTGACCTTGTGTCCTTACTGTCTACAGAGTAATGTAGGTTGGGGGTTGCAGCAGCTACAATGGTGGTGAGGATGTGACTTATGGCAAACTGTAAGGGTACCGTTACACTTAGCGATGCACCAGCGATCCCGACAACGATATGGATCGCTGGTGCATCGCTAAGTGGTCGCTAGTGAGCTGCCAAACAGGCAGATCTCATCAGCAACATAGCAGTGGTCGGGGGTCACTACTTACCTGTCAGACGCGGCGATCCTGACTTCCTCCCACCTGCGTCCTCATGTCGCTCATCGGCGCCACAGGAAGCCAAGCAGGAAGCGCCCGACGAGAAATGGTCCTGGACGTTCTCACTCGATCAGCAATAATCAGCGGGGGAGCCGGTCGGAGGTAAGTATCACATGTAGCGATATCGCTAGCAATATCGCTGCTGCGTCACAAAATCGGTGACGTTACAGCGATATTGCTAGCGATATCGCTATGTGTAACGGGCCCTTAAGCAATCTTAAACAAATGGGTTTTCAAGTTCCATCTGAAAGTTCAAAAAATGTAATGAATAATTGGACATGATGGGCACAGATTTCCAGAGGACAGGGGATACTTGGCGTAAGTTTTGGAGGCAATTGGTTGAGGAACATACTACTGTGGATGTGAGATGGAGGTCTTAGGGTTGTATGGGTTGTCCAGTTAGAAATGTTATTTTTCATATCCTCCATTGGATCATTTGGAATTAATAGAGAATAATAGTTGCTGAAATAAAAGTTTCTTGCTCTTATCCTGTGTTGCATTTTACTGAATTAATTTCAGTAGTATTTGCTTCTACACTTACTAACTCTTGTAAACGTTTTTGGGATTGGATGATTTTAAAGTTCTATAATTCATGCTAGCAATTCAAATATAAAAAGTAATAATTCCTGCTGGTAGCATTTTGCTTTCTATGTATGAAAGTTTTTTTCTGTGTATATTTTTAAAATCCATAACTTCCAAAAGATGGAGTTGTTACAATTGAAATGCTTAGCTGACTAGTGAGAATGGAGCAGCTGTACATTGTTAATTTTGACAGATCTTGTGATTAATGATGGAAAATTCATCTTGAACAAACTATAGACATCTGTGTAAGAGCTATTTGCAACCCTGATAAATACATCAAATGTTGTATTTACAGACTTCACCACCAGTGAAAAGAGATCACTTAATTTGGAGATCAGGTATATCATCTAAGCTAAAGAATGAGGCTAGTTGTAATATTGTTCCAGACTAATTGTGTATTTTAATATTTTATGTACAGCTACAGAAATGTAAATTGATTTTATGTGCAAACAATACTTGCACAGAGTATAACAGAAAGCAAACGCTATTTGTATTGTATTGATTCTAAAATGTAATTGAAAGCATATGCTGCAGTAAGTATTGTGCAAATATTAAAGTAAGATATGCTTTATTTCTAATGTGGCTTTGTGCGTTGTGCCTATGTCTAAAGTTACTCATGGTTTCTGCAAATAAATTTAACATCTTCATACTCTTAGTTTTATGAATAAGACAAAATCATAATGGTAGACACACAAAGGTGTTTTTCTTATATAATGTGAATATTTTTAAGATAGTATTAAACGGAAAATTCACAATTCTTCACTTTGTTTCCTCATTTTCTATTATACATTTTTCTCCCTTGTTTTCTTAATCGCAACTGAGAATTAAATTAAAAAAAATCATCTCTGTTGCTCAGGAAATCAGCTACTTGCTCTTTATCTTAGAGGTGATCGAATCAATTCATTATGAATGATTCGATAAGTTGAAGTTTATGAAATTTGGAGATACCAGAGGATAGGAACAGTTTGCAATTCAGTTCATGTGAATTGCCAAAGAAATTGTTTGATTTTTAAAAGGTGCATCAGATTGCATCAGTCACAGAAGGCTGACATAACTTCCAGTGCATCTACACAGGATTCTCCATAATTCCAGGTAATAGAGATGAGTGATTTAATTTGAGTGGAATTTAATTATATTTGAATGAACAAAGAGTCTGCATTTTTAAGAATACAGATATTTGTAAATTCTGACTGGCGGACATTTTGCTGAACTGTAGGTCGTTGTCAAAAGTTCGCAAAAAAAAACATTTTCGCCTTACAACTAAAATGTCGAGCCCCTCTCAACTGTTTGCTGTCCTCTGTGCAGTCCTTAGAGCTGTCTCTTTGTTCCTCTGTCGCGCACTGCATCTCACTTTCTATTCACTCTAGGACCAGACTCAGCTGCTAGGCCTCAGAAGTTAAAGCATTTTGCATGTTGTGATATCATGTACATGTAATGCACAGTGACCATTGAGTACTTTGAGTCTTTTAACAGGTCGAAAATGTGACAGAGAAAAGAAGAGGACTAGATAGAGGTCCTTTGGGTGACTCCTTTCTTCTGTCATACCTAATATTTTATATATCATGTGTTATACCATGTGGTACTGGACTGAACCTTGACATGTTCTGACCCTAACATGATTTTCCTGAATAAGAAGTAATTATATACTTTGAAAAGCATTAAAATAAACCACCACCGTACTGTGCCATACTGGGATGCACGTCTCAATTCTGTTGGCAGCGTGGAATTTGTCCACTAACTCCCTTTACAGTCTGATGCCTTTGGTCTGTTCATTCCAGCCAAGTGACGTCCAGCCACAATCAGACCTCAAAGGTTACTGTGCATTGCACATGTGTAGCGACTAGAGTTGAGCGATACCGTCCGATACTTCAAAGTATCGTATCGGATGGTATCGGCCGATCTTTAAAAAAAGTATCGGTATTGCCGATTCCGATACCGGAAGTACCATTCAAGTCTATGGGACTTCCGGTATCGGAATAAGAAAAACCCTTTCCTGCCCTTGTACAGCCTCTCTGGGGTCTGTACGGGCCTTTCGGGGGGCTGTGCCGGCCTGCCAGGGGGTCTGTGCAGGCTCCGGTGGTCTGTGCCGGCCTGCCGGGGGGCTGTGCCGGCCTGCCGGTGGTCTGTGCAGGCTCCGGTGGGCTGTGCCGGCCTGCCGGTGGGCTGTGCCGGCCTGCCGGGGGGCTGTGCCGGCCTGCCGGTGGTCTGTGCAGGCTCCGGTGGGCTGTGCCGGCCTGCCGGGGGGCTGTGCCGGCCTGCCGGGGGGCTGTGCAGGCTCCGGGGGGCTGTGCCGGCCTGCCGGGGGGCTGTGCCGGCCTGCCGGTGGTCTGTGCAGGCTCCGGGGGGCTGTGCCGGCCTGCCGGGGGGCTGTGCCGGCCTGCCGGTGGTCTGTGCAGGCTTCGGGGGTCTGTGCAGGCATCGTCCGATGGGACTACAAGTCCCATCGGGCGATGCCTGCTACCATGACAGTGATTGACACATTAGCCAATGATGGGACAGTAATAGTCCTATCATCCAGCTAATGTGTTGAATGTAAAAAAAAAAAAAAAAAAATTACATGCTACATACATACAACATGCATACTACATACATGCTACATTCATACTACATACTACATACATGCTACATACATGCTACATTCATACTACATAAATACTACATGCAACATACATACTACATATATACTACATACATACTACATATATACTACATGCATGCTACATACATACTGCATGCTACATACATACCACATATATACTACATACATACTACATACATACTACATGCATGCTACATGCTACATACATAACACATATATACTACATGCATGCTACATACATAGTACATGCTACATGCATGCTACATACATACTACATGCTACATACTACATATATACTACATGCATGCTACATACATACTACATGCTACATACTACATATATACTACATGCATGCTACATACATACTACATGCTACATACATACTACATATATACTACATGCATGCTACATACATACTACATGCTACATACATACTACATATATACTACATGCATGCTACATACATACTACATGCTACATACATACTACATATATACTACATGCATGCTACATACATACTACATGCTACATACATACTACATATATACTACATACATACTACATATATACTACATGCATGCTACATACATACTGCATGCTACATACATACCACATATATACTACATACATACTACATACATACTACATGCATGCTACATGCTACATACATAACACATATATACTACATGCATGCTACATACATAGTACATGCTACATGCATGCTACATACATACTACATGCTACATACTACATATATACTACATGCATGCTACATACATACTACATGCTACATACTACATATATACTACATGCATGCTACATACATACTACATGCTACATACATACTACATATATACTACATGCATGCTACATACATACTACATGCTACATACATACTACATATATACTACATGCATGCTACATACATACTACATGCTACATACATACTACATATATACTACATGCATGCTACATACATACTACATGCTACATACATACTACATACATACTACATGCTACATACATACTACATATATACTACATGCATGCTACATACATACTACATGCTACATACATACCACATACATACTACATACATGCTACATGCTACATATATACTACATATATACTACATGCATGCTACATACATACTACATGCTACATACATACTACATATATACTACATACATACTACATACATACTACATGCATGCTACATACATACTACATACATACTACATACATACTACATACATACTACATGCTACATACATTCATACATATATACTACATGCATGCTACATACATACTACATATATACTACATGCATGCTACATACATACTGCATGCTACATGCATGCTACATACATACTACATACATACTACATGCTACATACATACCACATATATACTACATACATACAATACATTCATACAATACATACATAGACATACAGTACATATAACATAGAGTAACATACTTACCAATACTTGTCACATTGTTCCCCGAAGCCATTGTCTTTTCCGGAATAAATATTAACATAACAAACCACAAAAATACTCACCCACGATCCGAAGCAGTCCACGAGTGTGTCCCACGACGATCTTGGGTAGAGAACTGCAGCATCAGCTGATGCTGCCGTTCTCTACGGGCTGCAGGAATCCAATGACGGAAGGTAGGTATCCTTCCGCACTGTATTCCTCCGCCACTTAAAAAAAAAAAAAAAGTCCCTAGTCTCACTTTATGCCATTGCTGTGTGGGAAATTCCACACAGCAATGGCATAAAGTGAGACTAGGGACTTTTTTTTTTTTAAGTGGCGGAGGAATACAGTGCGGAAGGATACCTACCTTCCGTCATTGGATTCCTGCAGCCCGTAGAGAACGGCAGCATCATCTGATGCTGCAGTTCTCTACCCAAGATCGTCGTGGGACACACTCGTGGACTGCTTCGGATCGTGGGTGAGTATTTTTGTGGTTTGTTATGTTAATATTTATTCCGGAAAAGACAATGGCTTCGGGGAACAATGTGACAAGTATTGGTAAGTATGTTACTCTATGTTATATGTACTGTATGTCTATGTATGTATTGTATGAATGTATTGTATGTATGTAGTATATATGTGGTATGTATGTAGCATGTAGTATGTATGTAGTATGTATGTAGCATGCATGTAGCATGCAGTATGTATGTAGCATGCATGTAGTATATATGTAGTATGTATGTAGCATGCATGTAGTATATATGTAGTATGTATGTAGCATGTATGTAGTATGTATGTGGTATGTATGTAGCATGTAGTATGTATGTAGCATGCATGTAGTATGTATGTAGTATGTATGTAGTATGCATGTAGTATGCATGTAGTATGTATGTAGTATGTATGTAGTATATATGTAGTATGTATGTAGCATGTATGTGGTATGTATGTAGCATGTAGTATGTATGTAGCATGTAGTATGTATGTAGCATGCATGTAGTATATATGTAGTATGTAGTATGTATGTAGTATGTATGTAGCATGTAGTATGTATGTAGCATGCATGTAGTATGTATGTAGCATGCATGTAGTATGTATGTAGTATGTATGTAGTATGTATGTAGTATATATGTAGTATGTATGTAGCATGTATGTGGTATGTATGTAGCATGTAGTATGTATGTAGCATGCATGTAGTATATATGTAGTATGTAGTATGTATGTAGTATGTATGTGGTATGTATGTAGCATGTAGTATGTATGTAGCATGCATGTAGTATATATGTAGTATGTAGTATGTATGTAGTATGTATGTGGTATGTATGTAGCATGTAGTATGTATGTAGCATGCATGTAGTATGTATGTAGCATGCATGTAGTATGTATGTAGCATGCATGTAGTATGTATGTAGTATGTATGTAGTATGTATGTAGCATGCAGCATGTATGTAGTATGTATGTAGTATATATGTAGTATGTATGTAGCATGTAGTATGTATGTAGCATGCATGTAGTATGTATGTAGTATTTTTTTTTTTTTAACATTTAACACATTAGCCGGATGATGGGACTACTACTGTCCCATCATTGGCTAATGTGTCAATCACTGTCATGGTAGCAGGCATCGCCAGATGGGACTTGTAGTCCCATCGGACGATGCTTGCACAGACCCCCGGACATCAGCACAGCCCCCCGGCAGGCCGGCACAGCCCCCCGGCAGGCCGGTACAGACCCCCACAGGGTGCACAGCCCCCCGGCAGGCCGGCACAGCCCCCCGGCAGGCCGGTACAGACCCCCACAGGGTGCACAGACCACCGGCAGGCCGGCACAGCCCCCCGGCAGGCCGGTACAGACCCCCACAGGGTGCACAGACCACCGGCAGGCCGGCACAGCCCCCCGGCAGGCCGGTACAGACCCCGGGCAGTCCACACAGCCCCCCGGCAGGCCGGCACAGCCCCCCGGCAGGCCGGCAGAGACCCCCGGAAGGCCCGAAATGACGGCGCATCATGATGCGCACACACCGCGCATCATGATGACGTCAGGCTGTCAATCAACTGAACTTCCGATTCCGATGCCGAATTCCGATATTGAAAAAATATCGGAAGTCGGTATCGGAATTCCGATACAGCAAGTATCGGCCGATACCCGATACTTGCGGTATCGGAATGCTCAACACTAGTAGCGACCTCTTGAAAGTCTAGGAGCACGAGGAGGGAAAAAAAGGCAACTATGAGAACCACATGGGAAGCATCGAGAAGCGGTGGGGCTGGTCAAGTGGGCAGTGAGTGTAAGTTTTCTTTTGTTTTTTTTCTCACAATTTACATTCATTATTTATTAGCGTTACTCCAAATCGTATTTTTGGGAAAATGTATATAATTTGGTGATTTCGATTTTTGTCAGATCCACTCATCTCTTCCTGGTAGCAATCTTATCACATAGTAGAGAACAGTCAAGCTATCATAGCCTGTATAAAAGCCACTTTAGGATACTGAAAGTACATCAGAGCAATGGACAGATACTTTGTACACTAATGTGTTGTATAATTGCCACACTGAAGAAGATGAGAGTAGCAGTCTCTGAATAATACAGATATTCAATTTATATGGGAAAAGAGAGATAGTAGAGGTGGTAGCAGCAGTGTCAGACTCCATGTGATTGATCTCAGCAAGCTTTAATACCACTGTACAGTTTGGATGTTGCAGAGGCAAAACTGCCTCATATACTGTATTAGCATCAAGAGTTCACAGTTAAGGCCAGTGGTGCAATAATGCTTTGGATCTGAACAGTCAATCAAGCAGGAGCACTCCCCAGATACCAGGAATTCAGGGATGGTGCGCTACTGAAAAAGTAAGATGAGAACAACTCACTATTACATAAATATCTTCCAATCCTTAACATACACAGCAAATACCTACTATTATTTCTCCTTCCTATTGTTCTGCAGTTTCTAGAAATTGCCGGATCCTCTCTAACCTAAAATCCATTTGCCTGACCCCCCCTACACTGCTACCTCTCCCTGAAGCACTCTAGAATCCAAATTCTATCTGAAAAAAGCTCCATATCATTTTTTGTCTCTTTACTTCTCACAATATATTCTTCCTGGGTCTTACAGAAACCTTGCTGACAACCTCTGTTACGGTCTTGCCTGCTTTAAAGCATTATGGTTGCCTTCACTTCACCCACACTTCTCGCTGTGGCAATAAACATGATAGAGGAGTGCATTCTATCTGTATCTGCTCTACCAGCAACCTCAAAGTCTTTGGTCTTCAACACCCTCATCTTCACCAGTTTCTATTTCCTATCTAATCTTACAATGTCACCACTTTCACAATCTGACGAAAATGTAGTCACACTCTCAAACCTGTACTCTTCACCTGCCCTCAAGTCCAGTCTCTCTGGCTCTCTTCTTACAGTGTCTTCCATACCCTCACACCACAGAACAGATACATCCAGACTCGCATCAGCTACTGATGCAGTTGCCTCACTCATTCATAGCAGAAGGCAATGAATTAATAGACAATGCTGGCACAATAATGGGACAGTTTCCATCCAAAATTCATAAAAAACTCTATTGTCTACAGCCAAGCCATCGGATACAATCTGTCATGATCCATGCTGGATCATGTCAGATAAGAGCACTGTTAACCTTTTTTTTCCTCTCTCTAGCTTTGTGCTGAGAGACAGTTTTGCCCCCGTTGGCCAGTATGGTCATTGCACTTTGTGCTTAGAGATAGTTTTGCCCCCCGGTGGTGGTTAGTGTAATTGCACGGGAATCACTAACATGTGTGTTTACTCAATAAAGGTGTGTCAGTTGTGCTTACTGACGTTGGTGATATTGTTGGGCTTTTCCAACCTTCCTGGGTGAAGGAGGGAGCTGAGGAGAGTCCAGGGCAGCTCGGTCAGAGTCCTGGAGAGGCAGCTATGGTGTCAGCGAGGAGTTCGTGTAAAGCATGGTGGAGTGGCAGCTATGGTGTCAGTGAAGAATTCTTGCAAAGCTTGGTGGAGCGGCAGCTATGGTGTAGAGCTGCACTCAGTTTCCTGGACTCGGTTACTGAAAAGCTGCACTCAGGTGCTGGACTCGGTTGCTGAAAGCTGCACTCAGGTGCTGGACTCAGTTGCTGGACAGTTGCACTCAGGTGCTGGACTCTGTTGCTCCAAGGCGTCACTCGGTTGCTGGACGCTGTGGCTGAAAGTTGCACCCAGGGGTTGGACATGGTGGGAGGAAGATGCACTCAGGTATTGGACTCTGTTGCCAGGAGCAAGTGCTTCAGAGCAAAGCTAAGTGTTTCCCTGTTTGTCACTTTTCCTCATGTTGGTGTTAGTGCAGTGGTGGGGCCAGTGCCTGCACCACCCAGCTTCCTAGTAAGGAATAGGTGTAGGGTGTGCTAGGGTGACAGGTATCCTGATAGGCGACAGGTGAGGAGCCTGTATAGGGAACGTTAGGAGTGTTAGGGACACTGACTCAGGGGAGTGCAGGAGGTCTCCACGTCCCCCGTTCCCTATCGCAGGGCCCACCGTTGTAAATGTTTCCCTATCCCCTTTGTCTTGTTGTATTAGTTACCGGCCTGCGGGCCGTGTCACACTGGTCAATTACACGTGCCGTGTCCTGTTGTATTAGTTACCGGCCTGCTGGCCGTGTCACACAGGACGGGGCACGTGACACGATCATATATGTTTCAATCCTATAGATGGAGATGAACACCATGGTCACCTCAGAAAAACCTTTTTGAATCAGGGCTACCAACCAAGAACAATTCAAAATCAAATTACAAGAGCCACCAGAATGTCAAGGAATCACCTGCTACATTACAAAGCTAAAGAAGAAAATAATTGGGTATCTCTTGTAATCACCTACAATCTAAATCTGGAAGTGCTAAGGGGAACTGCACGGAAATTACATCCTTTACTACAAAAAGATGCCCGATTACAAGCCATTTTTCCAGACCCCCCCACTACTGTGTTTTAGGCAGCCCGCAAATCTAAGAAGCATCATTGTCAGAAGCTCCCTGTCCTCTCCAACAGCTGCAGGAACCTTTTCTTGCAACCATAAAAATTGTAAAACCTATCCATTTATAATGATCACATACAAGATTCAGATCCCCAACTCACATCAGGACTACAAGATCCCAGGTACTTTCAGCTGCATCACATCTAATGTGGTGTACTCAATTATTTGTACTAAATGTCCATCTGGGGGCCTGTATGTGGGGGAGACAAGGCGAAAACTGAGAACAAGGATGAATTTTCTTTGCCACACAATAAGAGAAGAAAGAATGGATCTACCTGTGGCAAAACATTTTTGTATGCCCGACCACAGCACCATAGACATGAAATTACTTGTTTTGAAAGGTAATTTCAAATCTCAGAGAGACGGAAGGGTCTGGGAGTATAAACTCATGACGACCTTTGACACACTCAGAGCATAAATGAATGTGTCATATGGATTTATGTCTTTTAACATCAGTTAAGGAATTTGCTCTTAAGAACTTGTGAGGGCATCACAACACAGAACCATACCCCAATCAGTGGACAATAAAACATTCACACTCCTTATCTATGAACTGTTCCAATATTTATGGTCAATACTGTCTATCACTCTCCCATAATAGTTCTGCTTCACGTCACTTGTCTTATCTATTAAATTATTTCTGTGCTGTGTGGTGCATAAATATGTGAATCTTCAGATTTTGTATTAGTCAATTAAATTGGTTTCTTGTTTCTGCAAGATTAGGGAGATTTTCAACCCTCCATTGTGGGCCATGCACATATAAGCCGTCTTCAACAGCGTGTCCACATAGACATTACCTGTCTGAACCCTGTTCATATAGGTACTATACACATGATCAGGTTTTTAAATACATCAATTAGGGACTGCTCTGATGGGGTTATCTTGACGTTTGCTAGAACGGCTTAGAATACATTTTTTGCAAAAAAAATCCTATCAACCAAATACCATGTTTTGTTATCTTTTTAATAGCACTTGCTGTTTACTGTTGCTTTTTTACAGCAGAATATTTTTATACGTTTGTTTTACTGTGTTTTTCTGTGTTTCAGTCTTCTGGTGGTGTGAACACTATCTTACAGACTTGTTCACTGTGTGCATGGCCCATGTGTTTGTATTAATTTTTATTAGTCAATTCCTGATGAAGAGACCTGAGTAGTCTCAAAAGCTTGCAATTTGTTACCATCTTTTCAGTTAGCCATTAAAAGGTATCAACTACTCAGGACTCTCAATTCTGAATATTTTTCTACTGGCACACCAGTCACACCCAAAGGCTTTGCTAAGTTTCCTGGGATGCGCAGTGGCATCGGAAGAAAACTCACTTGCAGGAACACTTTACCTCATTCAAGTCAGCAGGAATAATTCGAGACGCTCAAATCTTTTTTTTCTTATAATCCCAAATACTTATTTAACACTTTTAAATCCCTTACCTATTCACCATTGCTCCCTCCATCCTCCCTTTTTTCTGCAGAAGACTTTGCCACACATTTAAAAAATAAGATTGACTAAATCATACAATTCTTTACTGTTCTCTAATAGGGATCACTCAAGTCTCAAGGTGCTCAGATTGCCTGCACATCATTGCTATGCCATAGCCATCTTGGCATTACTGTGATAGGCTGGCTATGTGACATCATCAGAGGTAATAAAAGAATAGGCACCATCCGGCTTGGCACACTGACGCCATTGCACAGCTCTGCGACACTTCTAATAGAGAGTGCATGTCTAGGCCTGTGTGTGCACAGTATAATAAACCAGAAGCCTGTAGTGTTGATACTGGTGCTGAAGCTGAGCCATCATACTAACAGAACTTCTATAGGCTAATTGTTTGCTTTTTCTGTTTGTATCACATACAATCTGCATTTAGCCTAGGGAGGTAGAAAGTCGCAGAAGCAGGGAGAGTGACAGAATTCAGTCAGTTGACATGGACTAGTGCTATGCAATCCACTGGCAAATATAATGCTGCAGCTTTTTTGGGGGGATAAAAACACTGAATATATTTTGATCCATAAAGTTTTTGTTATGCTATATAACAGTCCAAAAAATCATTAAAAAACTTCCCTGGGTTAAATTTCTTACTCATGCTATTCTGTGTTCTGGATATTTACTAGCTGAAGAGCCCGGCGCTGTCCGGGCATAGTAGCTAACTGTGGTTAGTTATAGCAAATTATAGTTATGCTCCATCCCATAGGCCCGTGCCCATATACCCATCATACATATCCTCCATCCCATAGTCGAGTGCCCATATACCCATCCCACATCCTCCATCCCATAGTCGCATGCCCATATACCCATCACACATCCTCCATCCCATAGTCCCATGCCCATATACCCATCATACATATTCACCATCCCATAGTCGAGTGCCCATATACCCATCACACATCCTTCATCTCATAGTCCCATGCCATATACCCATCATACATATCCTCCATCCCATAGTCCCGTACCCATATACCCATCAAACATCTCCGCCATCCCATAGTCCCGTGCCCATATACCCATCATACATATCCTCCATCCCATAGTCCAGTGCCCATATACCCATCACACATCCTCCATCCCATAGTCAACCATTATGACATCATAGTGAGCGGCGGGGCTTGCAACCTATGATGACATCAAATGAGTCCAAAAGAGGTCTAAATATACCGCCCTTTCTCAATACCATAAATACCAAAACCAAAGAAATAAGGCGCATCAAAGATGAAAGTAAATACAATGAATTTTATTAAAGCTCATATAGCATCAACAAAGAGAAGAAACAAACAGGTGTGAACATCACCCAATGGAAAGCATGGATACACATCAATGGGCCACATGAAGGAGCCCCAAAAAATAGTACAAATGTTCAATGGAGTCAATCTACAATAATATCACATAATCCATGTTAGTGAAGGGCTCCAACTATAATCCACTAAAGAATGGAAGCAGGGCAGATAGAGTAAAGTGCCATGTGCATATCTAGGTACATTATGTATAATCATTTACTCTTTGGCATAGATATACCCACAAAAAATTATTGGAAATAAAATACACATACCGTGTATATTACAATGTAAAGAAGGTCACAAAGACCAGCACAGGGTAAATACCCTAAAAGATGTAAACCAAATAGTAATACACGGAGTATGTAATTATAATCATATAATAACAATTTGGTATAACCATACTATTGCACCAATGCCCATATAACTATAAGTCTGAATACTGGCGTGTAATCAGTATGCACCAATTGGTATAACCATACTACTGCACCAATGCCCATATCACTATCAGTCCAAATGCTGGCGTGCAATCAATGTGCACCAATTGGTGGCACCAGTAACAGACCAATATAGTATACAGGCGTCTATAAAATTTAGACACCAGTTATTGCACAATGCCCACTACCAAAGAATGGCCCATAGTCTTACAAATAATCCTTCAGTAAAGTGTCACATGCATACCTGAGGGGTGAAGAGATAAACCCCGACGCGCGTTTCACGTCAGCTTCCTCGGGGGGTTGTGAAGAAGTGGAGAGAAGATGGCCATTTTATAGTCCCAGTCAAAACCTAATGGTACTGCAGTATAGCGGCGCTTCCGGTGCTAGCGCCGAAAACCGGAATCCACGGAGCCAGCGTCCGACGTCACAGGGGCCGGCCAAGCAGCGACGCGTCAGCTGAAGGGCGGGACCCGTGACGCTGAGAGGACGCATGTCCATGGCAACCAGCAAGCGGCCGAGCTCCCGGAAGCGCTCCACGCAGAGAGTAAGCTGAGAATTCGTATACAAATAGATTCATGCATCTAGAGTGCGGTACTTTATCAACATGCATAGTTGTCCCTCAATTTATACTGCAAGATAATAATCACGGAGGAATACCAAGAAAAAGTAACAGACAAATATATAAGTCTGTTGCAGCATGTAGCACCAAAATAAAAAGGTGCCACACGCTGCAACACACAATCCCATGTTCCAGTCTGCATTCGTCACTCCGTACTGCATGGTAATCCCAAAAGAGTATTAAAGAGATATATACACATACATCAGATATATAATATTAATGGCAACATATAGCGCATGTCCAGCTGATCAAACCTCCGACAAAAGACAGAAATAAAAAACGAGAAAGCTCTTCATTCTTTTCATCGTAGATTGAATATCTTCAAGACTGTATTAGATATATGACGTAATGGACATGTCAACCAGCGATCCAATAACATGGAAATAGATGGACTAATGGCCTAAGAAAACTAGAAAAGAGAAATAAGAGTTAAAACAAACCAACAACAATAAAACAATTTATAAAAATGGAGCAAAGCTTAAGACCTCATTGAGGCCTTTGGATCGCACACAATCCACCCTCATAATCCACTTGGCCTCCAACTGACAGAGACTCCTTTTCCAATCACCTCCCCGACCATCCATAAGGACCCTGTCTATCCCCCTAATCCTCAGAAGTTTGGCATCACAAGAGTGTATACTCCTGAAATGTCGAGGTAGAGGTTTCAAGGTTGACAGGTCCGTGACATCGCCCGCCTTAGTAATGTCACGGACATGTTCACGCACTCTGACACGCAGTTGGCGTGAGGTTAGTCCAATGTAGACAAGTCCACAGAGACAAGGAGCGTGGTAGATCACCCCTTCGGTGCCACAGGTGATATGTTGCGTAATTTGAAATTCTCTGGAACCATCCCCAGATGGAAAGGATGAACAACGTTCCAGGTTAGCACATGCTGCACAGTCTCTGCAAGGAAAAAAACCCCACCTAGGACCCTTTGTGCCAAAACTGTCAGGAACAGGTTTCCTATAACAACTATGCACAAGTATGTCTTTCAGATTCTTGGTTCGTCTATATGTGATAGACGGGTAATCCTTCATATATTTTGACAGGGTTGAATCGTTAGTCAATAGTGGCCAGAATTTCTCCAAAGATTGCCTTATCCGCAAATGTTGTTCATTAAAAGTGGAAATAAATCTCACCTGTGTGGAGTTAGGCTTTTCCTTTGCAGAGTATAGCAGATCTCTACGTGCCATACGTGACGCTCTACACCAGCCGTGTTTGATCACACGCCCCGAATAACCACGCTCCTTAAATCGTGTTGCCAAATCCCTTGCCTGTACCGTAAAAGATGCCTCATCAGAGCATATCCTCCTGGTGCGCAGAAATTGTCCCGCCGGGATGCTATTCTTCAAAACCTTCAGATGCGCTGAGGAAGTATGCAACAGGGAATTAACCGCCGTATCCTTCCTATATACCTCAGTGTGCAACAATCCCTTTCAATCTTTAGAAATGCATACATCCAGAAAATCAACTGTTGGGCGACTATATCGATAGGTAAACTTAAGGTTAATGTTGTTATTATTCAATTCCTGCACAAATGAAATAAGATCTTGTTCACTGCCCTGCCAAATGGCAAGAACATCATCTATATATCTAGGCCAAAAAATTATTTTGGAACTCAAAGCGGTGGGATTAGTACAAAAAATGTCCCTCTCCCACAGCCCCAGGAACAAATTAGCATAAGAGGGGGCAAAAGCCGCCCCCATTGCCGTGCCCTGGAGCTGTAGGTAGAGGGTCTCTTTGAAGATGTAGAAGTTATGGGTCAGTGAAAATTCCAGAAGGCACAGCAAAAAAGAGATAAATCCATGATCCATAGTAGTCATGCACAAAAAGGTGTTAACTGCTTGTAACTAGAGTTGAGCGACTTTTGTTTTTTTAGGGTCGAATTTCGTTTCGTGAAACCTGACTTTTCCAAAAGTCGGGTCGAGCAAGATCGGCCGATTATAGGCAAAAGTCGGGGTCGTCCCGAAACACGAAACCCAATGTAAGTCAATGGGGAATAAAAGTCGGCAGTGAGAGGAGGACAGGAAACACACCTACAGTGCCCATTTGAATGCCAAAAGCATTAATTATTATTACTTAAGCTTGTCAACCTTAATTTACTTCATAATACTAGTTACGCACTGAAAAATGGGGGTTATTTGGCTAAAGTTGTGGGGGGTAGGGCTGGCTCCAGATTTTCATGTGCCCTGGGCGAAATAGCACCCCTTTAACACATACCACAACTCATGATGCTCCGATACGGCAGAGAAATAGCGGTATAGTACAATGAAAAATACCTCACTTTTTACATCTCATGACGAGGCCCATCTATTTCTCCATACAGAATCATTGGTCCCATACAATGTTTGAAACAGTATATGATGCGCTCCACATAATGCTACAGTATATGTTGGTCCCCATGGATGAAGCTCCACTGTGTTATGGGCCCAAATAATGCTCCAAACATAATGGGCCCCATTTCTAATGCTCTAGTGTATAATGGGCCCTGTAAATGCTGCTCCAGTGTCTGATGTCCACCTTTGGAATGTTCCAGTGTGTGGTGGGCCCCATCTATCATTCTCCAGAGTATAGTGCTCCCCAAAAATTGCTGTCCCAACATTGAAAACAATGAAATAAGTCTCCTCGCTAGGGAATCCC
Organism: Dendrobates tinctorius; assembly: GCF_039654945.1. Taxonomy (NCBI): domain Eukaryota; kingdom Metazoa; phylum Chordata; class Amphibia; order Anura; family Dendrobatidae; genus Dendrobates; species Dendrobates tinctorius. Next base: position 32,251,549 of record NW_027361676.1, read on the forward strand.
TGTACTAGTCTGGACTCCTCGTCGTCCCCATCTTCCATCTCACTGCATAGTATTTCAACCTTGCAAGTGCTGTGATCCTGAGCAAGCAGGGGGGGCCCACTCATTGGCGACGGCACTGGCACAGGGCCCCTGATAGTACGGTGGTGTGTCTGATGGCGGGTGGGCCGAACCTGCACTTTCATCTGCAGCTTCCTCTTTGTCACCGTGTAATATGGAACTGTATATGGGAAGGGTAACCTGAGTTTCATCAGGGTCAGATTCAGGCCGGGTAGAGTGCGAGGGGAATGTAGTGGTCTGGGTCAATGTACCAGCAGATTCATCGAGCAGTGACTGGGCATCAGTGCACTTGTGTCGCCCCCAGGAGTACGGTCGCCACAGTGGCATTACCTTCCTCCTAGGGAGTGTGATGTCATGCTTGGGAGCAACGAAGGATCTCTCTAGCAGGTTAACTGATTGGGCGGCGTTATTCCCACGAGTCATGACCCTCCAAACAGCGTTCATGAAGGCAAAGTGTTTGTTTTACGTGGGCAGTATGGTTGCAAAGCTGAACATTAAAGGAATGTCCAGAAGGGCACCACCAGGAGTGGAGCCTATGGTTAAATTCAACTCCACCTGGGAAACCTCAACCATGCCAGCTACAGAAAAGATGCACACATTGCAAGCTTAATTCTGGTAACGAACGAGACTCCGTCATGCCCCGCGGTCGGAGTCCGGCTTACTAGAGGGACACGTGAGGCTCTGGCACATGAGATTGGCCAATAACTGGTGTGTCATGCCCTTACATGTCCGTGGCTGCATGTGCGCTACACTGAAAAGGCCAGCGTTTGTCGCTTACAGGTGCAGATAACCCGCTGAACAACGTTAGTGATGGGGATCTGTGATTACAATTATTACCCGCGAACGATGATTTCCCAGTAAGTGCAGGTCAACCGCAGTTCCGGAATTAGGCCTAACCGTCATTCCTGAAAAAATGAAAAACTTACGTGTGCAAACCACAGGTGCTGTAGCTTGCTTAACAGCTCGCCAGCCGTTCTCACGCCCAGTATGGATTACACGTGATTGCACAAAGGTGAGAAAGGGTACCGTATCACCGGATAACATGTATGGATAGCGTACACATTCAAAATATATGTCTATACATCAGGAGGCAGGCTCAGACGGTGTTAGGCATAGTATGGATTGCACGTGATTGCACAAAGGTTAGAAAGGGTACCGTATCCCCGGATAACATGTATGGATAGTGTACACATTCAAAATATATGTCTATACATCAGGAGGCAGGCTCAGACGGTGTTAGGCCCAGTATGGATTGCACGTGATTGCACAAAGGTTAGAAAGGGTACAGTATCCCCGGATAACATGTATGGATAGCGTACACATTCAAAATATATGTCTATACATCAGGAGGCAGGCTCAGATGGTGTTAGGCATAGTATGGATTGCACGTGATTGCACAAAGGTTAGAAAGGGTACCGTATCCCCGGATAACATGTATAGATAGCGTACACATTCAAAATATATGTCTATACATCAGGAGGCAGGCACAGACGGTGTTAGGCCCAGTATGGATTGCACGTGATTGCACAAAGGTTAGAAAGGGTACCGTATCCCCGGATAACATGTATGGATAGCGTACACATTCAAAATATATGTCTATACATCAGGAGGCAGGCTCAGGCGGTGTCAGGCACAGTATGGATTTGACGGCCCAGACTACACAGCGGAGGAGCAGGGAGAGGTAAAGATTGCAAATGCTGGGGCCCTGCCCAAGCAAGGGGGGCCCACTCGTGGGCGTCGGTACTGGCACTGGGCCCCTCATAGTACGGCGGTGTGTCTGACGGCAGGTGTGCACCACCACCGTCAGAGACACTTGATTGCACTATGAGGGACCCTGTGCCAGTGCCCGCGCCCAAGAGTCGGCCTACGGTGTCGTGCGCTAGGTGGTGACCCCGGCCATGGGGGGGAGGCAGCACAGTTAGGGAGTTTTAAAAAGTGGCATATGTTGATGTTGGACATTCAGCTGATGCAAAAGGTGAAATAGGTCAAGTCCCAGGACGAGGAGGACCAAAGCAAGCCATTTTTCTGTCACCCTATGTGTCATCAGGGGAAGGTGGGACAAAATCCTTGGAAACCCATGCGTGGTTCATTTTAATGAAGGTTAGATCATCCACATTTTGGGTTGACAGACGGGTCCTTTTTTCTGTCAGGATTGATCCAGCAGCACTGAAGACTCTTTCCGATAGCACACTTGCAACTGGGCAAGCGAGCTCCTGTAAGGCATATTGTGCCAATTCAGGCCAGGTGTCCAGTTTAGCGGCCCAATAGTCAAAGGGGAATGACCTGTGTGGGAGAACATCGATATGGGAGGAAAAGTAGTTTGTAACCATAGTTGACAACTGCTGTCTCCTGTCACTTTCCATCGATGCAATATTACCAGTTGTGTGAGCGGTACTTGAAAAATCAGTCCACAACATTGTCATGAAACCCCTGTCTCCAACGCCACTTCTGCTGTGTGCACCACGAACACCTCTGCCAAGCTGCCCCCGGCCCGTACGGCTCGTGTGAGAACCATCACCGCTGCTGTGTGCTGGGAATGCCTCAAGCAACCGATTTACCAGAGTTGCTTGTTTATTAGCTAATATTAGGTCAAGGTTGTCCTGTGGCATGATGTTTTGTAATTTGCCTTTATAGCGTGGATCCAGGATGCTGGCCAACCAGTAGTCGTCATCGTTCATCATTTTGGCAATGCGGGGGTCCCTTTTTAGGATCTGCAAGGCATAATCTGACATGTGGGCCAATGTTCCCGGTGTCAATGATGCACTGCGAGTGCTGGGTGGAGGAGCACTTTCTGGAAAATCCACATCCCTCCAGTCACGCACAAACCCTGTACCAGACCTTGGCACGCCAACATTTTCACTTGCCCCACGAGATGCATCCTCCTCCCCTAAGTAATCCTCCCCATCATCCTCCTCCTCCTCCTCTTCTTCCTCCACCTCGTCCAGGAGAGGTCCCTGAGCAGACAATGGCTGAATGTCATCAAGGATTCCCTCCTCCTCTTCCTCCTCATCAACATTGGCTGCAGAAGCCTGCTCCTTAAGGTGCGTCAAAGTTTGCATGAGCAGACGCATAAGTTGGATGCTCATGCTTAGGATGGCGTCGTCTGCGCTTACCAGCCGTGTGCATTCCTCAAAACACTGAAGGACTTTACAGAGGTCTTTCAGCTTCGACCACTGCACACCTGTCAACTCCATGTCTGCTCTCAAAGTGCCTGGCCGTGTATCCTCCCACAAATGCATTATGGCCTGCCTCTGCTCGCACAGCCGCTCCACCATGTGCAGGGTGGAGTTCCACCTTGTTGCAATGTCGATAATGAGGCGGTGGTTGGGAAGGTGGAGCAATCGCTGCAGCTTCTGCATACGAACGGAGTGTACAGGCGACCGGCGGATGTGCGCGCACAGTCTTCACACTTTCTGGAGCAGGGCTGTTAACTCTGGATAATTTTTGAGGAAGCACTGTACCACCAGGTTCAAGGTGTGAGCCAAGCAAGGTATGTGGCTGAGTTTTGAAAGGGCTATGGCTGCCACAAAATTAAGGCCGTTATCACTAACTACCTTGCCTGCCTCAAGATGTACACTGCCCAGCCATGACTCAGTTTGTCGCTTCAAGTACTCGGCCAGCACCTCGGCGGTGTGTCTGTCGCCCAAACACATCATCTGCAACACAGCCTGCTGACACTTTCCACTAGCTGCTCGATAGGGGGACACCTCGTGTGCAACAGTGGCAGCTGCAGATGGAGTGCTCGTACAACTGCGCTCTGTGGACGAGCTTTCGCTTCTGGAGGAGGAGGGTCGAACGCCTACAGCCAACTGTTTCCTGTACCGTGGGCTAGGCAGCACTGTCCCACCACCGCTGTCCCCTGTGGACCCTGCATCCACCACATTAACTCAGTGCGCAGTGATGGACACGTAACGGCCCTGGCCATGCCGACTGGACCATGCATCAGTTGTGAGGTGCACCTTTCCGCTCACTGACTGCTTGAGTGCATGGACAATGCAGTCTTTCACATGATGGTGGAGGGCTGGGATGGCTTTGCGAGAGAAGAAGTGGTGACTGGGTAGGTCATAGCGTGGTACTGCATAGGCCATGAGTTCGCGGAAAGCTGCGCTTTCCACCAACCCAAAGGGCATCATCTCAAACGAGATTAGTTTGGCAATGTGGGCGTTCATACCCAGTGTACGCGGATGAGAGACTGAGTACTTTCTTGACCTACTCATAGTGTCTGGGAGGGTGTGCTGGACTTGAGAGCTGCATATGGTGGAAGTAGCGGTGGACAGGGCGGACTGAGAGTGGGTTGATGATGGTGATGGAGTTGGTGTTCTTTCTGATGGCCTAGAATCAGTCTTTCGTTGATATAACAGTGGGATTCCCTGACTGCTGTGGCCTTGCAACGACACCTCAACATTTGCTGCTGTGCTAACCGGTGGGCTTACAGTGGGGGAAACAATGTAGCGTTGCGGACTACCTTCGTTGTGATCAGTTGCACATGAGGTTTGGCGTTGTGTCCACGCTTGCAAGTGCATGGTGGTTAAATGTCTAAGCATGCAACTGGTATTCAAATTTTTCAGATTTTTCCCTCGGCTAAAGGTCTTTGCGCACTTCTTACAGATAACCTTGGCCTGATCATGAGGATTTTGTTCAAAAAAGTGCCACACTGCACTCTTCCTACTTTGGCAGACATTTTGCGGCCTAGCACGCTGTGATCTTTTGACACTCTGGACAAGCTGTCCAGCAACTCTTTTGATTTTTGGAACCTGTCTTTGGAGTGCTCCAGGCCTGCCAGATAACAGCTGATGCGATGTCGATGTCTGCTGTGGATGCTCCTCATCTGAGCTATTGTAAGCAGCACCCTTTTCCCCCAATGGATGCCAATCTGGGTCAACAACTGGGTCATCCATCACCTCCTCTTCAATGTCATGTGCACCTTCCTCTGTGTCACCGTGTATGGTGGTATAGTGTGCGGGAAGGGGAACCTGAGTCTCATCAGGGTCAGAATCTGGTTCTGTACACTGCGAGGACAATGTAGTGCTCTGAGTGAATGTACCAGCAGAATCATCCATCAGCGGCTGTGCATCAGTGCACACCATGTCAGATTCATCTTGGCCTGGGTAATTCACCATTTCACTTGATAATCCAGGCATGGTATGTGAAAACAGCTCCATGGAGTAATCAGTAGTATGGCCTGCGTCATCCTTCAATCTTGGTTGGGGTGAAGGACACAAGGAAAGGTGTGGTTCATGAACATGAGCCTCCAATGACGACTCAGTGCTTTTACTTTTTACAACTGAAGAAGAGGAGGCGATAGAGCTGGAGGCAGCAATGTAAGACAAAACTTTTTCCTGATGCTCTGGCTTTAAAAGCGGTTTGCCAACTCCTAGAAAACTAAGCGTTCGAAGCCTTATGGAGCCAGACGATGACGCAGGCTCAACACCTCCTGCATTCGGTCCTATTTTGCTCTTGCCACTACCATCAGATCCACCACCAACACCATCATTACCAGCAGCCAACCCCCGCCCATTTCCACGGCCTCTTCCACCAGACTTCCTCATTTTTTGTAGAAATGTAGACAAAATCCAACAAACTATATAGTAATGTAAAACAAGGTACAAGGTGTCTATAGGACAGGGGAGATTTTGAATTTCTGCACACACTAGTGGACACTGGACACTTTTGGATTGTGTGAGGCCCACTGAATATCTGAGCGCTATGTCACAGGCTCGATGGCACAGCTGTGACAAAAGTGACGAGAGGATAAGGGAGATTTTGAATTTCTGCAGACACTTGTGGACACTGGACACTTTTGGATTGTGTGAGGCCCACTGATATCTGAGCGCTATGTCACAGGCTCGATGGCACAGCTGTGACAAAAGTGACTAGAGAATAAGGGAGATTTTGAATTTCTGTAGACACTTGTGGACACTGGACACTTTTGGATTGTGTGAGGCCCACTGATATCTGAGCGCTATGTCACAGGCTCGATGGCACAGCTGTGATAAAAGTGACGAGAAGATAAGGGAGATTGGATTGCTTTTAAAAAAGCAGTTTGCAGAGCAGTGGGTAAACAGCAATGCAGCGGTCAGGAAGCCTTAGAAGGCAGCCCAACAACCAACACCACTGATACACCACAATATAGCCTCCCCTTGCACTGCACACACAGTGACTGGTGTGTTGTACAGGCACAATTGCTAGCAGCAGAAGCAGTTTTTTTTTCTTCTTCCCTGCCTAACGCTCTCCCTACAGAATCAGCAGCAACCTCTCCCTATGCTAAGATCGGCAGAAGTAAGATGGCGGTCGGCGTGCACGCCCTTTTATACCCCCTGTGACGCCCACCAAAGCAAGCCAATCACTTGCATGCCCTTCTGAAAGATGGTGGTGACCCGTGCCTATGTCATCACGTTGCCCACAGTGTCCGTGGATCCTGATTGGCTGAAAAAGAGCGCAAAACAAACTTTTGAAACGCGACTTTGGCGCATAAGTCGCCGACCTCGTGGCCGACCTCCTCCTAGGGTCGGGTTTTGTTTCATGAAACCCGACTTTGCCAAAAGTCGGCGACTTTTGAAATTTTTCGACCCGTTTCGCTCAACTCTACTTGTAACCTATCCTGATGTCTAATAGAAGTATATAATGCTTCTATATCTAGGGTGACAAGCCACATATCCTCTTCCAGATTCACATGTTCCAACTTTCTAAGCACATCTCCATTATCCTTTAAATATGATGGCAAATTTTCGACACTAGGTCTTAAATAAAAATCCAAAAATGTACCTATCATTTCATTAAGGCCACCATTCCCCGACACTATCGGCCGCCCAGGAGGAGACACCAAATCCTTATGCACCTTCGGGAGTAGATACAAACACGGAGTTCGTGGAGATATTGGAATCAGGCCCTCTTTAGTTTCTCTAGATATAAGGCCATGTTGGAAAGCATCCTCCAAGATGTCACATAATTCTGCCTGAAAAACAGATGTGGGGTTAAAGGAAAGTCTTCGGTAGCAATCACCATCTTTAAGTTGTCTCATTGCCTCTCTCTCATACAGCGTGGTGGGCCAAACCACCAGATTGCCCCCTTTATCCGCTGGTTTTATTACGACTCCCTTAAGTGACTTCAGTTCCTTCAGGGCTCGCCTTTGTTCCCCTGTCAAATTATCATGTTGGAGTCTTGTGTGGATTCTCTTAAATTCCTCTGATACCAGTTTGACAAATAATTCAATGTTCGCATACATGTTCAGAGGAGGAAATTTTTTAGTCTTGGGCACCACAAACTTACCCCGAAGCGGTTCATCATCTTCTCCCATATTCTCATCCGCCAATTGCTCCAAATCCCTTATAGCTTCCAATTCCCTGGGTGTCCACCCATCGTCGTCCGTATTCTTCTCATGGATTTTCTTTAATATGAGCTTACGTGCAAAAAGATGCAAGTCTTTTATTGCTGTAAATACATCAAACGGCGTTGAGGGAGAAAAAGTAAGACCCAATCCTAAAACCTCAATCTGCATTTCAGTCAACACAATATCAGAGAGATTGATAACCTGAGGCATAGGGCTGGTTAATACCTGTGTTGGAGTTCGTTTGTTCCCAGAATTCTTTTTGTTGTTATGTCCCCTATATCTTCCCCTAGTAAGGGGATATCTGCCTTGTGTGTTACTTGTCGAGGCATCTTCAACCGAGGACAAAGACGACATAGAGGAGGCACGATGTGTGGCTGTAATTTTATGCCACCTATAGACAGCATTATTTTTATAGTCCAAGAGATCTCTAGAAAATTTTTTGACTTTCGCTTCCTGAACCTCCTTTTCCCAGATTTGAAACTGTTTTTCAACCTCAGTTTTAAATTGATCCATATTGGAGGCAGACAGATCTTCTACAAGCTTCTTTTTAGTAGTCTCAATGTCATTTTCAAGACTTTCTTGACTCTTCTTATTGATCCCAATAAGTAATTCAATTAATGATCGAGAACATGTATTGCATGTCTCTTCCCACCTATTACGAAAAAAAGAATCTTCAACCGGAAAGGAGGGTACAATCCTCACCCGAAGGCCTCTAGGAATCATGTTTTTGGCCAAGTAACTCTCAAGCGACGCCTTGTTCCACCAAACACGTAGGCGTCTCCTGAGTAAAAGTTTATAAGAGCTTTTAAGCTCCACAATAGATCCACTTTCAACAACACCACCTGGTGCAGCTTCTCCTTTAAAAATTGAGTCCACATTAGAAAGCCAGTATTGTTCCCGTGCCTTAAAGTCCATGACCTATATGTTGGAAACCAACAAACAATAAATGAATCCAAAAGAGGTCTAAATATACCGCCCTTTCTCAATACCATAAATACCAAAACCAAAGAAATAAGGCGCATCAAAGATGAAAGTAAATACAATGAATTTTATTAAAGCTCATATAGCATCAACAAAGAGAAGAAACAAACAGGTGTGAACATCACCCAATGGAAAGCATGGATACACATCAATGGGCCACATGAAGGAGCCCCAAAAAATAGTACAAATGTTTAATGGAGTCATTCTACAATAATATCACATAATCCATGTTAGTGAAGGGCTCCAACTATAATCCACTAAAGAATGGAAGCAGGGCAGATAGAGTAAAGTGCCATGTGCATATCTAGGTACATTATGTATAATCATTTACTCTTTGGCATAGATATACCCACAAAAAGTTCTTGGAAATAAAATACACATACCGTGTATATTACAATGTAAAGAAGGTCACAAAGACCAGCACAGGGTAAATACCCTAAAAGATGTAAACCAAATAGTAATACACGGAGTATGTAATTATAATCATATAATAACAATTTGGTATAACCATACTATTGCACCAATGCCCATATAACTATAAGTCTGAATACTGGCGCGTAATCAGTATGCGCCAATTGGTATAACCATACTACTGCACCAATGCCCATATCACTGTCAGTCCAAATGCTGGCGTGCAATCAATGTGCACCAATTGGTGGCGCCAGTAACAGACGAATATAGTATACAGGCATCTATAAAATTTAGACACCAGTTATTGCACAATGCCCACTACCAAAGAATGGCCCATAGTCTTACAAATAATCCTTCAGTAAAGTGTCACATGCATACCTGAGGGGTGAAGAGATAAACCCCGACGCGCGTTTCGCGTCAGCTTCCTCGGGGGATTGTGAAGAAGTGGAGAGAAGATGGCCATTTTATAGTCCCAGTCAAAACCTAATGGTACTGCAGTATAGCGGCGCTTCCGGTGCTAGCGCCGAAAACCGGAAGCCACGGAGCCAGCGTCCGACGTCACAGGGGCCGGCCAAGCAGCGACGCGTCAGCTGAAGGGCGGGACCCGTGACGCTGAGAGGATGCATGTCCATGGCAACCAGCAAGCGGCCGAGCTCCCGGAAGCGCTCCAAGCAGAGAGTAAGCTGAGAATTCGTATACAAATAGATTCATGCATCTAGAGTGCGGTACTGCTCCATGGCTTCCGGTTTTCGGCGCTAGCACCGGAAGCGCCGCTATACTGCAGTACCATTAGGTTTTGACTGGGACTATAAAATGGCCATCTTCTCTCCACTTCTTCACAACCCCCCGAGGAAGCTGACGTGAAACGCGTGTCTGGGTTTATCTCTTCACCCCTCAGGTATGCATGTGACACTTTACTGAAGGATTATTTGTAAGACTATGGGCCATTCTTTGGTAGTGGGCATTGTGCAATAACTGGTGTCTAAATTTTATAGACACCTGTATACTATATTGGTCTGTTACTGGCGCCACCAATTGGTGCACATTGATTGCACGCCAGCATTTGGACTGATAGTGATATGGGCATTGGTGCAGTAGTATGGTTATACCAATTGGTGCATACTGATTACACGCCAGTATTCAGACTTATAGTTATATGGGCATTGGTGCAATAGTATGGTTATACCAAATTGTTATTATATGATTATAATTACATACTCCGTGTATTACTATTTGGTTTACATCTTTTAGGGTATTTACCCTGTGCTGGTCTTTGTGACCTTCTTTACATTGTAATATACACGGTATGTGTATTTTATTTCCAATAGTTTTTTGTGGGTATATCTATGCCAAAGAGTAAATGATTATACATAATGTACCTAGATATGCACATGGCACTTTACTCTATCTGCCCTGCTTCCATTCTTTAGTGGATTATAGTTGGAGCCCTTCACTAACATGGATTATGTGATATTATTGTAGATTGACGCCATTGAACATTTGTACTATTTTTTGGGGCTCCTTCATGTGGCCCATTGATGTGTATCCATGCTTTCCATTGGGTGATGTTCACACCTGTTTGTTTCTTCTCTTTGTTGATGCTATATGAGCTTTAATAAAATTCATTGTATTTACTTTCATCTTTGATGCGCCTTATTTCTTTGGTTTTGGTATCTATGATGACATCAGCATCGCCATGGCAACCATTATGACATCATAATGAGGGGCGGGGCTTGATACATACACACTTTTCCCCATTATGTAGATAGGGGCAAAATTGTTTCGTGAATTGGAACGTGCGGGGTTAAAATTTCGCCTCACAACATAGCCTAGGACACTCTCGGGGTCCAGACGTGTGACTGTGCCAAATTTTGTGGCTGTTGCTGCGACGGTGCGGATGCCAATCCCGGACATACACACATACACACATTTGAGCTTTATATATATATATATATATATATATATATATATATATATATACATACATACTGCTCAAAGAAATAATGGGCACATAAACAGCCAAAAACTCCAAAAAAATTTAAAAAAATTTGCTGGGTTAAATTTGTCACCCATAAAGTATTCCGTGGTCTAGGGGACATATCCTGTGACTGTGATCTATAAAACTGAAAAAAAGTGTTAGCATTAAAATTTTTTGCACTCTTTGATATCTAGCGCTCCAAAAAAGCTTTAAAATTATCAGCATTACATTTCTCACTCATAGACTCCTTGGTCTGGGATCAATTTCTGTGAAGTTATCTAACACGACAAAAAAAGGTTAAAAAATATTGGCTGAATTACATTTCTCATCCATACACTATTCCACAGTCTTAGGGACATTTACTGTGATCTATAAAACTTAAAAAAAGCATTCAAACATGTTGCTGTCTTAAATTTCTCAGTCATACAGTTTCATATGTTCTGTGATTTTTGTGATCTTTAAAATTGAGAAAAAAAGTTTAAAACATTTGTAGGGTTACATTTTTCAGCAATACAGTATTACATGGTCTTGGGTACATTTCTGTGATTTATAATACTCAAAAAAAGGAATAAAATTTTTGACTGTATTCAATTAGTCATCCATACAGTGTAGCATGCTTAGTGGGTGACAAAAATGGCAGCTGCTTGCAAGACTCCCAAGGGAGTGACCTGAGGAATATCGGAGCCAGAGGAAGCTGGCGTAACAGCAGAGGTGGCAGGACCCTGTGTTGATGATCGGTCTGATATCTCATATGCACTATATCCAATATGCACCAAGGCATGACCCCAGGCTGTATCCTTTACAGCTCGGGTTCTTGCAGACTGCAGATGGGAGAGTCAGGATTCAGGAACTGGTGAGTGGACTGTGGAGCCTAGGCTGGTCAATAGAAGCAAGGATGCAAGCCAGAACCAGGTTTGGTCAAATGTTATCGGGACCACTAGTTGTAAGGTACTGAGAGTTGGCATTCTGGGGATGCTAGTTAATTATGACCATCAGTGGAGAAGGGGTTCAATTAAAGAGTTTGTTACCCGCCATCACATCTTGTTCAACCGTTGGGCAGTAGAGACAGAACACTTGCCTCAAATGCTGCAAGAGCTGATGGCTGAAATTAGGTTTGCGCTCCTCAAAATGGAGGGTCGCCATCGCTGGTATGCAGTGGGTGTAATCCCAGGAGGAAGAGAGCATGATGAACCCTTTAGAGAAATCAGCTGGCCTTGGAGAGGCTCCTTGAAGCAGCTCAAGACAGAGCCACTAACAACCCTAAGAAATCGTACTGTCCTGGGGGTTCCCCACATCCTATGCGTGAGCAGTCGATGGTGCAGGTGACAAAGGGGGCTGTTGCCCATTTCTACAGTTAGGTCCATATATATATTTGGACACAGACAACTTTCTTCTCATTTTGGTTCTAGACATTACCACAATGAATTTTAAACAAAACAATTCAGATGCAGTTGAAGTTCAAACTTTCAGCTTTCATTTGAGGGTATCCACATTAAAATTGGATGAAGGGTTTAGGAGTTTCAGCTCCTTAACATGTGCCACCCTGTTTTTAAAGGGACCAAAAGTAATTGGACAGATTAAATAATTGTAAATAAAATGTTCATATCTAGTACTTGGTTGAAAACCCTTTGTTGGCAATGACTGCCTGAAGTCTTGAACTCATGGACATCACCAGAAGCTGTGTTGCCTCCTTTTTGATACTCTGCCAGGCCTTCACTGAGGTGGTTTTCAGTTGCTGTTTGTTTGTGGGCCTTTCTGTCTGAAGTTTAGTCTTTAAAAAGTGAAATGCATGCTCAATTGGGTTGAGATCAGGTGACTGACTTGGCCATTCAAGAATATTCCACTTCTTTGCTTTAATAAACTCCTGGGTTGCTTTGGCTTTATGTTTTGGGTCATTGTCCATCTGTAGTATGAAATGATGACCAATCAGTTTGGGTGCATTTGGTTGGATCTGAGCACACAGTATGGCTCTGAATACCTCAGAATTCATTTGGCTGCTTCTGTCCTGTGTCACATCAATAAACACTAGTGAGCCAGTGCCACTGGCAGCCATGCATGCCCAAGCCATCACACTGCCTCCGTCTGTTTTACAGATGCTGTGGTATGCTTTGGATCATGAGCTGTACCACGCCTTCACCATACTTTTCTCTTTCCATCATTCTGGTAGAGGTTGATCTTGGTTTCATCTGTCCAAAGAATGTTCTTCCAGAACTGTGCTGGCTTTGATAGATGTTTTTTAGCAAAATCCAGTCTAGCCTTTTGATTCTTGATGCTTATGAGTGGCTTGCACCATGCAGTGAACCCTCTGTATTTACTTTCATGCAGTCTTCTCTTTATGGTAGATTTGGATATTGATACGCCTACCTCCTGGAGAGTGTTGTTCACTTGGTTGGCTCTTGTGAAGGGGTTTCTCTTCACCATGGAGATTATTCTGCCATCATCCACCATGGTTGTCTTCCGTGGGCGCCCAAGTCTTTTTGCATTGATGAGTTCACCAGTGCTTTCTTTCTTTCTCAGGATGTACCATACTGTATATGTCAGGGACTCGGCACTACCTGAAGCCAGGTCAGCCCACGTACCTGGAAATCTGGGCTCCAGGAAGCAGGTGAAGGAAGCCCCCCAAACTCAAGAGGAAGGAGAAGTGGACACCTGAAAAGGTTTACTGTATTGTCCATCTGATCATTTTTTACCGACTTACAGCACTGAAATATCATCTCCCAAGATCTTGATGCTGAGATCCCCATCTGTGCATGCACCGCTCCCCAGCAGCCATTTTTCCGGAGTTCGCACAGGAAACCACGGAACTGCGAGTGCTCTGGCCTTTCACAAAATGTTAGCAGAGCCCACCGCAGCACTGGAGATGCCCGCAGCCGCACCGCTAGAGACCCCAGCAGCACCGCCGGACACCCCAGCAGCACCGCTGGGCACCCCCTCATCCCAGCCTGCAGCAACGGTACAGGTAAGGTATATACGCATTATAAGATGCACCCAAATTTCCCCCCAAAATTTTGGGAACAAAGTGCGTCTTATAATCCGTAAAATACGGTACTCATCCATTAATGAGTGTTTTATATTATGTGCCTTCTTTCACATTTTGGTGGTATATAACAGTACAAAAAACTTAAAAATTTTTGCTTGGTTACATTTCTTACCCATACACTATTCTGTGGTTATATTGCTCATCTATAGACTATTTCATGGTCTGGATATTATTTTGTTACTATATAAGCCTCAAAAACATATTAGAAAATTTATCAATATTATATTGATCACTCATAGACTATTCCGTGGTCTGGAGTACATTTTGTTGGTATATAAAAAATGTGTTCAAAAATGTATTGGTATTATATTGCTCAGCTATAGTCTTTTAGGCTGTGTGCACAAGTTGCAGATTTGGTGCTTTTCTGTCTTGTTTTTTCTGTGCGGATTTGTCACAAAATCTGATGTCAGCAAAGTGAATGAGAACTCTAAAGTGTTATGCGCACATTAAGTATTTTTGCCTTCCAGATTTGGTGCAGAAAATAATCTACTGCATGTCAATTCTCTGTGCATTTACTGTATATCCTGCATTTTTCACCATTGACTTCACTCAAATCAATTTAAACGCACCAAAAACATCACAAAAACACACCAAAAAGCAAGTTTTGCAGCCGCATTTTTCCTGCTAAAAGATGCAGAAATTTTACTCATTTAGTGCACATATCCTTATTGATTATTATATTGCTCACCCATAGACTTTTCCGTGATCTGGAGTACACTTTGGTGGTTTATAACCCTCAGAAAACTTCTTCAAAAACTTATTGGTATTATAATACTTATCAATACGGTATTACATCTTCTTAGGTACAGTTTGTTGCTATATAAGCCTCAAAAAACTTGTTCAAAAATGTATCTGTATTATATTGCTGACTCATAGACTTTTATATATTCTTTGGTAGATTTCATTGCTATATAAGCCTCAAAAATATGTTCAAAATTTTAGGCTGGGTGCACACATTGCAGATTTGGAGCATTTTTTTTTCACACTTTTTCAGCTCAGATTTGTCACAAAACCTGATGCCAGCAAAATAAATGAGAACCCTAAAGTGTCAGCACACGTTGAGTATTTTTGACTTGCAGCTTTGGTGCAGAAAATAATCTGCAGCATGTCAATTCTCTTTTCCTTTTTTTGTCCTGACTTTACTTCAATCAACCAAAAAGGTGGCAAAAATGCACCAAAAACGAGTGTTTTTGCTGCTGCGCTTTTCCTGCCAAGAGATGCAAAAATTTTACTCAACGTGTACACATACCCTTACTGGTAATATATTGCACCCCCATAGACTATTCCATGGTCTGGAGTACATTTCTTTGATATATACCCCTCAAAAGTACATAGCCTTTATGCGTGTAGGAATACTAACATGTGACAATTTGTACAGAATGTGTATGAGGCCCTCCTTTATTTCTAATACACGGTGTATCTGAGTTCCTAATTTTTGGCATTTCTTGCTTCTGTCATAAATTAAATAGAAATGACCTATTTTTTAATTAAAAAAATCAATTTATGTTTACCTAAACTATACTTTTTTAAATCCTTTTTACATTTTTCCCTATTTACAAGTCATTACACAGGAAAGAATGTTTCTTAACATTTTCTTTCCTGTAAAATGCAATTTCTCGTCCGTTTGGAATATTTTATTGTCACTCCTTAAATTAGAGTAAAAGTGTGACACCATTGTTCTCAGCAGCAATCTAGGAGTCAGAGATGCTGCCAGGGGTCTTCCCTGTGCTGGTCTCCTTCTATTGTGCACTTTCTCCATCCATTTGAACATTTTTACTCTGCTTTCCCATTGACTCCCATTATACATGTTACTCGAAGAGAGCATATGAGTATTAAGAATTGCTTGGTTTGGACACCTGAGCATTTCAGTTCTTGCTTATCTCTATTCACTAACCATAAACCTCCCATATAGCAAGCCAATGCTCTTCCCCATAACCTTCCTTCACACCATCACTGAAGAAAAGTTTACTCATTTTGTCACCAAATCAAACCTCACTAATTGTCCACTTGACTCTATCCCATCACACTTTCTCCTTAACCTCACTACCTTGCTTATCCCAGCCCTTACCCACCTCCTCAACCTATCATTAACCTCTGTTGTCTTATCCTTCGCTTTCAAACATACAACAATCATGCCTATCCTGAAGATGCCATCCCTCTACCCTTTCTCTACATTCAGCTATAGCCTCATATCACCACTCCCTTTCTCCTCCAAACTCCCAAACAGCACTTCCTCTTTGAACTTTACTCTGATCTGTCATCCTACTTATTCTTCAACGACCTAAAATCCAGCTTCTGCCCACACCACTGTATTGAAAATTACTAATGACTTACTAACCAGCAAAGCAAAAAGATAATATTCTATACTGATACTTCTTGATCTATCCTCTGACATCAACAGAGTCGACCATTCTCTCTTACCCCAGATCATCTCTTCCTTGGCATCAAAGTCCTTGCCCTACTCTGTATCTAATCATACCTTACTAATTACACATTTAGAATTTCCATAGTACCTCTTCATCACACTCTGACTCTCAGGTCTCCCTCAAGGCACTGTTATGGGATTCTTATTCTTCCCCATTTAAACCTTTGGCTTAGGACAACTCATAAAGTCCCAAGGTTTCCAATACCAGCTCTATGCTGATGACACTCAAATGTAATTTTTGATCCAGATGTGAAATCTTTGATCATCAGAAACTCAGAGTGTCTATCAGTCATATCCACCTTCTTTTCAACACAGTTTCCAAAAGTAATTGGACAAAATCCAACTAATCATAACACTTTCCCCTGAATCACAAGTCCACTGCCTTAGAGTAACCCTTGACTGTGCTCTGTCCTTCAATTCACCCATCCATGCTATTACCACCTCCTGCCATCTTCAACTTAAAAATATTTACACAATTCATCCCTTCCTCAACCTTGAATATACTAAAATTTTAGTGCATGCCCTCATCATCTCTCACTTTGACTACTACAATATCCTCAAATGTGGCCTTCCAACTAACATACTTGCACCTTTCCAACCCATCCTTAATTTGCTGCAAGATTAATCCACTTATTTCCTTGGTACTCTTCTGCATCTCATATCTGCAGATGCCTTCATTGGTTTCCAATTCCCTAGCAATTCCATCCATAATCTAACACCTCCATACTTCTCTAAACCAGTCTCCCAATATCTTCCCACAATCCTATCAAGGCTTTGTTATGTTCCTCACTGAACTGCATACAAAGACTTCTCTTGAGCAGTCACCATTTTCTGGAATTCCATGCCCCTACATGCTCCGATTGTCTCATACATTTGGAACCTTCAGATATACTATAACTTGAAATCTCACCACTTCAGAAAAGGCTACAGCCTGCAATAACCCACTGTCTCCTCACTAGTAGGGATGAGTGGACCAGCGGAAGTTCAGATTTGTCGGGTCCAGCTGAACTGTAGTCCAAATTTTGGTTCGGGTACCAGAACTTAACCCAAAATTGACCATGAACTTGAACCCTTTAGAAGCCAATGAGAAACCGAACGGTTTGTGCAGAAAAAATGGCTGCAAAATGATGGTAGTAAGGGCCAGGGGGCCGCAAAAGGAAGCAAAATGTGGGTAAGAGCAGGACAATTGCCCTGCAAAGAACTATGGATAGGGAAATGATAGATAGATAGATAGATAGATAGATAGATAGATAGATAGATAGAAAAAGAAAATACAATAGTACTCTATATAAGCCAAGATATATGCAAACACTGAAAACATTGAATCTAAACTGTGCTATTACTCAGTAAGATGTACTTCCAAAATTGAAGGTTTTAGCACATAAGTTGGCCAATTCATTTATGCCCCTCAACCATGGCAAGGTGATCTCCCTCTGATGAGTCCATGTTCTACTGTACATACCTCTCTTGAGCTATTAGCCTACAGTTAAATGGACAAACATACCTCTCCCAGGCTATGAGCCTATAATTCATATGGGTAAGTAGAACTGATGAAAATCACCTGCTGATCGATGGGAGGAGTGCAGAGTCAGGCTGTAGGCAGCCACACCTCCAATAGTAAAATATAGAGAACAAACCTGACCAACACCTCTTAAGTGTGAACAGGTGCAAGTTGCGATAGCTGCTATATATAATATATATATATATATATATAAAAACACAGCAACACTCTAGATAAACCAACATATATGCAAACACTGAAAACATTGAATCTAAACTGTGTTATTATCATTTTTGCAACTGCATCTTACTGAGTAATAACCTTGCCGTGGTAGATGGGCATACATGAATTGGTCACTTTATGCGCTAAGAACCTTAATTTTATAAGAACTTCTTACTGAGTAATAACACAGTATTTCTATATAATGCAGCTAGCGCAGCTTGCACCTGTTCACACTTAGGATGTGTTGATCAGTTTTTTTCTCCATATACAGTAGATAAACAGACAGAAAAAACATGTTGGAACACCACAACAAGTATCCTGCTGTAGCATATGTAAAAATAATAAAAAGCAGGCAGCATTCAAAAACATAAATGTGAAAAAAGAGGATTTTATTAGCCCATCTGGTGTAGAAATGTTTCAGTTGTAAAACTTTTCTCAAGCAGTAAATGGGTACAAGTTATTCAAAGAAATGGCTGCTTTTCTTGTCTTTTTTGTATAAATTACTCCCTTATACTAAAAGGATACTCACTCTATTACCAATGTAAATTACACCATCAATCATAATCTAATGTGCAGTTCCAGTTATGTCATATATTTCCTCCAGTGCCCATATCTCTTATGGTATATCGGTGAAACTATGTGGGTTTTGAAAACTGGGCTTAACCACCACCAGTATACCAGAAGAAAGAATAGGCTTGACTTACCAGTTCCCAAGCATTTTATGGAAAAGGGACATAATGAAAAACACATAAAGAAGGGGAGGAGATGGAATTTGTCTCCTTAAAAGGAAAGATTTTGAATGGATAGATAGACTGGGTACACTTGAACCAAATGGCCTAAATGATGAATTTAAATAAAATAACCTCAATTTTATAGTCACTTGCCCTCATAACCTAGATTTTTACCCCGTTTTACATTGGTTTAATTTGGATCTAATTATTACAAGATTGTAATTTTATCTTTGTTCATCTTTGAGAGATCACTTTGTCACTTAACGACATCATGAAAAGAAGTAGATCCATCCATACACCTTAGGGTTTTTCTATATGTTTTATATTAAAGCAAATTTTGTCATGACCTTTTAGCCAATCCTTGGATGATGAATTCTCTTTTTACGTCTTTGAGCCATAAATGTGGAAGTAGGTGAGGGCCTAGCCCTGCAAATATTGCTATTACGTATTAACTGTGTTCCTTAGATGTCTGTGTAGAGTATATATGTCGTGTGTGTGTGTGTGTGTGTGTGTGTGTGTGTGTGTGTGTGTGTGTGTGTGTGTGTGTGTGTGTGTGTGGCTGCATGACAATAGTTAGTTAGAGTTAGTTGTAGTACCATTAAGGGACACTAGATGGGGGCACCGAGCATAACAGGGGGAACCTGTGGAGAGGGTTAAGTTAGACAAGTGGCTAGCCGGAGACAAAAGGAAGATATTTTTCCCTCATGAGTGAGTTGAGTCGGGGGTAGCTATATTGGACAGAAGTAAAACACAGAGAATGCCTACAGCAGTAGCGAGTATGTAGTGGTACTGGAGGTCCTGCAGTTAGAGACTGGGAACTGTAAGACTAGGGAAACGGAAGAAGGAGTCTCAGTCGTAAAGTCAGCTAGCAAGGAAGAGCTGAAGTGACAACCAAGCCAGTCTATTGAATCCAGCCCATGTCTGGAGTAGAGCAAGCCATGGAGATCCGTGGGTGAGCCCCCTGTGGAAGTAGCAGCTGGAGTACAGGATCTTTGTGGAGAGTCTAGTGAGCTGCGAACCTAGGACATGAACAGGAGCAACAGTGCCGTAAAGGGGTGAGCTGTAACGGATAAGTCGGGTACCTTCGTGGGCTGAAGCTGGGCTCTGGAAGAAGGGAAGTGTTCCGTGTTCACCGTGCTCCGTGTGACATGTCAGCTTGTCTGTGTGGTTCATACATGTGAAGTGAAGGAAGAAGTGACGTACTGCTGTAGATGAAGATGTATTGCTGTTATCGAGTAAAGAGTCTGGTAGCCATTGTGGATATGCTGTGCCCTAAAGAGAATAAAGCTGAGTTGTTAAAGTTGTTTCCAGCCTCCGTCTGCAGTCATTTGAGTCCCCAAAGTGAACAGCATACGGGTGATGAAACAGCCTCCAGAAGAGTGAGTACTGGAGCGGCCGCAGAAGCTGCCCCCCCCGGCGACCGTGTTATTACAAATGTGCATTTATTGATTGGGGTGGCTGTGAGGTGCTCTCTCTATTGCACCTCTGTTTACCCTGTGATGCTTTATTGGGGGTCTTACCCTGCATAAGGACTGTGTTACATCTGGTCCCTGTCCTGGCTCTGCTCCTCGGTCTGCCGCTGCTCCCCGTTCAGGGCACTCACCTCATGCCTTGCACGCTGTGCCTATGCAGCAGCCGGATCCCTGTGTGTCCCATCCTGCTTATCAGCGTTCAGTTCTCTCCCCTTCCCCCACCTCCTGGCATCCTGTCGGCAGGTCTTCAGCCAGAGCTACTAGGGCACGCGCACACGCCCCCCTGGCCACTTAAAGGGACAGCGTGCATTTTTCAAAATAAGCAATAATGTAATGGCAGCACACTGGCTGCTATTTCTGGCCTCTCCTCCATAGGGAGAGTGCTGGAGCAACGAGAATCAATCATTGCTACATCCGGTTCTGTTGCTAACCTGTCTGCGTTGTGTAGCAGTCTCTGTGCATTTTCTTATGCTGTCTGTCTCCACAGAAATATCTGAATCCTGATAACCCTGGTTATACCTGCAATCATCTGGGTGAAAGCCATCCTGTTCCGCCAACAGCCATCCGTGTTGTGAACTCATTTTCTGGTCTACCAGTTGTGATTTCTCCTTCCGGGCTCCATCTGGTGGTAACAGGAGGTAGTGAAGTTGATTTAATTAGTAGAGATCTGCCACCTGATGATGAGGATAACAATTGGATCTCTGGAATCTCGGACTGGATTTAAGACAGCCGACGCCCTATTCTGGTGCTGGTGATTCCTTCTGGCTTTTCAGGTCTTGGTTTTCAGCTCTGTTCCAGTCAGCTCAAGCTAAGTGTTTCTGCTAATGTTCACACTTGATTTTGTTGGTCTATTTAGTTTTTTGTGTGGTCAGCCAGCCCGCCAGCCCCGGCTGGGGCTGTGCTGAATTTCCACTCTTATTTATCTGTATTTGCCAATTTGCTTTTTGTCCCTTATTAGATTGGCCTCTTTTTTGCTCTGTCTCAGAATATTTCAGAGTGCTGATATAGTGGGAGAAGTCTAGTGACTTCAGGGTTAATTTTGTTATCAGAAGTGTTGGACATTATTTTTGTATGGTTTTTTGGGCAGATTGCAGACAGTGTCTTTCCTTTCCTATCCTTTCTAGTTAGTTTGGGCCCCATCGTTTGCTCAGCCTATTTTCCTGCCTGTGTTTGTGTTTTCATCTTGTTTCACCATCAATACATGTGTGTGGGCTGTCTATTCCTTTGGGGTCTGCTCTGGGGCAGTTAGTTTTCCCCTTTTCTTGCTTTAGGCTTATTTAGTCCTCTGGCTGTGGCGAGGTGTCTAGATTCATCTTAGGAACGCTTCACGGCTGCTGCTAGTTGTGTGGTTAGGATCAGGGGTCTGCAATCTGCATAGTTACCAACCTCTCTGGTTTTCTGTGACTTAGCTTGTTTAGTTTTCCTCCTCGGTGACCCATTCATAACACATCTGAGTCTGAGAACTGAGTCAAGGTTACCGGAGCCAGCTACACACCATTGACCCAGATCCAAGACCCGTCTCATTAGGAACTCTGCTGTGATTTCTGTTATCCCTTTTGGTCCCGCTGAAACAGCTGCCATGTGTCCGGGGTCTAACTGGAGGTAGCACCTGTGTCCTCCGGTATTCCATTCTGGTCCTGTCTGAGGGACTTTACTACGGGTACCTGGGGCTGACTAGTTACGCCCCCTTCAGAGCCCCCTGGACCGTGGTCCCGAGTTTCCACTTTAAAAAATAAAAAACGAATGTGAACTTCACCATCTCTGCCTCCGCTTCCATTCGTTACAGATTGCTCCGGCCATGGAATCCGCTGGACCCCAGAGGTCTCCGACTATGGAACTGTGCCAAGAGGTGACCCGTTTAAGAGATCAACAGGACAAGATCAAGACGTATCTACGTAACCTGTCCACCCGCATGGATTCTCTGCTGAACCTGGCTGCTCCAGATTCTTCTACCAGCATCCAGGTACCTGCCGTCACAGCAAGCAAGGGCCCTCGCCTAGTGGCTCCTACCCACTTCCACGGTGATCCCACTCAGTGTCGGGGTTTTCTCAATCAGTGTACCCTACACTTTGAAATCTTGGGGCACATGTTTGCTTCTGACCGTTCCAAAGTGGGCTTCAATATGTCACATCTAGCAGGAGAGGCTCTCACCTGGCTAAACCCATTATGGGAGAGAGGAGACCCGCTGGTTACTGATCTTCAATCTTTCCTAGAGACTTTTCGTAGGTCCTTCGATGAACCTGGCCGAGTCACGTCGACCGCTTCTGCCCTGCTTCGCTTACGCCAAGGAACCCTCACGGTGGTTCAGTATGCTGTTCAGTTCTGCACCCTCTCGTCTGAGTTATCCTGGAACAATGAGGCCTTGACGGCTACCTTCTGGGATAGCCTATCTGGGAAAATCAAGGATGAGCTGGCAGGACGAGACAGACCTACCACCTTGGATGGTCTTATATCCTTGGCAACCTGGATTGACCTGCGCTTTCAGGAGCGTTCCATGGAGATCAAGAGAGACAGGAGGTCCTACCACCCGGACTCTAGTTCTTCCAAAATGACTTCCTCATCTCCTTCTCCCGAAGCTATGGAGGTTGACCGAGTAAGTTTGGCCAGCCGCCAGGAGGCGCGTCGCAAGGAAGGAAGCTCAATCAATAGTATAACGTGGCACAGCTGTGTCGGTGCACAAAAGAAGGTTCCCACACCAGTATAGAATAATCAAAAAATTTTTGGCACTCAACTCGTTGCAAAGATGAAGAATTTTTATTTGCAGTCACAAATATAGACGTTTCGGCTGTATCAAATAGCCTTCATCAGTAAACTGCAAAGTCGACAAAAGTATATACAATATACAATCAGATACTACAGATAATCAATCCATGAAGATATCAATAACAGAAGAAACAAGTATTGGTATGTGCACAAGTGGTAGGGAGGACGGAACAAGGTATATAGGAAATGTGGCTCATGGAAGGAAAAGAAACAGAAATACACATAAAAGTAATAGAAAAGACATCAAACCTATCAAGACTGCTCCTATCTCTATAATTTTCTGGACATCTATGGTGAGACAAGATTTAAATCAATAAAATTATCCTGTTAAGAAGTAATCAATGGAGTCTATAACTGTAGAGTATATATATATATATATATACTCACTATATTGTATGACCAATAGTAAATTAGGTGCTATTGGAGGTGATACCATCCACCATGTAAGAACTGGTATATAAACCTGGTTCAAAAATATATATGTGTCTGTGAGCAAACATTACAGTAGTGTGGGAATATTACAATGTATGATGATACTGGAACTAACCTGTAGATTTCAATGAGAAGAGGTAGTAGAGAAATATTCCACACGAGATCATATACAGGATCTAACATGAACACAGTATACCCTTAGAACTTATTTAACCTTAGGCGTTATAATGTATATCATGTTGAGATTTACTCACTATTAGATCTGTGACTTTGAAAAGCTCCAAAGGTTGCACCAACCAGAAGTTGGCATAAACGTCCTATGGCTATGCCTGAAGGGAATTGTCCCAAAGGGGATTACTTGTGGGATCTAACAAAAAGGAAAATGCAATCAATCATAATAATAGGCTCTGGGGCTCCCTATCCTGGTTATCAGGTATATCTTAATGAGCTTATACTCACTGTTAAATCCTGTGACTCATAGAAAACCCCAATTTCACGCTGTAAGAACAGCAGCTGGCTGTAGTTTCAAATGTCTCTGTAGGGACAGTGAGGGGTTAAAACTGATAGAGTACTCATGGAACTCTTACAGACTAATGAAGCCAGCTTGCTTACTGTTGGAGGGTGGCAGCAGGACCTGTGTGAACACGGCATCCACCGCTGGTGTGGCAGGTGACTCAGACTAGAATCACTGTGATTTAAGTAGGGAGTAGGCGGGACTACTGCTGGAGTGACAGAGCCGTGCTCCAGGAAGTGACGTCATGGCTGCTTCACTAGCTTGTGGGGAGGAGATTGTTGTCCTGAGTAACCAGGAAGAGTCATAGGAAAAACAATTTCACTATAACAGCCTGTTAGGCAGGGGAAAATGAAAGCGTTACTATCTGGTGCTTATATCAGAAGTAGCACTGGACAAGCGCCCTATGTATTGTTATATAAAGGGTCCTAAAATCGCCCTATAGGAAATTGCATATATCTCTGCTGTTATATATAACGTGCCCACATTTATGTGTAGAGCTACCTCTAGTGGGGAATGAATAGAAGGCCATAGGGAGAAAGAGAGAAAAAAAAAAAAAAAAAATGAAAAACATGCAGAGAATACCATTCTCAGAGAATAAAAGCAGACGGGAGGTATAAGTGAGCCTGTGGGAAACGGGGAAGGGAAGTCCAAGGGGAGAACAACATCAGGAAGGTGATATTTGCGTGACGGTCAGTATAGGCGACTCTGTAAAGATAAGACAATATGTTAGATATCACATATCCGGAACACGCTAATTCCATGAAAAAAACAATGTGCCTCAAAAGATATTTGCTAGAAAATATCCACATATATAGTACAATGACATCATATTGTATGGAGATGAGTAAATTAGAAAAGCCAGACACATAATACGGAAACCTTCTGTTAAATAAACACCAATAGGTCATAATCTCTATTGAGGCCCTTTGGTGCCAGTGTCTGTAATTCGTGTATCCAAAAGGCCTCTCTCTGTTTAAGAATTTGGATACGGTTGCCACCCCGCCGGGGAGGGGGGACATGTTCGATGACTGAAAATCTCAACTGTGGAATAGTATGTCCAGCCGTAATAAAATGATGTGGTAGTGGCAGTAAAGTATTCCCACATCTGATCATGGACTTGTGCTTGCTGATACGATCTTTAATCGGTTGGGTAGTTTCCCCGATATAAAGAAGTCCGCATGGGCATTTGATCTGATATACTACATGTGTAGTGTCACATGTAGTGAAGTCTTTGATTTTATACCGCTTGCCTGAGTGAGGGTGATAAAAATGATCACCTTTCAACACGTTACTACACTGGTTACAGTGTAGGCATGGGTAAGTACCTGTTTTAGGTGTAGAGAGAAATCTCTGTGTTGTAACTCTAACTCCTGAGCCCATGTCTGCCTTGAGGAGAGTGTCTCTAATGTTTTTAGGGCGTTTATAGCAAGGTAAAAAATTCTGGTGAAATACTACAACCTCCGGATGAGCCTCCCTCAAAATGCCCCAATATTTCCGTATGGAACGGTGTATGATGTTTGCATATGGGTGAAATGTATGGACAAATGGTATCCGTCTCGTTACTGTACTACGAGTGGCAGTTGGAGGTTGGAGTGCATGGTCCAATAGGTCAGGCGGGTAACCTCTTGCCTGAAATTTCGTGTACATTTCATTTAGTCTAGTTTTGCTGACCACAGGGTAGGAGACAATGCGTTCTACCCTCCTGAACTGTGATGAGGGTATTGATCTCTTTGTAGAGAGGGGGTGCAAACTTCTGTAATGTAACAAACTGTTACGATCCGTGGTTTTGACAAAAAGATCAGTGCTCAGTAGTCCCTCTTCACTCTTTATGACCTTCGTGTCTAAGAAGCTAACCTCATGTGTGTCCCTAGTGATGGTAAAGGACAGGCCGGACCAAGCTGTGTTTAATGTATTATGGAACTCATCTATTGTGTCTGCTGGACCAGTCCAGATGCAGAAGACATCATCAATGAATCTCTTCCAGACTAGACAGTAGGTCCTGAAGAGGGGGTTGGGGTACACTACATCTTCCTCAAAGGTCGCCATAAACGTATTAGCGTAAGGTGGTGCGACGTTGGACCCCATCGCGGTCCCTTTCGTCTGTAAATAAAATGTATCCCCAAAAAGAAAGTAATTCTTACTCAATACCAATGTCAATAGTTCAATACAGAAGTTGACCATATTACCATCCATCTCTGATCTCAATAAACGTCTTCTTACGCAACTGATACCCAAATCATGTGGGATGGATGTATAGAGGTCCTTTACGTCAAAGGACACCAGAAAGGAATCTGCAGGGACAGGACCTAAGGACCGTATTATTCTAAGGAATTCCCCTGTATCCAGCAGAAATGATGATGCCTGGCGTGTAAGGGGAGTTAGTACTTTTTCCAGAAGTATTGATAATGGCGACAGAATAGAATCTGTCGATGCCACTATCGGTCGGCCCGGAGGGTGCTCCAGTCTCTAGTGTACCTTAGGGAGGATGTAGAAAACCGGGGTGATAGGATCTGTTTTAGTCAGGAAGTCGCGTGTTTTAATATCAATCACTCCTTTTATAGTATATTCAGTGGTGACAGTATTGATACACTCTCTAATAGATCTCACAGGGTCATGTGGTAAAACCGTATAAACGGAGCTATCACTTAGTTGGCGCATCACTTCTCTTATATAGTCCTGTTTATCCATTACGACGATAGCCCCACCTTTATCGGCGGGTTTGATAATGATATCTGGATCCTGTCGTAGCGCCTCCAGTGCCTGGAAATCAGCTGTATCCAGGTTAGGGGAAACATGTAGAACTCCTTTCTCAATGTTCTGTCGTAATTTTGAAAAGGCTCCGTCAATGAATTCAATAAAAGATTCAACCACATGTGAACTAGGTGGCGGTCGGTAGGTACTTTTATTACGGAGCCCTAAACGGTCTATAGAAATGGGACACAGGGTGGTAGTTTGAGAAGGGGCATCTCCTTGTCCTTTTTGGCAAAATGCACCAATAACCTTATGCGACGATAAAATCGCTGTAAGTCCATGTCCATCTGGAAGGTGCTGAACCTGAATGAAGGGCAATAGGACAGGCCCTTTTGTAGGAGGTTATGTTCTGCAAAACTGAGAGATCTAGAGGAAATGTTAATGACTAGGGAATTCGTACCTGGGACCTCGTTATCCTGTAGGAATCTGAGCCTCTTCCTCCGTTGGCTGCGGCGGATCCTCTTCTGCGTGGACGTCTATAAGGAAGGAAGCTGTCTATATTGTGGTAGTTCCGAACACCTGATCCTCTCCTGTCCAAAGAAGTTGGGAAACTCCAGTGCCTAGGCTCGGTAGGAGAGGCCACCCTAGGTAGAGAATATTCCTCTCCTTCATTGCAGATCTCGGTCTCCGTGTCCTGCAGGGCAATCAAATTTTCTGGACTCTGTCTGTTGGATTCTGGGAATTTTATCCAGCAGACGCTTGTTGATCATTACCAGTCCATGCTCTTTCCATTCCATTGCGGGTGACCGCTGTTGATGGCAACCCACTGACTGAACCCATCCAGTTCCAGACTGAGCCAGTGGAACTCCGGGTAGGTCTAATGCATTCTGAAAGAATCCATTTTTATGTGTACCCTGGTTTGTCTCACCCCTTGCTTTTAGGTTTACCATGGTTCCAGGAACATGAACCAGTCCTTAATTGGAGAACAGGCGAGATTCTGCGTTGGGGAGATTCCTGCTCAGACTGATGCTTAACCCGGATTGAACCAGTTCCACCCCCTGTCCAACGTGCTACCCTGCCTGGGTTACCATCCGCTTACTGGTCCTTCTCGGATGTCTTCGGGAAAAAAGGAGGCAGAGAGACTTCCTCCCCACCGGTTGTATGACTGTCCAATAAATCTTCTTCCTGGAACATCTCCTCCCCATGGGAGAGTCTACCATCTTTCCCAGGCAGAGACTCAAGCTGTGACGGACTACATCCAGGAGAATTTGGCCAGAGGATTTATCTGAAAATCATCATCAACAGCAGGGGCAGGATTTTTCTTTGTGAAGAAAAAGGACGGAGCTTTGCGACCCTGTATTGATTACCGGGGACTAAACCAGATCACGGCAAAAAACAGGTACCCCTTGCCTCTCATTTCAGAACTGTTCGACCGCCTCCGAGGGGCCAAAATCTTCACCAAGCTGGATCTCAGAGGTGCCTACAATTTGATCCGAATCCGGTAAGGAGACGAATGGAAAACAGCCTTCAACACTCGTGATGGTCACTGCGAGTACCTGGTAATGCCGTTTGGCTTAAGCAATGCACCCCCTATTTTCCAAGAGTTCGTCAATGACATTTTCCGGGATCTGCTCTATACCTGTGTTGTTGTCTACCTGGACGACAGTCTGATTTTTTCCACTAACTTGGCCATGCACCGGAGGCAAGTACGCCTAGTCTTACAGAGGCTCAGAGAAAACAGACTGTATGCCAAGTTCGAGAAATGCCTCTTTGAACAATCCTCTTTGCCTTTTCTCGGTTACATTGTTTCCTCCACAGGATTGAAAATGGATCCGGGGAAGTTATTGGCTGTACTCAGGTAGCCTCGCCCTTCTGGGCTGAAGGCCATACAGCGATTCCTGGGCTTCGCCAACTACTACAGACAATTCATTCCTAATTTTTCCACCCATGTGGCGCCCATCTCAGCCCTGACCCGGAAAGGTAAAAATCCCAAGGATTGGCCTCCTGATGCAGAGGAGGCTTTTGTTTTGCTCAAGAAGGCCTTTGCTGTCGCACCTGAGCTCCATCATCATAACTCTAATGAGCAATTTTTTCTTGAGGTCGATGCTTCCTCCATAGGTGCAGGAGCAGTACTTACCCAGAAGTCGTCCACTGGTCGAATGAACTCATGTGTTTTTTTTTTCAAGCTTTTTTCTTCCACAGAGAGGAATTATTCAGTTGGAGATCGGGAATTGCTGGCTATCAAATTGGCTCTGCAGGAGTGGAGGCATCTTCTTGAGGGAGCTCTTCATCAGGTAGTCATATACACCGATCACAAAAACCTTGCTTACCTTCAAACTGCACAGAGGCTGAATCCCCGTCAAGCCCGCTGGGCTTTGTCTTTTGCTCGATTTAATTTTGCTCTTCATTTTCGTCCAGCTGACAAAAATGTCAAGGCAGATGCACTTTCCAGAGCCTTTTTGCCTCCTGATCAAGAGGAGGAACCTCAGTACATCATTGAACCCTCAAGGTTAGTCTCTGTCGCTTCTGCTGATCTTACCCGGATTCCCCCTGGGAAAACTTTCGTGTCTGCTTCTGAACGTACTCGTGTCCTTCAGTGGGGTCACGCTTCCAAGTTGGCTGGTCACGCCGGTCAGAGGAAGACTCTGCAACTCATCACCCGATACTACTGGTGGCCTGCTATGGCTAAGGATATCCAGGAGTACGTTGCAGCCTGTCCTTCCTGTGCCCGTAACAAGACTGTCAAACGTCTACCTGCTGGTAGGCCTCAGCCTCTACCAATTCCGTCAGCCCCCTGGCAGCACATCGCGATGGACTTCATCACAGATCTTCTAATCTCATCTGGCTGCTCTGTGGTGTGGGTAGTAGTGGACCATTTTTCTAAGATGGCTCACTTCATTCCACTACCCTGTCTTCCTACCGCTCCTGAACTGGCGGATCTGTTCATCCGACACAATTTCCATCTCCATGGTTTCCCTCTCCACATCGTGTCCAACAGAGGAGTCCAGTTCACCACAAAATTCTGGAGAGCAGTTTGTAAACTGGTAAGAATTGAACAGGATTTTTCCTTGGCATACCATCCCCAATCCAATGGTTAAGTGGAGAGGACTAATCAGATAATGGCTAGATTCATGCGTCACTTTGTCAACGCGCATCACGACGACTGGGTAGACTTACTGTCCTGGGCTGAATTTTCCTACAACAATCAAGTAAGTGAATCTTCTGGAAAGTCTCCCTTTCAGATTGCCTTTGGACTGCAACACGGAATACCTCTTCCCACCTCCGGATCATCTGGCATTCCAGCTGCCGATACTTTCTCTGAAGATTTTTCTAAGGTTTGGAGGGACACCAAAACTGCTCTGGAGAAAGCCTCCCAGCGCATGAAGAGGCACAGGGACAAGAGACGTTTGGATGCGCCTACCTTTCGCCCCGGAGACAAGGTATGGCTCTCCTCCAAGTATATCTGTCTGAAGTTGCCATCCTACAAATTGGGCCCCCCGGTTCATTGGACCATTTGAAGTCTTGAAACAAATCAATCCAGTCTCTTATAAGCTGAAGTTGCCTTCTTCTTTACGTGTGCCTAACTCCTTTCATGTTTCTCTCCTCAAACCAGTAGTTTTGAGCCCCTTCTTTAAGGATCTGGGTACCACTCCTGACCCTGTCTCGGAGGATGATGTTTTTGAGGTAAAATATATCCTGGCCATTAAGAAAGAAAGGGGTAAGACCTATTACCTGGTAGACTGGGAGGGCTTTGGTCCTGAGGAGAACTCTTGGGAGCCTAGGGACAACATCCATTCTCCTCTTCTTCTTAAAAGATTTCACGCAGGCTGGAAAAAGAGGGAGCGTAAAGAGGGGGATACTGTTACACCCGGTCCCTGTCCTGGCTCTGCGCTTCGGTCTGCCGCTTCTCCCTGTTCAGGGCACTCACCTCATGCCTTGCATGCTGTGCCTGTACAGCAGCTGGCTCCCTGTGTGTCCCATCCTGCTTCGCAGCGTTCAGTTCTCTCCCCTTCCCCCACCTCCTGGCTTCCTGTCGGCAGATATTCAGCCAGGGCTACTAGGGCACGCACGCACGCCCCCCTGGCCACTTAAAGGGACAGCGTGCATATTTCAAAATAAGCAAAAATCCAATGGCAGCGCACTGGCTGCTATTTCTGACCTCTCCTTCATAGGGAGAGCGCTGGAGCAAAGAGTATCAATCATTGCTACATCCGGTTCTGTTGCTAACCTGTTTGCAATGCGTAGCAGTCTCTGAGCATTTTCTTATGCTGTCTGTCCCCACAGAAATATCTGAATCCTGATAACCCTGGTTATACCTGCAATCATCTGGGTGAAAGCCATCCTGTTCCGCCAACAGCCATCTGAGTCCAAGAACTGAGTCAAGGTTACCGGAGCCAGCTACACACCATCTACCTGGATCCAGGACCTGTCTCATTATGAACTCTGCTGTAATTTCTGTTATCTCCTTTGGTCCCGCTGGCACAGCTGCCACGTGTCCGGGGTCTAACTGGAGGTAGCACCTGTGTCCTCTGGGTATTTCATTCTGGTCCTGTCTGAGGGGCTTTACTACGGGTACCCGGGGCTCACTAGTTACGCCCCCTTTGAAGCCCCCTGGACCGTGGTCCTGAGGTTACACTTTAAAAATAAAAAACGAATGTGAACTTCACCATCTCTTCCTCCGCTTCCATTCGTTACAGACTGGTTCCTATGGCCATTGTACTCGCCCTCCTGAGGGAGTAGTGATTGCAGGGCCCCTGGCTTATGATGAGTTAGGCATACTGGAGAACATTCTTTCTATATACCCCCACATCATTTTACTGCATTTATTTGATCAGGATATGGGTGCATTCCCCTTTAAAAACCATTCACCCACGTACAGTTTCTCTAAGATGTGACAACAAGCTTGCTACATCATAAGAGGAAAAGTTTGTCTCATAGTAAGGTAGCAAGTATGCACATACCATGGCTCGTTTAAGATATTTGGCATCTGTTAAGTGCTCCTATACACTTATACTACAATAAGCAATGTTTTCCCTTAAGTGTAAGATGGCAGCCATATACAAATAACTTACTAGGGCACATGAGTGAGTATTGTCAAACTTCTAATCAAATTTCTAATTAATTCTGGAGGCAAATTGCCTCTTCCGAGAAAGAGGACTTGAACTCTATAGCGCAACCTGTTGGTAGTAGCGATCGTACAAGTTACAATTGATCCTTTAACGAGTCTTACAATATGACTTAGGATAAAAGCCAAATCAGAATCTCAATTTGCACACACAGTGTTACAGGCTATTGGCCCTCAACAGTGCAAAGTATGAAAACTGATTTGGCTAGGTGAGAGGCTCTGGACTGAGGTCTAAGGGGTAAGGTTTCTCCTTGTGGAGCATGACATACCAGCTCTGGCTGCACATGTGATATTTTAGATCTCATTAATGTACTTTGCACTTTATAATATTATAATAATGATTTCCATATGCTTTGTCACTTTATCATAGGTATGTTTTTTTTACTGTATTTTTATTAATAAGCTTGTAATTAAAGATGAGCGAACCTTTCAAGTTTCAGTTCGGATCGATTCACAAAGCTATTAGAGGCTCACCGAACATGTTCGACAAATGGTTCGATGAAAGAAACCCGAAGGCCATTAGATTCAATGAGAGAACAAACCAAAAGTACAGAAAACACTTTAAGGGGTGACAAAAAGCCTCCCAAACAGCTAAAATTATGGGTAGACACCATGAAATCTGGCATCAATTGACCCACTGTAGAAATTTGCAAATGGCACAGCAGCAGTCATTCACGGGCCATTCACGATGTATGAGTGTCTGGTCCAGCATTTACTGCTTGGAATTGAAGTTTCAATGAGAACCTGGTGGTTAAGGAAGAGGTGTAAGCCATCTTAGCTGTGAGACCTGATACCTCATGCAAACACCTCCATTTTTTTTTTATTCCAGCCACACTGAAATTGTTTGGAGCATCTAGTCAGTGTTATACAAACTTCATCCACAGGCCAAAAAATATTTCTACTGTTACTAATGTCATACAGTACGGTAAATCTCACTTTGAAATTGTTAGGAGCATCTAGTCTATGTTATACAGGCCTCATCTACAATCCCCCCAAAAATTCTTCTATTACTAATGTTATACAGTAGGGGCCATCTTAGTTTGAAATTGTTTGTAGCATACAGTCAATGTTTTACAGGCCTTAACCACAATTCCAACAATTTGAAAATTGTTTGACGCATATCGTCTTTGTCATCCAGCCCTCATCCACACTTAAACAATTCTTTCCTCTGTTACTAACGTCATACAGTAGGGGATATCTCAGTTAGAATTTTTTTGGAGCATCTAGCCAATGTTATACAGGCCTCATCCACAGGCCCCCAAAAAACGTTGTCAGTTACTAACGTCATACAGTAGGAGAGATCTAATTTTAAAATTGTTTGGAGCATATCTTCTTTGTCATACAGCCCTCATCCACACTTAAACAATTATTTCTTCTGTTACTAGCATCATACAATAGGGGTGATCTCACTTTGAAATTGTTTAGAGCATCTAGTCTATGTTATACAGGCCTCATCAACACTGAAACAATTCTCTAATCTGTGACTAATGTACAGTGCCTTGCGAAAGTATTTGGTCCCCTGGAACTTTTCAATCTTTTCCCACTTATCATGCTTCAAACATAAAGATACCAAATGTTAATTTTTGGTGAAGAATCAACAACAAGTGGAACATAATTGTGAAGTTGAATGAAATGTATTGGTTATTTTAAATTTTTGTGTATATACAAAAACTGAAAAGTGGGGCGTGCAATATTATTTGGCCCCTTTAACTTAATGCTTTGTTGCGCCACCTTTTGCTGCTATTACAGCTGCAAGTTGGTTGGGGCATGTCTCTATCAGGTTTGTACATCAAGAGACTTGCCCATTCTTCCTTGGCAAACAGCTCGAGCTCAGTGAGGTTGGATGGAGATCGCTTGTGAACAGCAGTTATCAACTCTTTCCACAGATTCTTGATTGGATTCAGGTCTTGACTTTTGGCCATTCTAACACCTGGATGCAGTTATTTGTGAACCATTCCATTGTAGATTTTGCTTTATGTTTGGGATCATTGTCTTGTAGGAAGACAAATCTCTGTCCCAGTCTCAGGTCTTTTGCAGACACCAACAGGTTTTCTTCAAGAATGGTCCTGTATTGGGCTCCATCCATCTTCCCATCAATTTTAACCAGCTTCCCTGTACCTGCTGACAAAAAACAGGCCCAAACCATGATGCTGCCACCACCATGTTTGACAGTGGGGATGGTGTGTTCAGGGTGATGAACTGTGTTGCCTTTACACCAAACATATCGTTTAGCATTGTAACTAGTGTTGAGCTTTCCGATACCGCAAGTATCGGGTATCGGCCGATATTTGCCGTATCGGAATTCCGATACCGAGTACCGATACTTTTTTCGTATCGGATACCGGAATCGGAAGTCCAAAATGCAATGAGCCACTTTTGTGGCTCTGATTGGCTGCCGAAATGACGTCATCATGATGCGCTGTCTGTGCGCATCATGATGCGCCGTCAGTTCGGGCCTTCGGGGAGGCTGTGCCGACTGTCCGGGGGTCTGTACCGGCCTGCCGGTGGTCTGTGCAGGCTCCGGGGGTCTGTGCCGGCCTGCCGGGGGGCTGTGCAGGCTCCGGTGGTCTGTGCCGGCCTGCCGGGGGGCTGTGCCGGCCTGCCGGTGGTCTGTGCAGACTCCGGTGGTCTGTGCCGGCCTGCCGGGGGGCTGTGCCGGCCTGCCGGGGGTCTGTGCAGGCTCCGGGGGTCTGTGCAGGCATCGTCCGATGGGACTACAAGTCCCATCGGGCGATGCCTGCTACCATGACAGTGATTGACACATTAGCCAATGATGGGACAGTAGTAGTCCCATCATCCGGCTAATGTGTTGAATGTAAAAAAAAAAAAAGAAAAAAAATTACATGCTACATACATGCTACATACATGCTACATACATACAACATGCATACTACATATATACTACATGTAACATACATACTACATACATGCTACATACATACTACATACATAATACATATATACTACATGCATGCAACATACATACAACATACAGTATATACTACATGCATGCAACATGCATACTACATATATACTATATATACTACCTGTAACATACATACTACATATATACTACATGCTACATACATGCAACATACACACTACATGCTACATACATGCAACATACATACTACATACATGCTACATACATACACACTACATGCTACATACATGCAACATACATACTACATACATGCTACATACTACATACATGCTACATACATACTACATATATACCACATGCATGCAACCTGCATACTACATATATACTGCATATATACTACATGCATGCAACATACATATATACTACATACAATACATACATATAGACATACAGTACATATAACATAGAGTACATACTCACCGTCACTTGTCACTTTGATCCCCGAAGCCATTGTCGCCTGAGGAATAAATATCAAAATAAAAAAACACCAATATACTTACCCCGATCCGCAGAAGTCCACGAGGGTCCCACGTCCATCTTGCGTGGAGAACAGCAGCATCAGCTGATGCTACCGTTCTCTACCAGCTCCAGGAATACAATGACGGAAGGTAGGTATCCTTCCGCACTGTATTCCTCCACCACTGTAAAAAAAAAGTCCCTAGTCTCACTTTATGCCATTGTTGCGTGGGAATTTCCCACGCAGCAATGGCATAAAGTGAGACTAGGGACTTTTTTTTTTTTAAAGTGGTGGAGGAATACAGTGCGGAAGGATACCTACCTTCCGTCATTGTATTCCTATGTAGCATGCATGTAGTATGTAGCATGTATGTAGTATGTATGTTACATGTAGTATATATGTAGTATGCATGTTGTATGTATGTAGCATGTATGTAGTATGTATGTTGCATGTAGTATATATGTAGTATGCATGTTGTATGTATGTGGCATGTATGTAGCATGTCAATTTTTTTTTTTTTTTTTTTTACATTCAACACATTAGCCGGATGATGGGACTACTACTGTCCCATCATTGGCTAATGTGTCAATCACTGTCATGGTAGCAGGCATCGCCCGATGGGACTTGTAGTCCCATCGGACGATGCCTGCACAGACCACCGGAGCCTGCACAGACCACCGGCAGGCCGGCACAGCCCCCCCGGCAGGCCGGCACAAACCACCGGAGCCTGCACAGACCCCCCGGCAGGCCGGCACAGCCCCCCCAGCAAGCAGGCACAGACCACCGGAGCCTGCACAGACCCCCCGGCAGGCCGGCACAGCCCCCCGGTAGGCCGACACAGACCACCGGAGCCTGCACACTGCACAGACCCCCCGGCAGGCCGGCACAGCCCCCGGCAGGCCGGCACAGACCACCGGAGCCTGCACAGACCCCCCGGCAGGCTGGCACAGCCCCCCCGAAAGGCCCGTACAGACCCCAGAGAGGCTGTACAAGGCAAAAATAGGGTTTTTCTTATTCCGATACCGGAAGTCCCATAGACTTGAATGGGACTTCCGGTATCGGAATCGGCGATACCCGATATTTTTTTTAGATCGGCCGATACCATCCGATCCGATACTTTTAAGTATCGGACGGTATCGCTCAACACTAATTGTAACCAAAAAGTTCAATTTTGGTTTCAACTGACCAGAGCACCTTCTTCCACATGTTTGGTGTGTCTCCCAGGTGACTTGTTGCAAACTTTAAATGACTCTTTTTATGGATATCTTTGAGAAATGGCTTTCTTCTTGCCACTCTTCCATAAAGGCCAGATTTGTGCAGTGTACGACTGATTATTGCCCTATGGACAGACTGTCCCACCTCAGCTGTAGATCTCTGCAGTTCATCCAGAGTGATCATGGGCCTCTTGGCTGCATCTCTGATCAGTCTTCTCCTTGTTTGAGATGAAAGTTTAGAGGGACGGCCGGGTCTTGGTAGATTTGCAGTGGTATGATACTCCTTCTATTTCAATATGATCGCTTACAAAGTGCTCCTTGGGTTGTTTAACGTTTTGGAAATCATTTTGTATCCTAATCTGGCTTTAAACTTCTCCACAACAGTATCACGGACCTGCCTGTTGTGCTCCTTGGTCTTCATGCTGCTCTCTGTGCTTCAAACAGAACCCTGAGTCTATCACAGAGCAGGTGCATTTATACGGAGACTTGATTACACACAGGTGGATTATATTTATCATCATTAGTCATTTAGGACAACATTGGATCATTCAGAGATCCACAATGAACTTCTGGAGTGAGTTTGCTGCACAGAAAGTAAAGGGGCTGAATAATATTGCACGCCCCACTTTTCAGTTTTTGTATTTCCACAAAAATTTAAAATAACCAATACATTTTGTTCAACTTCACAGTTGTGTCCCACTTGTTGTTGATTCTTCACCAAAAATTTACATTTGGTATCTTTATGTTTGAAGCATATGTGGGATAAGGTTGAAAAGTTCCGGGGGGCCAAATACTTTCGCAAGGCACTGTAATATTTTAGATTATACTGCATGTCTTTACATCCACTCCTAATTTTGACTTTAAGATAATGATGCAAAATACTGAGTCAAATCTGCTATGTTTGAATTAGTCCTTGAAATGAGAATTTCCCAAGCAATTTGTAACAATTTTAGACAAATCTGATGATAAGATACAGGACGAAATCTCTCTGTTTTGCACTTCGCATTGTATTCCTTGCAAATGGAATTAATATGCTCTGTATGGTTTCTTATACTATTAGCATAAGCATTTTACAGTACCAGTAATTGCTCTACCTGACAATTGTATACATTTGCACAGAAAATGAAGGATTATAAAGATTATTGTTCTGACGATACAATGGCAATATGAAATATATGTGAATTAATATGGTGAATACGTACTGTCGACTGCAAGGGAAAAAAGTACTGAAGGTAAACCTATTTTCAAGGGTCACAGTATTGATGACCTGTCATTAGGATAGGCCATCAATATCAGACTATTGGGAGCCTGACTCTCGGCCTTCCCGCTAATCAGCTGTTTAACGGGCTAGAGGTCTTCTGTGGGTAGACACAGCAATGTAAACACTGAAGAGGCTGCAGAGCCTGCACAAGTAGTGCGGCTCCTTCAAATATCTGACGAGTGTAGGTGCAAAAAAGTCAGACCCCCATGGATCTGATATTGATGGCCTGTCCTAAAGATAGGTTATCAATATTGTTTTCCCAGAAAACTCTTTAAACCATAGGTTGTGCTAATTGGTGTAGCAGAAACATGCTGCAATGCACAAATTCTTTTGCGACATGCACAAATGGGAACAGAATAAATGATTTAGGAGATCTCTGTCTTCAGCTAAAGTCAATATTCAGATGGAAAGAACGAAGGTCAGGAAAGAATTTGCTTGGAGGAAATTGAAAGCCAGAAAATGTTCTTGTAAAGAATTGAGAATGTTAAAAGGTCATTGTCAGAGAGAAGAGGAAAGATATAGGAAACATCATTTAAAAGAAGAGTAATTCTGACATAACAATGCTGTATACCTAATGGAACATTTTGTCTAGAAGGCACTAGCACTTCAATATGACTAAATCTACAGAAAGAACATTAGCAAAATGACCTCCAACCTTCCAATTATTAAAACTTGCCTTATGCATTTAGTTACATACAGCTGGCCTATTTATATACTCATGACTATATGACCGTAATGTACAACTTTATGTCTACAAGTACAGTGAC
The DNA here is from genome assembly GCF_039654945.1 of Dendrobates tinctorius. Lineage (NCBI taxonomy): Eukaryota > Metazoa > Chordata > Amphibia > Anura > Dendrobatidae > Dendrobates > Dendrobates tinctorius. The sequence goes on from NW_027361676.1 coordinate 32,289,865, forward strand.
GGAAGAGGAAAATCAGCTTCTATACCTTTTAATACTGAAGTTTCATGGCAAAAATAATTATTATTAGAAACACATTGTAAAATTCCTAAAAGTCTTCATGTGTTGTTTTATTGCTAAGTTTTAAACACTTTTGATTACTGTACAGTTAAGAATTAAAATTGATTCTAGGGGCCGACCCCACATGTAAATGTGAATATAACCGGAGAGCCTCTAGACAAAGTCAGTGGAAAGTTGGCTAGGTTTGCAAGTGGCCACATTTCCGCTGAAGTATATGAAGAATACAGATAAAAAAATTACATTTGTGACATATTCTGTGAATGGTTAGTTTAAAAGAAATCTGTTACCAGGTTTTCGTTGCCTAATCTGAGACCAGGTTATTCCACTTACTGTACTGCTTAGTAAAGTTTTTCTTTAATATCATAGTTTCATAGCGAGATTATCACTAGAGGACTACTTACCATTCTGCCAAAGTAGTACAGCCACAATCCCACCACAGACTGGCAGCTTTCTGCCTATGCACAGTGTACACATAAAACTGTCAATCAGTGGTGTGGGTGAGGTTATGCAGAGCTCAGCTTTGAGAGAACTGGTAGATCTCTAGCAGAGCAAACAGCTTTAAATCAAAACTGCAGCACCTAGTTAATAAGTGATACATTGCTGTAGTCAGGGTATCTGTAGCAAAAATCTTGTGATAGATTTCCTATAAACTTAGCAATCATAGAACTGAAAATGTTTTAATGAAAGCATTTTTTAAAGCAAAAAGTTTAATTGTAGTAGGCTGGAGTCACACTAACCTGCGCAAAATACGCTCCGTATTTTACATGCGTAATACGGATCAATGACCACAAAATAGTGGTCCGTAGGTCATCCGTAAGCAAGGTGAGGTCGCGTATTTTGCGCATGTGTGTCTCCGTATGCAATCCGTATGCAATCCGTATGGCGAGATTTTCTCGCAGCCTTGCAAAATGGACATTTAACGGTTTTGAGGCCTGCAAACTATTTAAATCATTAGCCTGCACCCTATTTAGACACTCAGAAACAGGTGGCTGCCTACATTCTGTACATTTCTCACCTTGCTTTCACGAGGTGTGTTGGTGTTCTTTGTGCAGCATGGCAGAGGGTCTGACATTCAATACAACCGAGCAGGTTCTCTTTACCTGGCTTTTGTCACGGCGCTTTGGCCAACCATATCCTGTGAAAGTGGATCCGCGGAGGAGGAGACGCATGTGGGTACATCCACTTTTGAAGCAACGACTCACAAGAGGGCATTTTCACCGCCTCTATTCGTCTCTGCGGGAGCATCCGGAAAAATTTTACCAGTACTGTCGAATGAGCATTTCCTCATTTGATCGCCTCTTGGAGACAGTGCGCCCTGGGATCACATTTCAGGACACTAGGATGCGCCAAGCCATATCTGCAGAGGAGCGACTTCTACTCACAATACGGTATGTACTCCACAACCACATTCTCTATGTTCATAATGTGTGTGTTAATTTTTGTTTTTTGGCCTTCTTGGACAATGTTTAATACCCTCATCTTACTCAAAATATGTTTCAACTGACACAGCACAATGTTACATCTAATATGTACTGCATATCACTTAGTCATTGTGCCACCAAATATGTGTGTGTTGTTCTCTCTCATTTCCTACCAAGTTTGGTCGGCATGTAACTGATTTTTTTTTACTTTAGCCATTCTAACCTGGACTATTTCAGTTGTTCTACAGCTTCCTGTCCACTGGCCTGTCTTATGCCGCCCTCCACCATGAGTTTCTCATTGGAAAGTCCACCAATTCAGGCATAGTGAGGTCTACATGTGCACAAATCTGGACAAGACTCCATCAGGTGGTCCTACCCGAGCCCAGGATGGAAGACTGGTTAAGGATTTCAAGGGACTTTGAGGAGGACTGCCAGTTTCCAAATTGTATTGGGGCCCTGGATGGCAAACATATCAGGGTGCGTAAGCCGCCAAACTCAGGGTCACAATTCTTCAATTATAAGCAATACTTTTCTGTTGTATTGTTGGCTCTGGTAGACCCTCAATACAAGTTTATAATTGTGGACATTGGGGCCTATGGAAGGACGGGAGACTCTAGAGTCTTCAATACTTCCATAATGGGTCGGCGGCTACGCACCAACCAGTTTGAACTACCACCACGCCAGCTACCAGGCTCCCCCGAACAATCAGTCCCTTATGTCCTTGTGGCAGATTAGGCCTTTTAGTTATCACGTAATGTCATGAGGCCATATCCCCAGCGCAACCTTGACCACAGGCGCAGAATTTTGAACTTGCGCCTATCACGTGCTAGGCGACTGGTGGAGTGTTCCTTTGGGATTCTTTGTGCCAAATGGCGGGTACTCCAGTCTGCCATTCAGTTGAGTGAGCAAAATGTGAATGAAGTTGTGAAAGCCTGTGTTGTTCTGCATAACTTCACCAGGATACATGATTGCTCCTCCTCTGATGGTGTTGTGCGTAGGCCGGACAATGTGCGCAGGGTGAGACCACCTATCATCCCTCAACGTAGACCGCTCTCTGGCCTCAAAGTGCGTGATATATTCACTAATTACTTTATCTCACCTGAGGGGGCTACTTCTTGGCAAGAGAATGCTGTGTCTATGTTCTACTAATTATTTTTGGTTCAAAGTGTGTCTAAATATATATTACTCAAGCCTTGTTATGATTCTATGAGTGTTTCTTTGCATTGGTTGGTGTCTGTTGGTATGTTGTGAGGGATAGTGAGAAATCACACAGAGACGTTAACTAGAGTAGACAAATTTTTAGTTTTGCCTTTTTGTTTTTTGGTTTTTGCTTAAAGGCAAACATAATTTTGCCATCACACAAATTTGGCAATGGCCAAAATGACCCTTTGGGCCTTCGTTAACTTGATGTAACATTAACATAACAGAAAATAACTGCAACAAACATTATGCAATAACAACATTGCTGCATGCCTACATTAACCTGGATTAGGCAAAAAAGGGTGAGCTCCATCACCAAAATAAAGTCAATAAGATAACACTCACATTTCCTCATAATGTTTTCCAAACATAGAAAGATTCCACCATGACAGGCAAGGCTACCTCACATCTTTCACACAGATATTACCTGTCTGTAGAACAGACAATATTTAAGCATGCTATACTGGAAAGGATGAAAATACAAAACTCACTTGTTAAGACATATAGAGAGCGTGATATTGTGAATGCTGTTCGCCTCAAATTGGTTTACTAGAGAATGCTAATAACAAAGTTGACTACTTAACTAAAGGCAAGCACACCTTTCCTATGCATTAACAAGTGATTAGTGTATTTTCATCCTTTCAGGTAACAGTATAGCGCATTTAAATATTCTCTTTTATACACACATGTAATATCTGTGTGAAAGGCGTGAGGTAGCGTTGCCTGTCATGATGGATTGTTTCATATGTTTGGAAAACATTGTTTACAAATGTGAGTGATAAATTATGTTCTAAATGTTGGTGATGGAGAACACCTGTTTTTTTATCTAGATTAGAAGCACCAGTTACATGTCACTGGACATCTCCAAAGTTTGGATTCATAAATCCTCATATGTAGGGGAAGGGGAACGGGGAGGAACAGCCTGGGGGTGCTGCTGGACATTGTGGCCAACATCGCCCTGTGTGGGCCCATACTGTTGCCCATGATGCTGTTGTTGTCCAGCCTCCTGGGCCTGTTGGTGATACTGCCCAGAGTAATAATGATGATGGTGAGGGGCTTCTTGTTGGCTATGGTAGGCCCGTGGATCATACCCACCAAGATAGCCAGATCGTCCCCAACCAGGTTGGGACCAGCCTCCAACACTGGGTGGGTACAAGTGGCCATATTGGTGGGGTTGGCTTGCTGAAGACATTTGGGGCTGTGGAATAGAAGGATGGGTAGGGGGAGGAAGGGGTTGAGGTGTTGGCCCACGTATTAGGGACTGTTCAGACCCTGCTTGAGCAAGCATCTGTGTGGATGGTCTCATGCGCATTAAATTTCTTGGTGAGAGCTGCCACCTCTCCAGAAATTCAAACACCTCATATGGGCTATTGGGGGGGTGCTTGCATCAAGCAGGATCTGAATACACCCCCTAATACGGAGCCTGACTTCACGGGTAAGGGCATGGAGATAAAGGGTGAGGCTACGTGCATAGGCCTCCTCACCATCATCTGTAGTGACTCTGGACAGGTAATTCAGCACCCCAGTGTCCACATTGGTCCTGCTCTCTTGAATGGCGACCTGGCGCCTTCTTCTTATTCGCCGTGTTGCTAGAGCAGCCTGTGGGGAGGGCCTGATCTGGGCAGTTGGGCTGCTGCTCAAGTTGCCCATCTCTTCCAGGATGGGTGAGGTTGCAGCTGCAGACCGTCCTGGTGGTGTGTTTTGTCGGGCAGCCATTGTGTGCTCTTGTGATGCCTCCTCTTCAGACATCCTTCTTGTAGGGGGAGAAGATGGGCCAGCCACCTCATCCCCTACAGGATCAATAACGGGCTCTGCCTCTGAGCCCGTTCCTCGATCCGTAAGGTTGGATTGAGTTCTGTTATGAAATAGAACAGAGGCAAAATACATCAATATTTTTGTCCCTGTAAAGTATTTGTGTAATGTTTTTGTGTCATGTGGTGTGAGGTATGTACTTACGGTCTCAGAGCCAGAATTGGGGCGAGGAAGTTCAGCCGGTCATAATATATATATTTCCGCTTTACATGGCCAGCATCCCCACTCCTGGACCGCTGCTGGCGTTCCCGGCGGTATTGGTCCCGGATGCTTCTCCACCATTTCATCACATCTTCAACTGCAATGTGACAGGAAAGATTGTCAAAATCACATATTTGAGAGGTCACATTTTCAAACAGTAGTCTAGTCATGGGGCCTTATGGGGTGTGCGTTCTACCCATGGTGGCATATGTAATTGGGCCGATACCCAGGGTCTCATTAGCTCCCCTGAAAATAATTTTTGTGGCTAGGAGGATGAGGAGCTTGTGGCCTAACCCCTAATTATGGCTGTGTGAAGCCACGTGTCACATCCTAATGTAACGGCCTCATGAGGCTAAAATTACATGCCCAGGAAGGGGGGGGGGGCTGATTGTAGAGTCATTTTATAGCGCGCGCTAACGTTAGTTATATTTTTATGGTTGCACTTACGAATAGTGTTGAGCATTCCGATACCGCAAGTATCGGGTATCGGCCGATACTTGCTGTATCGGAATTCCGATACCGACTTCCGATATTTTTTCAATATCGGAATTCGGCATCGGAATCGGAAGTTCAAAGTTGATTGACAGCCTGACGTCATCATGATGCGCGGTGTGTGCGCATCATGATGCGCCGTCATTTCGGGCCTTCCGGGGGTCTCTGCCGGCCTGCCGGGGGGCTGTGTGGACTGCCCGGGGTCTGTACCGGCCTGCCGGGGGGCTGTGCCGGCCTGCCGGTGGTCTGTGCACCCTGTGGGGGTCTGTACCGGCCTGCCGGGGGGCTGTGCCGGCCTGCCGGTGGTCTGTGCACCCTGTGGGGGTCTGTACCGGCCTGCCGGGGGGCTGTGCCGGCCTGCCGGTGGTCTGTGCACCCTGTGGGGGTCTGTACCGGCCTGCCGGGGGGCTGTGCCGGCCTGCCGGGGGGCTGTGCTGATGTCCGGGGGTCTGTGCAAGCATCGTCCGATGGGACTACAAGTCCCATCTGGCGATGCCTGCTACCATGACAGTGATTGACACATTAGCCAATGATGGGACAGTAGTAGTCCCATCATCCGGCTAATGTGTTAAATGTTAAAAAAAAAAAAAAAATACTACATACATACTACATACATACTACATGCATGCTACATACATACTACATGCATGCTACATACATACTACATGCTACATACATACTACATATATACTACATGCATGCTACATACATACTACATGCTACATACATACTACATATATACTACATGCATGCTACATACATACTACATGCTACATACATACTACATGCTACATACATACTACATGCTACATACATACTACATATATACTACATACATGCTACATACATGCTACATACATACTGCATGCTACATACATACTACATACATACTACATACATACTACATGCATGCTACATACATACTACATGCATGCTACATGCATACTACATGCTACATACATACCACATACATACTACATACATCCTACATACATACTACATGCTACATACATACTACATATATACTACATGCATGCTACATACATACTACATGCTACATACATACTACATGCTACATACATACTACATATATACTACATACATGCTACATACATGCTACATACATACTGCATGCTACATACATACTACATACATACTACATACATACTACATGCATGCTACATACATACTACATACATACATACTACATGCATGCTACATACATACTACATGCATGCTACATGCATACTACATGCTACATACATACCACATACATACTACATACATACTACATGCTACATACATACTACATGCATGCTACATACATACTACATGCTACATACATACCACATACATACTACATACATACTACATACATACTACATGCTACATACATACTACATATATACTACATGCATGCTACATACATACTACATGCTACATACATACCACATACATACTACATACATGCTACATGCTACATACATACTACATACACTCACTGGCCACTTTATTAGGTACACCATGCTAGTAAGGGGTTGGACCCCCTTTTGCCTTCAGAACTGCCTCAATTCTTCGTGGCAGAGATTCAACAAGGTGCTGGAAGCATTCCTCAGAGATTTTGGACCATATTGACATGATGGCATCACACAGTTGGCGCAGATTTGTCGGCTGCACATCCCTGATGCGAATCTCCCGTTCCACCACATCCCAAAGATGCTCTATTGGATTGAGATCTGGTGACTGAGGAGGCCATTTGAGTACAGTAAACTCATTGTCATGTTCAAGAAACCAATCTGAGATGATTCGAGCTTTATGACATGGCGCATTATCCTGCTGAAAGTAGCCATCAGATGTTGGGTACATTGTGGTCATAAAGGGATGGACATGGTCAGCAACAATACTCAGGTAGGCTGTGGCGTTGCAACGATGCTCAATTGGTACCAAGGGGCCCAAAGAGTGCCCTGAAAAAATTCCCCACACCATGACACCACCACCACCAGCCTGAACCGTTGATACAAGGCAGGATGGATCCATGCTTTCATGTTGTTTACGCCAAATTCTGACCCTACCATCCGAATGTCGCAGCAGAAATCGAGACTCATCAGACCAGGCAACGTTTTTCCAATCTTCTACTGTCCAATTTCGATGAGCTTGTGCAAATTGTAGCCTCAGTTTCCTGTTCTTAGCTGAGAGGAGTGGTACCCAGTGTGGTCTTCTGCTGCTGTACCCCATCTGCCTCAAAGTTCGACGCACTGTGCGTTCAGAGATGCTCTTCTGCCTACCTTGGTGGTAACGGGTGGCAATTTGAGTCACTGTTGCCTTTCTATCAGCTCGAACCAGTCTGCCCATTCTCCTCTGACCTCTGGCATCAACATGGCATTTCCGGCCACAGAACTGCCGCTCACTGGATTTTTTTTCTTTTTCGGACCATTCTCTGTAAACCCTAGAGATGGTTGTGCGTGAAAATCCCAGTAGATCAGCAGTTTCTGAAATTCTCAGACCAGCCCTTCTGGCACCAACAATCATGCCACGTTCAAAGGCACTCAAATCACCTTTCTTCCCCATACTGATGCTCGGTTTGAACTGCAGGAGATTGTCTTGACCATGTCTACATGCCTAAATGCACTGAGTTGCCGCCATGTGATTGGCTGATTAGAAATTAAGTCTTAACACACAGTTGGACAGGTGTACCTAATAAAGTGGCCAGTGAGTGTATATACTACATGCATGCTACATACATACTACATATATACTACATGCATGCTACATACATACTGCATGCTACATGCATGCTACATACATACTACATACATACTACATGCTACATACATACCACATATATACTACATACATACAATACATTCATACAATACATACATAGACATACAGTACATATAACATAGAGTAACATACTTACCAATACTTGTCACATTGTTCCCCGAAGCCATTGTCTTTTCCGGAATAAATATTAACATAACAAACCACAAAAATACTCACCCACGATCCGAAGCAGTCCACGAGTGTGTCCCACGACGATCTTGGGTAGAGAACGGCAGCATCAGATGATGCTGCCGTTCTCTACGGGCTGCAGGAATCCAATGACGAAAGGTAGGTATCCTTCCGCACTGTATTCCTCCGCCACTTAAAAAAAAAAAGTCCCTAGTCTCACTTTATGCCATTGCTGCGTGGGAAATTCCCACACAGCAATGGCATAAAGTGAGACTAGGGACTTTTTTTTTTTAAGTGGCGGAGGAATACAGTGCGGAAGGATACCTACCTTCCGTCATTGGATTCCTGCAGCCCGTAGAGAACGGCAGCATCATCTGATGCTGCAGTTCTCTACCCAAGATCGTCGTCGGACACACTCGTGGACTGCTTCGGATCGTGGGTGAGTATTTTTGTGGTTTGTTATGTTAATATTTATTCCGGAAAAGACAATGGCTTCGGGGAACAATGTGACAAGTATTGGTAAGTATGTTACTCTATGTTATATGTACTGTATGTCTATGTATGTATTGTATGAATGTATTGTATGTATGTAGTATATATGTGGTATGTATGTAGCATGTAGTATGTATGTAGTATGTATGTAGCATGCATGTAGCATGTAGTATGTATGTAGCATGCATGTAGTATATATGTAGTATGTATGTAGCATGCATGTAGTATATATGTAGTATGTATGTAGCATGTAGCATGTATGTAGTATGTATGTGGTATGTATGTAGCATGTAGTATGTATGTAGCATGCATGTAGTATATATGTAGTATGTATGTAGCATGTAGTATGTATGTAGTATGTATGTAGCATGTAGTATGTATGTAGCATGCATGTGGCATGCATGTAGTATGTATGTAGTATGTATGTAGTATGTATGTAGTATGTATGTAGCATGCATGTAGCATGCATGTAGTATGTATGTAGTATATATGTAGTATGTATGTAGCATGCAGTATGTATGTAGCATGTATGTAGTATGTATGTAGTATATATGTAGTATGTATGTAGCATGTAGTATGTATGTAGCATGCATGTAGTATATATGTAGTATGTATGTAGCATGTAGTATGTATGTAGCATGCATGTAGTATGTATGTAGCATGTAGTATGTATGTAGCATGCATGTAGTATGTATGTAGTATGTATGTAGTATTTTTTTTTTTTTTTTTTTTTTAACATTTAACACATTAGCCGGATGATGGGACTACTACTGTCCCATCATTGGCTAATGTGTCAATCACTGTCATGGTAGCAGGCATCGCCCGATGGGACTTGTAGTCCCATCGGACGATGCCTGCACAGACCCCCGAAGCCTGCACAGACCACCGGCAGGCCGGCACAGCCCCCCGGCAGGCCGGCACAGCCCCCTGGAGCCTGCACAGACCACCGGCAGGCCGGCACAGCCCCCCGGCAGGCCGGCACAGCCCACCGGAGCCTGCACAGACCACCGGCAGGCCGGCACAGCCCCCCGGCAGGCCGGCACAGACCACCGGAGCCTGCACAGACCCCCTGGCAGGCCGGCACAGCCCCCCGGCAGGCCGGCACAGACCACCGGAGCCTGCACAGACCCCCTGGTAGGCCGGCACAGCCCCCCGGCAGGCCGGCACAGCCCACCGGAGCCTGCACAGACCACCGGCAGGCCGGCACAGCCCCCCGGCAGGCCGGCACAGACCACCGGAGCCTGCACAGACCCCCTGGCAGGCCGGCACAGCCCCCCGAAAGGCCCGTACAGACCCCAGAGAGGCTGTACAAGGCAAAAACAGGGTTTTTCTTATTCCGATACCGGAAGTCCCATAGACTTGAATGGGACTTCCGGTATCGGAATCGGCGATACCGATACTTTTTTTAAAGATCGGCCGATCCATTCCGATCCGATACTTTGAAGTATCGGACGGTATCGCTCAACTCTACTTACGAATTTTCTGCTGCTCCTCACGTGGTCTGTCACCGAAGTCATGGTACATCTGGCGACAGATGCGCCTCCATGACGCCTCCTTTCGTGTGCGGTTCGCATAGTTTGCGTCGCGTGGGTCCCATATTTCTGGACGCTCCTGCACCAACACAATTAGCATCTCCACATTTATGTAAGTGGACGCCATGCTGTTGCTGTACTCCGTGGAGGCGTACTTCCTGGATGTCTGGAGCGCTTTTTGAGCTCATTTGCATGTCTACGCTTCCTGATGATGGACTGGCCCATTTCCTGTCACCAGCCAAAAGACCTGCGTATTGCTCACAGGTCACACGTGTGGTCAGTGTGTAATCCGTATTTTTTGCGCACCCATTGACTTGCATTGGCGTGCTACGGGCGTAGTACGCTGACAATCGCAGCATGCTTCGAGTGGCACGGAGCGTAGGATACGGAGGAGAAATATACGCCTGGTGCGAGTGACCCCATAGAGAATCATTGGTCCGTGTCTAATGCGTGCTTTTTGCGCCTCGCACACACCCGTATTCCTCGCCAGTGTGACTCCGGCCGTACTCTCACACTCATAAAAGCTCTGCAGACAGTGCAAAGCCTGCCAAAATTTATAAGCAGGGTCATCCATACACCTTCAAATGCACCAAATGTAATACCTCATTCAAATATTGAGAAAGTGTAGTTTTAGTACTCACACACTTATAAAAGCTTTGCACATAGTACAAAGCCAGGAAAAATTATAAGGAGGGTATGACAATACAGCATTTAATCTTAATCATCCAGATGTCTGTTTTCAGTAAACCAGGAAACATAGGCTATTATCTTTATGTTGACTTTTGAATTTATGTGTTTTTCTTTGGTTGGTCAAGAACCACAGACTATTGTTTGTATAAGCTTGGATATTGACTCTTGAGTTGCTCTTTGCTACAACTCATTGTCTGCTATATTTGAGGGACAGGCACATAGGGTATTTGAACAATGGATGTTTCATAATTTATTGATTACGCATTGTGAGCTATTTTGTTGACCTACAAATCAGAGGATGAACTTTGCAAATTGATTAAATACTATATGAGTGATAAGCTCATCCCACCTCCTCCCTCCTCACCTGTGGATAATGACCTGCACCACAGATGTATGTATAAAAAGGTATAAAGGGATTTTCAATCCTTCTGAAAATAGAGATATACTTCACAAAATCCACATCCAGGACAACATGGCTCCATTAACAGGGACACTGATTTAGTTTTCTACAGGATGCCATCTTAAAGGACAACGGACCTATCTGGAATAATACAGATCTGCTCCGTTGATCATCATTGAACCCTCAAAGACGTTTGGAGAAGCCAGGGTGAGACCATCCGGTTACCTAGCCACGTGCGTCAATAGACTGTCAGCTTCCTTAGCTTGTAGTTACCTCCTCTCTGTGTGTGTCTGCCAAAAGTGGGGTACCACTGGTGGGAATAGTCAGCCCTGTAAGTCCCGAGATCGCAGAGGCTCTAAACTTGGCGAGTTTGTGGAAGGATGAGACTCTGTAATTTTGTAATTGTGCACAATTTTGGCTATTTTGCTGGGACTGTTCTATATGTTATTGTCTTTTTAGTGGTTCATCAATTATTGACAAAGTTTAACTTCACTCTGTGATGTCTGAGTAGTTTTATGCCCACAGTAAAGGAAAGCAGGCATTTAGTGGCATGAGCTCTGGTCCAGGTGATCTCAGGCCAGCGGATGCCAGCACCTACTGATTTTCTTTTTTCATAAGTCAATAGCTCTGTAACCTTTGAATAGGTCCTGGATAGGGATAAGCGGATTTGTGGATGTTTGGGTTTGTCAGGTTCAGCCGAACTATAGTTCAAAGTTTAGTTCGCAAGAAAGAGGACTTTTACTCTACAGCGCCACCTATTGGTAGTAGCGATCCTACAAGTCAATACCAATAGGTGGCGCTGTAGAGTAAAAGTCCTCTTTCTTTCTGAAGAGGCAATTTGCATATTATTTTCCCAGAGGAGCATTGCACGGCGAATAAGCCTCCTTACCTTGACAAGCCACAGCTGGCATGTCACTCTCCGCAAGGAGAAACCTTACTTCTTAGACCCAAGTTTAGTTCGGACATCAAACCTTGATCCAAACTTGACCAAGATTTCAAGAGAAGTCAATGGGATGCAAACTTTGGCGCTTTAAAATGGTTGCAAAATGGAGACAATAAGGGCTAGGGGGCTGTAAAAGGAAGGAAAACTGAGGGTAAGAGCAGGACAATTGCCCCGCAAAGCAAAGCAATGTGGATAGGGAAATGATTTAAAATAACATAGAATTAAAAAAATAATAATTTTGTACCACGAGGCGGAGGACCAAGTGGAGAAGGAAGTGTAGTAGGTGTAAGAGGTGGAGGTGGACATGGTGGTATAGGTGGAAAAGGCGTAGGAAGAGAAGGTAACCAACTGTTTTTTTGGGGGATACTGTGAAAACAGGCAATGTAATCATCTGCTGGCTCTATCTCTCTGTATACAGGTTGTGTAGTACTCTGCACTTTTTGGGAGTTAAAACAATGTGGAGAGCATCAAATAGGGTGACATGGCTGTGTTGCTGCTGTTAGTGGTGTAGCTGCTGCAGGGAGAGAGAGGTTGCGGTGGATCTGTGCCTGCTACGTGCCCAAATGAAAAACACTTCATGTTACATGCAGATGATAGGACGTTCTGTGTAATTTCATAGGCCCGAATACTGCTGGATGAATGGGGAGGCCAGAACAAGTAGCGATGGTCTACGATTTGTTGGCTGAGGGTGTCTTCAGTTCCTTTGCTTTGTCTTCTACCCGGTTCCCAACTGAAAGCACAGATTTTGCACCTGCAGCCTATGTGTTGTGAACTCATTTTCTGATCTGCCTCTGGTTTCTGGCAAGGCAGCTGGTTGTGCTGACAGAGGAGTTGTGAGTTCTCTTTCCGGGCTCCCTCTGGTGGTGGCAGGAGGTAATGAAGCTGATCTAATTAACAGAGACCTTCCACCTGATAATGAGGATGAGGATTGGACATCTGGAGTCTCAGACTGGATTTAAGACAGCCGATTCCCTATTCCCATGCTGGTGATTTTTTCCTGCCTCCTGAGGTCTTAGTTTCCAGCTCAGTTCCTGCCTTCTCAAGCTAAGTTGTTCTTTGCTTATTTTCACATTTGATTTGGTTTGGTCTATTCAGTTTTTTTGTCTGGTCAGCCAGCCCCGATAAACATCAAGTTGTGGTCCTCACTGACCACAAGAATTTGATTTACCTAGAGTCGGCTAAACGCCTGAGGTCTGGTGAACTCCCTATTCTGGTGAAGGAAGGTAATGAGCCTGATTATCAGGCACCTGAGCCTGATGAGGATGACTGGCTGAGTGGAGTCACGGACTGGATGTAAGGCTGCCGACGCCCTTCTGCCCTGCAGGTGATTTCTCTGTGGACTTCTAGGACACCAGTCTGATTCCTGCTCCTCTAAGCTAAGTTTTTCTGCTTTGCCTGTTTGCATTAGTGTTTAGTTTTTGTTTTCCTTGCTTTTCTGGATTCTGCCATTCCCTGCAGGGGTGAGCTGAATCTCCTTTTGCCTGTAGCTCTGTCTTTAGAATATTCCTGAGTACTGACATAGCTTTTTTGAAGCCTAGCGTCTTCAGGGCCTTTTTCACTGTCAGTCTGTTGGCTCTTATTTTCATAGGGTTTTTCACGGATTGCAGACAGCAGCCTTCCTGTCCTTTCCTATGTAGGTAGTTTGGGCCCCGTCTTTGCTCAGTCTATCTTTCTGTCTGTGTTAGTGTTTCCATCTTGCTTCACCGTCATTATATGTTGGGGGCTGCCTATTGCTTTGGGGTCTGCTCTGGGGCAGTTTAGTTTTCCCCTTTCTTTCTTTAGGCCTAGTTATTTCTCCGGCTGTGATCGAGGGGTCTAGGGCATCGTAGGAACCCCCCACGGCTACTGCTAGTTGTGTTGATAGGTTCAGGGGTCTGAATTCCGATAGCTGCCAACTTCTCTGGTTTTCTGGACTTATCTAGCATTTCTGTTTTTGCTTCCTACGGTGACTCAATCATAACATTGGACATTTTTGCAGGGTTTTTTTGGCGTGATTGCACACAGTATCTTTCCATTCCTGTCTTTTCTAGTTAGTGTGGGCCCCATCATTTGCTCAGCCTATTTTCCTACCTGTGTTTGTGCTTTCATCTTGTCTCACCATCAATACATGTGTGGGGGCTGTCTATTCCTTTGGGGTCTGCTCTGGGGCAGTTTAGATTTCCCCTTTTCTTGCTTTAGGCTTATTTAGTCCTCCAGCTGTGACAAGGCATCTAGAATCATAGAATCATAGAATCGTAGAGTTGGAAGGGACCTCCTGGGCCATCTGGTCCAACCCCCTGCTCAAAGTAGGATTCGCTAAATCATCCCTGTCAGATGTCTGTCCAGCCTCTGTTTGAAGACTTCCATTGAAGGAGAACTCACCACTTCTCGTGGCAGCCTGTTCCACTCATTGATCACTCTAACTGTCAAAAAGTTTTTTCTAATATCTAATCTGTGTCTCCTCCCATTCAGTTTCATCCCATTGCTTCTAGTCTTTCCTTGTGCAAATGAGAATAAAGTTGATCCTTCTACAATGTGACAGCCCTTTAGATATTTGTAGACAGCTAATAAGTCTCCTCTCAGTCTTCTCTTTTGCAAACTAAACATTCCCAAATCCTGCAACCTTTCCTCATAAGACAGGATTTGCAGACCGGTCACCATTCTGGTCGCTCTTTTCTGAACTTGCTCCAGTTTGTTGATGTCTTTTTTAAAATATGGTGCCCAAAACTGGACACAATATTCCAGATGAGGTCTGACCAAAGAGGAGTAGAGGGAAATAATGACTTCACGTGATCTAGACTGTATGCTTCTGTTAATACATCCTAGAATTGCATTTGCCTTTTTTGCTGCTGCATCACACTGTTGACTCATATTCAGTCTGTGATCTATTAGTATACCCAAGTCTTTTTCACATGTGCTGTCACTTAGCCCTATTCCTCCCATTCTATATATGCTTTTTTCATTTATTTTTATTGCCCAGATGTAGTACTTTGCATTTCTCCCTGTTAAAAACCATTCTGTTAGTTGCTGCCCACTGCTCCAGTTTATTTAAATCTTTTTGAATCCTCTCTCTCTCTCTTCTCTAGTATTAGCTATCCCTCCTAGCTTTGTGTCATCAGCAAATTTAATCAGTTTACCCTCAATTCCTTCATCTAAATCATTGATAAAGATGTTGAACAATACAGGGCCCAGGACAGAGCCCTGTGGTACCCCACTTGAGACATTCTTCCAATCATCGTAGGTACGCTCCACGGCTGCTGTTAGTGTTGTGGTTAGGATCAGGGGTCTGCAATCTGCGTAGTTACCAACCTCTTTGGTTTTCTGTGACTTGGCTTGGTCTTGTTTTCCTCCTCGGTGACCCATTCATAACACTATGTGCATCTGTCTTACACCTCACCCCCTTGGTAAGCAGTCTGAGCCCCAAGTCATGCAGCAGTCACTTCTGCTTTTTGATGATTCTGCTGGTAGTGGTTCTCTAATGCCCAAAAACTCATTCTGTACTTGGGAGGGGAAGTGCAAACGGTCAGCGGACCACCACAGCACATCCTTGATGACGATGATGATGGAGAAACAAAGGTACCAACTGTTGCAGCTTTCTGCTGTGTGTAGATTGGCAAGCAGGGCAGGGGTCAGAACTAGGTGGAACATCATGACGTGTATTATTATTATTTACTTATTTAGAGCACCATTGATTCCATGGTGACGCACGTGAGGACGGGTTGCATACAAAACACAAATAGAAATTACAATGAACCATCTAATAGTGACAGACAGGTACAGCAGGGAGATGATACTACTCTTACAGCCTTACATTCTACAGAATAATGGGGAAGGAGACAGTAGGGTTAGGGGTTGCAGCAGCTCTGGTGTTGCTGACGTGACAGCGGGGTCAATGCAGGCAATAAACTGTTCTGAAGACATGAGTTTTCAAGTTTCACTTGAAAATTCCTAATGCATGGTATAATGTGTGGATACATTGTAAAATTAGGAGACAATTAATATTTTGGAGGAGTGGAGGAGTAGCGAGTACAGAAGTGGATTAGTAGGGCAGTAGAGTTAACAACAGAATATATAGGTGTGATGATGCAATGGGGGATGATGAGGTCCTAGACCGCACATGAAGTCAAAGCCATCTGAGTGATGTGGGCAGTTTGGAGGAAGAGGGAGCAGAGCGCTAAAGCACCATGGGCGGCCCCTAGCCAGTACATCGGCTGCTATTAGCCACTTTGCCATCAAACTGAGCACATCAAAACCAGCTCAAAAGAGATCCCCCACAATATAATGGTGGTTTTCATGCTGTGCCATCAGAAACTTAAGTGAGGCATAAATATTCTTAACCCATTCTTAACCCATTCCTGCTACTACATGTGGGGACAAATGACACTGCAAGAAATGACCTGGAAACCATCTGCAGAGACTTTGAAGACTTAGGCAAGAAAGTGAAAGAACTGGGAGCGCAGGTGGTCTTCTCTTCCATCCTCCCAGTTGATGGCCATGGAACAAGGAGGTGGAATAAGATTCTGCAGGTGAACAACTGGCTACGTCGATGGTGCCGTCAGCAACGATTTGGATTTATGGATCACGGAGTGAATTACTTTTATGATGGACTACTTGCTAGAGATGGGGTGCAACTTACGAAGACTGGAAAACATGTATTTGGAAGTCGCCTTGCTACACTTGTAAGGAGAGCTTTAAACTAGAACAACATGGGAAGGGAAGCAAAAAAGACCAGAAAAAGCCATACACCTGACAAATGCTATTGAGAAGTCTGCTATTAGAAGTGGAAAGGAAGAACAAAGACAAAAGAATCTAATTAATAAAAAAATTGGAGAAAGAGAAATCAATCACAAACTAAAATGTTTCTATACTAATGCACAAAGCATGGGCAACAAACAAGGAGAATTGGAACTACTAACACAGGAAAAGAAATATGATGTCATTGGAATCACTGAAACTTGGTGGGACGATACACATGATTGGAATACAAGACTAGAAGGATACAACTTATTTGCAAGAAACAGACTTGATAAACAAGGAGGAGGTGTCGCATTGTATGTTAGAAACGCGTATATCTGCACAGAGATTGAAGCTTCAGAGACTGGGAGTTCTGTGGAAACTGTTTGGGTAAGAATACAAGGACAGAACAATGGAAAGGACACCATTGTAGGCATTTACTACAGGCCGCCTGTGCAAGCTGAAGATATGGATGAACTCTTTATGCATCAAATGGCCAAGTTCTCCAAAAAATATGACATAGTTGTCATGGGAGATTTCAACTATCCAGACATTTGTTGGGAATCTCTCTCAGGCAAAACTAACAGGTCAAGGAAATTCTTATCCTCTCTTGCTGACAACTTTATCTTCCAAAAGGTAGGGGAGAAAACAAGGGGAACTGCTACCTTGGATCTAATCCTTATAAACAGGGAGGAAATGGTTGAGGAGGTAAAAGTGGCTGGGACCCTAGGAGGTAGCGACCATGCTATTTTAGAATTTTGGATAACTAGAGGAGGAAGACCTGTGAAGACTCAGACGTCAAGGTTAGATTTCAGAAAGGCAGATTTTAAGGGATTCAGAAAGAGAATTGGAGGGATCCAATGGCTGGATATCCTTAAGGACAAAAATGTCCAGGAAGGATGTGAAATCTTGAAAAATGAAATTCTCACAGCACAATTGTTAACAATTCCGAAAAGAGGGAAGAATAGGAAGCATTTAAGGAAACCAGGATGGATGAACACAGAACTTAAGCACATGCTAAAAAGGAAGAAAAAAATGTTTATAAAATGGAAAGAGGGAGGCATATCTAAAGAAGAATATAATGCTGTCTGCAGAACCTGCAGGGCACAAATCAGATTATCTAAAGCTGAAAATGAATTGAGGCTTGCAAGAGATGTCAAAAGCAATAATAAAGGATTTTGGGGATATGTCAAAAGTAAAAGAAAAGTCAAAGATGCTATAGGATTCTTACAGGATGAAAATGATGAAATGGTAAGACAGGATGTTGAGAAGGCCGAACTTTTAAATTCCTATTTTGCATCTGTTTTCTCTCAGAAAGGAAATGTAACATCAACTGTTCTTCACTGTCCTATTAAGGAAATAGAAGAATCCAGGATTTCTATAAACAGAAAGATAGTGAGGAAACACTTAGCTAACCTAAATGAATTCAAGTCTCCAGGTCCAGATGAATTACACCCCAGAGTACTGAAGGAGATAGCAGAAGAAATTTTTGAACCCCTTTCCATAATCTTTGAAAATTCTTGGAGAACAGGAGAAGTCCCAGAAGACTGGAGAAGAGCAAATGTTGTTCCTATCTTCAAAAAGGGGAAGAAGGTGGACCCAGGCAACTATAGGCCGGTGAGTCTGACTTCTATACCAGGAAAGATCTTTGAACAAATTATTAAACAACATGTATGTCAGTACCTGGATAAGAATGAAGTGATTAAACAGAGTCAGCATGGGTTTGTAACTAATAAGTCATGTCAGACTAACTTAATTTCCTTCTATGACGGAATCACTGATTGGGTGGATCAAGGAAATGCTGTAGATATAGTATATCTTGACTATCCTGAGTCAACAGTGTGATGCAGCAGCAAAAAAGGCAAATGCAATTCTAGGATGTATTAACAGAAGCATACAGTCTAGATCACGTGAAGTCATTATTTCCCTCTACTCCTCTTTGGTCAGACCTCATCTGGAATATTGTGTCCAGTTTTGGGCACCACATTTTAAAAAAGACATCAACAAACTGGAGCAAGTTCAGAAAAGAGCGACCAGAATGGTGACTGGTCTGCAAACCCTGTCTTATGAGGAAAGGTTGCAGGATTTGGGAATGTTTAGTTTGCAAAAGAGAAGACTGAGAGGAGACTTAATAGCTGTCTACAAATATCTAAAGGGCTGTCACATTGTAGAAGGATCGACTTTATTCTCATTTGCACAAGGAAAGACTAGAAGCAATGGGATGAAACTGAATGGGAGGAGACAAAGATTAGATATTAGAAAAAACTTTTTGACAGTTAGAGTGATCAATGAGTGGAACAAGCTGCCACGAGAAGTGGTGAGTTCTCCTTCAATGGAAGTCTTCAAACAGAGGCTGGACAGACATCTGACTGGGATGATTTAGCGAATCCTGCTTTGAGCAGGGGGTTGGACCAGATGGCCCAGGAGGTCCCTTCCAACTCTACGATTCTATGATTCTATGATTCTATGATTAACCTGAGCACCACCTGCATGACAAAACATCTGAATGCAAATCACGACCTGCAGTAGAGTACACACATGTAAAACCAATAAAGATCAGAGCCTCCATCTGCTCCGTCTCCTGCTGTCATCTCGGTCTTGGCTTCATCCTCTTCCCCCTGAGCAACAGGGCCACCTAGCACCCTGCAAAGAGAGGATATGACAAAAACCACCTCCAGCAGTGTCACAGAGCATCTCCACACCATCCCATTCAAGTGTTCAGCTGTACATCCCCAAACACTGGATTCCATATTGTACATGTGGCCTCACAAGTGATTTCTAAAAAAAAAATAACAATACGTTGGGATCACGAGAAACACAGTATGCGGTTCCCTGCTGCCACTACTATTCCAGTTGGGCCATCCCTGTGGACAAAATCAGGTGTGCACTGTGCAATGTCATAGGTGTAAAGGTCCATATAACCACCTATGATTGGACCTGTAAGCACGGGCAGTGAGGTTATATATATTTAACTGGCAGGTAGGTAAAAGTTGTGTCATTTGGATTGGAGACAAAAAGAGTTTTTGTACATGTGCTTCAAACACAGGGGATTGCTGGATCTTTTTTGTATGTTTCTCTGTCCATGTTGCCTCCCCCTTCTACTCAGCTTCCTCCAACAGCTCATTATCTGGTCAGCGTAACACCTGCACCACCAACTTCAGAACAGCCAGGGGAAAACCACAGCAGGCTGTTCTGAAACTCATTTGTTTGTGGGAAAAATCACACACAGCGCAAGCGCTGTGGTTGGGGATCAAAGAACAAACAGGTGAGTGGTTGGTGCAGCTGAATCTGTGCACGCTTTTGACGTTCTCACCCTGCTGCTCCTCGCCTGTCTACACTGCAGCTTCACTTCTGCTTTCCCGTTCACCACCACATATGTGAGGTATCCACAAAATGGAACTCCACTTTGCACATAGTAGAAAGACTGTGCGAGCAGCAGAAGGCGATATTGGAGTTGCAGCTATAGCGAGAATGGGTGAGTCGCTCTTACGACCAATAAGTGGGCCTCTATACGATACGATACACTTTATTGATTCCGAGGGAAATTATAGTATTACAGCAGCATTACAAACAGTATTCCAAACATTACAACATTACAAACAGCATTGCATAAAGTAATTCCTAGACACAGATCTTTCACATGACTAACCACATTATGTAACAAACAAATTTGTGTAAGCGCAGGTACTTAAATTTTAATCTCTGATCATTGCTATTTGTGCACCAGCCATAGGTCATTGTCATCTTTCACCCTTAGGAAATTGTTATATATCCCCATAGCAGTAGGCACAAGCGATTTCCTGTATTTATCTTTCTTGCACCTAATTAGGATTAGACAGCTGCTGAATGTGCTCTTCTGATTCAAGAACAGCTCGTATAGTGGGTGTGTATTATTGTTCATTATAGCCCTACACTTCTTCTGAAGCCTATCTTCCTATACCTCCTCAAAAGAGTCAAGATGGAGGCCAACAGCCATGCTTGCCTTCTTGATAAGTTTGTTGAGCTTATTAGCATCAGCTACTCGCACACTACTGCCCCAGCAAATGATAGCAAAAAAGATGGTGCTTGCCACAATGGACTGGTAAAACATTTCGAGCATTTTACTGCACACTTTGAAAGACCTGAGCTTCCATAGAAAGTACAATCTGCTCATTCCCTTCTTGTATACCTTCTCCGTGTCAAGATGGACCCCCAAATATTTGTAGCTCTCAACCATCTCCACCTCCTGGCCAGCAATAGTGATCAGTAAGTAATCATCCTTTTTCCTTTTATAAATCACCAGAACATTTAGTTTTAGACAGTTAGTCTGACACCAGTCCACAAAGTCAGAAACCACCCTTCTATATTCCTCCTCTGCCCAGTCCCCCACAATGCCCCCTACAATCACTGAGTCATCTGAGAACTTTTGGAGGTGACAGAGATCAGATTTATACTGAAAGTCAGCTGTATATAATGTGAAGAGGATGGGCGACAGCACTGTACCCTGAGGGGCTCCAACACTGCTACATGCACTGCCAGATACCACTTCCTCCATCCTTACAAAATGCGGCCTGTCCATCAGGTAGTTGCTTATCCAGTTCACCATCCCCTCATCTACCGCTATATCAGTCAACTTATTTCATAGTAAAGGCGGCTGTAAGCTATTGACAGCAATTGAGAAGTCAAAGAACATGGCACGCATTGCAGTTCCCTCATTATCCAAGAATGAATGTACTGTATGTAGCAAATACACTAGCGCATCATCCACCCCTAATCTCTGCTGGTTTGCAAACTGTAGGGGGTCAGTACAGGCCCTCACCCTCGGGCACAGGTAGGCAAGTACTATTCTCTCCAACAACTTCAAAGCATGCGGTGTTAAGGCCACTGGATGATAGTCATGTAGGGAAGTCGGAAAAGTGATCTTGGGAACTGGCACTAGGCAGGTGGTCTTCTATGCGAGACATTTGTTTCGTGTTTTGCTGCTTTGAATACTACATGAACATGGCCAGCACTGATGATGCCACCAACAGTGATACTATCCCACTACTCTGCCTCCTAGAAAACAAAAGCTTCAGGGAATGATGGATGAGGTGGTGGCACAGGAGTAAGAGGAGGAGGAACAGGGACTATTCACACCATTATCATGCCTGTCATCCATTCATGGCTTGCAGGATGGGTTCCTGTGTAAGAAGAAGGACCGGACAAGGGGTACCATTCTTGCACCGGGTCCGGAACTGTCGGGGCTGTCTCCCCTGTTGTCCGGGGGAAATCTTAGAGACCTGGACTGACCTCTGGACTACAGAGCAGGGGGCACTGCTACAAGGGGGAAGCCACAGGGTGCATGTAAGCAAACAGACTTGGTGGGAACAAACAGTGCGCAGCAGGGACAAGTGAGTGCTTTGACTCCTGAGCACCATAAAAGCGCAGGCCCATGCTTGTGCTTCCCTATGATAACTTACAAAGACTGTGACCAGTATCTTGCCCTGTGCCCGCTGGCTCCTGCGATGCGAGGTGCCAGACACTCCGGGCCCATGACTAACCAGCGCGCACCACTTAGTAAGGACCGGGTGACTCACCGTGAACTGTGCTCTTACTCCCCAGTGTACATCTGTTGAGACACATTAGGCTTCGCTAGTGTTGTGGACTGTACTGCTCCCTGCACAGCAAACTCTGGACCAAGGAACCAATTAAAGACGCTGATGACAAGCCGCTGCCGTCGGGATTCGGCTCAAGGAAGCGTTTATTTAGCCGTGTTCAAAAGGTGGGGGAGACTGTGACCCAGTACATGAACATGTTACAGGAGATCCATACTGCAATTATCAAGAAAGACAGTGTAGGCGTAGGGTCTACTGATGTAGTATTGTGGGATCAGTTGGTGACAGGCTTGAGAGATGCGCTACTGAAACAGACCTTGCGGAACGCTTGCAGGTAAATCCACGCATGACCGTTTTAGAAGTTGGGAGTGAAGCATGCGCGAACAGGAGTAGAGGTTGACAGTCCCGACGGGGAAGGTCCGGAGTGGGGAGGTATCTGTGACCATGGCCAATGAACCAGAATGGGTGGAAGATTTGCAGAAAGAGATCCAGGATATGCGAGAAGAATTGTCTGAGTTAAAGAAAAAACCCACAGCATCATCAAACTTGTCCGGGGGTAGAAATGGCCCTGAGCCTTGTCGGGAAATGAGGACGTCCCGCAGAGAAGAACTGCTGACGTGCTACAACTGTGGTGAGACTGGACATTTGGCTCGGGGTTGTGTATGACGGGGGCGACCCATTCAACGCCGTCCATTAAACTAGGAGGCTCCAGTAAAGAATGAGAATTAGAAGTCTCACAAGCTTAGTTTCCATGTGTCCTCTCGAAATGGATGGCCGGGCCAGGCCATACTTTGTTTGGTTGACACTGGCTCGCTAGTGAAAATATAGACATTGAACCATATAAAGTTCTATAAAACCATTATAGCTGCCAGACACTGCCATATAGAAGTAAATATATACAGTGGGGAAAAAAAGTATTTAGTCAGTCAGCAATAGTGCAAGTTCCACCACTTAAAAAGATGAGAGGCGTCTGTAATTTACATCATAGGTAGACCTCAACTATGGGAGACAAACTGAGAAAAAAAAATCCAGAAAATCACATTGTCTGTTTTTTTTTTCATTTTATTTGCATATTATGGTGGAAAATAAGTATTTGGTCAGAAACAAGCAATCAAGATTTCTGGCTCTCACAGACCTGTAACTTCTTCTTTAAGAGTCTCCTCTTTCCTCCACTCATTACCTGTAGTAATGGCACCTGTTTAAACTTGTTATCAGTATAAAAAGACACCTGTGCACACCCTCAAACAGTCTGACTCCAAACTCCACTATGGTGAAGACCGAAGAGCTGTCAAAGGACACTAGAAACAAAATTGTAGCCCTGCACCAGGCTGGGAAGACTGAATCTGCAATAGCCAACCAGCTTGGAGTGAAGAAATCAACTGTGGGAGCAATAATTAGAAAATGGAAGACATACAAGACCACTGATAATCTCCCTCGATCTCGTGCTCCACGCAAAATCCCACCCCGTGGGGTCAGAATGATCACAAGAACGGTGAGCAAAAATCCCAGAACCATGCGGGGGGACCTAGTGAATGAACTGCAGAGAGCTGGGACCAATGTAACGAGGCCTACCATAAGTAACACACTACGCCACCATGGACTCAGATCCTGCAGTGCCAGACGTGTCCCACTGCTTAAGCCTGTACATGTCCGGGCCCGTCTGAAGTTTGCTAGAGAGCATTTGGATGATCCAGAGGAGTTTTGGGAGAATGTCCTATGGTCTGATGAAACCAAACTGGAACTGTTTGGTAGAAACACAACTTGTCGTGTTTGGAGGAAAAAGAATACTGAGTTGCATCCATCAAACACCATACCTACTGTAAAGCATGGTGGTGGAAACATCATGCTTTGGGGCTGTTTCTCTGCAAAGGGGCCAGGACGACTGATCCGGGTACATGAAAGAATGAATGGGGCCATGTATCGTGAGATTTTGAGTGCAAACCTCCTTCCATCAGCAAGGGCATTGAAGATGAAACGTGGCTGGGTCTTTCAACATGACAATGATCCAAAGCACACCGCCAGGACAACGAAGGAGTGGCTTCGTAAGAAGCATTTCAAGGTCCTGGAGTGGCCTAGCCAGTCTCCAGATCTCAACCCTATAGAAAACCTTTGGAGGGAGTTGAAAGTCCGTGTTGCCAAGCGAAAAGCCAAAAACATCACTGCTCTAGAGGAGATCTGCATGGAGGAATGGGCCAACATACCAACAACAGTGTGTGGCAACCTTGTGAAGACTTACAGAAAACATTTGACCTCTGTCATTGCCAACAAAGGATATATCACAAAGTATTGAGATGAAATTTTGTTTCTGACCAAATACTTATTTTCCACCATAATATGCAAATAAAATGAAAAAAAAAACAGACAATGTGATTTTCTGGATTTTTTTTTCTCAGTTTGTCTCCCATAGTTGAGGTCTACCTATGATGTAAATTACAGACGCCTCTCATCTTTTTAAGTGGTGGAACTTGCACTATTGCTGACTGACTAAATACTTTTTTCCCCACTGTATATATATATATATATATATATATATATATATAGTCAGCTGATGTTTATAATGGAGCAAAAACATAAAAGCCATAAACCAAACTGGTTACCAAAATATTTAGACCATATCTATGAATCAAATATTGTAAAATTATATGTTGCACATTTATGTGAACATATGGGCCTGTGAAGAGTGTAGTGCAATAAAAAGTTATATTGCACATGCCCAACAGTATCAAGTGTATATGATCAATCATTTATATGTATGGAAGATATGAACAGGAAGACCATGAGCCAAAAGAGGTCATAGCTGAAGACTACCTGGTTTCCAGCTGAGTCCTGCAGGTGATGTACCCTGATGGGTGCTCACCCTGATGCGCGTTTTGGTGCGTCCTTCATCAGGGGTGGTGGACACTTCAGCTGTGTCCTGTTTTTACACTAATTAGGACAGAATAGCTGTAGCACCCATGAACCGACATGTGTATACAGGCTGGGTCACGTGATCCACTGGCTAATCACAGCCATACCATTGCTTGGCATGGCTGTGATGGCTCTATAAGGGCCCACAGCCCAAAACCTTGCTGATTGACTGCACTGCAGCCTTTCAGCAAACTTTATTTGGCTTTTAAACCTGAACAGCAAACCGGAAATCTGGTAAAAAGTCAATTTTAGGTGTTCTGTAATGGACACTGAGAGTCCGATTTAAACCCGGAACTTTACAGTTTGGGTTCACTCATCCCAAGTCCTGGAATTCCATCAATTTTACCCCAAAGACCTAATGGTGCACCATCTATTATAGGCACAACCGTATGTCCAGTACTCACATTGATGTCATATTGGAAGTATTTCTGAACACTGAAAAAGTAGTGCAATAAAATTTGTGGTTTGTTCCTCAGAACATAAAATGATTCATAAAACTGACAGTAAAAAAATACAAATTCTAATTTTTTAAACATGTATTGCATCAACTGCATAAAAAATGGTGGTATCAAACTACTCACTTCCTCCTTTGATAAATACATTAGAGGGTATACTTTACACAAATAGATTTATGGAGGTTTTCTAATTTATTCCAAAAAGAGCCAAATTTGTGTACTAAAATTCAAATACTGCCCCTTCTCTTCCAAGCCCTGCCGTTTGTCCAAACAGAAGTTTTTGATTACATATATAGACCCCTTAAAGTCCTTTTAATTTTGAATATATGTCACACTGTGATGGACTTCAGTAAGGAAGGGGGACCTCAACTCAAGAAACCCAAGGAAACTTAAGACGAAAGGCCACGGAGTTAATTACAGTGAACAACTTGTAAGGGCCCACGAACCTAGGACCAAATTTCCAGGAAGGAATTTTCAGCTTAAAATTTCTCTTAGACATCCATATAGAATCATAGAATCATAGAGTTGGAAGGGACCTCCTGGGCCATCTGGTCCAACCCCCTGCTCAAAGCAGGATTCGCTAAATCATCCCAGTCAGATGTCTGTCCAGCCTCTGTTTGAAGACTTCCATTGAAGGAGAACTCACCACTTCTCGTGGTAGCATGTTCCACTCATTGATCACTCTAACTGTCAAAAAGTTTTTTCTAATATCTAATCTGTGTCTCCTCCCATTCAGTTTCATCCCATTGCTTCTAGTCTTTCCTTGTGCAAATAAGAATAAAGTTGATCCTTCTACAATTCATTCACACACAGTTCCAGACCTGACAACTATTTTTTATCAGCATTGCATTTGTGTCTGTACTCCATGTCCTTTAAGTTGGTCTGAACCATTTGCTATACAGTTGAGAATGACGAAGAGTGTAGCATCCGCATCTCTGCCTGCAGTCCCTCTCCCCCTGCAGAGATACCAGAGTTTCCACCTCTGAGGCTCCCGTCCTGGTCCTTCCAGGTCTGCTGCTGCCCAGGGAGCATGCACTCCTAGCAGGTCTCCAGGCACTGTGCTTAGAGCGCGCACGCATATTTCCTCTTTCATAAAGGAGCCACACGCATTCCTCTAATGTATCCCCAGCCAATAGCTGGAGGTCTTTTACTATTTAAAGTGCCTCCTCCAACATGGAGGTCCCTGTGCAATGTTGTGAGTTTGTTCCTAACACACTTGTCAGTTTTCAGGTCCCAGTACTAATATCTTGCCTGCTGCACCCGCCAGTGCTTTCCTCAATGGCAGCCTAGCCAGCTGCACCCGCCGGTGTTCACCTCAACGGCAGCTGAGCCAGTTGCATCTGCAAGTTCTCACCTCAACAGTAGCCAAGCCAGCTGCACCCACCAGTGCTCACCTCAACGGCAGCTGAGCCAGCTGCACCCACCAGTGCTCATCTCTCCATCAGACTGTCCTGTCTGCACCTACGTTTAGTGAAATCTTATCTGCCTGCCTGTATCTGTTGGACATTGCCCCGGGCCATCACAGCTACCCGTTTCTTGGGGTCAACTGTCATCTACCCAAGGTCAGTCCTGGAGTAGCACCTGGATCACCTCCATTGTCTCTCGGCCAGCCAGTTCATCCTTAATTCGCCCGGAGAGGCCTTCCCAAAAGGTTGTCACCTCCGATATTACTGCTGCGACTTCTTCACTGGAAACATGAACCTGTTCTGGGCTAAAGGTCTGGAGAAGTACTCCATTGGAGCTGAGAATGTCACAAAATGTGCCTTTCTTCTGTTCATCCTGTTCGGTCTCCTACTTCTCCTACTAATTTGCCTGACCTGCCTGTTATGAGTCAGATTTCTACCTCTCCTATGTTGAAATCTAGACCCTTACATTCTGCAGTCTCCTGCGCTTCATCTGCTGCAGAGAAGATTGCAGAGGAGAGTGCCTTGCGGCAACTCTCTCCAGAGGCTAAGTCCTTTGTTCCCTTAACTGAGCATGCTTATGGGACGAACTTCCATTGGAGTTCGGGAATCAGGTACTCAGGTCCTGTGTTGAATCCTATTGGCTCCTCTTGGAGCCTTGGAGATTTCCGGAAGGTCCCGTCTGGTATAAAAAGCGCGCATGGCTGTTCCGCCATGCGCTAGTATTTTTCATACTTGCTGCTGTATGTTTGATGATGGATGCTTGGACTGGTGAATGACTTATTAAGAAACCTCTTCCCTCTGATAATACGTTTGTGTGAGTGATTGGTTCCTGCCAGTAGTAGCGCCAGTGCGCCTAGCTCCATCTTGCACAGCAGCTTAGCGTCTGCATTGCACCAGCGTTATTGCAGCGCCTTACCAGAGCCTCAGTTCTTGCCGTGCTGCAGTTGCAGCTTATCTCTGCGTCCGCTGTTGCGACGCCACGCACTTTTTTTAATGGTAGGTCTAGACGGAGTAGTCCTGTTGTCTAAGGCTACTCCTGTGACCCTGAATACCGTGTCTGCATCGCTGAGACTCTGTGACCCTGAACAGACTCAGCGTTTTGTGTATGCTTTTTGCCTGCAGCTCTGTGAGTGTAACAGAGCTTGCTTCAGTGCACATTGGGTGCAGTTAAACCCTGTGCACATTACCGCCATAGTGCTCTAAATCTACTAGCTGCGGTTTTCCATCCTCCGCACGGTGGACCCGGAGCGTCGAAGGCACTTTATTCATATTTTTTATTTAGTGCCTTCCGCCACTCCTAACATAATACTAGCACCAGGGTCTAGCTAGAGATGGCAGACCAGCAGCAACTTTTGCAATGTGTGCGACAGCTCGAGGCTCGCTTGACTACCCTTGAGAGAGCTCTCGCAGCTGCGCAGGCCACGGATGCTGCTGTTCAGGCACTCACAGATGCGGTAGGGTATAGGTTCATGTCCGCCCTTGCGCCGACAATTACCCGCCTCCCGTTGCCCGAAAAATACTGTGGGGATGGCGCCTCCTGCAGGGGTTTCATCAGCCAGTGCTCAATACACCTGGAGCTGCTGGCTGCGCAATTTCCTACAGAGCGGGCTAAGGTGGCCTTTATTATCTCCCTACTGTCAGGCAAGGCCTTGGAATGGGCTACGCCTTTATGGGAACGTGGTGACCTCGAGATTCGGACTGGGCCAACTTGCTAACAGCCATCAAGCAAGTATTTCTCGGTCCACGGGTCATGCACGATATGTCTCTGCAACTTCTCGCCCTTACTCAGGGGTCACTTTCGGTTAGCCAGTATGCATCCGTTTTCAGGCACTGGCATCCGAGTTGGAGTGGTCCGACAAAGCCCTTATCCCCGTTTTTTGGTGAGGTCTAGCAGAGCACGTGAAGGATGCTCTCTCCACTAGAGAGATCCCCACCAGCTTGGAGGAGTTAATTTCCGTCTCCTCACGTATCGACCTCCGTTTTTCGGAGCACGGTATGGAGCGGGCTCACTCCAAACGAAGAGCTGTTTGGGCTCCTAAATTTTTTGAACCTCTTGAGCTGTCTGAGCCGGAGGTTCCACCCCCTGAGCTCATGGAGGTGTCTCGTACCAATCTTAATACGGACTTGGACCAGGAATCCATTTGCGGTTGTCACCATGTATGTGCGGTTTCCCCGGAAGCCAGCTCCCCGCAATGGTTGGAGTCTGAACCGGTTATCGAGACCTTTGTCCCTCCTGATCTTAGGGCTCAGGTTCTCGCCTGGGCACATGTGTCCAATGCGCCCCACCAACGGGGTTACATGCAAATCTCAAACCTATTGGCCGGAGCGTATTGGTGGCCCCATAGGGCTCGGGACATCAAAACATTTATCCAGGCTTGCACCCTATGTGCTCAGGACAGCCTTCCTGGGTGGCGAGGGGTAATGGTCACCGACTCACGGCGTTGTTCGGTTGCCTCGCCCGCTCCTGTTGTCTCCCAGGTGTCCCTCCTGAAACCTGGTGATCTTGCCTCCACTGATGCCTTCCAAGTGTCCCGGTTTATGGTAACACCTACCAGGACACCAAGCTCGCCTTCGGACGAGTTTGAGCCTTATGCCACCGTAGGGCACAGGTTGATGGTCAGGAAGGCTCAGGGAGGAGGGGGCCCTAGGAGGGAGGGTAATGTTAGGAGTCAGATTTCTACCTCTTCTTTGTTGAAATCTAGACCCTTACATTCTGCAGTCTCCTGCACTTCACCTGCTGCAGAGAAGATTGCAGAGGAGAGTGCCTTGCGGCAACTCTCTCCAGAGGCTAAGTCCTTTGTTCCCTTAACTGAGCATGCTCATGGGACGAACTTCCAATGAAGTTCGGGAGTCAGGTGCTCAGGTCCTGTGTCGAATCCTATTGGCTCCTCTTGGAGCCTTGGAGATTTCCAGAAGGTCCTGTATAAAAAGCGCGCATGGCTGTTCCGCCATGCGCTAGTATTTTTCATACTTGCTGCTGTATGTTTGATGATGGATGCTTGGACTGGTGAATGACTTATTAAGAAACCCCTTCCCTCTGATAATCCGTTTGTGTGAGTGATTGGTTCCTGCCAGTAGTAGCGCCAGCGCCAGCGCGCCTAGCTCCATCTTGCTCAGCAGCTTAGCGTCTGCATTGCGCCAGCGTTATTGCAGCGCCTTACCAGCGGCTCAGTTCTTGCCGTGCTGCAGTTGCAGCTTATCTCTGCATCCGCTGTTGCGACGCCACGCACCTTATTTAACGGTAGGTCTAGACGGAGTAGTCCTGTTGTCTAAGGCTACTCCTGTGACCCTGAATACCGTGTCTGCATCGCTGAGACTCTTTGACCCTGAACAGACTCAGCATTTTGTGTATGCTTTTTACCTGCAGCTCTGTGAGTGTAACAGAGCTTGCTTCAGTGCACATTGGGTGCAGTTAAACCCTGTGCACATTACCGCCATAGTGCTCTAAATCTACTAGCTGCGGTTTTCCATCCTCTGCACGGTGGACCCGGAGCGTCGAAGGCACTTTATTCATATTTTTTATTTAGTGCCTTCCGCCACTCCTAACACTGCCCGTGGCATACTGCACGTATGTGGACGTCTTAACAGGAAGAAGACTGAGACTTTGCCACGTCATAGGCTGTATGACTGCCCGATTGACCTCCTGCCGGGCACTTCACCTCCACGAAGCTGAATCTACCCCTGTCCCTGGCTGAACCTCATGCTATGTCCGAGTATATAGAAGAGAACCTTGCAAGGGGATTTATCCTGAAATCATCTCCGGCCGGAGCTGGATTTTTCTTTGTGAAGAAGGATGGCTCTCTGCTGCCCTACATTGATTACAGGGTCCTTAACCAAATCACCATAAAAATAAATACCCTCTAAGCCTGATGTCTGAGCTGTTTGATCGCCTGAAGGGTTCCAGAGTCTTCACGGAGCTTGACCTATGAGGGGCATAGAACCTGGTTTGAATTCTCCAGTGAGACGAGTGGAAGACGGCTTTCTACACCCACAATGGCCATTACGAGTATCGTGTTATACAGTTTGGACTCTGTAATGCCACAGCCATCTTCCAAGAACTGGTGAATGACATCTTCCGTGACCTGCTCTATACATATGTGGTAGTATAGTAGTATACCTGGGCCACATCTTGGTATTCTCTCCTGATCTGCCAACACATAGGAGGGACGTTCACCAGGTTCTACTAAGCTTAAGAACTAACCGTCTATACGCCAAATATGAAAAGTGTGTCTTCAAACAGTCCTCTCTTCCATTTCTGGGATACATCGTTTCTGATACCGGTCTGAAGATGAATCTCGAGAATTTATCTGCTGTCATGAAGTCTGATTCAACTCTGTTTCATCCTGGAGATAAGGTCTAGCTATCATCTAGATTTCAAGTCACCATCCTATAAATTGGGTCCTCGCTTCATTGGTCCCTTCGAGGTGTTGAAATGGATTAATCCAGTAATCTACAATCTCAAACTCCCAGCCTCCTTGCGAATCCCCAATTCCTTCTGTGTGTCTCTTCTCAAACCTGGTGCAATTCCGACTCCTGTCAGTGCTGAGGATGTTTTTGAGGTAGAGAACATTTTAGCAAAACTCTAAATAAATGGTATAGAAGGGTCTCAAACCAAAAATCATATCAAAAAACCCTAAAACTAATATACTTTATTATTAAAAAGCCCCAAATGGGGTCACACCACGAAGTGAACACAGAAAAACAAAAACCAAAAAACAAATTGCCCCAAAAAAATGTGTATGACATAAAAATGGGGATTTCCTAGGAGTCACTGATAAAATCTACTGCTCACACCTTCCTTGCCGCGGAGGTAGGCACCCTAGGGTGGAACGTTGTGGCGCCCCCGCTCAACGATAACTATCCCTAAGGACCCTATTCCACCCTGCAGCCACTAGGGGATCCCTCCCCCGATACTAAAGGGACCCCTAATACTATACAGAGACAATCCTATGATAAGGAAGACCCTATACCCCACAGAAATTTAAAAACATATAGGAACACATTGGCAGTGTCATGGCATTATAAGGTGATGACTCAATGAAAGAATGATAAGTCCTCCTTACAGTCAGAGGATACAATGTCAAAGTAATCATTAGCACATGCATGAGCTCCACTATTTTTCCACAAGGGCCAAAGAGACAACATAGGGGTTCATCCTCAAATATATGTTATGTTTTGTCCCATCAGAAAGTCAATACTTCTATATAAATTGTTTTAGCAGCAGATATAATAAACAGCATGAGGAGTCATACACAGATATATAGTGCATTTCGTCCCATTAAGGTCTAACAACCTCTGAGCCTGTGTCCACCATATTAAATAGTAAACCCCATCATGAATCAGACAAAAAATGTACAGATGCCACTAGTAGACATGCTCAGATACATATATTTCAAATACTCATCGTATCACCCGCCATCTGCCAAATAGCTTATAGCACCTCAACGCATTTCGCCCTGTCCGGGCTCATCAGGAGGCCCGATATCAACATGACTTGTGTCCTGATGTGGTATAGTAGCTGGACCGCCACGATATCCCCCTCAATTTAAGCATACCGCCACAGCGTCCGCCAGCCCCGGATGCAGTTCAGTGACACACCCCTTACCCTCAATGCGCATGTACGTAGGGCATGTGACTCACATCTTGCGCCATAGAGCGCTATGCTCGTGCCCTACCTCTCAGTGCACATGTCATTATCTTATCTCGCGCATGTCAGAAGGGCCATGTAATGCACATCTAGCGCCATAGAGCGTGATACTTACAGCCCTTCTTCTCAGTGCGCATGTCATAGAACCATGTCTCGCACCATAGAAAGCGACCTTCCTGTCCACAACCCGGGGACTGCCTTATCACTTCCGGGTAACTGGGCTATTGTGTTTACCCACTCCTGGCGCGCATGCTCCCGAGATCCACACAGAGTAATTGCCTCACCAGTCACATTTTAATATCAGGGGCGCAGGCTCAAAATGAACCGCACCACCATGACAGGAAACGTCATTGGCCTAGAGATGGCTATTGTGCAGACTCAAATGACAAATGATAGACCCTATAGATATAAACGCCATTAGAGAATTCATATGCACAGTGTTTGTACAAATAAGTGTTTTCTCTATTTAAGAGTTTTTTTATCTCGGTGTTTGTATTTAACGCCTCGGCGCCTCTGTGAAGGAACAGAGGCCACCCAGCGCACTCCGGGTGACGTTCAACCCGCGTGCGTTATACTGCCATATAGTGTGTCTGCCATTACATAGCAGCAGCGTAACACCTTCTGCACGGTGGACACCGGGCGGCAAACGCACTGATTATTTGTTATTTAGTGCGTTCCGCCGTCCCTAACAAGAGGTCCTGGGAGCTCATGGAGAACATCCATGCCCCTCTCCTCCTGGAGAAATTTCTGAAAGGCTTGAAAAAGAGGGGGCATAAGGGGGTACTGCCTGCAGTCCCTCTCTCCCTGCAGAGATACCAGCATACTCACCAGCAAGGCTCCTGTCCTGCTCCTCTTGGATCTGCTGCTGCCTGGGTGCGTGCACTCCTAGCAGGTCTTAAGGCACTGTTCTTAGAGCGTGCATGTGCACAGTTCTAGAGCACGCATGCGTACAATAGCTGGAGGTCTCTTACTATTCAAAGTGTCTCCTCCGACACAAAGGTACCTGTGCAATGTTGTGAGTTTGTTCCTAACACACTTGTCAGTTCTCAGGTTCCAGTACTAGTATCTTGCCTGCTGTACCCACCCTCCAGTGCTTTCCTCAAGGGTAGCTGAGCCAGCTGCACCAGCCAGTGTTCAACTCAATGGCAGCCAAGCCAGCTGCACCCATCAGTGCTCACCTCAATGGCAGCTGAGCCAGTTGCACCCGCCAGTGCTCACCTCAGCGGCAGCCGAGCCATCTGCACCCGCCAGTGCTCATCTCTCCATCAGACTGTCCTGTCTGCATCTACGGTTCCTGTCATATTCTCTGCCTGCCCGTATATGTTGGACATTCCCCCCAGGCCATCCCAGCTACCCATTCCTTGGGGACAGCTGCCATCTACCCAATGTCAGTCCAGGAGTAGCACCTGGATTACCTCCATTGTCTTTCCACGACCTCGGTGTTGTTAACTGCTGCATATCCATGGTCAGATTGGGTGAGGTTACTAGTCATGCCCCTCCAGATCTTCCTTGGGCTTTGGCACAGTGGTTCCACCACCCAGCCTGTTACAAACAGAATCATTCCTCTCCCAGAATCCCTGAATACCCATCTTTGCTGAAGATACAGAACTGAAGATGGAAGTCATATGCATCAAAAATGGTGACTTACCAATGGACTCATTGCAACAATTGTTTAAGGCAAACTCAGCAAATGGTAGAAAACATTACCAATACCCCTGGTTATCTGACAAAAAAAACCTGAGGTATGTCTCCAAACTTTGGTTTAGATGTTCAGTCTGACCATTAGTTTGAGGATGAAATGCCAAAGGAAAGGATAGATGCATCCTTTGATGAGAACAAAATGCCCCCCAGAATTTGGAAACACACTGGGTACTCCAATCTGACACCACATCGAAGGGAACCCTGTGAAGCTTTACGATCTCGGTGACAAACACCTGAGTAAGGGTTTTAGCATTATGGAGAGCAAGTAAAGCAATGAAGTGCTCCATTTTACTGAGCCTGTGCACCACAACTAAGATAACAATCTTACCAGAGGCAGAAGGAAGATCTGTAACAAAATTCATGGATAAATGTGTCCATGGGTGGTCGGGTATGTTTAATGGTAGAAGAGCCCCAGACGGACGAGTATGTGGGGTCTAGAATGCGCACAAACATTACAAGATGACACAAACTCAACTACATTCAAATACAACCTTCTGAAAGCAGAGCAAAAAGAGACCAATCTAACAGGGGATAAAACAAACTGTCACAAGCAGTAAGATATGGGCGGTGATTCAGCACAGCCCCAGCTGGAGCTGGCTGACACGCACCAAGAAGAGATAGACAAAACCAGATCAAATGCAAACAGAATAGCAAATAAAACACTTAGCTGAACATGCAGGGACAGAGCTGGAGAAATCAGACCTCAGGAGGAACAGGAAGCAAATCACCAGCAGGGATAGAGGGGGTCGGCTGTCTTAAATCCCAATCTGAAACCCCAGATTTCCAATCATCATCATCATTATCAGGTGGCAAGCCTCTGTCAATCAGATCAGCTCCATTACCTCCAGTAACCACCAGAGGGAGCCCAGAAAGAGAACTCGCAACCCCTCTGTCGACCTGACCAGCTCCACTACCTTCAGTAATAACCAGAGGGAGGCCAGAAAGCGAATTCACAACACATCTTACTCTAATAGTCTGGTTAAATAAGTTGAGAATGAGTGGTAGGGGATAAGGGTTATGGATAGTGTTGAGCGATACCTTCCGATATCGAGAAATATCGGATCGGATTGGATCGGACCGATACCCCAAAAATATCGGGTATCGCCGATTCCGATACCGGAAACCCATGCAAGTCAATGGGGCACAAATATCGGAATGAAAATAAACCCTTTCTTTCCTTGCACATCCAGTTCAGGAGGGGGAAGAGTGTGGGCGGTGCATGGGCGGAGACTGTGTATGTGTGTGTGCGGGCAGGGTCTGTACGGGTCTCTCAGGGGTCTGTGCGGGCCTGCCGGGGTCTGTGCGGGCCTGCCGGGGGTCTGCGCGGGCCTGCCGGGGGTCTGTGCGGGCCTGCCGGGGGTCTGTACGGGCCTTCCGGGGGTCTGTGTGTGCCTGCCGGGGGTCTGTGCGGGCTGCCGGGGGTCTGTGCGGGCCTGCCGGGGGTTGTGTGTGTGTGCAGGCATTGTCCGATGGGACTACAAGTCCCATCGGGCTATGCCTGATAAAATGATAGTGATTGACACATTAGCCAATGATGGGACAGTAGTAGTCCCATCATCTGGCTAATGTGTTGAATGTAAAAAAAAAAAAAACCACATACATACATACTACATACATACTACATATATACTACATACATACTTCATATATACTACATTCATACAACATACATGCATACTATATACATACTACATATATACTACATTCATACAACATACATACATACTACATAATACATACATGCTACATATATACTACATTCATACAACATACATACATACATACATACTACATACATACTACATATATACTACATTCATACAACATACATACTACATACAATACATTCATAGATTCATACAATACATACATATTGTATGTAAAATCCCACCTTGGCCCGCTCGGAAGGAAATCGTGTGGCCAGCAATTCCAGGTGAATGGAGCATTGACTCACGAAACCCCTGCATGAAGCACTATCACCCGAGAACTTCTCGGGCAGCGGGATGCAGGACAAGGTCGGGGCAGGACTGGCCGTGGACACACAGGCGACAGCCTCTGTAGCTGCTTGGACGCCGACCAAGGTCACATCCGCAGCTGAGGTGGAACGCTCTAGTGCTGCCAACCTACCCTCCAGCTGCTGGATGTACCTGTGCAGTCGCTGTTCGTCCGCCATTACTAGCCAGACCCTGGCGCTAGGATAATGTTAGGGCTGGCGGAACGCGCCAAATTATAAAGTAGTAGTAGGTGCGTTCGCAGCCCGGGGTCCACTGTGCAGAGGTGGTACACTGCTGCTTGGCAAATGGTGGAAGAATTGAGTGGCATGAAAACAGTCACACGTGTGTTACGTCACCCAGTGTGAACAGGAGCGGACTCTGTTAAATCACAGAGCTGCACAACCGCTGAACGTGAATCTCGCTGCTGAGCAGCATGTATTGCCATAGCTGTGCCAGAGGTGGCAGCAGCAAGCAACCCACGGAGCTGGTCTGGAGCAATAGAGGAGTGGGAGGAGAGTATAAAAAGAAGGAATTAATGAATGAGGTGAAAAAAATGAGTATAATGAACGAAATGGATGAAATGGATCAAAGGGATTGAAAAGAACA
Source organism: Dendrobates tinctorius (assembly GCF_039654945.1). Classification (NCBI taxonomy): domain Eukaryota; kingdom Metazoa; phylum Chordata; class Amphibia; order Anura; family Dendrobatidae; genus Dendrobates; species Dendrobates tinctorius. Next base: position 32,327,059 of record NW_027361676.1, read on the forward strand.
AGGAAATAAAATAGAATGAAATAAGAGGGGATGAAATAAATCTAGATTAAAAATGATAAATGAAAAATTGGAAATAAAAATGAAAAGAATGCTGAAGAAAATGATGAAAGAATGAAAAGAAACAAATGAAAAGAAAAAGAAAAAAAATGAAGAAAAAATAGAAAAAATTAAAAACGTTATCAAATAATAATATAAAAATATAAAATAATAATAATGTAGCAAAATAATAATATAATAAAATAATAATATAAAAATATAAAAAATTGAAAAATGAAATGGTAATAGGACAAATGGGAAAAAATGAAAGAAAGGAAGAAATACAAATAATAATACAAATATTGCTAATAATAAAAATTGAAAAAATAAAAATTGACAAAATAATAATAATAAAAAATGAAATAATAATGAAAAATAAAATAATAATAATAATAATAAAAAAATGATGAAAAAATGATGAAATGATGAAGATGAAAAAAAAGTGAAAAAAAAGAAAAAATATATTAAAGTAAATGGGAAAAATTGAAAAAATTGAAAAAGGAAAAAAGATAAAAATAAAAAAATAAAAAAAATAAAAAATAGGAATAGAAAAATACCAGTACTTACCCTGATGGGTGTATAATGTAAGGGTCAAGGCGCCTGAAAAATTAGGAACAGTTAGTATACAGAAGAAGTGAAAGTCAACATGCTATACACATACCTGCAAATATAAAGTTCACATTTTATGTATGCAACAGAATCAGATAACAAGCAGGCAAGCAAGAAACCAGTGCTATCACTTATCTGAAAACCATATCTAGTTCCCTGTTAAAGGCCCTTGGGAGATAAGGTCTGTAAGGTGTAAATCCAAAAGGATTCCCTTTCTCGTAAGCGTTTAATGTGGTCACCACCCCGTCGTGGTTTTTCGACCTGTTCCAATATTTGGAAGCGTAATTGAGAGACCGAGTGGTTAGTGGCTGCGAAGTGATGGGGAAGAGGATGCCATGTCTTTTTGCATCTAATGGTCGATTTGTGGCTCGCTATACAGTCACGGATGTGTTGTGTCGTTTCACCGACATAAAGTAAACCACATGGGCATTTTACCACGTATACAACTTTGTTGGACTCACAGGTGAAGAAACCTTTTATGGCATACTGTTTGCCAGAGTGTGGGTGGGTGATAGTGCTAGATTTAATAACATTCGAGCAGCATGCACATCCCAAACAGAGAAATGTGCCATTCCTCTCGGTGTTGAGGAAAGTTTGTCTGGGGACTCGGGTAAAGCTGCTTAAGTCGGCTTTGACGACCCTGTCTCGAATATTGTGAGGTCTTCTTTTGCACATTAATGGTGGAGTCTTAAATGCCTCCACCTGCGGAAATGACCGAGCGAGCATCGGCCAGTGATTTCGGAGGTTGTTATAGACTTTAGGCATGATGGGGTGGTGGGTGTGGACGAAGGGAATACGTTCAGGTTTGGATTGAACAGATTGTTGAGGGACCCGGTGGAGAGCCAAAGTTTTTTCTTTATTGAGGAGATTTTGAGGGTAATGGTGAGCCGAAATTTTTTTTGAAATTTCATTGAGACGTTCTGGCAGAAGCTGTGGGTTTGATACTATGCGTGTCGTACGTTTAAACTGTGAGCGGGGCAAGCTATGTTTGATGGAAGTAGGATGGCAACTGTCATAGTGGAGTAAACTGTTGGAGTCAGTGGGCTTTGAAAAGATGTCAGTGGAGACGTAACCACTGGCTTCTCTGGTGACAAAGGTGTCAAGAAATGAAATCGAGGTAAGGTATTCAGTGAAGGCGACCAGGGTGTCGTGAGGACCTGTCCATAGACAAAAAATATCATCTATGAAACGAAGCCAACAGATGTTATGTTGTCTAAATAGGGAGTCTTCGTAGATGAAAGCACGTTCAAAGGCATCCATATATATGTTAGCGTACGCCGGCGTTACATTTGCGCCCATTGCGGTGCCTTGAATCTGTAGGAAGAATTGGTCACCAAAAAGCAAAAAATTCTCACATAAAATCAGAAATAGAAAATCAAGACACATTTGTTGAGAATTTCTAGTGAGGTCAGACTGCTCGAGGAGGTCACCGACTGCTTTTATATCTAGATCATGCCGGATAGAGGTATAGAGGCTTTTATCGTCAAAGGTGACGAGGAGACACTCAGATGGGATAGGAGGTAGCTGTTTGAGAGTTTGAAGAAAGTGACCCGTGTGGAGAACGAATGACTTCATGGTTTTAGTGAGTGGCGTAAGTACTTTTTCAAGAAAAATAGAGAGGGGGCCAGGATGGAATCGGTGGAATCGATAATTGGTCTACCAGGGCGATTGGTGCTGGATTTGTGTATTTTGCGAAGAGTAAAGATGACAGGGGTCACCGGATGCTGATTTGATAAAAATGTGACTCTCTTAGAGTCAATGGTGTTAAGTGATAAATGTTTCCTCAAGAGTGTGTCAATTTTAGTCCTAATACCTATGGTAGGGTCAGAGGGAATTTTTTTGTAGGTGGATGTATCGGATAGTTGCTTGAGAATTTCAGCGGTATAATCTGTGGTGTTCTGTATAACAATAGCCCCACCCTTGTCTGCTGGTTTTATAACGATTTTCTTGTTATTTTTAAGGGACTGAAGGGCCTGCTTCTCAAGGGTGGAGAAATTGCTATGGGTCAGCAAATACCCAGAATGATGTTGGTCGAGGAGCATGTTGATCTCCTTATGAACAAGATCAACATAGGCCACAGTGGCATGGTAGTTTTAAGGGGGGTTGAAGTTACTCCTGTTCCACAGACCAAAATTAATGATACTTAATTCAGGAATGGGGTTCTCCCCTGGTGCAGGAACCCTATTCCTGGTTGAGTCCTGAGGAGATCCAAAGTGGGTCTTGAGCCGCACGTTGCGGTAAAAAAATTGTAGGTCTTGGGACAACCTGAATTTGTCCCATGGGGGTGTTGGACAAAAGGACAATCCCCACTGGAGGACAGCTAATTCAGCGGGGTCGAGCATGTAGGAAGAAATGTTCACCACCAAGTTGGGGGCCTTACCTGGGACCTCGTAGTCATACGGTCTGCGTTGTTTCCTAGCGGCCCTCTGAATCGGTCTCCTCCGGGTCGGGTATTGGCTCGCCTATTTTTGTGCTTGGCTAAAAAACGATTTTGTGAGTAGCTGTTGGTGAAACTGTCACTGTCAGTGCTGAGTGATCCCTGGCAATGATATCCAGGATTTGTTCGTCTGTTGCTGGAGGTAGCAGAGTCGATCCATTGATTACCTAGAGAGTAATCCTCTGAGTCTCTATGAAACTTTGAACGTTTCTTGTCTTGTAGGTATTTACGATGCTCTTCTATTACCTTGTCGGTTTTGGCCTCCAGGGTGCTCCAATCTGCTGCTGAAAGAGATGTATACAATTGTTCCTCAAAAGCAGTCAGCTTCAGTTCAGACTCCTCGATAGCTGTTTGAAGGAATTCAAAGGTGAGCAAAATAATGTCCAAGGAACATTTATTTAAGATTTTTTGGAACTTTTCGCAGTATTCAGGTTTCTCGGAAAAAAGTGTGGCACCTCAAGCCACATGGAATCCTGCTTAACCTATGATACTCAGCTAGTGTAACTGAGTGTAGATCAAATTATGTCAGTCTCCTCCGTTCCCGCTCGTAATCATTTGTGCGGAGTGTGCCTGGTGACTGCAGCAAAGAAAGATGGTGAAAGTAGCAGCTGGCTCTGAGGTGTTAAGCCACTGCTGAAAGCTGATCTGGTGCTGCAAGATAAGTGTTTTGATGTTTTCCCCTTTTTCCTTCGTGTGTATTTGTTAGGCGTCGGGTTCCTGTCGCTGCACAGCGGGAATCCAGAGCCTTACTTCCGGCGGTCTCCCATTCCGCAGAGGAGGTTGCTCAGCAAACTCAAACTCATCGGTCCCGGCGCTCTGCCCAGACCAGCTCCGTGGGTTTGCTTGCTGCTGCCACCTCTGGCACAGCTATGGCAATACATGCTGCTCAGCAGCGAGATTCTCCAGGGACTAAGTCCCTATGTCGAGCCACTGAGCATGCCCGTGGAGTGATTTCCCATTGGAGATCGAAAGTCACGTGCTCAGGTCCTGCTCCTGTTCGGATTGGCCCATCCGAGAAGCCAGGAAGGTCCTGGACGCTCGCGACTATAAAAGGTTTGCATGTCCGCTCGGCCATGTACTAGGATAGACTGTATTTTCAGACTATAAGGAGTTAGTGATGAATGCACATATGAATGTCTCTGGTGACTGACCCATTTTGAAACCCCTACCCTTGCTACGCAGGTGTTGTGCAGCCTAGCCTGCTAGCGCCCAGGTTTAGGCGTAGGTAGGTCAGAGTCTGAGTCAGGCATTAGTCATCATCAGTGACTCGGCACGCCTCAGTGCAAGTGCTCCACACTCCATAGCCAGCATCTATAGCGGCATTTGTGGCAGCGATGCCGCACGCTCATTGGGGCCTAGAGGGACTCTAACCCCGCGTCCTTGGGGGTAGAGTTCTGTGGCCGCTTGCTGTGCGCTCTTTGACCGGGCTCTGTGAGCTAAACAGGCTCTGGCATCCACGTTCAGCAGTTGTGCGGCTCTGTGAATTAACAGAGTCCGCTCCTGTTCACACTGGGTGACGTAACCCACGTGTGACTGTTTTCACGCCGCTCTATTGTTCCGCCATTTGCCTAGCAGCAGTGTACCACCTCTTCACGGTGGACCCCGGGCTGCGAACGCACCTACTACTGCTTTATAATTTGGTGCGTTCCGCCAACCCTAACAGTATTAGTGCAGCGGTGGGACTAGTGTCCACACTATCCAGTTCCCTAGCAAGGGATAGGTGCAGGGATAGTGAGGGATTCAGGTATCCTGCTCGGCGACAGGTGAAGAGCCTGTATAGGGAACGTAAGGAGTGTTCAGGGACACTGCCTCAGGGGAGTGCAGGAGGTCTCCGTGTCGCCTTTCCCTATTGCAGGGCCCACCGTTGTAACTGTTTCCCTGGTGTTCCACTTTTGTCTTGTTGTTTTAGTTACCGACCTGCGGGTCGTGTCACACAGGACACTAACCATGTAAAATCCAAAAATTTATTACAACATTATTAAAACATAAAACATTACAACAACCACCCAAGAGAATAGATACACATGGGGAGGATATATACTGTATACACCCTGGTTGTTATCCTCAACATAACCTGGGGTTAGTTTTTTTCTGATGGCTTTTTGTGCTTTTGCAAAGAAAGACAGACCCCAATGAAATGCCCAGTTTTGCAGCAAACTGCAAGAGACTCATACTGAGGGGAATCCTGTTAGGCGTCGGATTTCTGATTCTGCACAACAGGAATCCAGAGCCATACATCCAGCGGTCTCTCATTCCCCTCTGACTGCTCAGGGTTCTGCTCAGCAATCTCGGTGTCCTGCTCAGACCCGCTCTGTGAGTCTGGATGTTGCTGCCACCTCTGGTGCAGCAAAGGTAGCGCAACCTGCTTTGCAGCGAACCGCTCCAGAGGCTAAGTCATCTCGCCGTGCTACTGGGCATGCCCACAAGGTGACCTCTCAGTGGAGAGCAGGGGTCACATGCTCAGGACCTGCATCACATCTTATTGGTCCTTCCCAAAGTACTGGAAGGTCCCGGAAGCGCATGGCTATAAAAAGCCCGCATGGCAACTCGGCCATGCGCTAGTGTAGTGTAGACTTATTATGCTATGTGTGAATGGTAATGGATGCATGTGTCTGGTGACTGACTTATTTGAAACCCCTACTCTCGGATATTACGAATGGTGAGAGAGTGTTGGTTTAGTCAGCGCCAGGTAGTGGCTAGCTGTGCGCCACTGAGCTTCCATACCATACACTAGCGTCCGTCAGTGACCGCTTCCCTGGCACTGATGTTAAGCTGCCTCAGTTTACTCCATGCTGCAGTCAGCAGCATCTCTTGGCGATCGCGGCTGCGGAGCCACACGCCGGCAGCCTGTGAGGTTAACAGGTCCGGCGCTTGCGCCTTATTTCCTCTAGGGCGTCTCTGTGCCTGTAACAGAGCCACGCCTAGCACCTCGGGTGACGCTAACTCGAGTGTAGTGCTCCGCCTCCTAGCTAGTCTGCCATTGTCCAGCAGTGGTCTTGTCACCTACCGCACGGTGGACACCAGGCGGCGAACGCACCTCCTATTATTTATATTTGGTGCGTTCCGCCGTCCATAACATTACACTAGCGCCAGGGTCTGGCTGGTAATGGCAGATCCGCAGCAGTTGCAGCGCTACATTCGGCAGCTGGAGAGCAGGTTGGTGGCTATTGAAAGCACCAACTCAGCTGTGAATGCTGCGCTAGCTGCTGCTCAGACAGTCGCTGAGGCTGTCTCACGTGTGCCCGCACTATTGCCCACGCCGACACTTTCTCGCCTCCCGCTCCCCGACAAGTTTTCGGGTGACAGCGCCACCTGTAGGGGATTCGTGAGCCAGTGCTCAATTCAGCTCTAGTTACTGGCTGCACGGTTCCCTACAGAGCGGGCTAAGGTGGGGTTTGTTTTCTCACTTTTGTCTGGCAGGGCATTACAATGGGCTACGCCATTGTGGGAATGTGATGATCCCATGGATCAGGGTGCTCTCAGTTCCTCGCAGCCCTGAAGCAGGTCTTTTTGGGACCACGGATCACGTACGATACCTCACTCCAATTATTATCCCTAACACAGGGGTCGCTCTCGGTTAGCCATTATGCTGTCCGGTTCCGGCGAATTAGAGTGGCCAGACAAAGCATTAGTCCCGGTGTTTTGGAGGGGGTTAGCTGAGCACGTCAAAGATGCTCTAGCTACCAGAGAGGTTCCCACAAGTCTGGAGGAACTGATTGCCGTCTCCACCCGCATTGACCTCCGGTTTACGGAGCGCGGGATGGAACGGGCGCAATCCAGACGAAGGGTTAATTGGCTCCCACATTCACCGAGCCGCTAAGATACCCTGCACAGGAGCTCTCATCCTCCGAACCTATGGAGGTGTCTCACAACGGTCAAAGGCCGCGTCCGATGCGAAGCTCCATGCGTTGCTATCAGTGCCGACAGTTTGGTCACTCGGCTAGCACGTGTCCTCTGCGGGCGAAAAAACGTCCACGTCCAGTGGCCATGGGTGGTTGTCAGTCCAATATGAAACCTTTCTCACCCAAACCGGTATTCCGGGGTACCTTAGACAGTGGGTCCTCCACCTGGGAGGCAGAGGTTACCGTCGATTCCGGGGCCGAGGGAAACTTTATGTCCTCTACCTTCGCCCAGAAACACGCTATCCCTCTGGTATTACTGCCCCAACCTCTGACCCTCAGGGTGGCTATCGGTGCACCTTTACCCTCTCAGGTGACCCATCAGACAGTTCCACTCGGGCTTTCTATCTCACCCTCTCATCGTGAGATTCTGCCTCTGCTCATTCTGCCAGATGGCATCGACCAGGTGCTTCTTAGGGTTCCCTGGCTCCGTTGCCATTCCCCTCATATTGATTGGGCTTCAGGGAATATACTGGGTTGGAGCAAGGACTGTGAGGGAAGATGCCTGAGGGGCAGTGTTCAGGTGGCTTCCACTGAAGAGCCTGCGGATCTCTCCGCGCTCCCTAAGCCCTACCACCAGTACACGGACGTCTTCTCCAAAAAATCTGCGGAGACGCTCCCGCCGCACCGTCCCTACGATTGCCCAATAGATCTCCTGCCAGGCACAGAACTGCCTAGAGGCTGCGTGTATCCGCTATCTCTCCCTGAGACAGAGGCTATGTCTCAATATATCCAGGAGAATCTGGCTAAAGGTTTTATCAGAAAATCGGTGTCACCGGCTGGTGCAGGGTTCTTCTTTGTACAGAAGAAGACCGGAGAGTTACGTCCCTGCATTGACTACAGAGGTCTCAACGCTATAACGGTCAAAAACAAATACCCTCTCCCGTTGATCTCTGAGTTATTTGATAGGTTGCAAGGGGCCCGGATCTTTACAAAATTAGATCTACGGGGGGCGTACAACCTGATCCGCATTTGCGAAGGAGAAGAGTGGAAGACAGCTTTTAACACCAGGGATGGCCACTACGAATATCTAGTCATGCCCTTCGGCCTATGTAATGCGCCTGCTGTCTTCCCGGATTTCGTTAGCGACACCTTCCACGACATGCTATCTACCTCGGTGGTGGTCTATCTGGATGACATACTCATCTTCTCACCAGATTTGACCACCCACCGGAGAGATGTCTGCAGGGTCTTCGACCGTCTGCGGGCGAACTCTCTCTTTGCCAAGCTGGAGAAGTGCCAGTTTGAGCAGGAGTCCTTGCCATTCTTGGGCTATATCATCTCGGCCCAGGGGTTGGCTATGGATCCTGCCAAACTGCAGGCGGTGATGGATTGACAGGAACCCCATTCACTCAAAGCGGTGCAGCGCATTTTAGGGTTCGTGAATTATTACCGCCAGTTTATACCGCACTTTTCCACACTGGTGGCTCCTTTGGTTGTTCTCACTAAAAAAGGAGCTAACCCCAATGCTTGGTCTGAACAGGTCTCCAAGGCCTTCACGTCTATAAAATCTCATTTTGCTGGCGCTCCCATCTTACATCGTCCCGATGTAGAAAAGCCATTTATTCTGGAGGTTGATGCCTCTTCCGTCGGTGCAGGAGCAGTCCTTTTCCAGAAGGATGCTCAAGGTCGGAAGCATCCCTGCTTCTTCTTCTCAAAGACCATCTCACCAGCAGAGAAGAATTACTCCATCGGTGACAGGGAGTTGCTAGCCATGAAGTTGGCCTTTTCCGAGTGGAGACATCTCCTGGAGGGAGCTCGGTTTCCCTTCTAGGTGTATAGGGACCATAAAAATCTGGTCTATTTACAGACGGCCCAGCGCTTGAACTCTCGTCAGGCTAGGTGGTTGCACTTCTTTTCCCGCTTCCGCTTCACCCTGCATTATCTTTCAGGGGAAAAGAACGTCCGTGCGGATGCTCTCTCACGCTCGGTGGTTTCTGCAGAAGAAGGAGAGGCTGAGCCTTGGCTAATTCTCTCTCCGGAGACTTTTATGACCGTGGCTCCTGTTGCTCTCGAGTCAGTGACACCGGGCAAGACCTATACGATGAACTACTTGCTAGAGATGGGGTGCACCTTACGAAGACTGGAAAACATGTATTTGGAAGTCGCCTTGCTACACTTGTAAGGAGAGCTTTAAACTAGAACAACAAGGGAAGGGAAGCAAAAGACCAGAAAAAGCCATACAACTGACAAATGCTATTGAGAACTCTGCTATTAGAAGTGGAAAGGAAGAACAAAGACAAAAGAATCTAATTAATAAAAATATTGGAGAAAGAGAAACCAATCACAAACTAAAATGTTTCTATACTAATTCACAAAGCATGGCCAACAAACAAGGAGAATTAGAACTACTAACACAGAAAAAGAAATATGATGTCATTGGAATCACTGAAACTTGGTGGGATAATACACATGATTGGAATACAAGAGTAGAAGGATACAACTTATTTGCAAGAAACAGACTTGGTAAACGAGGAGGAGGTGTCGCATTTTATGTTAGAAACGCGTATATCTGCACAGAGATTGAAGCTTCAGAGACTGGGATTTCTGTGGAATCTGTTAGGGTAAGAATACAAGGACCGAACAATGGAAAGGACACCATTGTAGGCATTTACTCCAGGCTGCCTGTGCAAGCTGAAGATATGGATGAACTCTTTATGAATCAAATGGCCAAGTTCTCCAAAAAATATGATATAGTTGTCATGGGAGATTTCAACTATCCAGACATTTATTGGGAATCTCTCTCAGGCAAAACTAACAGGTCAAGGAAATTCTTATCCTCTCTTGCTGACAAATTTATCTTCCAAAAGGTAGGGGAGAAAACAAGGGGAACTGCTACTTTGGATCTAATCCTTATAGACAGGGAGGAAATGGTTGAGGAGGTAAAAGTGGCTGGGACCCTAGGAGGTAGCGACCATGCTATTTTAGAATTTTGGATAACTTGAGGAGGAAGACCTGTGAAGACTCAGACGTCAAGGTTAGATTTCAGAAAGGCAGATTTTAAGGGATTCAGAAAGAGAATTGGAGGGATCCAATGGCTGGATATCCTTAAAGACAAAAATGTCCAGGAGGGATGGGAAATCTTGAAAAATGAAATTCTCAAAGCACAATTGTTAACAATTCCGAAAAGACGGAAGAATAGGAAGCATTAAAGGAAACCAGGATGGATGAACAAAGAACTTAAGCACATGCTAAAAAGGAAGAAAGAAATGTTTAGAAAATGGAAAGAGGGAGGCATATCTAAAGAAGAATATAATGCTGTCTGCAGAGCCTGCAGGACACAAATCAGATTATCTAAAGCTGACAATGAATTGAAGCTTGCAAGAGATATCAAAAGCAATAATAAAGGATTTTGAGGATATGTCAAAAGTAAAAGAAAAGTCAAAGATGCTATAGGATTTTTACAGGATGAAAATGATGAAATGGTAAGACAGGATGTTGAGAAGGCTGGACTTTTAAATTCCTATTTTGCATCTGTTTTCTCTCAGAAAGGAAATGTAACATCAACTATTCTTCACTGTCCTATTAAGGGAATAGAAGAATCCAGGATATCTATAAACAGAAAGATAGTGAGGAAACATTTAGCTAACCTAAATGAATTCAAGTCTCCAGGTCCAGATGAATTACACCCCAGAGTACTGAAGGAGATAGCAGAAGATATTTTTGAACCCCTCTCCATAATCTTTGAAAATTCTTGGAGAACAGGAGAAGTCCCAGAAGACTGGAGAAGAGCAAATGTTGTTCCTATCTTCAAAAAGGGGAAGAAGGTGGAGCCAGGCAACTATAGGCCAGTGAGTCTGACTTCTATACCAGGAAAGATCTTTGAACAAATTAGTAAACAACATGTATGTCAGTACCTGGATAAGAATGAAGTGATTAAACAGAGTCAGCATGGGTTTGTAACTAATAAGTCATGTCAGACTAACTTAATTTCCTTCTATGACGGAATCACTGATTGGGTGGATCAAGGAAATGCTTTAGATATAGTATATCTTGACTTCAGCAAAGCATTTGACAAAGTATCTCATACAATCCTTATTGAAAAAATGACTAAGTATGGAATGGACAAGGCAACTGTAAGGTGGATTCATAACTGGCTTAGTGATCGGACCCAAAGAGTGGTCATAAATGGCTGCACATCCAGTTGGAAGAATGTCTCAAGTGGGATACCACAGGGCTCTGTCCTGGGCCCTGTATTGTTCAACATCCTTATCAACGATTTAGATGAAGGAATTGAGGGTAAACTGATTAAATTTGCTGATGACACAAAGCTAGGAGGGATAGCTAATACTAGAGAAGAGAGAGAGAGGATTCAAAAAAATATAAATAAACTGGAGCAGTGGGCAGCAACTAACAGAATGGATTTTAACAGGGAAAAATGCAAAGTACTACATCTGGGCAATAAAAATGAAAAAAGCATATACAGAATGGGAGGATAGGGCTAAGCAACAGCACATGTGAAAAGACTTGGGTATACTAATAGATTACAGACTGAATATGAGTCAACAGTGTGATGCAGCAGCAAAAAAGGCAAATGCAATTCTAGGATGTATTAACAGAAGCATTCAGTCTAGATCACGTGAAGTCATTATTTCCTTCTACTCCTCTTTGGTCAGACCTCATCTGGAATATTGTGTCCAGTTTTGGGCACCACATTTTAAAAAAGACATCAACAAACTGGAGCAAGTTCAGAAAAGAGCGACCAGAATGGTGAATGGTCTGCAAACCCTGTCTTATGAGGAAAGGTTGCAGGATTTGGGAATGTTTAGTTTGCAAAAGAGAAGACTGAGAGGAGACTTAATAGCTGTCTACAAATATCTAAGGCAGGTTTCACACTTGCGTTTCTTCACGCTGGATTTTAGCGCTAAAAAACGCATGCGTTTTTTTCCTATATTTTGCATGGGATGCGCTTATGTGCGCATACACATGCGTTTGTATGCGTTTTTCCGCGCATGCGTTTTTTTGCGGTATGCGCTCGGGCGCACAAAATGCATCCTGTTGCATTTTTTGGGCGTCCGACTTGCCTCAAAAAAACGCATGCGCGCACAATGCGGTTTTTTTTACAGCAAGACACCCATTATAAGTCTATGGATGCGCATATGTGCGCATTGGCATGCTTATGTATGTGTTTTTTTGCGCATGCGTTTTTTTTTTACCATGAGTTGGACAATGGAATTTAGGGGTTTGGGTTAGAGTTAGGGTTAGTTAAGGGGGTTTAGGGCTAGGGTTAGGGTTAGCTAGGGTTTAGGGTTAGGGTTTGGGTTAGGGTTAGTAGGCTTTGGTTAAGGGTTAGGGTTAGGGTTAGTATGGTTTGGTTAAGGGTTAGGGTTAGGGTCAGGGTTAGGGTTAGGGTTAGGGTCAGGGTTAGGGTTAGGGTTAGGGTCAGGGTTAGGGTTAGGGTTAGGATCAGGGTATGGTTTGGTTAAGGGTTAGGGTTAGGGTTAGGGTCAGGTTTAGGGTCAGGGTTAGGGTTAAGGTTAGGGTTAGGGTCAGGTTTAGGGTCAGGGTTAGGGTTAAGGTTAGGGTTAGGGTCAGGTTTAGGGTCAGGGTTAGGGTTAGGGTTAGGGTTAGGATCAGGGTATGGTTTGGTTAAGGGTTAGGGTTAAGGTTAGGGTTAGGGTCAGGTTTAGGGTCAGGGTTAGGGTTAAGGTTAGGGTTAGGGTCAGGTTTAGGGTCAGGGTTAGGGTTAGGGTTAGTAAAGTCATGGTTTGGGTTAGTGTGAGGGGCCACCTAATGTTGGAAAAAAACGCAAACGCGGTAAAAACGCACTAAAAACACATACAAACGCATAAAAATGCTGCGTTTTTTTCATGCATGCTCATAAAAATGCTTGAAAAAAACGCAGCATTTGTATGCGTTTGTATGCGTTTTTTCAATGCGTTTTTTTGCGGGAAAAACGCGCTGCAAAAAAAAGCAAGTGTGAAAGTAGCCTAAAGGGCTGTCACGTTGTAGAAGGATCATCTTTATTCTCATTTGCACAAGGAAAGACTAGAAGCAATGGGATGAAACTGAATGGGAGGAGACACAGATTAGATATTAGAAAAAACTTTTTGACAGTTAGAGTGATCAATGAGTGGAACAGGCTGTCATGAGAAGTGGTGAGTTCTCCTTCAATGGAAGTCTTCAAACAGAGGCTGGACAGACATCTGACAGGGATGATTTAGCGAATCCTGCTTTGAGCAGGGGGTTGGACCAGATGGCCCAGGAGGTCCCTTCCAACTCTACGATTCTATGATTCTATGGTGCCTCCCCAGCTACGGCCGGAGGTTCTCGCTTGGGTACATGCCTCCAGGGTAGGTGGTTACTTTGGCAATAAGTGGACCACTGAACTCCTGGCAAGGTCATATTGGTGGCCGCATATGGCTCGAGATGTTAAGGAATACGTACAAGCATGCGTCTCGTGTGCACGGAACAGACCCTCTAGACAGAGGCCGGCGGGGCTTTTGTATCCTCTGCCAGTGGCAGATAAACCTTGGGAGATGGTTGGCATGGACTTCGTGGTTGGCCTGCCCAAGTCTGACAGCAGTACGGTCATCTGGGTGGTCACCGGCCATTTTTCCAAAATGGTGCATCTGGTGCCACTTGCACGGTTGCCTTCCGCTCGTGGTCTTGCCACTCTGTTCATAAAGCACGTATTCCGTTTCCATGGCATGCCGGACAAAATCGTTAGTGATCGAGGTCCCCAGTTCGTGTCTTGGTTTTGGAGGGAGCTCTGTGGTCTACTCAGCATCAAGCTAGACCTGTCCTCCGCTTACCATCCTGAGACGAACGTCTTGGTCGAGAGAGCCAACCAAACCTTGGTCATGTACCTGCGGCATTTTGTCTCTGCCAGGCAGGATGACTGGGCATCCTTGCTACCATGGGCTGAGTTTGCCCTGAATAATGCAGTGGCCGATTCCACTGGTCAGGCGCCCTTTCTTTTAAAATACGGCCAACATCCACGCATCCCTGTCCTGATGCCAGTGTCCTCCGCTGACTCCAGCATGGCAGACTGGGCAGTGGAGGCTCGCGACATTTGGGATCGTACTCAGGATGCTATCCGGGCCTCTAAAGAAAGGATGAGGGTGTCCGCTGACACACATCGGCGACCCGCTCCAAGCTTCTCCCCCGGCAACATGGTGTGGCTCTCTACTCGAAATATCAAGCTGCGAGTCAACTCCCCCAAGTTCGACATTGGACCTTTTAAGGTTCTCGAGCGTATCAGCTCGGTGGTCTACCGCCTGGCTCTTCCTCCACACTTAGCCATTTCGGACGTTTTCCATGTGTCCCTCCTCAAACCAGTTCATATGGCCCAGTTCTCCAAGTCATCTCCCAGGTCATCAGGCTTGTCGTCTGACGAGTTTGAGGTTAACGCCATTGTGGGACGCAGGATTGTCCGTGGCAAAAAATTTTATTTGGTGGATTGGAAGGGTCATGGACCGGAGGCTCGACCTGGGAGCCGGTGGAGAATATCCATGCTCCACTCCTGATCGCGACCTTTGAGCGTAGTGAGGCTCAGAGGGGGGGCCCGGGGAGGGGGGGTAATGTTAGGCGTCGGATTTCTGATTCTGCACAACAGGAATCCAGAGCCGTACATCCAGCGGTCTCCCATTCACCTCCGACCGCTCAGGGTTCTGTTCGGCGATCCAGGCGTCCTGCTCAAACCCGCTCTGTGAGTCTGGATGTTGCTGCCACCTCTGGTGCAGCAAAGGTAGCACAACCTGCTTTGCAGGGAAACGCTCCAGAGGCTAAGTCCTCTCGCCGTGCTAATGGGCATGCCCACAAAGTGACCTCTCAGTGGAGAGCAGGGGTCACATGCTCAGGACCTGCATCGCATCTGATTGGTCCTTCCCAAAGTACTGGAAGGTCCCGGAAGCGCATGGCTATAAAAAGCCCGCATGGCGGCTCGGCCATGCGCTAGTGTAGATTTATTATGCTATGTGTGAATGGTGATGGATGCATGTGCCTGGTGACTGACTTAATTGAAACCCCTACCCTCGGATATTACGAATGGTGATAGAGTGTTGGTTTAGTCAGCGCCAGGTAGTGGCTAGCTATGCGCCACTGAGCTTCCATACCATACACTAGCGTCCGTCAGTGACCGCTTCCCTGGCACTGACGTGAAGCGGCCTCAGTTTGCGTCACGCTGCAGTCAGCAGCATCTCTTTTGCGTTCGTGGCTGCGGCGCCACATGCCGGCAGCCTGTGAGGTTAACAGGTCCGGCGCTTACATCTTATTTCCTCTAGGGCGTCTCTGTGCCTGTAACAGAGCCGCGCCTAGCACCTTGGGTGACGCTAGCCCGAGTGTAGTGCTCCGCCTCCTAGCTAGTCTGCCATTGTCCAGCAGCGGTCTTGTCACCTAAAGCACGGTGGACCCCGGGCGGCGAACGCACCTCCTATTATTTATATTTGGTGCGTTCCGCCGTCCATAACAAATCCCCTCCTAACTGAATGGGTTCTTTAGAGCACACAGGAAGAACCTCAGTTTTAGAGAGTACCATGGTGGGTGAAGTCATATCAGTTCTATCCCTGAGGCATTTATCTATGCATATAGCCAGAGCCATGGCAGTCTCCAAAGACTCTGGACTTTCGTACAGTGCTACTGAGTTTTTTAAAATTCCCACAGGCCCCAACAAAAATGACTCCTAAAAGCATGATCATTCCATTGGATGTCAGTGGCCCATCTATGGAACTCTGAGCAGAATTCCTCCGCCGACCAGTCTTCCTGCTGGAGCTTGCGTAGCTTAGACTCACCAAGGGAGTCACGGTCCAGGTCATCATGCATGAGGCCTAGGACCTCAGAAAACCCATCAACTGACCAGAGAGACAGTGAGTCTGACTGAAATTACAAATTCCACTATTGAAGATCTCCTTGAAGGAAAGAAATAACAGTCCAAACCCATTGCTCCTCACTCTCAGAAGAACTAGGACACCTATTCGGGAGGGCCACATTAGATTCCGGGTCAGCCTCACTGCCCAGCAGATCAACAGTCTGCTGCTGAGAGACCCTAGATTGCAGGTCTGACAGTTCAAGCGACAGACCCTGCTATTGTTTAGCAAGGACTGCAACTGGATGCATACCAAAATACAATATGTGAGTCCAGTGAAAATGTTACCCTCTGACAGTCTTCGGTAAGGATGGTGGGCCTCAAAGTGTCCCTGGAGCTGAGACCCTAACTATGCCTGACCTGGAGTTACTCTAGAAGGTCTAGAGGCCTGAGTCTCCAACCTTACTGTGCTGCTAATAAACCCTTATTGTCCCCTCTCTCAACCCATGAGGCATGGGCCAAAAGTCTATGTTAAACAAGACACAAATACAAAAACAGGAATAACAGAAGACCTCTATTATACAAAAGCACTAACTAACAATAGGGAGGAGGATAGGAACAGGGAGGAATAAACTAATTGTGAACATGGACAAGAAGATAAGCACACATGTTCTACAGCAGACCACAGAACACGACTACAACCTCTTTACTGCAACCACTTAGCTTTACCACACAGCACAGGAAGACAAATCTTTCACAGAGAGTACAAGAAGGTCTGACTAATTTTATATATATATAATCTTCCTATGATATTGTAAAAATATAGATTATCTTGTAAATCAACATGGAAAGATTTATTATTTACTAGTATCTTGCACTCTGTATATTGTATAATTATTTTGCTAAATATATTTTTGTAAATGTTTGCCTCACAACTCATTATATATGTTAATTAGTAAGGTCTGTGGTCCTATAAAGGAAATGACCTTAAGCTAATCCCCTCACCTGGACCCGTAGAAGCGAGTAATCGTGAAACGGCCGTTGTCCGGCACCTCCCTCCCCTAGCATTCCTCTAACGTCCTGCATGCCCACATATCCATTGATGGAATTCGTGTGAAATAAAAACATACAGTTTTTCAGCTATATTGGTGAGTGCTGCATATTTCTTCTCTTTTTTCATTTAATATTAAAGTACTGCAGTGAGCAAACGTCGGGAAAGGTCAGAGAGGTCTGGAGCCTGCGCACTGCAGTACTCTGCTCTGCCCTCAACAGGGAGAAGCAAGGACATCATCGTATGAAGATGGAAGGCGCCGGATGGGACGGCGACACCCATCGGACCGGACCGAATGCCGGAGGTGAGTATAATCTAACTCTTTTTTCTTATCTTTCAGGTTACATTGGGGGCTTATCTACAGCATTACAGAATGCTGTAGATAAGCCCCTGATGGTGGTGCCGGCAGCTGATAGGGCTAAAATGGGGTGACAGATCCCCTTTAAAACTACCGTAGTTAGGAGCTGATTGGATTTGCCTGAATACATTAAGCAGAGAAAGGGATTAAGTCTTTCTTTACCCAATCAGGAATGACTAGAAGTTAACTATGAATTTTAGAATGTAAAGCGCTTACAATGCATTTATTTCTACTCATACAATCTTCGGTTTGGGGCAGTTTTTGGCTATTTAATTTATTTTCCTAGTATTTGATACTAATACTTAAAAGCTATGGTTTATTCATATTACAATCCCATGTCCTCCTGCAAGGTTTTTTTGTAATAATATATTGTCTGTCTATTGCTGTTCAATGTGCTTTGAAACCTGTCTGCTGCATTTTTGTATTAATATATCAGCAAAGAAAGCTTTTCGCTTAGCTGAATGAAGAAATGAAGTTTGATTTGAAGACATAAATACAATGGCCAGAAAAACTATGTAAGGGATTTGCCAGTGAATCTATTCATATTGTCTAATCCTTGGAAAATGATGAAATAATAAAAAAGGGTTTTCAGACATGTAAATAGCTTTTGGATATAATATAACTGTTGCATGATGAAATGAATAATTTAGATTTTTTTTCATTAGTAAATATCCATTTATTAACTTAAAGGACTATGTTAGTATAGTCTGTGTCTAGCAGGTGACATCCCAAGGACCATACCAGTATATCTATGGTGGAAGGAAATTTTTTTTCACATACAGGAGCTGTAGGTTTGGAAAAAATGGAACTACCATTTCGGAGATACCTCAGGGTTATCTTCGATGTTTCGACAGAGTTTATTGCTAAATGCATTGAATAAAAAATTTGGCTTTGCTACTATATTTTTGGCTTGATAGCTTCTCAGTAACTATGTCCCATGCCCACTTGCTTCCCCATACCCATATTTATATCAAATGTTTCAAAAGGATATAAAAAATCCACACACCCATGTTATAACTTCAAATTTTTGTCACATGAAAAATAATGCCAAGACCTTTTTCCACCTTTAATGCCATCTATAATCTGTAAAACTTAATTGAAAAATATACTGAAATCTTTGTGGGTGGAAAAATAAAAAACTAAACTAAAATAAAGTGGTTGAATAAATTGTGCAAATACGCACAGCCTAAAACTACTACTTTGTTGGCGTACCCTATGAATCTGTAACATCATTCAGTCCTTTTGGGTAGAAGTCTATCAGAATGGAACATCTTTTTTTGCAGTAGCACTCCAAAACTAGATGGAAAGGGTATCTGCAGCGTACAGCCATCTTCATATGAACCCAGAGATTTCTAATTTTTATTCTGGTTTGGACTCTTCTAAGCCAATACAAAACATTGATCTTCTGGCAAAACCATTCTTTAGTTTATATGGAGGGTTAGTGTTGTCCTGAAATGTGTAATTCCTTTCCTCTTCAGTTTTTAGCAGAGGACTGAAGGTTTTGTTTCAAAATTGACTGATATTAGAAACTGTTCAATATTTCCTCCATGTTGAAAAAAGTTGATAGCCTTAAAGCATAATTTTGCCGCACTGTTGGTATGGTGTTCTTTTGGTAATGTGCAGTGTTAAAAAAAACCTTATGTGCAATGCAAATATATCTTTTGGAATTAAGACCAAAAAGTTCAACCTTGATCTCATCAGACCATAACGCATTTTCCCATATGCTGGAAAATGTTCTGAAATGACTCGTCTTGGTAGGATTTTTCTTTAACAAAAATCTTTTTTTAATTGGGATCCGGTGGAAAAAATGAACTGTGGAGCTTACAAAACGCAGGACTCACAAAACCTGGTGGCCCTCTGAATATTTGAAGTGATGACCTCCCAAATGTAGGATTGAGAGCTCTCCAAAATGTATGATACGGGGCCATCTGAGGGCCCTTACCAAACTCAGGTTTCATGGCACCTGCTGGTATTCTGCAAATTGTAAGCGAGGGCCACATAATGACATGGTGGTGGAGTTGGTGGTGATGGCGGACAAAGCCCAAAATTCAAATGGGCATGCTTGAAATGGCATTGTAATGGGGATGGGGAATATGTATTCCACTATCTTGCTAACTATTTGGCATGAGGGAGGGACCTCTCAAATGTGGGAGTGAGAGTCCTCACAAATGTTAAAGGAAATACTAAAGAGAAAATGCTCCATGTGAACATATGCTAAAGGGGAGGTATCTTTTTTTTATTTAGCGTTATATACATGTAATTATGAAATAAAAAATGTTTCTTAGCATTTTTTCCTTTAAAAAAAATTTTTGGTTAGGTAGATCTTTTTAAAAATCAGTAAAACTGGCGCAATAGTCTGACAACATTATTACCAGATACCATATGCGAGTCAGAAAAGCATGCAGGCATCTTCTACATGCTGTACCCATTTAGTTTTAGCTCTTTCCCATCAATTTTAGCTTTTTTCCCTCACCCTGAGACCTGTTTGTTGGGTCCAGAAGAAAAATATTCGACTTTCCCATTGCCTTGCATTAGATTCGTTATTCGGTACGAATACACGGATATTAGAAATTATTCGTGCCGATTTTCCCAAATTCGAATATTTCACTATTCACTCATCAATAAAATTCACCTGTGGAAAATAACATATGTGGGCAATAAGAAAATCACACCTGAAACCAGATAGAAAGGGGAGAAGTTAACTTGATCTTTGCATTGTGTGTTTGTGTGTGTGCCACACTAAGCATGGAAAACAGAAAGAGGAGAAGAGAACCGTCTGGGTACTTGAGAACCAAAATTGTTGAAACATATCAACAATCTCAAGGTTGCAATTCAATCTCCAGATATGTTGATATCACTTTGCATATTGTGCGCAACATAATCAAGAAGTTTACAACCCATGGCACTGTAGCTAATCTCCCTGGACATGGACGACAGAGAAAAATTGTTGAAAGGTTGCAACGCAGGACAGTTCGGATGCTGGATCTGCAGCCCCATCAATTTCCAAAGAAACTCAAGCTGTCCTGCAGGCTCAGGGTGCATCAATGTCAGCACAATCGATCCTTTGACATTTGAATGAAATGAAATGCTGTTGCATGAGACCCAGGAGGATCTCACTGCTGACAGAAACATATAAAAGTTAGACTGCAGTTTGCCAAAATGTACCTGAGTAAGCTAAAATCATTCTAGGAAAATGTGTTGTGGACAGATGAGACCAAGCTTTTTGGATAGAGCTTTTTGGTAAAGCATATCATTCTGCTATTTAAAGAAAACTAAATAAGGTCTACATAGAAAACTACAGTCAAATATGGTAGATGTTCAAAGCTGGTTTGTGGTTGCTTTTCTGTTTCTGTTACTGCGTGCCTTGGCTGTATACTATTCATTCCAAACGGTGTGCAATCAGATATTAAGTTGAGGGTGCCGACAATTTTTGATTGTGTGTGAAATTTGCCTTTTTTCTCTGCTACAATACATACATAACATGTGCATAACAAAATATGCGGAATCACTTTCAGGGAGAAATAGTTCATTTTCTGAAACAATTTCAAGGGTACCAACACTTTTGGCCATGCCAGTTTATATGTATGTGAATATTTACAGTGGTGTGGAAAAGTGTTTACCCCCTCTCTGATTTCCTATTCTTTTACATGTTATCACACTTAAATGTTTCAGATCACCAATCAAATTTAAATAATAGACAAAGATAACACAAGCAAACACAAAATGCAGTTTTTAAATGAAGGTCTTTATTATTAAGGGAAAAAGAAATCCAAACCTACAGTGTGTGAAACTTAATAACTGGTTGGGCCACCCTTAGCAGCACCAACTGCAATCAAGTATTTGTGACAACTGCCAGTGATTATTTTACAATGCTCAGGAGGAAATTTAGCACACTCACCTGTGCAGAATTGTTGTAATTCAACCACATTGTAGGGTTTAAAAATCTTTGGCAATTTTGCACTTTTACTGTCTGCTTATACTTTAAGGTTTGGTACCTCTGTCAGATCAGAGCCACATCATGTCATGCTGTGACGGTCTTTGGTAAGGGAGAGTGTCTTCAAACTGTCTCTGGAACTGGGACCCTAACTATCCACGTCTTGGGGGTACTCTTGAAGGTAGAGGGGTCCAAGTCTTGGATCTTGCTATGCTCCTGTTAAACCCTAATCTGTCCCTTCCTCCACCCCATGAGGCACTGGCCAGAAATGTAAAGTAAACAAGACACAAAGACAAATAGGAATAACATAAAATGTTTGTCATACAAAAGCACAAACCATCGGGAGGTGGATAATTACAGAAATGAATAAACTAAACGGGAATTGGGACCAGGAGATACACACACGCACATACTACAGCAAACTAGCACTCAGCATAGGAAGATAAATCTTTCACTGGCAGGTACTAAACACCCAGAGCCAGTATATATACAGGGAACAAATAATTAGCTGTTGCAGCTGAGAAGAACTAGCCTGTAGGGTCTCAGCCAGCATGGGGAAAGTCCTTAACCCTCTCAGCAATAAAGGAAAGGAAATCCATTTAAAACAGGACATGAATCACACCATCTCTAGTGAAGACCTGAGAGTCATTACCCGATGTGACCGTCAAATTAATTAATGATTAATGGCAGCAAACTAATTTGGTCCTTTCATGTGACTGATAAATCTGTTCCCAAGGGTCCAGTGATTCCTTGTAGAAGGGGGGTATTGTCACAGGTTTCAAAGACAAAAAACTGACTGGCACATCCAGACTAGTGTGACTAGGTGCATACCAGGAGGAGCTAACTCCATATACAATATAAGGCTGCACTCTATCATGCTAAAGCATGTCAATGTAGAATATATGAAATTTGATTAGCAATACAGCTATGGAGTATTAAGAAATAACATGAGACGCTTAGCATATAACTTGGCCAAATTATATCTGCCCATCAACCAACGTCAAGGTGGCCTCAAAGTCTGATGGGTACCTACACTGTGTGAATCCCTCTCTAAGGCTGATGTCTGAATTCCTGGGTGAATGTGGACACCTCTGTCAGCAACGCCTGCATTTATGGGTAAGCAGGGACCGGCTGTAATTAAAATCATCACCTGGTGGAAGGCGGAGTGGTCGGTCAGTAAGCTAATATACAAAAGACAAAAAACTGCCTGGCATATCAAGACTAGTATATTCTACATTGACATACTTTACGATGATAGAGTGCAGCCTTATTTTGTATATTGTATATGGAGGTAGCTCCTCCTGGTATGCACCTATTCACACTACAAAAATGTCCAAAACATACTAATGCAATTATAAAGGAACCTTCACCATAAAGGACTTCTCA
The DNA here is from genome assembly GCF_039654945.1 of Dendrobates tinctorius. Classification (NCBI taxonomy): domain Eukaryota; kingdom Metazoa; phylum Chordata; class Amphibia; order Anura; family Dendrobatidae; genus Dendrobates; species Dendrobates tinctorius. The sequence continues at coordinate 32,349,515 of NW_027361676.1, forward strand.
GCATGCATAAGTTATGGGGGCGTGTATATCTACATAGGCCAAGAATTAGATACAAAGTATCCTAAGCACACCACTCACAAGAAAGAATGATCTTAAAAAAGTAATAAATTGTATTAAATTACAAATCACATAAATTCATATTATAAATCAACAGAATACATAATAGAGAGGAAGAAGTTTATACCCGAGTAAAAAATACACACAAGCAGGATTAGGGGAATTTTTACAGGTTGTGGGAATGTGAGTAAATGCATGAGCATATAGATATATCAATATAGAACCACAGTGGTCATTAAAGAGCAAAGTGCCATGAGAGCAAAAAAAACCCCGTGCCGATGATCATAAGTAGAGTTGAGCGACTTTTGGTTTTTTAGGGTCGCGTTTCGTTTCGTGAAACCCGACTTTTCCAAAAGTCGGGTCGAGCAAGATCATCCGATTATAGGGAAAAGTCGGGGTCGTCCCGAAACACGAAACCCAATGTAAGTCAATGGGGAATAAAAGTCGGCAGTGAGAGGAGGACAGGAAACACACCAACAGTGCCCATTTGAATGCCAAAAGCATCAATTCTTCTTACTTAAGCTTGTCAACCTTAATTAACTTCATAATACAAGTTACGCACTGAAAAATGGGGGTTATTTGGCTACAGACTGTGGGGGGGGAGGGCTGGCTCCAGGTTTTCATGTGCCCTGGGCGAAAGAGCGCCCCTTTAACACATACCACAACTCATCATGCTCCGATACGGCAGAGAAATAGCGGTATAGTACAATGAAAAATACCTCACTTTTTACATCTCATGACGAGGCCCATCTATTTCTCCATACAGAATCATTGGTCCCATATAATGTTTGAAACAGTATATGATGAGCTCCACATAATGCTACAGTATATGTTGGTCCTCATGGATGAAGCTCCACTGTCTTATGGGCCCAAATAATGCTCCAAACATAATGGGCCCCATTTCTAATGCTCTAGTGTATAATGGGCCCTGTAAATGCTGCTCCAGTGTCTGATGTCCACCTTTGGAATGTTCCAGTGTATGGTGGGCCCCATCTATCATTCTCCAGAGTATAGTGCTCCCCAAAAATTGCTGTCCCAACATTGAAAACAATCAAATAAGTCTCCTCGCTAGGGAATCCCTGTACTTGTCTGGACTCCTCGTCGTCCCCATCTTCCATCTCACTGCATAGTATTTCAACTTTGCAAGTGCTGTGATCCTGGGCAAGCAGGGGGGGCCCACTCGTTGGCGACGGCACTGGCACAGGGCCCCTGATAGTACGGTGGTGTGTCTGATGGCGGGTGGGCCGAACCTGCACTTTCATCTGCAGCTTCCTCTTTGTCACCGTGTAAGATGGAACTGTATATGGGAAGGGTAACCTGAGTTTCATCAGGGTCAGATTCAGGTCGTGTAGCGTGCGAGGGGAATGTAGTGGTCTGGGTCAATGTACCAGCAGATTCATCGAGCAGTGGCTGGGCATCAGTGCACTTGTGTCGCCCCCAGGAGTACGGTCGCCACAGTGGCATTACCTTCTTCCTAGGGAGTGTGATGTCATGCTTGGGAGCAACGAAGGATCTCTCTAGCAGGTTAACTGATTGGGCGGCGTTATTCCCACGAGTCATGACCCTCCAAACAGCGTTCATGAAGGCAAAGTGTTTGTTTTACGTGGGCAGTATGGTTGCAAAGCTGAACCTTAAAGGAATGTCCAGAAGGGCACCACCAGGAGTGGAGCCTACGGTTAAATTCGACTCCACCTGGGAAACCTCAACCATGCCAGCTACAGAACAGATGCACACATTGCAAGCTTAATTCCGTTAACGAACGAGACTCCGTCATGCCCCGCGGTCCGAGTCCGGCTTACTAGAGGGACACGTGAGGCTCTGGCACATGAGATTGGCCAATAACTGGTGTGTCATGCCCTTACATGTCCGTGGCTGCATGTGCGCTACACTGAAAAGGCCAGCGTTTGTCGCTTACAGGTGCAGATAACCCGCTGAACAACGTTAGTGATGGGGATCACTGATTACAATTATTACCCGTGAACAATGATTTCCCAGTAAGTGCAGGTCAACCGCAGTTCCGGAATTAGGCCTAACCGTCATTCCTGAAAAAATGAAAAACTTACGTGTGCAAACCACAGGTGCTGTAGCTTGCTTAACAGCTCGCCAGCCGTTCTCACGCCCAGTATGGATTGCACGTGATTGCACAAAGGTTAGAAAGGGTACCGTATCCCCGGATAACATGTATGGATAGCGTACACATTCAAAATATATGTCTCAGGAGGCAGGCTCAGACGGTGTTAGGCCCAGTATGGATTGCACGTGATTGCACAAAGGTTAGAAAGGGTACCGTATCCCCGGATAACATGTATGGATAGCGTACACATTCAAAATATATGTCTCAGGAGGCAGGCTCAGACGGTGTTAGGCCCAGTATGGATTGCACGTGATTGCACAAAGGTTAGAAAGGGTACCGTATCCCCAGATAACATGTATGGATAGCGTACACATTCAAAATATATGTCTCAGGAGGCAGGCTCAGACGGTGTTAGGCCCAGTATGGATTGCACGTGATTGCACAAAGGTTAGAAAGGGTACCGTATCGCCGGATAACATGTATGAATAGCGTACACATTCAAAATATATGTCTCAGGAGGCAGGCTCAGACGGTGTTAGGCCCAGTATGGATTGCACGTGATTGCACAAAGGTTAGAAAGGGTACCGTTTCCCCGGATAACATGTATGGATAGCGTACACATTCAAAATATATGTCTATACATCAGGAGGCAGGCTCAGACGGTGTCAGGCACAGTATGGATTTGACGGCCCAGATTACACAGCGGAGGAGCAGGGAGAGGTAAAGATTGCAAATGCTGGGGCCCTGCCCAAGCAAGGGGGGCCCACTCGTGGGCGTCGGTACTGGCACTGGGCCCCTCATAGTACAGCGGTGTGTCTGATGGCGGGTGTGCACCACCACCGTCAGAGACACTTGATTGCACTATGAGGGACCCTGTGCCAGTGCCCGCGCCCAAGAGTCGGCCTACCCACCTGTCCAGGGCAACGGCACTCGCACGGTGTCGTGCGCTAGGTGGTGACACCGGCCATGGGGGGGGAGGCAGCACAGTTAGGGAGTTTTAGAAAGTGGCATATGTTGATGTTGGACATTCAGCTGATGCAAAAGGCGAAATAGGTGAAGTACCAGGAAGAGGTGGACCAAAGCAAGCCATTTTTCTGTCACCCTATGTGTCATCAGGGGAAGGTGGGACAAAGTCCTTGGAAACCCATGCGTGGTTCATTTTAATGAAGGTTAGATCATCCACATTTTGGGTTGACAGACGGGTCCTTTTTTCTGTCAGGATTGATCCAACTGCACTGAAGACTCTTTCCGATAGCACACTTGCAGATGGGCAAGCGAGCTCCTGTAAGGCATATTGGGCCAATTCAGGCCAGGTGTCCAGTTTAGCGGCCCAATAGTCAAAGGGGAATGACCTGTGTGGGAGAACATCGATATGGGAGGAAAAGTAGTTTGTAACCATAGTTGACAACTGCTGTCTCCTGTCACTTTCCATTGATGCAGTATTACCAGTTGTGTGAGCGGTATTTGAAAAATCAGTCCACAACATTGTCATGAAACCCCTGTCTCCAACGCCACTTCTGCTGTGTGCACCACGAACACCTCTGCCAAACTGGCCCCTGCCCGTACGGCTCGTGTGAGAACCATTACCGCTGCTGTGTGCTGGGAATGCCTCAAGCAACCGATTTACAAGAGTTGCTTGTTTATTAGCCAATATTAGGTCAAGGTTCTCCTGTGGCATGATGTTATGTAATTTGCCTTTATAGCGTGGATCCAGGATGCTGGCCAACCAGTAGTCGTCATCGTTCATCATTTTGGCAATGCGGGGGTCCCTTTTTAGGATCCGCAAGGCATAATCTGACATGTGGGCCAATGTTCCCGGTGTCAATGATGCACTGCGAGTGCTGGGTGGAGGAGCACTTTATGGCAAATCCACATCCCTCCAGTCACGCACAAACCCTGTACCAGACCTTGCCACACCAACATTTTCACTTGCCCCACGAGATGCATCCTCCTCCCCTAAGAAATCATCCCCATCATCATCCTCCTCCTCCTCTTCTTCCTCCACCTCGTCCAGGAGAGGTCCCTGAGCAGACAATGGCTGAATGTCATCAAGGATTCCCTCCTCCTCTTCCTCCTCATCAACATTGGCTGCAGACGCCTGCTCCTTAAGGTGCGTCAAAGTTTGCATGAGCAGACGCATAAGTGTGATGCTCATGCTTAGGATGGCGTCGTCTGCGCTTACCAGCCGTGTGCATTCCTCAAAACACTGAAGGACTTTACAAAGGTCTTTCAGCTTCGACCACTGCACACCTGTCAACTCCATGTCTGCTCTCAAAGTGCCTGGCCGTGTATCCTCCCACAAATGCATTATGGCCTGCCTCTGCTCGCACAGCCGCTCCACCATGTGCAGGGTGGAGTTCCACCTTGTTGCAATGTGGATAATGAGGCGGTGGTTGGGAAGGTGGAGCAATCGCTGCAGCTTCTGCATACGAACGGAGTGTACAGGCGACCGGCGGATGTGCGCGCACAGTCTTCGCACCTTCTGGAGCAGGGCTGTTAACTCCGGATAATTTTTGAGGAAGCACTGCACCACCAGGTTCAAGGTGTGAGCCAAGCAAGGTATGTGGCTGAGTTTTGAAAGGGCTATGGCTGCCACAAAATTACGGCCGTTATCACTAACTACCTTGCCTGCCTCAAGATGTACACTGCCCAGCCATGACTCAGTTTGTCGCTTCAAGTACTCGGCCAGCACCTCGGCGGTGTGTCTGTCGCCCAAACACATCATCTGCAACACAGCCTGCTGACGCTTTCCACTAGCTGCTCGATAGGGGGACACATCATGTGCAACAGTGGCAGCTGCAGATGGAGAGCTCGTACGACTGCGCTCTGTGGACGAGCTTTCTCTTCTGGAGGAGGAGGAGGAGGAGGGTCGAACGCCTACAGCCAACTGTTTCCTATACCGTGGGCTAGGCAGCACTGTCCCACCACCGCTGTCCCCTGTGGACCCTGCATCCACCACATTAACCCAGTGCGCAGTGATGGACACGTAACGGCCCTGGCCATGCCGACTGGACCATGCATCAGTTGTGAGGTGCACCTTTCCGCTCACTGACTGCTTGAGTGCATGGACAATGCGGTCTTTCACATGATGGTGGAGGGCTGGGATGGCTTTGCGAGAGAAGAAGTGGCGACTGGGTAGGTCATAGCGTGGTACTGCATAGGCCATGAGTTCGCGGAAAGCTGTGCTTTCCACCAACCGAAAGGGCATCATCTCAAACGAGATTAGTTTGGCAATGTGGGCTTTCAAACTCAGTGTACGCGGATGAGAGACTGAGTACTTTCTTGACCTACTTATAGTGTCTGGGAGGGTGAGCTGGACTTGAGAGCTGCATATGGTGGAAGTAGCGGTGGACAGGGCGGACTGAGAGAGGGTTGATGATGGTGATGGAGTTGGTGTTCTTTCTGATGGCCTAGAATCAGTCTTTCGTTGATATAACAGTGGGATTCCCTGACTGCTGTGGTCTTGCAACGACACCTCAACATTTGCTGCTGTGCTAACCGGTGGGCTTACAGTGGGGGAAACAATGTAGCGTTGCTGACTACCTTCGTTGTGATCAGTTGCACATGTGGCACTTGAGGTTTGGTGTTGTGTCCACGCTTGCAAGTGCATGCTGGTTAAATGTCTAAGCATGCAACTGGTATTCAAATTTTTCAGATTTTTCCCTCGGCTAAAGGTCTTTGCGCACTTCTTGCAGATAACCTTGGCCTGATCATGAGGATTTTGGTCAAAAAAGTGCCACACTGCACTCTTCCTACTTTGGCAGACATTTTGCGACCTAGCACGCTGTGATCTTTTGACCCTCTGGACAAGCTGTCCAGCAACTCTTTTGATGTTTGGAACCTGTCTTTGGAGTGCTCCGGGCCTGCCAGATAACAGCTGTTGCGATGTCGATGTCTGCTGTGGATGCTCCTCATCTGAGCTATTGGAAGCAGCACCCTCTTCCCCCAATGGATGCCAATCTGGGTCAACAACTGGGTCATCCATCACCTCCTCTTCTATGTCATGTGCACCATCCTCTGTGTCACCGTGTATGGTGGTATAGTGTGCGGGAAGGGGCACCTGAGTCTCATCAGGGTCAGAATCTGGCTCTGTACACTGCGAGGACAATGTAGTGCTCTGAGTGAATGTACCAGCAGAATCATCCATCAGCGGCTGTGCATCAGTGCACTCCATGTCAGATTCATCTTGGCCTGGGTAATTCACCATTTCACTTGATAATCCAGGCATGGTATGTGAAAACAGCTCCATGGAGTAATCAGTAGTATGGCCTGCGTCATCCTTCAATCTTGGTTGGGGTGAAGGACACAAGGAAAGGTGTGGTTCATGAACATGAGCCTCCAATGACGACTCAGTGCTTTTACTTTTTACAACTGAAGAAGAGGAGGCGATAGAGCTGGAGGCTGAGTCAGCAATGTAAGACAAAACTTTTTCCTGATGCTCTGGCTTTAAAAGCGGTTTGCCAACTCCTAGAAAACTAAGCGTTCGAGGCCTTATGTAGCCAGACGATGACGCAGGGTCAGCACCTCCTGCATTCGGTCCTATTTTGCTCTTGCCACTACCATCAGATCCACCACCAACACCATCATTACCAGCTGCCAACCCCCGCCCAATTCCACGGCCTCTTCCACCAGCCTTCCTCATTTTTGGTAGAAATGTAGACAAAATCCAACAAACTATATAGTAATGTAAAACAAGGTACAAGGTGTCTATAGGACAGGGGAGATTTTGAATTTCTGCAGACACTTGTGGACACTGGACACTTTTGGATTGTGTGAGGCCCACTGATATCTGAGCGCTATGTGACAGGCTCGATGGCACAGCTGTGACCAAAGTGACTAGAGGATAAGGGAGATTTTGAATCTCTGCACACACTTTTGGACACTGGACACTTTTGGATTGTGTGAGGCCCACTGATATCTGAGCGCTATGTGACAGGCTCGATGGCACAGCTGTGACCAAAGTGACTAGAGGATAAGGGAGATTTTGAATCTCTGCACACACTTTTGGACACTGGACACTTTTGGATTGTGTGAGGCCCACTGATATCTGAGCACTATGTGACAGGCTCGATGGCACAGCTGTGACCAAAGTGACTAGAGGATAAGGGAGATTTTGAATCTCTGCACACACTTTTGGACACTGGATGGACACTTTTGGATTGTGTGAGGCCCACTGATATCTGAGCGCTATGTGACAGGCTCGATGGCACAGCTGTGACTAAAGTGACTAGAGGATAAGGGAGATTTTGAATCTCTGCACACACTTTTGGACACTGGACACTATTGGATTGTGTGAGGCCCACTGATATCTGAGCGCTATGTGACAGGCTCGATGGCACAGCTGTGACCAAAGTGACTAGAGGATAAGGGAGATTTTGAATCTCTGCACACACTTTTGGACACTGGATGGACACTTTTGGATTGTGTGAGGCCCACTGATATCTGAGCGCTATGTGACAGGCTCGATGGCACAGCTGTGACTAAAGTGACTAGAGGATAAGGGAGATTTTGAATCTCTGCACACACTTTTGGACACTGGACACTATTGGATTGTGTGAGGCCCACTGATATCTGAGCGCTATGTGACAGGCTCAATGGCACAGCTGTGACCAAAGTGACTAGAGGATAAGGGAGATTTTGAATCTCTGCACACACTTTTGGACACTGGATGGACACTTTTGGATTGTGTGAGGCCCACTGATATCTGAGCGCTATGTGACAGGCTCGATGGCACAGCTGTGACCAAAGTGACTAGAGGATAAGGGAGATTTTGAATCTCTGCACACACTTTTGGACACTGGATGGACACTTTTGGATTGTGTGAGGCCCACTGATATCTGAGCGCTATGTGACAGGCTCGATGGCACAGCTGTGACCAAAGTGACTAGAGGATAAGGGAGATTTTGAATCTCTGCACACACTTTTGGACACTGGATGGACACTTTTGGATTGTGTGAGGCCCACTGATATCTGAGCGCTATGTGACAGGCTCGATGGCACAGCTGTGACCAAAGTGACTAGAGGATAAGGGAGATTTTGAATCTCTGCACACACTTTTGGACACTGGATGGACACTTTTGGATTGTGTGAGGCCCACTGATATCTGAGCGCTATGTGACAGGCTCGATGGCACAGCTGTGACCAAAGTGACTAGAGGATAAGGGAGATTTTGAATCTCTGCACACACTTTTGGACACTGGATGGACACTTTTGGATTGTGTGAGGCCCACTGATATCTGAGCGCTATGTGACAGGCTCGATGGCACAGCTGTGACCAAAGTGACTAGAGGATAAGGGAGATTTTGAATCTCTGCACACACTTTTGGACACTGGATGGACACTTTTGGATTGTGTGAGGCCCACTGATATCTGAGCGCTATGTGACAGGCTCGATGGCACAGCTGTGACCAAAGTGACTAGAGGATAAGGGAGATTTTGAATCTCTGCACACACTTTTGGACACTGGATGGACACTTTTGGATTGTGTGAGGCCCACTGATATCTGAGTGCTATGTGACAGGCTCGATGGCACAGCTGTGACCAAAGTGACTAGAGGATAAGGGAGATTTTGAATCTTTGCACACACTTTTGGACACTGAATGGACACTTTTGGATTGTGTGAGGCCCACTGATATCTGAGCGCTATGTGACAGGCTCGATGGCACAGCTGTGACCAAAGTGACTAGAGGATAAGGGAGATTTTGAATCTCTGCACACACTTTTGGACACTGGATGGACACTTTTGGATTGTGTGAGGCCCACTGATATCTGAGCGCTATGTGACAGGCTCGATGGCACAGCTGTGACCAAAGTGACTAGAGGATAAGGGAGATTTTGAATCTCTGCACACACTTTTGGACACTGGATGGACACTTTTGGATTGTGTGAGGCTCACTGATATCTGAGCGCTATGTGACAGGCTCGATGGCACAGCTGTGACCTAAGTGACTAGAGGATAAGGGAGATTTTGAATCTCTGCACACACTTTTGGACACTGGATGGACACTTTTGGATTGTGTGAGGCCCACTGATATCTGATCGCTATGTGACAGGCTCGATGGCACAGCTGTGACCAAAGTGACTAGAGGATAAGGGAGATTTTGAATCTCTGCACACACTTTTGGACACTGGATGGACACTTTTGGATTGTGTGAGGCCCACTGATATCTGAGCGCTATGTGACAGGCTCGATGGCACAGCTGTGACCAAAGTGACTAGAGGATAAGGGAGATTTTGAATCTCTGCACACACTTTTGGACACTGGATGGACACTTTTGGATTGTGTGAGGCCCACTGATATCTGAGCGCTATGTGACAGGCTCGATGGCACAGCTGTGACCAAAGTGACTAGAGGATAAGGGAGATTTTGAATCTCTGCACACACTTTTGGACACTGGATGGACACTTTTGGATTGTGTGAGGCCCACTGATATCTGAGCGCTATGTGACAGGCTCGATGGCACAGCTGTGACCAAAGTGACTAGAGGATAAGGGAGATTTTGAATCTCTGCACACACTTTTGGACACTGGATGGACACTTTTGGATTGTGTGAGGCCCACTGATATCTGAGCGCTATGTGACAGGCTCGATGGCACAGCTGTGACCAAAGTGACTAGAGGATAAGGGAGATTTTGAATCTCTGCACACACTTTTGGACACTGGATGGACACTTTTGGATTGTGTGAGGCCCACTGATATCTGAGCGCTATGTGACAGGCTCGATGGCACAGCTGTGACCAAAGTGACTAGAGGATAAGGGAGATTTTGAATCTCTGCACACACTTTTGGACACTGGATGGACACTTTTGGATTGTGTGAGGCCCACTGATATCTGAGCGCTATGTGACAGGCTCGATGGCACAGCTGTGACCAAAGTGACTAGAGGATAAGGGAGATTTTGAATCTCTGCACACACTTTTGGACACTGGATGGACACTTTTGGATTGTGTGAGGCCCACTGATATCTGAGCGCTATGTGACAGGCTCGATGGCACAGCTGTGACCAAAGTGACTAGAGGATAAGGGAGATTTTGAATCTCTGCACACACTTTTGGACACTGGACACTTTTGGATTGTGTGAGGCCCACTGATATCTGAGCGCTATGTGACAGGCTCGATGGCACAGCTGTGACCAAAGTGACTAGAGGATAAGGGAGATTTTGAATCTCTGCACACACTTTTGGACACTGGATGGACACTTTTGGATTGTGTGAGGCCCACTGATATCTGAGCGCTATGTGACAGGCTCGATGGCACAGCTGTGACCAAAGTGACTAGAGGATAAGGGAGATTTTGAATCTCTGCACACACTTTTGGACACTGGACACTTTTGGATTGTGTGAGGCCCAATGAATATCTGAGCGCTATGTGACAGGCTCGATGGCACAGCTGTGACAAAAGTGACTAGAGGATAAGGGAGATTGGATTGCTTTTAAAAAAGCAGTTTGCGGAGTATTGGGTAAACAGCAATGCAGGAATGTCAGGAAGCCTTAGAAGGCAACCCAACAACCAACACCACTGATACACCACTATATAGCCTCCCCTTGCACTGCACACACAGTGACTGGTGTGTTGTGCAGGCCAAATTGCTACCAGCAGAAGCAGTTTTTTTTTCTTCTCAGCAGGACAAAAAAAAAAAATTGGGATTGCTTTTAAAAAAGCAGTTTGCGGAGCAGTGGGTAAACAGCAATGCAGGAATGTCAGGAAGCCTTAGAAGGCAGCCCAACAACCAACACCACTGATACACCACTATATAGCCTCCCCTTGCACTGCACACACAGTGACTGGTGTGTTGTGCAGGCCAAATCGCTAGCAGCAGAAGCAGTTTTTTTGTCTTCTTCCCTGCCTAACGCTCTCCCTACAGAATCAGCAGCAACCTCTCCCTATACTAAGATTGGCAGAAGTAAGATGGCGGTCGGCGTGCACGCCCTTTTATACCCCCTGTGACGCCCACCAAAGCAAGCCAATCACTTGCATGCCCTTCTGAAAGATGGTGGTGACCCATGCCTTTGTCATCACGTTGCCCACAGTGTCCGTGGATCCTGATTGGCTGAAAAAGAGCGCAAAACAAACTTTTGAAAAGCGACTTTGGCGCGTAAGTCGCAGACCTCGTGGCCGACCTCATCCTATAGTCGGGTTTCGTTTCATGAAACCCGACTTTGCCAAAAGTCGGGGACTTTTGAATTTTTTCGACCCGTTTCGCTCAACTCTAATCATAAGGTAAATTAGCACATACCCATTTGAGTCACCTGTCCACACAATACCTGTCCACAGAATACCTGGCGTTTTGCATTTTAGCTTTTTCAAGGAAGTTGTGTGTGTCATGACTTGAGACCTGTCTGGTCTTTTATGACAAGCCCACCCAGCGATGGGCCAATCCTCCTTCGCGCACAGCACCACCGCCCCCGAGTCTCAGGTGAGGCCGTGTTTAGCACTCATTTGCGACGTGCAGGGAGGAAATCCTCCGTGACATCATATCCGCACGCCACAAATGATAGAGGCCGTCAGCGGCAAACAGAGAACTCGGGCGTGGTGCGCATGCACGTCGCCATCTTCTTGAAGCCTTATTGCCATGTTATCAAAGCCCTATCTAAGAGGGAGGAATTTAAAAGTACCGCACCTGCAAATCGCGTTAATGCAGGAATCTGAACGCACACCGCTATATTACAAAAGGAAACATATCAATAACGCCGCATAATTATTGCTATTAATATCACATCAAAATGAACAAGGACATATAAACGGCATTATTCAAAAAGAATTACAACAATAAATTCAGCATATAAAGCCTCATAATAGAATCATCATATGTGTAAATACAGTTTCATTATGTTCACATAACGGGGAATTTAGACATTATTTTAAATACTCATTATAAACTAATACATCAATCTTCAAAATATCTGCATATTTCGACAATGTCAAAAGAACCCCCATATGGTACAATACCAAATAGAGACCAACAAAAACATAAATATGTCCATAATGAATGGTAATGAGTCCGGTAGAGAAGTTATGATGATGATGTAAAAAGGACATCTACATAATTAAGAGACCTTGTCATAAATCCGTCTGGACATCAGATATGGCTGCAAGTTCAAAACTGTTCCTGGGTGGATATATAGAGTCATAATTCAAACAGTGAGGTGCCAAAGTTACTGGAGTATGAAAATAATAAAACAACAAAACAAGAGTTAAAATGAGAGACAAGACATAACAAAAAAGTTTAAAATAGGCAGAGATTTAAAGAAACGGAGCAAAGCTAAGTGTTTCATTTAATCCCATGGGGGACATAGTGCCCAATTCCACGATCCATTTTGTCTCTGTTTGGGCTAGGAGCTGTTTTATGTTCCCACCCCTTACATCCCCATGGATCTGGTCAATACCCCTAATTTTAAGGCCACTTGGATCTGAGTTATGGTATACCCTGAAATGTTTAGGCAGAGTATTCAATAATGAGAGGTCCTCTACATCCCTCACTGCCAAAATATCTCTCACATGTTCTCTCACTCTGACCCGTAGCTCCCTAGAGGTCAAACCTATGTATGTTTTATAGCAAGGGCACTGTGCAAAATAAATTACAAATGAAGTTGTACACGAGATATAATGGGTAATTGTGTATTCCCTAGTGCCATCAACAGTTGTGAAGGTATTTGCCCTTATGACTAGTGTTGAGCATTCCGATACTGCAATATCGGGTATCGGCCGATATTCGCGGTATCGGAGTTCCGATACTTTTAGAATATCGAATACCGGAATCGGAAGTTCCGATAATGCAATGAGCCAGTTTGATTTTATTCAGCCAATGAGGAATCCTAAGAAGTGTGGGCACATCCTGTTATGCATGTTAGGCATGTTAACTAATGGCATGGCTGTGATTGGCTGCTGAAATGATCTCATGATGCACTATAAAAGCCGCCGCTGCCGCCATTTTGGGTTCACTCTGCTGTGAATTTACTTAGGGACAGGGCGCTGCTGTTCTGACTCTGAGGGACAGTTTGAGCTACCGATTTGCTTTATTGTGCTTTACCCAGGCTACTTTAGCAACTGCTGTGTGTGAAGCTTTCTTTTGCCTTGCAGCGCTGTTCATGGCTGTCTGCGAGGTCTCTGTGTGTGAGTGCAGCTCACGCTGTAGTGTGTTCTGCAGCCACCTCCGGTTGTAGTCCGCTAAGCGTGCGTCACTGCCTCATACATTGTTCTTTTTTGCATTAGTGCTGCTCATTTTTCCAGATTTCTCCTATTAGTGTGGTTCCATCCGTATCCAGCTAAAATATTTGCAAACACTATATAGGAGTAGATAGAGGAGTCTTTCTGCTGGCTTGTGCCTTGCAGCCCCAGCCAGATTAGTATTAGCCTGTTTTTTGGAGCCTCATCTATTGCATTGTAGGTTACCTTCCTGCATTGTAATAGCAACAAAAAGTTTGTGATACTATCGGTTTTACATCTTTGGGCACATCCAGTGTCTTTTTGTGAGAAAAAAAGTTAATAAAGTTCACCAAACACTCCACTTTACAGTTGTGTAGGCCACATTAGCTCATATTAAAGTCTAGTCCACACTTTATAAAATTAGTGTTTCTTATACCTGTTAGCAGATGTTCAGGAATAAGCACACTAAGCCCTTAGTACTTTTCTGCCTATCTTTATCAGTCTACCAAAATGAAGGCAGAGAGTAAGGCACGTGGTCGTGGGCGTAGAGTTTCTGCAGGGAGAGGACATGGGGATTCTGTGCCTGCTGCGGACACCAGTGACTCAGCATCCCCCAGTTTTACCAGGGAACAGTCCTTTATGCGCAGTTTGTAGGAGCTCGCCGTACCCCACTGCTGCGGGACGAACAAATTGAAGCCATTGTCGGATGGATGGCAGCTAACGCATTGACTTCAATTAGTTCCAGATCCTCTCAGGTCCAGAGCACTGAAGAGCACCCATCTGTCTCTTCACCACCTGCCAAATTGCCCAGGCAGTCAGAGAGCCCTGGACAGGAGCCATCTCTACTTCTGTTCTCTGAATCTGTTGGCTTGGAAAGAGGGGGCCAGCCAAGCAGCATTCGAGAATTTGAAGAAGAGGCAGTATGCAGTGATGTGCAACAGCTTTGTCTCTCTGAATCTGAAGAGGCGGGTGGGCCAGTGCCTATGGTCAGCACACCTCAGTACGCATCAGATCATGAGACTCAGGTGCCACTTTCTGGTGCGTACTGTGCTGTCGAGACAACCCAGGAGAAGCAGTCGTTTGAAGAGGGTAGTGTAGATGATGAGGTCCTTGACCCATCATGGCGTGAGGTACAGGAAGGTGGTGGGAGCAGCTCTGAGGAAGAGATTCCCTGAACAGCCAAAAAAGGAGGGAGAGGGAGGGGGCAGACTCGGTTGCCTGTAGCCTCCACTTCGGCACCCATTAGGAGCATGCCTCTTCCAAAAACCCAAAACGGGAGTTCCCAAGACTTGCAGTGCCTGGTCCTTTTTTGACACAGTTGCAGATGACATTTGCTTTGTCAAATGCAAGCTGTGTAATCAGAAAGTGAAAAGAGGGAAAAGTGTCAGCAACCTCAATACCACAAATATGTGGAAACATGTGCGGACCAAGCACGTGGTGGAGTTACAAAGACACACTGAAGACCTAGGCCAACCTACATCACCACCTACCACCTCTTCAGCTCGTGTTGTAGCCTTTTCCTCCAGCTCACACACAGCTGGTTTGGCTTCCTCACAGGATCGCCATGGAAGAACCTCTGGCACTGTTGTACAGAGACACAGTGTCATTCCACCCACAGCACCATGTTCCCTGTCATCCTCACACTCCCTGGCCAGTCTACAGCCATCGGTAGCACAGGCATGGGAGAAAAGGCACCCATACTCGGCAAACCACCCCCGAGCACAGGCTCTGAATGCTGGCATTGCAAAACTACTGTCCCTTGAAATGCTCTCATTCAGGCTGGTGGAGACTGACACCTTCCGTAACTTCATGGCATTGGCAATCACACAATACAACGTGCCCAGCCGCTTTTATTTCAGCAGGCAAGCCGTCCCTGCCCTGCAAAAGCATGTGGAGGGAAAAATTAAACATGCGCTACTAAACGCCGTTAGTAGCAAGGTCCACCTGACCACCGATGCGTGGGCCAGTAACCATGGACAGGGACCATATCTTTCCCTCACTGCCCATTGGGTAAATGTTGTGGAGCCGGGTACAGATCTTGAGAGTGGCGCTGTACGTGTTCTGCCAACTCCAAGGATTGCAGGAATCCAGTCTGCACACATTGATTTCTCCTCATACTCCAATTCCTCTGAATCAGCACTGCAGGAGCCATCACAGTCTACCTCCACATGGACCCGTGAACGCTTACCTGTTACGACCGATATGAGCACAGCTGTGGCCAAATGTCAACAGGCCGTATTGAAATTAATTTCTTTGGGGAATGGAAGCCACACAGCTCAGGATCTCTGGAATGCCATCAAGCAGGAGAGAGACATGTGGTTTGTGCCAGCGAATCTTCAGCCAGGCATGGTAGTGTGTGACAATGGCCGAAATCTGGTGGCAGCTCTGGGCCTAGGCAACCTCACTCACATCCCATGTCTGGCATATGTGCTCAACTTGGTCGTGCAGAGTTTTTTGAGGGACTATCCGGATCATGATGCACTGTTGCACAAGGTCCGCATAGAGTGCGCTCACTTGAGGCCTTCCAACATGGCAAGATCGCGCATTGCAGCACTGCAGCGCTGATTCCGCCTTCCGGAACATCGCATCATATGTGACCTACCCACCAGGTGGAATTCAACATTACATATGTTGGAGAGGTTGTGTGAGCAGCAGGCAGCAGTAATGGAGTACCAGCTACATCAGGCGCAAACAAGTCGCACTGCGCGCCGTTCACACTTCACCACTACTGAGTGGGCCTCTATGAAGGACATCTGCCACGTTTTGCGTGCCTTCGATGATTCCATGCGGATGGCGAGTGCAGATGATGCACTAGTCAGCATGACTCTCCCTCTTATCTGCCTGCTTGAAAAAACACTGCAAGCACTAAGGGAGGAGGTTGTGGAAAAGGTGGAGGATGAGGAGTCACAAATGATATCTGCTTCTGGACAGTCTGCGCAACGTGGTTCCTCACAAAGGCCTAGGCAGGGGACACTTTGTGAGGAGGATGAGGAGGAGTCAATGGAAGAGGAAGACATCTGTCCAGAAGAGGGAGGTACACAATTCTCTAGTAGTCAGTATGTAGAGCGAGGGTGGGATGATGCAGAGCAGGCAGAGATGACGCCTCATGCAGGAGACAGCGTTTCTTGGCCAGTTGGCAGTCTGCAGCACATGGTTGATTTCATGCTGCAGTGCCTAAGAAATGACCGCCGCATCGCCCAAATTCTCAACACGGCTGATTATTGGGTGTACACCCTCCTAGATCCTCGCTATGGGGATAACTTACAAAGCCTCATAACACCGTTGAACCAGGAGCGTAAAATGTGGGAGTACCAAGACACACTGGTGCATTCCATCATGTTCTCCATTCCACCCGAGAGCAGTGCTGCTCGTGCTTTACAAAGCAGCTCAGTGCGTCGAGGCAGTGGAGGAAGCTCTGCACAAAGATGGAGCAGAAGCAGCTCCTCAGCACAAGGCAAGACCAGTATGGCCCAAATGTGGCAAAGTTTTGTGTCCCCGCCACAAATGTCTACACCATCACAGACGACTCCAGTCAGCAGGAGGCAACGTTTCTGTCAGATGGTGACAAACTACATGTCTTGCCCTCTCAGTGTTCTCCCACACGCCTCTTCCCCTTCAAATTTTGCGTCTCTAAGCTGGATACATGGCCAGAGCTTAGCCAGTATGCATTGGAGGTGCTGGCTTGCCCTGCTGCTAGTGTATTATCGGAACACGTCTTTAGTGCCGCAGGTGGGGTACTAACAGACCATCGCATGCGACTATCCTCCGATAACGTTGACCGACTTACTTTTCTGAAAATGAACAAGGCCTGGATCTTGCAGGAATTTGCCAGTCTTTTTCCAGATTAAATAATTGGTTGGCAACAGTATAAAGGTCTCCTGTTGTGTTCATGTTTCTACCACCTGAACTATAATCCCTGGGCTCCAACACCGCCAGTTGCTGCTCAGAAGTGCCGTCTGCACAGTCAACACTTGCTCCTGTGTTATTGGGGTTCAGTAACGTCAGCTGATCCCCTGCTGTGTGTCTAGCAATTTTGCCTGCTCTGTCCACATTCACACTACTACAGATATTAAACTTGCTCCAATTAGGCCTCTGGCTACTTTCTGTTTCTACTGTAATCCCTTGGCTCCAACACCACCAGTTGCTGCTCAGAAGTGTCTTTGGCATGGGTACTCCCTCCTGCTCAGCCTGGTTCCAGCACGACAGCTGTTTCCGGGTAGTGTGAACGTCACTTTGCCTCCAATATGTTGTCCTGTCGTGTTGCGGTCGGGTTAGCCGACTCTATGGTGCCTGCAGTTTAGGTGCTTCCTATGTGGGCTGTGGGATATGGCAATGAAGGCTGGTTCTGTAGTGCCAATAGGACAAGCTCCCCCTGTAGGACTGTGGGTTTCGGTAACCCGGGCCGGCTCGCAGCATTGCAAATTTTTTTTTCATGTGTACCTTCTGCTGCCTATCTGAGTTCCAGTACTCTTAGCTGGTTCTTTGGAAGTCAATCTTGAATATGTCCCCCTGGGTTCCAGTAACGTCAGATGCTTCCAGGCAGAGCCTTTTGCTTAGGTGCTTCCTTCTCGGTATCCGAGTTCCACGAATGTCTGCTGGTCCTTGGTAGTGCTTTCTGGCACAGGTACCTCCTGCTTAGTAACCAGGTTCCAGTACCATCATCTGGTGCTCGGTAGTTCCATTGGCTCTTGTACCTTCGGCTACCCATCCAGGTTCCAGTACCGTCAGCTGGTTCTCAGCAGTTCCTCAGCCTTCTTGTACCTTCTGCTACATTTCCAAGTTCAAGCTTTTTGAAATGGTTTTTGGTAATCACTCTGGATCTCCCTGACGACCCTGAAGACCACACCGAAGAATTTAAAAAAATTTTTTTAAAAATTAATTCCTGCTATTCCATTTGATTGGGCTAAACCTCTATGCCTTTAATGTCTTCTCCACCTCCCCCAATACATTCTACATTATTCTTAGTTGTTTTCCTTCATGTAGAATAAACCTACAAGGAAAGTAAGGGTTTTTTTTCATTCCGATATTTGTGTCCCATTGACTTGCATTGGTTTCCGGTATCGGAATCGGCGATATCCGATATTTTTGGGGTATCGGTCCGATCCAATCCGATCCGATATTTCCCGATATCGGAAGGTGTCACTCAACTCTACTTATGACATTATGCAAATTACAGGCCAGGCAGTTCCCTCAAGGGAAACAACCCCACCTTTGTTTCTTAATTCCAAAAAGGCCCTTCTGAAGTGCAACATAATGGCTCCTAACCAAGTGATCATTAAGGTTTTTACTCCTCCTAGCTGTAATAAGGGGTCTTTCCGAAATTTCTTTGTTGAATAAAGAGTCAGTTTGAAGGATGGACCAGTGTCTGGTAAGGATCTTACGCGTAATATCCCACTGACAATTGAACGTAGTAATAAACCTTGTATGGGTATCACCCTTCTTTTTCAAAGTACCAGAGTTATATAACAATTTCTGTCATGGGGTATATTTGGCACGATGATATCCATATTTAATATTTATCTGGCTATAACCTCTTGCCAAAAAACGTTCCCTTAGATCTTTCACCTGTTGCTCAAATTTCTCTACCGTAGAGCAGGTACGTTTAGCCCTCAAAAACTGGCCAATGGGGAAAGCCTTAATAGTTGAATATGCATGTCCAGAAGACAAATGGAGAAATTAATTAACTGAGGTCTCTTTGCGATGGATGTCAGTATGGACGGACCCAGAGATGTCAACTGGCAAAGCGATATCTAAAAAGTCAATTTTACGTTCATGCCATTTGTATGTCAATTTAATATTATATAAATTGTTGTTTAAATTAGACATGAACTTATCCAATTCAGAGACCGGGCCTTGCCAAATAATAAGAAGGTCATCAATGTAGCGAAACCAGCACTGCACATGGTCAGCGGCGCATGCCCCCTCCCCACGAAAAACCTCCCTCTCCCAAAGGCCGAGGAAAAGGTTTGCATAGGTGGGCGCGCACGCCGTGCCCATGGCAGTGCCACGCCTCTGCAGGTAGAACCGGTCTCTGAAGGGTAAAAAAATTTTGATGTAAAGCTCCAAAATTAAGTCAGCTAGGGGTTCGTCCATATTGCTCATCTCCGAAAAGAACCGTACTGCACACGACTGTGCTCAATGCATGTATAGAGGGCCTAGACGTCCGTTGTCACAAAGAGCATGTCGGAGTCCAAGGATAAGCAATCAACCCTAGCCAGGACGTCAGCAGAGTTCCTGACATAGGAGGGCAGCGTCTCCACTAAAGGTTTTAGGTAAAAATCAATGAATTTACATATGGGGTCACACAGCCCTCCCATGTCAGAAACTATGGGATGCCCCGGAGGGTCGATGGGATCCTTATGGATCTTTGGAAGGAGGTATAGAGTGGGCACTTTGGGGAATTTTGGCAACAATCCATCTTGGATTTTTTTGGGAATAATCCCCTTTTCCCAAGCCTGAATTAGGATAACCTCCAATTGGTGAGAGAATGTGGCCAATGGATTAGATGGAAGGAGCGAGTAATAATCTTTATCCTTTAGTTGTTTAAAAGCTTCCTTCTCATATTTATCAATCGGCCAGATCACAACATTTATCCCCTTGTCCGCCTGTTTGATGACTGTCATCCATTGCTTTGAGTTCTTTTAAAGCATGTCTATGATTGGGTTCAAGATTATCTCTTCTTATTTCAGTAGATTTTTTTTAAAGTCCTCAGTAACAAGACGTGCAAAGATGTCTACTTGTGGACAGATGGACAAGAGGGGAAAGGTCGCCGATCTTGGCAAGACCGATTGAGGAAATTTGACCACACTCTCTGAACTTTGTTCATCAAGTAACCCCTCTAATACCTCCAATATCTCCTGCTCAGTCACACCGGGGATGCCAGTATCCTCCCCAGAACGATGATGCAGCTTTTTGAGGACGAGTTTCCGGCAAAAGAGATGAAGGTCCTTCACCGCTGTAAAGAAATGGAGATTGTTAGTAGGTGAAAAAGATAACCCCAGAAACAAAACCTCAAGCTGTACCTGAGATAATACATGAGTTGAGAGATTAATTACCTCTAAATTGTTCTTGAAACTACGTGTTTTCTCAGCATATTGCTGAGGAGTAATTTTTCCCTTGTTGAGTTTTTTTGTTCTCCTGGGATCTCTGAAATTTGACATCATTGATGTATTATCCACAAGTGGATCACTGGTGCTAGGGCGTGGTTCATCCCCGGAGGTGAAGAGGATATAGACCCAGACCTTGACCTACTTGGTGCACCAGTCTTATAGGTCTTCTTCCATCTATACATGGTCTTATTTTGAAAATCAAGATTATCATGCTGAAATTTGCGAGATTTAAAACTAATAATTTCCTTTTCCCACTTTTGAAAACTTATTTCAAGATCTTTGCTAAAGTCCTCTAAAGCAGAAGCTGATAGGTCTTTTTTGAGATCTTTCTGGATCTCTTTGATCTCTTTTTCTATATCATTGAGTTTAGCATCATCCATTTGTATCAATATTTCCATGAATCCTTTAGAGCAGTCACCAGCAATTTTTTCCCATTTTTCCTTGAGCACGTCATTATTAATCATAAATGATGGAAAGATTTGGACACGTAAGCCACGTGGGATCAAATTCTTTGCAATATAACGCTCCAAAAAAGCTCGATTCCACCATGTTTTGGTACATTTGTGGAGCAGTTCTTTTAAACGAGCTGTTTGCTCTTTTGTATCTCTGCCATTTAAAGCAAAGATCGAGTTATCCTTAAATACCTCATTGAGTTTATTGAGCCACGTCTAATCACGGGCTTGATAATCCATCTGTTTTGGATCAAGAGCTGTGAAAAACACAGAAACAATTACAACTACAAAAATGTCCAAAAACATACCAATGCAATTATAAAGGAACCTTCACCATAAAGGACTTCTCAGCATGCATAAGGTATGGGGGCGTGTATATCTACACCCTCCCTGCACGCCGCAATTGAGAGCTGAACGCGACCTCACCTGAGACTCGGGGGCGGTGGTGCCGTGCACAACGGAGGATTGGCCAGTCGCTGGGTGGGTTTGTCATAAAAGACCAGACAGGTCTCAAATCATGACACACACAACTTCCTTGAAAAAGCTAAAACGCGAAATGCACGTCGGAACTCCAGGTTTTCTGTGGACAGGTGACTCAAATGGGTATGTGCTAATTTACCTTATGATCATCGGCACGGGGGGTTTTTTGCTCTCATGGCACTTTGCACTTTAATGACCACTGTGGTTCTATATTGATATATCTATATGCTGATGCATTTACTGCACACTCCCACAACCTGTAACCATTCCTCTAATCCTGCTTGTGTGTATTTTTTACTCGGGTATAAACTCCTTATTCTCTATTATGTATTCTGTTGATTTATGATATGAATTTATGTGAATTGTAATTTAATAAATTTATTACTTTTTTAAGATCATTCTCTCTTCTGAGTGGTGTGTGTAGAATACTTTGTATCCAATTCTTGACCTATTCACACTAGTCTGGATGTGCCAGTCAGTTTTTTGTCTTTTGTATATTAGTTTACTGACCGCGCACTCCGCCCTCCACCAGGTGGTGATTTTAAATACAGCAGGTCCCTATTTACCCATAAATGCAGGCATTGCTGACAGAGGTGTCCACATTCACCCAGGAATTCAGACATCAGCCATAGAGAGGTATTCACACAGTGTAGGTACCCATCAGACTTTGAGGCCACTTTGACGTTGGTTGATGGGCAGATATAATTTGGCCAAGTTATATGCTAAGCGTCTCATATTTTTTCTTAATACTCCATAGCTGTATTGCTAATCAAATTTCATATATTCTACATTGACATGCTTTAGCATGATAGAGTGCAGCCTTATATTGTATATGGAGTTAGCTCCTCCTGGTATGCACCTAGTCACACTAGTCTGGATGTGCCAGTCAGTTTTTTGTCTTTGAAACCTGTGACAATACCCCCCTTCTACAAGGAATCACTGGACCCTTGGGAACAGATTTATCAGTCACATGAAAGGACCAAATTAGTTTGCTGCCATTAATCTTAGATCTTGGTACCCACATCCTCTCCTCAGGGCCATACCTCTTTCAGTGTACCAGGTATTGTAAAGCAGGGCAAACAATACAAGAATCTACAATTCTTGCTACCTGAACCTCCAAATTACCATCAACAATAATTAATGGCCATGGCAAGGGTGACGGCTCCACAGGCGCTACATATTTTTTTAGCAATGACCTGTGCAAAACGTTGTGGACTTTGAGAGTTAGAGGAAGCTCAAGATGAAAAGCCACAAGGTTAATTATGGCAAACACTTTGTAAGGAACAATGAACCTAGGACTTAATTTCCAGGAAGGAATTTTCAGTTTAATATTTATGGTAGACAGCCATACTAAATCATTAACGCCCAGGTCCAGACCTGACAATTGTTTCTTATCAGCCTTGCATTTGTATCTGCCCCCCATGATCTTTAAGTTGTTTTGAGCTCCTTGCCATACAGATGACAGTGATGAAGAGAATAGTACCTCCTCAGGAACCCCTGAAGACACATCTTTACTGAAGGTACAGATTAGCGAATGGAAGCCATATGCACCAAAAAAATGGTGACTTACCAGTGAACTCACTGCAACAATTGTTTAAAGCAAATTCAGCTAATGGTAGAAAAAAGGACTAATACTCCTTGTTATCTGATGCAAAATATCTGAGGTATGTCTCCATACTTTGGTTTAGGTATTCAGTCTGACCATTAGTTTAAGGATGAAACACCAACAAAAAGAATAAATGCATCCGCAGGTGAGAACAAAATACCTTCCAGAATACTGGGTCGCCCAATTTGACTCCACATAGAAGGGAACCCTGAGAAGCTTCACAATCTCAGTGACAAACACCTCAGCCAGGGTCTTAGCATTAGGGAGAGCAGGTAAAGCAATGAGCTGTGCCATTTCACTGAACCTATCCATCACAACTAAGATAACAGTCTTACCAGAGGAGGAAGGAAAATCTGTAATAAAATCCATGGAAAAATATGTCCATGACCGGTCGGGTATGGTTAATGGTAAAAGAGCCCCAAACAAACAAGTATGTGGGGTCTTAGAACACACATAGACATTACAGGAAAACACAGAGTCGACCACATCCCAATACAAACTTTGCCACCAAAAATGATGAGAAAGGAGGTTGACCAGTGAGAGCTGAGCTATGATGTATCGCTAAAATTTTGAGACACAGATGCAATAGTACATATAATTTCCCTGAAGGACAAACAGGGATGTCCCCCTGAGCTTTCAATACCTCTCCCTCCAGCTCAGAACACACAGCAGAGATGACTTTCCGTTCTGTAAAATAGGGGCAGAGTCATTTGAACAACTACCCCCAGGGAAACTTCAAGAGAAAGTGTCAGCTTTGGCATCCTTAATCCCAGGATGGTAAGTGACAATAAAATTAAACCTGGTAAAATCTGTCTAGGATTAAGAAGTTTAGCAGATTCCAGGTACAATAGATTTTTATGAACAGTATTGACAGTGACACTGAGAAATGCCCCCTCCAAAAAGTAACAACACTCCACAAAAGCCAGTTTGATGGCCAAAAGTTCTCTATTGCGTACATAGTTCCTTTCAGCTGATGATAACTTTTTAGAGAATGCACATGAATGCCACTTACAAGGGAACGACCCTTGAGACAACACAGCCCCGACCTCCACCTCAAATGCATCAACCTCAACAATAAATGGTTGAGAAGCATTGGGTTGAATGAGTACAAGAGCAGTGGAAAAGCATTTCTTCAAAGAACAAAATGCCTGACGTGCGCAGTCGGACAATCTCGAGAAGTCCGTACCTTTCTTTATCAGGTCAGTGAGGGGTTTGACAATTGGTGAGAAGCTTTTAATAAACTTTTGATAGTATTTTGCAAACCTCAAAAAGCGTTGCCACTAGTAATGAGCGAGTACACTCAATACTCGGGTTTCCCCGTTCATGCTCAGGTGGTCTCCGAGTATTTTGGCGTGCTCAGAGATTTCGTTTTTGTTGCCTCAGCTGCATGATTTGCCGCTGCAAGCCAGCCTGAATACATGAGGATATTGCCCAACAAACAGGCAACCCCCACATATATTCAGCCTGTCAAATCATGCAGCTGCGGCAACACAAACTAAATCTCCGAGCACACCAAAATACTCGGTGACCACCCGAGCACGCTCAGGAAAACCCGAATAATGAGTATATTCGCTCATCACTAGTTGCAACACTTTCAGATTTTCTGGCAGATCTCATTCCAGAACTCCACAAACCTTATCAGAGTCCATCTGGAAACCTGCAGCAGACACTAGGATACCCAGGAACTAAACCTCTTGTAAGGCAAACACACATTTTTCTATTTTGGCGTGTAGTTTATTATCCTGCAAAACCTGTAACACTTGTTGGACGTCAGACGTGTACCTGATGTGACTTGAGATCAGGTGAGTATATTAATATATCGATACACCACTACAAATCTACCAACAAGGTACCTAAAAATGTTGTTAACAAAATGTTGGAAAATAGAAAGAGTATTAGGCCATCTTCCACTCAAACCATTTTTCCGCAACAATCTAATTAAATAAGTCGGAAATAAGTGGGGGGGAAAGGTTCTCGGATAGTAATCCGATTTAACTGTGAAATTTAGCTTTAAAAGTCTAAACAAAACGCAGGCCCCTATATTTCATTTTCACAAAGAAGAACCCCATCACTACAGGTGAAGAGGAGGGTCTAATATGTCCCTTAGCAAGACTTTCTGATATGTGATCCTTCATGGTCTGACAGATTGTATAATCTGGTTTTTGGGTAATTTCGCTTCAGGGATCAAGATTAAGGGACAATCATATACACTGCGCAGAGGCAATTCCTGGCACCACTCTTCTGAGAACACATCCACAAAATCAGACAGAAAAGAGGGTTTGATTTTAATGGAAAATGTAGAAATTATGGCATCTAGGCAATTATTTTTGCAGAAATCACTCAATTTGACCATTTCTCTGGGCTACCAGTCTATATTTGGATTATGCACAGTTACCCAGGGAAATCCTAATACAACAGGAGTAGGGAGACCTTCCAAAATATAACAAGAAAGAAGCTTCCTGTGAAGAGCCCCTATGCGCATGTTCACATTATGCACTACTTGCATAAAATTTTCCTGACTGAGAGCTGAAGAGACTATTGCAAATATGGGGATTGGCTTCGCCAGAGTACTACAGGGAAGACCAAGGTCCCATGTGAACCGAACATCCATCATATTGGCTCCCACCCCAGTATCCAAAAGGTAGAAATGAGCGACTTTGCCTTTTTTCGGGTCGAGTCGGGTTTCATGAAACCCAACTTTCTCAAAAGTCGGGTCGAACGAAATCGGCAGATTATCGTGAAAAGTCGAAGGCCGACTGAAACACGAAACCCAACGCAAGTCAATGGAGAACCAAGGTCGGCAGGGAGTAGAGGACAGGAAACACACCTACAGTGCCCATTTTAATGCCAAAAACATCAATTCTTATTACTTAAGCTTGTCAACCTTAATTTACTTTATAATAATAGTTAGGCATTGAAAACGGGGGGTTATTTGGCTAAAGTTGTGGGGGGGTAGGGCTGGCTCCAGATTTTCGTGGGCCCTGGGCCAAAGAGTGTCACTGGGCTCTTTTATCACATGCCACAATTCATGATCCTCTGATACGGCAGAGAAATAGCGGTATAGTACAATGAAAAATACTTCACTTCTTACATCTCATGACTGATATCCATTTTAAATTCTCCAATAGCTCCAAAAATGAACAGTATATTACTCCATACAGTATTATGACCACCGCATAGTGCGCTATGCAGAGTAATGAGGCCCATATATTTCTCCATACAGAATCATTGGTCCCATATAATGTTTGAAATAGTATATGATGAGCTCCACATAATGCTGCAGTATATGTTGGTCCCCATGGATGAAGCTCCACTGTGTTATGGGCCCAAATAATGCTCCATGCTCCAGATATAATGGGCCCCATTTCTAATGCTCCAGTGCATAATGGGCCCTGTAAATGCTGCTCCAGTGTCTGATGTCCACCTTTGGAATGCTCCAGTGTATGGTGGGCCTCATATATCATTCTCCAGAGTATAGTGCTCCCCAAAAATAGCTGTCCCAACATTAAAAACAATTAAATAAGTCTCCTAGCTAGGGAATCTCTGTACTAGTCTGGACTCCTCGTCGTCGCCATCTTCCATCTCACTGCACTTGGACTGTTTAGGCAGAGGGCGTACAGACGTGATGTCATCACACTCTCTGACCAGAATGTCACTGTCAGGAAACGCGGAAGATGTCACGGCGGTGGAGCAGGGAGAGGTAAGTATTTCAACTTTGCAAGGGCTGTGATCCTGAGCAAGCAGGGGGGGCCCACTCGTTGGCGACGACACTGGCACAGGGCCCCTCATAGTACGGCGGTGTGTCTGATTTTGCATACTATGAGGTGCCCTGTGTCAGTGCCGTCGCCCATGAGTATGCCCCCCCACCTGCTCAAGGAACCTGCACTTTCATCTGCACCTTCCTCTTTGTCACTGTGTAAGGTGGTATAGTATGTGGGAAGGGGAACCTGAGTTTCATCAGGGTCAGATTCTGGCTGTGTAGAGTGTGAGGGGAATGTAGTGGTCTGGATCAATGTACCAGCAGAATCATCTAGCAGTGGCTGGGCATCAGTGCACTTGTGGCGCCCCCAGGAGTACGGTCGCCACAGTGGCATTACCTTCCTCCTAGGGAGTGTGATGTCATGCTTGGGAGCAATGAAGGATCTGTCTAGCAGTTAAACCAACACACAACACAGTTCCCACTCCAGGCCAGCAGGGAGACCTCTGAACCTGACTGCTGAGGAGCTGCTCTCTGTGGTCGGGAGGAGGTAAGTTAGGGCAGTCTGTGAAGGGAAGGGGAAGTGTGTGGACATGAGAAGGGGAGCTGTAGGATGAGTAGAGCTAAGGCTCACTCCTAGCTGGAGCTCATGGTGGGGATTCCGGTCTCCGAGTTTGTAGGGACATTGACGGTCTTGCAACAGAAACAGGAGGAAGTAGCAGCTGTAAATGCTCTGTTCCCAACTAAGGCTCAGAGGCCCCAGCAGCGATGTGTGCGAGCCAGAAGGAAAAGGCTATGGCTGCCTGCCATACGAGAAAGTTCCAAAAGAGAGTCAACAGGGGGATCTTCAGTGAACTCAGTACTGCGAGTACCTCAGATAAGTGCTAGAACGGAGGCCACACTACCTATCTGCAGAGAGAGAATTCCAAATTTGCTCCCAGGCTGACCAACTCATTCTCCATCTGTACTCTGGGTCCTGGACGGCACTTGCCAAGTACAGGTAAAGGAACTGCATGACTGTGTCTGTCATCTTTCTTCTGCGCCTGGTGCACAGCACTGCTACATCCTGCACTGCACACCATCTACCAACTCTTTCAACTGCCCTGCGACTACGGCCCTACCTGTGCAGGGCTTCTACATCTCAGCTGCACCACACCATCTGTCCCAGAGAAGCGACACTGCAGCGCGGGTCAATCTGATCAGAAACCACAGGTGGCATCACGTATCATTCACCTATAAACGTTATTCACCCCTTTGCATGGACGCCCAGGTCCACGGAAAGGGTCATCATCACCAACAACGTGACACATCCCTCTGAGACACCGGCCCGGTACCAGTTAACCCCACTGCCCTGGCTGGCCACCCACACTCCATGTCAGATTCATCTTGGACTGGGGAATTCACGATTTGACTTGATAACCCAGGATGACCCATGGTATGATAAAAAGAGCTACATGGACTAATGTGAAGTGTGGCCTGCTGCATCATTCACTTTTGGTGGGGGTGAAGGACACAAGGAAAGGGGTTCTTCCTGATCAGGAGCCAGCACTTGACGACTCATTGCATGCATTTTTTGAAACTTCAGAAGAGGAGGGCATATTTGCTGGAGTCTGTTTCGGCAATGTAAGCCAAAACCAGTTCCTGATGCTCCGGCTTTAAAAGCGGTTAACCTACTCCTAGAAAAGGTAGCCTTCCAGGCGTTCCGGAGCCAGACCATGACGCAGGCTAAACACCTCCTGCCTTAGCTGCTATTGTGCTTTTGCCACTACCAGCAGATGCACCACCACCATCAGCACCAGTTGGCCCCCCCACGCCCACGTCCGCGGCCTCTTAAACCAAACTTCAAAATGTTGCAGAAAATTAACCCAAAATAACATCAGATATATGGTACTGTATCAAAAGCATACAGTTATATACAGTCAAAGGATGATTGTCAATCTCCCTATATATACCATCAGTCACACAGAGACGCTCACAGGATCAGTATGGATTAGACAAGAATATAAAAAGTAGAAAAAGTGTACAGTATCATCAGATAGCAGTTATATTTAGTATACTTTAAACATTCTAAATCTCCGTAGATATTTCAGGATGCAGACACAGACGCTCTCAGGCTCAGTATGGATTACAACACATTATAAAAAGCCGCAAAACGGTAATGGATCTGAAGAGTACAGCTGTACATAGTGTAGGGGTCATTGTTGTCAATCTCAGTATTTATTTCCACAGTCAGAAAATAACTCTCACTTGGTCAGTTTGGATTAGACCAGAATATAAAAAGCAGTAAATGGTAATGTATCACAAGCGTAGAGCTGTATACACTAGAGTTGGGGTAATTTTAAAATGTACATCTAAATTGCAGGATTAACCCACAGACTGTCACACGCTCAGGATGGATCACACCTAGAGTTGAGCGATACCGTCCGATACTTCAAAGTATCGGATCGGAATGGATCGGCCGATCTTAAAAAAAAGTATCGGTATCGCCGATTCCGATACCGGAAGTCCCATTCAAGTCTATGGGACTTCCGGTATCGGAATAAGAAAAATCCTGTTTTTCCCTTGTACAGCCTCTCTGGGGTCTGTACGGGCCTTTCGGGGGGCTGTGCCGGCCTGCCAGGGGGTCTGTGCAGGCTCCGGTGGTCTGTGCCGGCCTGCCGGGGGGCTGTGCCGGCCTGCCAGGGGGGCTGTGCAGGCTCCGGTGGGCTGTGCCGGCCTGCCGGGGGGCTGTGCCGGCCTGCCGGGGGGCTGTGCAGGCTCCGGGGGGCTGTGCCGGCCTGCCGGGGGGCTGTGCAGGCTTCGGGGGTCTGTGCAGGCATCGTCCGATGGGACTACAAGTCCCATCGGGCGATGCCTGCTACCATGACAGTGATTGACACATTAGCCAATGATGGGACAGTAGTAGTCCCATCATCCGGCTAATGTGTTGAATGTAAAAAAAAAAAAAAAAATTACATGCTACATACATACAACATGCATACTACATACATGCTACATTCATACTACATACTACATACATGCTACATTCATACTACATATATACTACATGCAACATACATACTACATATATACTACATGCAACATACATACTACATATATACTACATGCATGCAACATGCATACTACATATATACTACATGCTACATACATACTACATATATGCTACATACATACTACATATATACTACATGCATGCTACATACATACTACATACATACTACATATATGCTACATACATACTACATATATGCTACATGCATGCTACATACATACTGCATGCTACATACATACTACATGCTACATACATACTACATATATGCTACATACATACTACATATATACTACATGCATGCTACATACATACTGCATGCTACATACATACTACATGCTACATACATACCACATATATACTACATACATACTACATGCATGCTACATGCTACATACATACCACATACATACTACATACATACTACATACATACTACATACATACTACATGCTACATACATACTACATATATACTACATGCATGCTACATACATACTACATGCTACATACATACTACATATATACTACATGCATGCTACATACATACTGCATGCTACATGCATGCTACATACATACTACATACATACTACATGCTACATACATACCACATATATACTACATACATACTACATACAATACATTCATACAATACATACATAGACATACAGTACATATAACATAGAGTAACATACTTACCAATACTTGTCACATTGTTCCCCGAAGCCATTGTCTTTTACGGAATAAATATTAACATAACAAACCACAAAAATACTCACCCACGATCCGAAGCAGTCCACGAGTGTGTCCCACGACGATCTTGGGTAGAGAACGGCAGCATCAGCTGTTGCTGCCGTTCTCTACGGGCTGCAGGAATCCAATGACGGAAGGTAGGTATCCTTCCGCACTGTATTCCTCCGCCACTTAAAAAAAAAAAAGTCCCTAGTCTCACTTTATGCCATTGCTGTGTGGGAATTTCCCACGCAGCAATGGCATAAAGTGAGACTAGGGACTTTTTTTTTTTTTAAGTGGCGGAGGAATACAGTGCGGAAGGATACCTACCTTCCGTCATTGGATTCCTGCAGCCCGTAGAGAACGGCAGCAACAGCTGATGCTGCCGTTCTCTACCCAAGATCGTCGTGGGACACACTCGTGGACTGCTTCGGATCGTGGGTGAGTATTTTTGTGGTTTGTTATGTTAATATTTATTCCGTAAAAGACAATGGCTTCGGGGAACAATGTGACAAGTATTGGTAAGTATGTTACTCTATGTTATATGTACTGTATGTCTATGTATGTATTGTATGAATGTATTGTATGTAGTATGTATGTAGTATATATGTGGTATGTATGTAGCATGTAGTATGTATGTAGTATGTATGTAGCATGCATGTAGCATGCAGTATGTATGTAGCATGCATGTAGTATATATGTAGTATGTATGTAGCATGTAGTATGTATGTAGCATGCATGTAGTATATATGTAGTATGTATGTAGCATGTAGTATGTATATAGCATGCATGTAGTATGTATGTAGTATGTATGTAGTATGTATGTAGTATATATGTAGTATGTATGTAGCATGTAGTATGTATGTAGCATGCATGTAGTATATATGTAGTATGTATGTAGTATGTATGTAGTATGTATGTAGTATATATGTGTTATGTATGTAGTATGTATGTAGTATGTATGTAGTATATATGTGGTATGTATGTAGTATGTATGTAGTATGTATGTAGTATGTATGTAGCATGTAGTATGTATGTAGCATGCATGTAGTATGTATGTAGTATTTTTTTTTTTTTTTTTTTTAACATTTAACACATTAGCCGGATGATGGGACTACTACTGTCCCATCATTGGCTAATGTGTCAATCACTGTCATGGTAGCAGGCATCGCCAGATGGGACTTGTAGTCCCATCGGACGATGCTTGCACAGACCCCCGGACATCAGCACAGCCCCCCCCGGCAGGCCGGCACAGCCCCCCGGCAGGCCGGCACAGACCCCCACAGGGTGCACAGACCACCGGCAGGCCGGCACAGCCCCCCGGCAGGCCGGTACAGACCCCCACAGGGTGCACAGACCACCGGCAGGCTGGCACAGCCCCCCGGCAGGCCGGTACGGACCCCGGGCAGTCCACACAGCCCCCCGGCAGGCCGGCACAGCCCCCCGGCAGGCCGGCAGAGACCCCCGGAAGGCCCGAAATGACGGCGCATCATGATGCGCACACACCGCGCATCATGATGACGTCAGGCTGTCAATCAACTTTGAACTTCCGATTCCGATGCCGACTTCCGATATTGAAAAAATATCGGAAGTCGGTATCGGAATTCCGATACAGCAAGTATCGGCCGATACCCGATACTTGCGGTATCGGAATGCTCAACACTAATCACACCACAATATAACAAGAAGATCCGCAAGAAATAATCACACATTCAGGAGTAGTGTTGAGCCACCCCGCTAGTGTTCCAGTTCAGTTTGGTTCGTCGAACACGAGGCAAGTTCTGTGACGAAAGGTTTGCTGTATCGCAGTACCATGGAACCCATCACAGTTACTCATCTGCATCAAATTGTGATCACAGGGACAGATGTAGACATTGTCCTCACTGCCTATCATGATCTGTCAGGTAACTTTGGAGTGCAAAAGACACAAGCCACAGGCCGTAGGCGATTCTATTGGATTGGCATGAGAGGACACATTTAAAAATGTGGGCAGGAATGTCACACGTCTGTGAGTCGGAAAACCGTAAAAGCTGATGATAAACCACCACTGCATCTCATTGTGAGTCGACGTCCATAACAAATGGAAGCCATTGATCATCTGCAGATAGAGCCCAGCAGGACAGGGCATAGCTACGTCTTAACCATCATCTATCATTTCACCAAATTTGTATTGGCAGTCCCAGTGAAGTATTTAACAGGCCAGACTACACAGTGGTGGAGCAGGGAGAGGTAAGTATTGCAAGTGCTGGTACCCTGAGCAAGCAAGGGGGGCCCACTCGTGGGCGGCGGTACTGGCACAGGGCCCCTCATAGTACCCCGGTGTGTCTGACGGTGGGTGTGCACCCCCACCGTCAGAGACACTTGATTCTACTATGAGGGACCTTGTGCCAGTGCCGTTGCCAAAGAGTGGGCCCACCCTCCTGTCCAGGGCAACGGCACTCGCACGGGTGCATGCGCCAGGTGGTGACCCTGGCCCTGTGGGGGGAGGCAGCCCAGTTAGGGAGGTGGAAAAAATGGCATATGTTGATGTTGGACATTCAGCAGCTGCAAATGGAGTAATTGGAGAAGTCCGCGGAAGAGGAGGACAAAAGCAAGCCATTTTTCTGGCAACCTACATGTCAGCAGGGGAGGGTGGGACAAAATCCTTTGAAACCCATGCATGGTTCATTTTAATGAAGGTTAGATCATCAACATTTTGGGTCGACAGATGGGTCCTTTTTTCTGTCAGGATTGATCCAGCAACACTGAAGACTCGTTCACATAACACACTAGCAGCAGGGCAAGTGAGCTCCTGTAAGGCATATTGTGCCAATACAGGCCAGGTGTCAAGTTTACTGGCCCAATAGTCAAAGGGGAATGACCGGTGAGGGAGAAAATCGATATGGGAGGAGAAGTAGTTTGTTACTATAGTTGACAACTGCTGTCTCCTGTCACTTTCGATCGATGCAGTATTACCAGTAGTGTGAGCGGTACTTGAAAGATCAGTTCACAACATGGTCATGAAACCCCTGTGTCCAACGCCACTTCAGCTGTGTGCACCATGAACACCTCTTCCATATTGCCCCCTATGGCTCGTTGGAAAAACATCACCGCCGCTGTGTGCTGGGAATGCCTCAAACAAACGGTTTACCATAGTTGCTTGTTTGTTAGCCAATATTAGGTCTAGGTTCTCCTGTGGCATGATGTTTTGGAATTTGCCTTTATAGCGTGGATCCAGGATGCTGGCCAACCAGTAGTCATCATCGTTCATCATTTTGGCAATGCGGGGGTCCTTTTTAGGATCTGCAAGGCATAATCAGACATGTGGGCCAGTGTTCCAGGTGTCAATGATGCACTGCAAGTGCTAGGTGGAGGAGCACTTTCTGGTAAATCAACAACCCTCCAGTCACGCACAAACCCTGTACCTGACCTTGCCATGCCAACATTTTTTCTTGTCCCCTGAGAAGCATCCTCCTCCCCTAAATAATCATCCCCATCATCCTCCTCCTCTTCCTCTTGTTCCTTCACCTCGTCCACGAGACTTCCCTGAGCAGATTATGGCTGACTGTCATCAAGGTTTCCCTCCTCCTCTTCCTCCTCGGCTGCAGACGCCTTCTCCTTAATGTGCATCCAAGTTTGCATGAGCAGACGCATAAGTGGGATGCTCCTGCTTATGATGGCGTCGTCTGCGCTTACCAGCCATGTGCATTCCTCAAAACACTGAAGGACTTTACAGAGGTCTTTCAGCTTCGACCACTGCACACCAGACAACTCCATGTCTGCCTGCAAACTGCCTGCCCGTGTATCCTCCCACAAATGAATTACAGCCTGCCTCTGTTCACACAGCCTCTGAACCATGTGCAGGGTGGAGTTCCACCTTGTTGCAATGTCGATAATTAGGCGGTGCTTGGGAAGGTGGAGCAATCGCTGCAGCTTCTGCATACGACTGGAGTGTACGGGTGACCAGCGGATGTGCGAGCACAGTCTTCGCACCTTATGGAGCAGGGATGTTAACTCTGGATAATTATTGAGGAAGCACTGCACCACCAGGTACAAGGTGTGAGCCAGGCAAGGTATGTGTCTGAGTTTTGGAAGGGCTATGGCTGCCACAAAATTCCGGCCATTATCACTAACTACCTTGCCTGCCTCAAGATGTAGACTGCCCAGCCATGACTCAGTTTGTCGCTGCAAGTAGTCGGCCAGTACCTCCGCGGTGTGTCTGTTGTCACCCAAACACATCACTTTCAACACAGCCTTCTGACACTTACCACTAGCTCTTCGATAGTGGGACACCTCGTGTGCAACACTGGCAGCTGCAGATGGAGTGCTCATGCGGCTGCGCTCTGTGGACTAGCTTTCGCTTCTGAAGGAGGAGGAGGAGGATCGAATGCCTACAGCCAACTGTTTCCTATACCGTGGGCTAGGCAGCACTGTTCCACCGCCGCTGTCCCCTGTGGACCCTGCATCCACCACATTAACCCAGTGCGCAGTGATGGACACGTAACGGCCCTGGCCATGCCTACTGGACCATGCATCCGTTTTGAGGTGCACCTCTCCACTCACTCATTGCTTGAGTGCATGGACAATGCAGCCTTTCACATGCACGTGGAGGGCTGGGATGGCTTTTTGCGAAAAGAAGTGCCG
Source organism: Dendrobates tinctorius (assembly GCF_039654945.1). Classification (NCBI taxonomy): domain Eukaryota; kingdom Metazoa; phylum Chordata; class Amphibia; order Anura; family Dendrobatidae; genus Dendrobates; species Dendrobates tinctorius. Next base: position 32,384,538 of record NW_027361676.1, read on the forward strand.
ACTGGGTAGGTCATAGCGTGGTACTGCGTAGTGTTATGAATGGGTCACCGAGGAGAAAAAAGCAAAACAAGCTAAGTCACAGAAAACCAGAGAGGTTGGTAACTATGCAGATTGCAGATCCCTGATCCTACCACACAACTAGCAGCAGCCATGGAGCGTACCTACGATGTTCCTAGACGCTTCATCACAGCCGGAGGACTAAATAAGCCTGAAGCATGAAAAGGGGAAAAACTAACTGCCCCAGAGCAGACTCCAAAGGAATAGATAGCCCCCACACAAGTATTGACGGTGAAACAAGATGAAAGCACAAACACAGGCAGGAAAATAGGCTGAGCAAACAATGGGGCCCAAACTAACTAGAAAGGAAAGGAAAGGAAAGACACTGTCTGCAAACTGCAAAAAACCCTACAAAAATAATGTCCATCACTTCTGATAGCAAAATTAACCCTGAAGTCACTAGACTTCTCCCACTATATCAGCACTCTGAAATATTCTGAGATTGAGCAAAAATGAGGCCAAACTAGTAAGGGACAAAAAGCAAATTACAGAAAAATAAGAGTGGAAATTCAGCACAGCCCCCAGCCGGGGCTGGCTGACCACACAAAAAACTGAATAGACCAACAAAATCAAGTGTGAACATTAGCAGAAAAAATTGGCTTTAGATGACTGGAACAGAGCTGAAAACCAAGAGCTGACAAGCTAGAAGGAATCACCAGCAACTGACTAGGGCGTCGGCTGTCTTAAATCCAATCTTAGACTCCTGAGGTCCAATCGTCATCCTCATTCTCAGGTGGCAGATCTCCACCGATCAAATCAGCCTCACTACCTCCTGTTACCACCAGAGGGAGTCTGGAAGGAGAACTCACAACTGGTGAACCAGAGAATGAACTCACAACAGTACCCCCCCTTGAGGAGGGGTCACCGAACCCTCATCCACTCCACCATGCCGATCAGGATGGGCCCGGTGAAAAGCATGAACCCATCTATTGGCATGAATATCAGAGGCAGAGACCCAAGAATTATCCTCCTGACCATAACCCTTCCATTTGACCAAATACTGGAGTCTCCGTCTAACCAAACGAGAATCCAATATTTTCTCTACCTCATATTCCACATTGCCTTCAACCAACACAGGGTCAGGAGGTGCTGCCATAGGAACCACTGGCTCAACAAACCTCTTCAACAGAGATTTGTGAAATACGTTATGGATCTTGAACGTAACTGGAAGAGCCAATCGAAACGAAACAGGATTAAGAGTTTCCAAAATCTTATAAGGACCAATAAATCTTGGCTTAAATTTAGGAGATGCAACCTTCATAGGAATATTCTTAGACGACAACCAAACCATATCACCCACTTTAAACCGGGGACCAATGGTCCTATGCCGGTTGGAAAATCACTGGGCCTTTTCCTGAGAGAGTGACAAAATATCCACCACTTGGTCCCATATCTGCTGCATTCTCTTAACCAGAGTGTCCACACCTGGGCAGGACGAAGATTCGACTTGCCCTGAAGACAATCGAGGATGAAACCCAAAATTACAGAAAAAGGGTGACATCAAAGTGGCAGAACTAGCTCTATTGTTCAGTGCGAATTCGGCCAAGGGCAAAAATGAGACCCAATCATCCTGATCAGCAGATATAAAACATCTCAAATAAGACTCCAAGGTCTGGTTTGTTCTCTCAGTCTGTCCACTGGTCTGGGGATGAAACGCGGAGGAGAAGGATAACTGAATTCCCAAATTGGAACAAAAGTCTTTCCAGAATCTGGAAACAAACTGGACTCCTCTGTCGGACACAATGTTCTCAGGAATCCGATGTAACCGAACCACCTGTTGTAAAAACAAGGGCACCAACTCAGCGGAAGATGGCAACTTTGGGAGTGGTACAAGATGGACCATCTTCGAAAATCTATCACAAATCACCCAGATAACAGTCATTCTCTGAGAGACAGGAAGATCAGAAATAAAATCCATTGAGATATGGGTCCATGGCCTCTTGGGCACCGGCAAGGGCATCAGCAACCCACTAGAACGAGAACAGGGTTTAGACCGAGAACAAGTCCCACAGGACTGTACAAAATTCCTGACGTCACGAGATAAGGCAGGCCACCAAAAGGGCCGACTCACCAAATCTCTGGTACCAAAAATACCTGGATGACCAGCCAATGCGGAGCAATGAATTTCAGACATCACTCTCTATCTCCACTGATCAGGAACATACAAGTTTCCCATAGGGCAACGCTCAGGTTTATCCTCCTGAAATTCCTCCAGGGTGAGTCTCAAATCAGACAAAATGGCAGAAAGAACTACCCCCTCACCTAGGATGGTAGTAGGTTAGGTCACACTAAGAGAATCAGCAAAGAAACTCCTAGAAAGGGCGTCTGCCTTAACATTCTTAGTGCCCAGAAGAAAAGAGACCACAAAATTGAAACGCGTGAAAAAGAATGCCCATCTAGCCTGTCTAGGATTCAAGCGTTTGGCCGACTCCAGATAAATTAAATTCTTGTGATCGGTGAGGATCACAACTTAATGTCATGCTCCCTCCAACCAATGTTTCCATTCCTCAAATGCCCACTTCATGGCCAACAATTTCCGATTCCCCACGTCATAGTTGCGTTCAGATGGGGAGAACTTTCGAGAAAAGAAGGCACAGGGATTCATCTTAGAAGTCACAGGGTCTTTTTGGGACAAAACAGCTCCTGCACCAATCTCAAAAGCATCTACCTCCACCTGAATTGGAAGTGAGACATCAGGTTGCCGTAAAACTGGAGCTGAAGTAAATCTCTGCTTAAGCTCCTGAAATGCTGAGATAGCCTCAGGAGACCAATTCAGCACATCAGTGCCCTTCTTGGTCAGATCAGTCAATGGTTTGACAATACCAGAAAAATTACCTATAAATTTACGATAGAAATTAGCAAAACCCAAAAACTTCTGGAGGGCCTTCAAAGAAGTAGGCTGAACCCAATCATAAATGGCCTGTACCTTGGCCGGGTCCATTTCAATAGTCGATGGAGATAAGATAAATCCCAAAAATGAAACCCTCTGTACACCAAAGAGGCATTTCGATCCCTTAACAAACAGGGAATTCTCCCTCAAAATCCGGAACACAGTCCGGACGTGTTCCACATGAGAATCCCAATCACTAGAAAAGATCAAAATATCATCCAGATAGATGGTCAAAAACTTATCCACAAAGTCACGGAAAATATCATTCATAAAGGACTGGAAGACAGAAGGGGCATTAGTGAGCCCAAAAGGTATCATCACCAGGTACTCAAAATGTCCCTCTGGAGTATTAAACGCCATCTTCCATTCATCCCCGTGCTTGATGCGAATAAGATTATACGCCCCCCTGAGGTCAAGCTTAGTAAACCAGCAGGCACTCTTAACTCTGGAGAATAAATCAGACATCAGAGGTAACGGGTACTGATATTTAACCGTCATCTTGTTAAGGGAACGATAATCAATACACGGTCTTAATGAACCATCTTTCTTGGCCACAAAAAAAACCCAGCACCTAAAGGTGACGAGGATGGTCTAATATGACCCTTCTCCAATGACTCCTTAATATAGGATCGCATATCATCATGTTCGGGAACTGATAAGTTGAAAAGCCGACACTTGGGAAATTTACACCCAGGCATCAACTCAATTGCACAGTCATAACTCCAATGAGGAGGCAAAGACGCAGACTTGCTCTCACTAAATACATCAGAAAAATCGGCTAGAAAATCAGGAATATCATGAGACTGTGGAGAGGTGGAGAAAACAGGAGCGTCCCTAAGAACACACTGACAACCTCAACTCACCACAGACCCAGATTTCCAATCCAACACTGGATTATGAGTTTGCAACCAAGGAAAACCCAGAACAATAGTATCATGCAAATTATGCAGCACCAAAAATTTACAATTTTCTTGGTAGTCTGGGGCAACTCGCATTGTCACCTGGGTCCAAAACTGAGATGTATTCTCTGCCAAAGGAGTAGCATCAATACCCCTCAAAGGAATAGGCATCTGCAGAGACGTCATGGAAAAACCACAAAGTTTAGCAAAGTCCAAATCCATCAGATTCAATGCTGCTCCTGAATCCACAAAAGCCTTCGTGGAAAACGTGGATAAGGAGCAGATCAGAGTAATTTCCAAAAGAAACTTGGGTTGTACACTGCCCACAGCAAATGTGTGTGCAAAACGTTTCTCTCGTTTAGGGCAGACAGAAATAGTATAAGAGACGTCTCCACAGAAAAACCACAGCTTTTTACGCCTTCTAAACTCCTGATGTTGCGCCCTAGACAAAACCCCATCACATTGCATAGGTTCAGACGTTTGTTCAAAAGGTGGCAGCGCCTCCCGTGTAGTTTTATGTTCACGTAAACGCCGATCAACTTGAATGGCTAATGACATGGAATCATCCAGACCAGAGGGAACAGGAAATCCCACCATAACATCTTTTACGGTCTCTGACAAACCCTTCCAAAAGAGAGCTGCCAATGCACTATGATTCCAGTTAGTAAGGACCGCCCACTTTCAGAATTTTTGACAGTATAACTCTGCAAAATCCTGACCCTGGTTCAATGCCAACAGGGTTCTCTCAGCATGATCAACAGCATTAGGTTCATCATACAACAACCCCAAGGCTTGAAAAAATGCATCCACATTAGTCAAAATAGGATAGACAATTTTTAACCTGCTGCACAGAGCTCCCCGATGAGTTAGGCTTCAAGGCCAGAAATAATTTACAATTATTCTTAAAATTCAGAAATTTAGACCGATCCCCAGAAAACACATCAGGAGTAGGGATCTTAGGTTCAGCAGCCTGTGACTGAATGAGGTAGGTGGAAATTCCCTGCACTTCAGCAGCAAGCTGCTCCACACGATCAGACAATTGCTTAATCTCCATTAGGAAAAAGAAAAAAAAAATTCTCCTACGGCCCCAGAGGAAAAGAGGAAAAAATATATAAAAAAAAAAAAATTCTGACACTTTTTTTTTTAACAACTTTTTCCTGCTTTTGAGTACCCTAGAATCTGCGGTATGGCTGGTGATTCTGTTATGAATGAGTCACCGAGGAGAAAAAAGCAAAACAAGCTAAGTCACAGAAAACCAGAGAGGTTGGTAACTATGCAGATTGCAGATACCTGATCCTACCAAACAACTAGAAGCAGCCGTGGAGCATACCTTCGATGTTCCTAGACGCTTCGTCACAGCCAGAGGACTAAATAAGCCTGAAGCATGAAAAGGGGAAAACTTACTGCCCCAGAGCAGACCCCAAAGGAATAGATAGCCCCCACACAAGTATTGACGGTGAAACAAGATGAAAGCACAAACACAGGCAGGAAAATAGGCTGAGCAAACGATGGGGCCCAAACTAACTAGAAAGGAAAGGAAAGACACTGTCTGCAACCTGCAAAGAACCCTACAAAAATAGTGTCCAACACTTCTGATAGCAAAATTAACCCTGAAGTCACTAGACTTCTCCCACTATATCAGCACTCTGAAATATTCTGAGAATGAGCAAAAATGAGGCCAAACTAGTAAGGGAAAAAAAGAAAATTGGCAAAATACAGATAAATAAGAGTGGAAATTCAGCACAGCCCCCAGCCGGGGCTGGCTGACCACACAAAAAACTGAATAGACCAACAAAATCAAGTGTGAACATTAGCAGAAAAACTTAGCTTGAGCTGACTGGAACAGAGCTGAAAACCAAGAGCTGACAAGCCAGAAGGAATCACCAGCAACTGAATAGGGCGTCGGCTGTCTTAAATCCAATCTTAGACTCCTGAGGTCCAATCGTCATCCTCATTCTCAGGTGGCAGATCTCCACCGATCAAATCAGCCTCACTACCTCCTGTTACCACCAGAGGGAGTCTGGAAGGAGAACTCACAACTGGTGAACCAGAGAATGAACTCACAACAGCGTAGGCCATGAGCTCGCAGAAAGCTTTGCTTTCAACCTACCGGTAGGGCATCATCTCTAACGAGTTTAATTTGGCAATATGGGCTTTCAAAGCCCATGTACGCGGATGAGAGGATGAGTACTTTCTTGTCCTACTCAGAGTCTCTGGGTGAGCTGGACTTGAGAGCTGCATATGGTGGAACTAGTGGTGGACATGGCAGACTGAGAGAGGGTTGGTGATGGTGTTGGTGGTGTTGCTGATGGCCTAGATTCAGTCTTTCGTAGCAATAACGTTGTGATTCCATGACTGCTTTGCCCTTGCGATGACACCTCAACATTTTCTGCTTTTGGTGTGCTAACTAGTGGGCTTACAGTGGGGGAAGTGATGTAGAGTTGCTGACTACCTTCATTCGGAGCAGGTGCACATGTGGTACGTGAGGTTTGGTAGTCCGTCCACACTTGCAAGTGCATGGTGGTTAAATGTCTAAGCATGCAACTGGTATTCAAATTTCTCAGATTTTTCCCTCGGCTAAAGGTCTTTGCGCACTTCTTACAGATAAATTTTGCCTGATCATTAGGATTTTGTTCAAAAAAGTGCAACACTGCACTCTTCCTACTATGGAAGACATTTTGACACCTTGCACGCTGTGCTAATTTGACCGTCTGGCCAGCTGTCCTGCAATCCTTTTGGTTTTTGTAACACGTTTTTGGACAGCTACGGTCCTGCCAGATAACAGCTGTTGCGATGTCATTGCCTGCTGCGGATCCTCCTCTCCTCTTCTGAGCTATTGGCAGCGACACCCTCTTCCCCCAAAGGATGCCAATCTGGGTCAACAACTGGGTCATCCATCACCTCCTCTTCAATTTCATGTGCACCTTCCTCTGTGTCACCGTGTAAGGTGGTATAGTATGCGGAAAGGGGCACCTGAGTTTCATCAGGGTCTGATTCTGCCTCAGTACACTGCGAGGACAATGTAGTGCTCTGAGTGAATGTACCAGCAGAAAAATCTAGCAGTGGCTGTGCATCAGTGCACTCCATGTCAGATTCATCTTGGACTGGGGAATTCACGATTTGACTTGATAACCCAGGCATGGTATGTGAAAAGAGCTCCATGGAGTAATCTGTAGTGTGGCCTGCCGCATCCTTCACTTTTGGTAGGGGTGAAGGACACAAGGAAAGGTGTTGTTCCTGACCAGGAGCCTCCACTGACGACTCAGTGCTTTTATTTTTTGAAACTTCAGAAGAGGAAGCGATAGAGCTGGAGGCTGTGTCAGCAATGTAAGCCAAAACTTGTTCCTGAAGCTCCGGCTTTAAAAGTGGTTTACCTGCTCCCAGAAAAGAGAGCCTTTGAGGCCTTGTGGAGCCAGACGATGACGCAGGCTCAACACCTCCTGCCTTAGGTGCTATTGTGCTTTTGCCACTACCAACAGATGCAACACCACCACCACCATCGGGACCAGCTGGCAACTCCCGACCACTTCCATGGCGTCTTCCACCACACTTCCTCATTTTTGTGAAAATGTACCCAAAATGCCACCAGCTATATGGTATTGTAAAACAAGGTAGAAGGTGTATCTACTATTGGTGAGAATTTGAATCTCACTATAGATTTGAGGACGCTGAACTATTGTCCCAGGTCCAGTAGAGATTACACCTCAATGTAACAGGCTGAAATTGGATGGTGTATGACAAGGTGGAGGGTGTCTATAGGATTGGTGAGAATTTGGATCTCACTAGAGATTTGAGGACGCTTAACTATTGTCTCAAGCACAGGAGATATTACACCTCAATGTAACAGGCTGAAATTGGATTGTGTATGACAAGGTGGAGGGTGTCTATAGTATTGGTGAGAATTTGAATCTCACTATAGATTTGAGGACGCAGAACTATTGTCTCAGGCCCAGGAGAGATTACACCTCAATGTAACAGGCTGAAATTGGATGGTGTTTGACAAGGTGGAGGGTGTCTATAGTATTGGTGAGAATTTGAATCTCTCTATAGATTTGAGGACGCAGAACGATTGTCTCAGGCCCAGGAGAGATTACACCTCAATGTAACAGGCTGAAATTGGATGGTGTATGACAAGGTGGAGGGTGTCCATAGGATTGGTGAGAATTTGGATCTCACTAGAGATTTGAGGATGCTGAACTATTGTCTCAGGCGCAGGAGAGATTACACCTCAATGTAACAGGCTGAAATTGGATGTTGTAAGACAAGGTGGAGGGTGTCTATAGGATTGGTGAGAATTTGGATCTCACTAGAGATTTGAGGACGCTGAACTATTGTCTCAGGCACAGGAGAGATTGCTCCTCAATGTATCAGGCTGAAATTGGATGGTGTATGACAAGGTGGAGGGTGTCCATAGTATTGGTGAGAATTTGAATCTCATTATAGATTTGAGGACGCAGAACTATTGTCTCAGGCACAGGAGAGATTACACCTTAAATGTAACAGGCTAAAATTGGATGGTGTATGACAAGGTGGAGGGTGTCTATAGAATTGGTGAGAATTTGCATCTCACTAGAGATTTGAGGACGCTGAACTATTGTCTCAGGCTCAGGAGAGATTACACCTCAATGTAACAGACTGAAATTGGATGGTGTATGACAAAGTGGAGGGTGTCTATAGGATTGGTGAGAATTTGGATCTCACTAGAGATTTGAGGATGCTGACAATGATGCTCTCTGTCCAAGTATGGACGCAGGCAGCCTAATAAGCAGGACTGCTGCACACACAAAAGGGTGGAAAAATGAATGCTTGGTAACTGTGCAGAAAAGAGGAAGAAAAGTATTTTTGCTTTTAAAAAAGCAGTTTGCACAGCAGTGTGCAAACAGCAATGCAGCTATCAGGGAGCCTTATAAGGCAGCCTAATAACCAACAGAGCTGATGCACAAAAATAGAGCCTCCCCTGTCACTGCTCACAAAGTGTTGTATTGTAAGTGGAAATCGCTAACAGCAGAAGCAGTTTTTTGGTTCTTCTTCCCTGCCTAATGCTCTCTCTACAGAATCAGCAGCAGCAGCAGCTCTCCCTATGCTAAGATCGGCAGAAGTATGATGGCGGTCAGCGTGCACGCCCTTTTATAGCCCCTGTGACGCCACACAAAGCAAGCCAATCATATGCATGCCCTTCTCAAAGATGGTGGTGACCGATGCCCATGTCATCGCGTTGCCCACAATGTGCGTCCTCCATCATTGGCTGAAAAAGGGTGCTGGAAGCATCTTTTGAAATGCGACTTTGGCGCTCGGGTCGCCGACCTTGTTGCCGACATCACTCTATGGTCGGGTTTCGTTTCATAAAACCCGACTTCAGCGAAAGTCGCCGACTTTTGAATATGACCGACCCTTTTCGCTCAACTCTACCAAAAGGATGAATATTTTCTCAGTTTTCATACCAATAATCACTTTCACAGGTAAGAAAAACTGAGATACACATGTGGAGGAGATATATACACTCAAGTTGTTATCCTCCAGACAACTTAAGGTTAGAAGTTTTCCAACGACATATTGTTCTTTGGTAAAGAATGACAGACGCCAATGAAATGCCCCTTTTGACCACAGAAAAAACACAACCCCATTTTGTGGCGAACAGAATAGACAAAATGCAATACCATAAATAAGGAGCTAATAGTTACATGATAAGTACAAGGGCCACAACTACATAAAATTAATCATGCATAATCCTAATAGTAATCAATATAAAGTGCAATAATAGTCAGAAGAAAAATCTGAGATGAAGTGCATAAGAAATGTAAACAGGATTATAAATACCTGTAGTAAGGAGTCCTTGAGAAAGCCACAACAGGCGAAGCGTGCGTTGGAGCTGGAGATTTACTGGACCACTTACTACTGGTATTTATAATCCTGTTTATTTCTTATGCACTTTATCTCATATTTTTCTTCTGACTATTATTGCACTTTATATTCATTACTATTAGGATTATGTATGATTAATTTGATGTAGTTGTGGCCCTTGTACGTATCATGTAATTATTATCTCCTTATTTATGGTATTGTATTTTGTCTATTGTTTGCTGGTCCCTCTGTTTCATTTTTATAAAAAAAGGTATTAATTAATAAAATTATTTTAAAATTTCCATACACTTGGATTTTGTCTTGGTCTATTCACTTTTTGAGTAGGTTATCTATTTTATGGAAGCAGCACATCACAAGATGGCAGCAGCACATACCAGGATGGGGGCGCAGGATGGGAGCAGACATTACGGAATAGGGGCGCAGGATGGGAGCAACACATACCAGCATGGAGACCATATACCAAAATAAATGCTTGGCACCTGGGCGTAGAACGAGTTCAATAGCTAGTATATATATACAGGTATCACATATGTCCTTGAATGTCCTTAATGTATAAGGCCACAGGTTCAGTGATACATCTGTGTACATGATTAATGTTTCTCAATGACATTCATAGAGAGAACAAAGGTTGTCAACAGGCGTGTCACATGCGGGTCTTCTTCCAAGAGTATAAGAAATACCCTTCCTAACGTATAATAGTGAAATTTCACATATGGTATAAGGACGTATGCCATATGTACAGTTCATCTGTCACCTTAGTGGAACAACCAACAACCGCAATAATGATTATAAAGACCAGATGGTACATTAATGAAATGCAAAATCTTGTATTATGCATGAACAATAAATGTCTTTCAATGTTGTAAAAAAAATATAGGAACAAATATGTGTGGATGCTCTAAAGAGATCCAGAAAATTTCAATATTAAAATTCAATTCTAAAATAAGTGTTTCAGAATTACTCTACTGTACTTGCAGATTTGTTTCAGTAGAACCCTAACAAACTCCACAGCTTTATTACTGCAGTGCTCATAGTTCTAATATTCAAAGAAAACACAATTTCATGGATTTCAACCTATATCCTAACATATTTGTCATCGCTGAAAGCATAAGTGTGTAAAACTCATAAGGAAGATCTCTATACTGTTCATTCATACAATGGGTGAAATAAATATTGAACACGTCACCAATTTTCCAATTAAATATTTTTCTAAAGCTGCTATTGACATGAAATTATTACCAGATGTCAATAACAACCCATCCACTCCACACAGGTAAAGAATCAAACCATATATGTCCATAGATTACATTATGTGTAATAATGAGAAATGACACAGGGAAAAAGTATTGAACACATGAAAAAAAAGAGGTGCAGAAAGTCATGACACCAGCGGAAATCAATCAGTAATTAGAAAGCTATCCTGCCACTCAGTAAAAAATGAAGGTGTTGATTGGAAGGGTTGTTACCAACATCTGTTAAGAATTTTATGTCAATAGCAACTTTAGAGGCTTATTTGTTTAGAAAATTGGTGACGTGTTAAATTATTATTTCACAACCTGTATATTTGCAATATAATTGGCCCTAAGTAATGATGAGCAATACTCGTTACTCACCCAAGCATCTCACTGCTCGAGATGCTCGGCGCTCACCGAGTATTTCCGGCGGGAGCAATATTCCCCTCCCTGTATGTTTGGAGCTCTTTAGAGCGCCAATGAATATGCAGGGATTGTCTGCCACACACTGTAATGCTGCAGCCATTTTGTTTGTGGCATTACAGTAATTGGCTGGCTGCACAGTGTCATCAGGTCTATATGAGACCTGACACCGCCGTGCTCGACACAGTCTACTCCAGCATCAGGCGGGGAGAGTTGCTGCTGAGCTAGGGAGAGATTTGCTTGTTTCTTAGTTAGTGTAGTGTGGTGTAGTGACCACTGTGTCTGCTAGGGGGTGCTGTGTGGATGTCCAAGGAGAGAGGATAATGACCGTTATGTATCTCAAGGTGCGTGGCCTTGAGATGGAGACTGATGTGTGTATTGATCAGCAGTGATATTGCTGAGGTGTGGTTTCAATGTGTCAGGGAGAAGTCTCCAGGTAACTAGGGAGACGGGCAAACCTAGTTACCTACAAACCCACCCAGGGGGTGTGTTTAGTACACTATAGTAAAAGACTGTGAGTGTGTGAAGGACCTGTGATGAGGTCATAGCCATGTGACCTGATGGGAGTGGCTACAGACCATATATGGTGGCCAGGGCAGGTCACAGGTGGTGAATGCAGGGACCCGATTGGTCCAGAGCGGAAGGTCTTGTGCAAAGAGATGTCTGTTTTCCTAACAGCATGTGTGGACACTGTGCTTAATGGCTGCAAGTGTCTGACAGTTCCCAGGGAGAAGGAATGAACATCTACCATATGGATGAAGCAGCCATGAGGTAAAACCCTGACGGGATGAGAACTATGAGGATAGAAAGCCTACGCAATGGACATTTGCATAATCTGTGTGAGTACAGGATAACCAGAGTGAAGCTCTGTAATGGACGCTAAGCTGTTGTATATTGCTGCTGTGGGTTTATGATGGAGGAATAAACCGCATGGACTATGTTATGATTTATGAAAACCCGGTGCCGGATGTGTTTTATTCACTGCCAAGAGAGAGATCCCCTAACTGAAAGACAGCGCTACCTCACAAATGGTGGAGAAAGCTATGGGCAATGTTGTAGCCTTGTTTCTAGGAGCAATGGAAGAGGACTGCAAAGTTTCGGTTGCTAAGGGCAACGATTTCCAAAGGCACATGTTGCAGTGCTGGCAACTCTGAGCCAGGAGGGCTGACGGTTGGGGAAGCCACTGCCCGGCTGTGGTTCTGGAACTGTGGGGTGGCCTAGTGAGTAAGGCACTGTCTGGATCGGAGAACCCAGTGCGGCCACTTCCCCAGGAGAAAGAGACTGGTGATTGCTAGGGTGCCTCTGCGGATAAGAGGTACCCGAGGACCTGCGTGGCCGACACAGGTAACGGACAGGTGTATGTTGTTGTACGACCTGGGTCAGTGAGCAAGGTCCTGGAGGGTAAGAGTTGGGAGGTTCTGAGAGAAGAATCGGATCCCTGGAGCACGTGGTATGACCTTGGACCTGGTGAGGCGTGAGTGTTGAGCAGTCTCAGGCAGAGACGGATGTCCTGAATAGCACCCGCTGAGCCCTCGACCTGGTGAGGCCGGTGTGTTGGGTAACCCTGGGAGGAGGGTCGGCTCCCTGAATAGCACCCGGTGCGCCCTGTGTGTTGGACGGTCTCAGGAGGAGATGGAACATCCTGAATAGCACACAGACAGGACACGTGAGTTTTGTGTGGTGTGTTTTTTTCTTTTCTCAACTTAGCCTCCGGTGGCCGTAACTCGGCGGGGTTACGAATATGACACCAGCAGCGGTGTGTGAACAGCGGCTGGTGGTGTCAGTGTTCGGTGACAGCAGGAGCTGAGGTGGTGCCAACAAGGACTTGTGTGATATCGTAAGAGACATAAGCTATGTAGTGTGAACTGTGGTCTAAGAAGACCGGTATAACGGACATGGGGTAACCAAAAAAGAGGTGGAGTCCCAAAGGGGGGCGGTGACCCAAATTGGAGTGGTGACCCAAATTGGGGCGGTGACCAAAAAGGGGGTGGAGTCCGAGGAGGGGGCATCGACCCAAAGTGGGGTGGTGGTCCAGAAAGGGGCCGAGTTTGAAGAAATAACACCACTGGGTACCTCAGTGAATATGTCTGGGGAACCACAGTGTGTGTGTATGACTTGCTCAGAATGTGGGATAATCTTTCCTGATAGTAATGATGGGCCACAGGTGTGCACTGTGATGTTGCACCGGAAAAGAGTCTCTGGTCAGCTGGACTCAAAGAGTCAGGTGACTCTGACAGGAACTTCGCTCACTTTCTGGTTGACTGAGAAAATGGTCCAGGTTCACTGTAAACATGGAGTCATGGTGAACTATGGGGTAGACAGAGTAATGTTTGACTCGTCCCATAGCGTTGAGTGCCAAGGGAGTGGGATACCACGGGACTTAGTCTATGCCTTAGAGAGGGGCCGGGACATTGCTTTGTTTGATGACGTAGGGTCGGACAACGGAAACGTTTCGACTGTGGGGCCAGCGGACGCTGAGACGGTGACACCTCCTAAAGTGGACAGGTCAGAGGTAGAACTGACCGGAAGAAGAGGTACATCTGCCCAACGTATGGACCTGACGTCTCGTGACATGACAGATGGTGGGCTGGGAGATGAGACGACTGGACGAGACACATTGATGGACGGTAACTGGAGGGTTCACTCGAATGATAGGACTGACCCAGTGGTACCCTTTGACAATATAATTAAAGAGGTATTGGTACAACACGTGCTGACCAAAAGAGAACAAGATCATGAGATACAGTTAATAAAAGAGACAGTGGAAGAACATGTCAAACGAGAAAGAATCTTGAGACAGCTGGCCGAGCGCAAGGTGGAGGGGCTCGAGAAAGAAATCTTGGAGCTCAGAGGTCACCTGTCCACCTGGCAAAGTGTGAACAAAGGCCTTAAGGAAGAGATGGAAGAACTTAGAGGAGTAGTAAAAGGTCTTCTGCGGGAGAAGTTGGAAGAGGACTTACCGCGGGTGAGCGCGAGTGACAACAAGACAGAACTGCCAGTATCCATCGTGGCCAAGGGTCATGAAGAGATCAAATCGTGTGAAGTTTGTGAGTTAAGAACTGAAGAAGACAGTCACCCGGACAGGTCAACTGTAGTGAGGGAAGTGTCCGTGGTAAAGCCAGAGCCTTCGGTCCAGGAAGAGAGCAAGACCACATACCAAGAGAGCAAGACCACGACCTTCCAATCTGTGATTGATGTACCAGAAGACATGCAAGAAGCCTGTGCTGAGGAAGGTGTGCATGAGGATTTCAAAGAGGCGGTCAAAGCGTGTAAGGTGCACTGGGCACCTGAGACTCGGCAGTTGGTGATAATATCAGCCAGAGAAGATACTGCAGACCGGGTAGCTGTCCTGAAAGAGATGCATTTACAATGTCTCCACGCCAAACAGCTGGTCAGGCGGAGTAATATGAAGGCTTCTCGATGCCTAGAGTTAGTGAAGGAGGCTATGGATCGGCTGGGTTTGCAGAAAGATGTGCTTCCGGTACCCAAAGCTCTGATTGGAAGAATCATTTGAAGTTCTGAGAGGGTAATGCAAGACCTTGTGAATATCTCCGGTGTGGTGAGGGTGAGGATCCCTCCTGATGATGAAGACCAGGTATCCAGTGAAGTGGGTAGAATTCCCATCATGGTGGTTGGCTCCACGGAGAGCCTGAGAGACTTTCGGTGGCTCGTAGAGTATCGAGTGGGGTACCTGCAAGAGATAGAGCAGTTGAGGTGGGACCGTCGGCGAATCAATAAAGAGGCACGGAACACCAGGTGGCGGCTGCCTTCAACCCAAGATGTAAGGGCCCGAACAGTTCCTCCAAGAAGTGACATGGCAGATGGCCGAAGAATGTCAGCAGGTGGTAGCTCAACTGGCAGGATGGCGTTGAGAGACCGTAGTTCCTGTGAAACGCTGAATGAGTCAGACTCAGGCCAGACAGTAGGCTTAACTAAGACTAATGACCGTACCACCCGAGGGAGATGGTCGGGGAACGGAACAGACAGAGAAAGGAATGGGATGACTAAACAGTGTTTGATGACACAGACAGACTGTAACTGGAGGGCCAAAGATCAGGGCCAATATTCTGACCGTTGGGAGCGGGGGAGGCCTAATGCAGAGATGAGGCTGTATGACAAATGGAGACGGTTCTCTCGACCGGTGGGGCAAGGTGTAATGAGTGCCCGGTCTCGAGATCCTGGGGTTATGCTGTGTGTTCAACCCCAAAGGTTTGAACAAAGGGGGGAGGTATGTGGTGTAGTGACCACAGTGTCTGTTGGGGGGCGTTGTGTGGATGTCCAAGGAGAGAGGATGAATGGCAGAGTCATGAATGACCGTTATGTATCTCAAGGTGGGTATTGATCAGCAGTGATATTGCTAAGGTGTGGTTTCAATGTGTCAGGGAGAAGTCTCCAGGTAACTAGGGAGACGGGCAAACCTAGTTACCTACAAACCCACCCAGGGGGTGTGTTTAGAACACTAGAGTAACAGACTGTGAGTGTGTGAAGGACCTGTGATGAGGTCATAGCCATGTGACCCGGTGGGCGTGGCTACGGACCATATATGGTGGCCAGGGCAGGTCACAGGTGGTGAATGCAGGGACCCGATTGGTCCAGAGCAGAAGGTCTCGTGCAAAGCAATGTCTGTCTTCCTAACAGCACGTGTGGATGCTGTGTTTAATGGCTGCAAGTGTCTGACAGTTCCCAGGGAGAGGGAATGAACATCTGCCATATGGATAAAGCAGCCATGAGGTAAAACCCTGACGGGGTGAGAACTGTGAGGCTAGAAAGCCTGCGCAATGGACATTTGCATAACATGTGTGAGTACAGGATAACCAGAGTGAAGCTCTGTAATGGACGCTAAGCTGTTGTATATTGCTGCTGTGGGTTTATGATGGAGGAATAAACCGCATGACTATGTTATGATTTATGAAAACCCGGTGCCGGATGTGTTTTATTCGCTGCCAAGCGAGTGATCCCCTAACTGAATGACAGCGCTACCTCACAGTAGGTATACCGCAATATATTATACACTTATCCATCTCAACTAACAGTCCTTCTAAGGACTAATCCAGCTGCATAGATATCAGTGCTAGGCAGGCAGGCAGTGTATTTGCCAGACTGCAGTGCATATAGCAAGGGGGTCCATTCCAGTTCAGTCTGCTGCTGATGCTTTTACAGATATTTCTAGACATAGCCCCAGGTATCAGGGGCCAGGAATAATTTGTTTTGGATCTTAAGCCCCCGTTACACACTGCGATATCGCTAGAAATATCGCTGTAAAGTCACCGATTTTGTGACGTTGCAGCGATATTGCTAGCGATATCGCTGCATGTGATACTTACCTCCGACCGGCTCCCCCGCTGGTTATCGCTGATCGCGCGAAAAGCTCTTGGACCATTCCTCGTCAGTCACTTCCTGCGGGGCTTCCTGTGGTGCCGACGAGCGACGCATGGAGCCAGGCGGGAGGACGTCAGGATCGCCTCGTCTGACAGGTAAGTAGCGACCCCCGTCCCCAGCGATGTCGCTGGTGAGATCTGCCTGTGTGACAGCTCACTAGCGACCACCTAGCGATGCACCAGCGATCCTGGCCGCGTCATATCGCTGGTCGGGATCGCTGGTGCATCGCTAGGTGTAATGGTACCCTTAATCCTTGTTATTTGGTTAAAAAGCAATCCAGAGAACACCATTTTTCTGCTCAATTTGCTTGTTGGCACTGCAGAATACAGCCAGATCCTTTCCATATTACAGCACTAAAAATCCATTTAAAACTGTGGTTTGTCCATCATACGGATCACATATAAGTGCACTCAAAATTGTGTCATTTCTGGCCTCCAATTAATTTTGCTGCAGTGTGTTAGCAAAGTTATTGACACCAGTTTGCTGTTCAAAATAGTTACCTTCAGGCCAGCTATTTAAAATTGTGTTTTTCCGTCACACGGATCACATATAAGTTCACTCCAAATTCAGCCATTTGTGGTGAGCGTGAAACATATTGTCCTCCATTTAAAATGGGCAAGGTGCGTGTCAAGGGATGGGGAACTGAACGTGATGGTGATGGTGCATGCAGAGGCTGAGGCCGTGGGCAACCTGAATTTGTGCCACAACAACACCCATATCTACTAGCCCGACCTTCCTGTCCCTATTACTAGGGTACTGCAGCACACCACTATTGAACCCAGAGCAGTGTCAAAAGGTTGTTGATTTGATAGCGGATAATGCTTTCAGTCACTTTGCCACCACCACCCTGTCTTCCACATCGTCAAGTCTCAGTAGCGGTGAGTCTGGACCACATATTCCTCACCTTGATCCTCCTTCCTCCCACCATGCCAAGTGCCCAGAGACAACTGATCCCACACTTGGACACTCAGAAGAGCTCTTCACTTTTCCAATTATAGATTCGGGCCTCTCCCAAATATTTGAGCAGCCACGGTCACACGAAGGTGACGGTGGGAAAATGTCACAAGAGGTGAACAATGATGAGACACAATTGCCAGAAAGTCAGGAGGAGGACCAGGGTGCGGAAGTGGAAGACAAGGTAGTGAATGATATAGTAACTGACCCAACCTGGCAGGAGGACATGCAGAGCAAGGAAAGCAGCACACAAGGGGAGGGAGGCATAGCACCCCAACAGGCAGGAAGAAGCAGTGTGGTGGCTGCAAACAGAAGGCAGGCAACTGTTTCCTGTAACACCTACGAGACGGAAGTTGCCAGTACAACTGTTAGGTCTTCCCGAGTCTGGTTGTTTTTTTAAAGACTCTGTTGATAACCCCAAAAAGGCCATTTGCACCACCTGCCAGGCCAGCATCAGCAGGGGTAGCAAAACTACCAGCCTTACCACCATCAGCATGATCAGGCACATGGCAGCAAAGCACCCGACTTTGTGGGCTGAACCCGAGGCTTTTTGACTTTCAGCGTCCCTCCTTCATAAATGAAACAGGATGTGTCTGATGATGTTTCACACACCACATGGCCAGATAAGGTTTTAAAATGTTAAAATTACATTTTCCAGTGAATGTTTTCGTCTTGGTTGAAAGCAATGCTAAAGTTCAAAAATGCATGTTTTATTGTGAGTCTGTAAAAGTGGCGTAAGACTCTGACAACATTGTTCACAGAACTGACCTGGGAATCAGAAATGCTTCCAGGGGTCTTCCACATGCTGTTCCCATGTCATTTGAGCACTGTTCCCATCGATTTCTGCAATTTCTAGTCCCTCTGCAGATTGCGGGTGGGGCCGCCGGAGAAATGCTCTAGGTTCCTATAGTATAGACTTACATTGCGTTGACAAAAAAGCTATTTTTTCCTTTCAAAACTACAGAAAATTTTCTTTATTTTTCATCTCGACATTCCATATCAAGTATATAAATATACAGTACTTTGTAATAGTTTTAGACAAGTATTTTAGAATGCTGCAAAGTAAAAATGCTTCCAAACTAAAAGTTTTATTAGTTTAATTTTATCAATTATCAGAATGCAAAGTAAATGGACAAAAGAGAACTGCAAATCAAAGCAATATTTTGTGTGACCACCCTGTGTCTTCAAAACTGCATCAAAGCATCAAATCTTCCAGCTACACTAGCACACACTTTTTGAAGAAACTTGTCAGGGAGGCTGCTCCAAACACCTTGTAGAATTAACACAAATTAGCACAAATCTTTTCACGGTGTAGACTTCCGTCTCTTCATGTATTCCCAGATAAATCTGATG
Organism: Dendrobates tinctorius; assembly: GCF_039654945.1. Classification (NCBI taxonomy): domain Eukaryota; kingdom Metazoa; phylum Chordata; class Amphibia; order Anura; family Dendrobatidae; genus Dendrobates; species Dendrobates tinctorius. The sequence goes on from NW_027361676.1 coordinate 32,403,587, forward strand.
ATGTTGAAATCTGCTCTGATTTCTACATCATCAAATCTATCTGGAAATCCATGAAGAGACAGAAGGCTACACCTCGAGAAGATTTGTGGGGCCATATTATCACTTCCAGGACTTTGTAGCTCATCATCAAAATGCCTTACCTGCAGCTGTAGCGATATTTTCTGCTGTAACATATACAGTGCCTTGAAAAAGTATTTACACTCCTTATATTGTGACTTCGATATATACCAATACAAAGTAGCAAGTGCTTGTAAAGGGTGCATGATGCATGGTTTTCTAATGATTACAAAAATCTAGATCTGAATATAGGGCAAATGTATTAAGCCACCTTTTGCTGAAATTACTGCTGAAAGTCTTTTGGGTTTTGTTTCTACAGTATTTCTTCTTAATAAATTAGCTCTAGCTCAGTGAGATTGGATAGGACAGTGTTTGTGAACAGTAATACTCAAGTATTCCCACAGACTGGGCTATTCAAATACATAAATATGCTATGTTCTAACCTCCTCCATTTTAGCTCTTGCAGTAAGTTAGGGTCTCAAGTTTTTTGCAGCCTCAAACAGATTTTCCTCCAGGATATTTGAAATTCCAGCTTTTGTGACCCTTTGTGTTCTTTCCCTCCTCCCGGCAGCGACGTCGACATACTCACCATCTTGCTTATGCGGTGGTGTCCCATTCCCTGATGTGGCTTCCTGCTTCTCTGGTCTGTTCACGCCATGCAGGTCTCCCAGCTCCTTAATTCTTAAAGGAGTTGTGCCCACACTTTGGGAAAAAACACCAATATGGGAGTCATCAGGTATATGTTATGCACCTTCCCCAATAGGGAGGTGCCTGAAAAACTCCTGTAGTTTCCCTACGTAGTGTGTGCAACTAGTATGTTGCCAGGTCCCTGTCATTGAGTCACGTATTGTATGAACCTGTTCCTGAAACCCGTCATGTCTGCACTAAAGCCTGTTCTTAAATCTCATGGTACGTGAACTTGAAACAGCTACAGCAGTATCTGAACCAGAAACCGCTCCAGCGGTACCTGAACCAGCACCAGAGTCAGGACAGACTGGTGAACCAGAATCCACATTGTCTGAACATGTTCTGACATCTAGTTTACCAGTATCCAAGTCTGCTTTTGTCTCAGAGTGTATTTTCTCAAACTGCATCTGTAAGCCAGTATACCATCTGGTTCCACACTTTGTCTTCAGAACGTGTTTTGAATAGAGTTGAGCGAAATGGGTCGAAAAATTTCAAAAGTCACCGACTTTTGGCAAAGTCGGGTTTCATGAAACGAAACCCGACCCTAGGATGAGGTCGGCCACGAGGTCGGCGACTAATGCGCCAAAGTCGCGTTTCAAAAGTTTGTTTTGTGCTCTTTTTCAGCCAATCAGGATCCACGGACACTGTGGGCAACGTGATGACATAGGCAGGGGTCACCACCATCTTTCAGAAGGGCATGCAAGTGATTGGCTTGCTTTGGTGGGCGTCACAGGGGGTATAAATGGGCGTGCACGCCGACCGCCATCTTACATCTGCCGATCTCAGTATAGGGAGAGGTTGCTACTGATTCTGTAGGGAGAGCATTAGGCAGGGAAGAAGACAAAAAAACTACTTCTGCTGCTAGCGATTTGGCCTGCACAACACACCAGTCACTGTGTGTGCTGTGCAAGGGGAGGCTATATTGTGGTGTATCAGTGGTGTTGGTTGTTGGGCTGCCTTTTAAGGCTTCCTGACAGGCTGGCATTGCTGTTTACCCACTGCTCTGCAAATTGCTTTTTTAAAAGCAATCCAATCTCACTTATCCTCTAGTCACTTTTGTCACAGCTGTGCCATCGAGCCTGTGACATAGCACTCAGATATCAGTGGGCCTCACACAATCCAAAAGTGTCCAGTGTCCAAAAGTGTGTGCAGAGATTCAAAATCTCCCTTATCCACTAGTCACTTTGGTCACAGCTGTGCCATCGAGCCTGTCACATAGCGCTCAGATATTCACTGGGCCTCACACAATCCAAAAGTGTCCAGTGTCCAAAAGTGTGTGCAGAGATTCAAAATCTCCCTTATCCTCTAGTCACTTTGGTCACAGCTGTGCCATCGAGCCTGTCACATAGCGCTCAGATATTCATTGGGCCTCACACAATCCAAAAGTGTCCAGTGTCCAAAAGTGTGTGCAGAGATTCAAAATCTCCCTTATCCTCTAGTCACTTTGGTCACAGCTGTGCCATCGAGCCTGTCACATAGCGCTCAGATATTCATTGGGCCTCACACAATCCAAAAGTGTCCAGTGTCCAAAAGTGTGTGCAGAGATTCAAAATCTCCCTTATCCTCTAGTCACTTTGGTCACAGCTGTGCCATCGAGCCTGTCACATAGCGCTCAGATATTCATTGGGCCTCACACAATCCAAAAGTGTCCAATGTCCAAAAGTGTGTGCAGAGATTCAAAATCTCCCTTATCCTCTAGTCACTTTGGTCACAGCTGTGCCATCAAGCCTGTCACATAGCGCTCAGATATTCATTGGGCATCACACAATCCAAAAGTGTCCAGTGTCCAAAAGTGTGTGCAGAGATTCAAAATCTCCCTTATCCTCTAGTCACTTTGGTCACAGCTGTGCCATCGAGCCTGTCACATAGCGCTCAGATATTCATTGGGCCTCACACAATCCAAAAGTGTCCAGTGTCCAAAAGTGTGTGCAGAGATTCAAAATCTCCCTTATCCTCTAGTCACTTTGGTCACAGCTGTGCCATCAAGCCTGTCACATAGCGCTCAGATATTCATTGGGCCTCACACAATCCAAAAGTGTCCAGTGTCCAAAAGTGTGTGCAGAGATTCAAAATCTCCCTTATCCTCTAGTCACTTTGGTCACAGCTGTGCCATCGAGCCTGTCACATAGCGCTCAGATATTCATTGGGCCTCACACAATCCAAAAGTGTCCAGTGTCCAAAAGTGTGTGCAGAGATTCAAAATCTCCCTTATCCTCTTGTCACTTTGGTCACAGCTGTGCCATCGAGCCTGTCACATAGCGCTCAGATATTCATTGGGCCTCACACAATCCAAAAGTGTCCAGTGTCCAAAAGTGTGTGCAGAGATTCAAAATCTCCCTTATCCTCTAGTCACTTTGGTCACAGCTGTGCCATCGAGCCTGTCACATAGCGCTCAGATATTCATTGGGCCTCACACAATCCAAAAGTGTCCAGTGTCCAAAAGTGTGTGCAGAGATTCAAAATCTCCCTTATCCTCTAGTCACTTTGGTCACAGCTGTGCCATCGAGCCTGTCACATAGCGCTCAGATATTCATTGGGCCTCACACAATCCAAAAGTGTCCAGTGTCCAAAAGTGTGTGCAGAGATTCAAAATCTCCCTTATCCTCTAGTCACTTTGGTCACAGCTGTGCCATCGAGCCTGTCACATAGCGCTCAGATATTCATTGGGCCTCACGCAATCCAAAAGTGTCCAGTGTCCAAAAGTGTGTGCAGAGATTCAAAATCTCCCTTATCCTCTAGTCACTTTGGTCACAGCTGTGCCATCGAGCCTGTCACATAGCGCTCAGATATTCATTGGGCCTCACACAATCCAAAAGTGTCCAGTGTCCAAAAGTGTGTGCAGAGATTCAAAATCTCCCTTATCCTCTAGTCACTTTGGTCACAGCTGTGCCATCGAGCCTGTCACATAGCGCTCAGATATTCATTGGGCCTCACACAATCCAAAAGTGTCCAGTGTCCAAAAGTGTGTGCAGAGATTCAAAATCTCCCTTATCCTCTAGTCACTTTGGTCACAGCTGTGCCATCGAGCCTGTCACATAGCGCTCAGATATTCATTGGGCCTCACACAATCCAAAAGTGTCCAGTGTCCAAAAGTGTGTGCAGAGATTCAAAATCTCCCTTATCCTCTAGTCACTTTGGTCACAGCTGTGCCATCGAGCCTGTCACATAGCGCTCAGATATTCATTGGGCCTCACACAATCCAAAAGTGTCCAGTGTCCAAAAGTGTGTGCAGAGATTCAAAATCTCCCTTATCCTCTAGTCACTTTGGTCACAGCTGTGCCATCGAGCCTGTCACATAGCGCTCAGATATTCATTGGGCCTCACACAATCCAAAAGTGTCCAGTGTCCAAAAGTGTGTGCAGAGATTCAAAATCTCCCTTATCCTCTTGTCACTTTGGTCACAGCTGTTCCATCGAGCCTGTCACATAGCGCTCAGATATTCATTGGGCCTCACACAATCCAAAAGTGTCCAGTGTCCAAAAGTGTGTGCAGAGATTCAAAATCTCCCTTATCCTCTTGTCACTTTGGTCACAGCTGTTCCATCGAGCATGTCACATAGCGCTCAGATATTCATTGGGCCTCACACAATCCAAAAGTGTCCAGTGTCCAAAAGTGTGTGCAGAGATTCAAAATCTCCCTTATCCTCTAGTCACTTTGGTCACAGCTGTGCCCTCGAGCCTGTCACATAGCGCTCAGATATTCATTGGGCCTCACACAATCCAAAAGTGTCCAGTGTCCAAAAGTGTGTGCAGAGATTCAAAATCTCCCTTATCCTCTTGTCACTTTGGTCACAGCTGTTCCATCGAGCCTGTCACATAGCGCTCAGATATTCATTGGGCCTCACACAATCCAAAAGTGTCCAGTGTCCAAAAGTGTGTGCAGAGATTGAAAATCTCCCTTATCCACTAGTCACTTTGGTCACAGCAGTGCCATCGAGCCTGTCACATAGCGCTCAGATATTCATTGTGCCTCACACAATCCAAAAGTGTCCAGTGTCCAAAAGTGTGTGCAGAGATTCAAAATCTCCCTTATCCTCTAGTCACTTTGGTCACAGCTGTGCCATCGAGCCTGTCACATAGCGCTCAGATATTCATTGGGCCTCATACAATCCAAAAGTGTCCAGTGTCCAAAAGTGTGTGCAGAGATTCAAAATCTCCCTTATCCTCTAGTCACTTTGGTCACAGCTGTGCCATCAAGCCTGTCACATAGCGCTCAGATATTCATTGGGCCACACACAATCCAAAAGTGTCCAGTTTCCAAAAGTGTGTGCAGAGATTCAAAATCTCCCTTATCCTCTAGTCACTTTGGTCACAGCTGTGCCATCGAGCCTGTCACATAGCGCTCAGATATTCATTGGGCCTCACACAATCCAAAAGTGTCCAGTGTCCAAAAGTGTGTGCAGAGATTCAAAATCTCCCTTATACTCTAGTCACTTTGGTCACAGCTGTGCCATCGAGCCTGTCACAAAGCGCTCAGATTTTCATTGGGCCTCACACAATCCAAAAGTGTCCAGTGTCCAAAAGTGTGGGCAGAGATTCAAAATCTCCCTTATCCTCTAGTCACTTTGGTCACAGCTGTGCCATCGAGCCTGTCACATAGCGCTCAGATATTCATGGGCCTCACACAATCCAAAAGTGTCCAGTGTCCAAAAGTGTGGGCAGAGATTCAAAATCTCCCTTATCCTCTAGTCACTTTGGTCACAGCTGTGCCATCGAGCCTGTCACATAGCGCTCAGATATTCATTGGGCCTCACATAATCCAAAAGTGTCCAGTGTCCAAAAGTGTGTGCAGAGATTCAAAATCTCCCTTATCCTCTAGTCACTTTGGTCACAGCTGTGCCATCGAGCCTGTCACATAGCGCTCAGATATTCATTGGGCCTCACACAATCCAAAAGTGTCCAGTGTCAAAAAGTATGTGCAGAGATTCAAAATCTCCCTTATCATCTAGTCACTTGGGTCACAGCTGTGCCATCGAGCCTGTCACATAGCGCTCAGATATTCATTGGGCCTCACACAATCCAAAAGTGTCCAGTGTCCAAAAGTGTGTGCAGAGATTCAAAATCTCCCTTATCCTCTAGTCACTTTGGTCACAGCTGTGCCATCAAGCCTGTCACATAGCGCTCAGATATTCATTGGGCCTCACACAATCCAAAAGTGTCCAGTGTCCAAAAGTGTGTGCAGAGATTCAAAATCTCCCTTATCCTCTACTCACTTTGGTCACAGCTGTGCCATCGAGCCTGTCACATAGCGCTCAGATATTCATTGGGCCTCACACAATCCAAAAGTGTCCAGTGTCCAAAAGTGTGTGCAGAGATTCAAAATCTCCCTTATCCTCTAGTCACTTTGGTCACAGCTGTGCCATCGAGCCTGTCACATAGCGCTCAGATATTCATTGGGCCTCACACAATCCAAAAGTGTCCAGTGTCCAAAAGTGTGTGCAGAGATTCAAAATCTCCCTTATCCTCTAGTCACTTTGGTCACAGCTGTGCCATCGAGCCTGTCACATAGCGCTCAGATATTCATTGGGCCTCACACAATCCAAAAGTGTCCAGTGTCCAAAAGTGTGTGCAGAGATTCAAAATCTCCCTTATCCTCTAGTCACTTTGGTCACAGCTGTGCCATCGAGCCTGTCACATAGCGCTCAGATATTCATTGGGCCTCACACAATCCAAAAGTGTCCCGTGTCCACAAGTGTCTGCAGAAATTCAAAATCTCCCTTATCCTCTAGTCACTTTGGTCACAGCTGTGCCATCGAGCCTGTCACATAGCGCTCAGATATCAGTGGGCCTCACACAATCCAAAAGTGTCCAGTGTCCACAAGTGTCTGCAGAAATTCAAAATCTCCCCTGTCCTATAGACACCTTGTACCTTGTTTTACATTACTATATAGTTTGTTGGATTTTGTCTACATTTCTACCAAAAATGAGGAAGGCTGGTGGAAGAGGCCGTGGAATTGGGCGGGGGTTGGCAGCTGGTAATAATGGTGTTGGTGGTGGATCTGATGGTAGTGGCAAGAGCAAAATAGGACCGAATGCAGGAGGTGTTGAGCCTGCGTCATCGTCTGGCTACATAAGGCCTCGAACGCTTAGTTTTCTAGGAGTTGGCAAACCACTTTTAAAGCCAGAACATCAGGAAAAAGTTTTGTCTTACATTGCTGACTCAGCCTCCAGCTCTATCGCCTCCTCTTCTGAAGTTGTAAAAAGTAAAAGCACTGAGTCGTCATTGGAGGCTCATGTTCATGAACCACACCTTTCCTTGTGTCCTTCACCCCAACCAAGATTGAAGGATGACGCAGGCCATACTACTGATTACTCCATGGAGCTGTTTTCACATACCATGCCTGGATTATCAAGTGAAATGGTGAATTACCCAGGCCAAGATGAATCTGACATGGAGTGCACTGATGCACAGCCGCTGATGGATGATTCTGCTGGTACATTCACTCAGAGCACTACATTGTCCTCACAGTGTACAGAGCCAGATTCTGACCCTGATGAGACTCAGGTGCCCCTTCCCGCACACTATACCACCATACACGGTGACACAGAGGAAGGTGCACATGACATAGAAGAGGAGGTGATGGATGACCCAGTTGTTGACCCAGATTGGCATCCATTGGGGGAAGAGGGTGCTGCTTCCAATAGCTCAGATGAGGAGCATCCACAGCAGACATCGACATCGCAACAGCTGTTATCTGGCAGGCCCGGAGCACTCCAAAGACAGGTTCCAAACATCAAAAGAGTTGCTGGACAGCTTGTCCAGAGGGTCAAAAAATCACAGCGTACTAGGCCGCAAAATGTCTGCCAAAGTAGGAAGAGTGCAGTGTGGCACTTTTTTGAACAAAATCCTCATGATCAGGCCAAGGTTATCTGTAAGAAGTGCGCAAAGACCTTTAGCCGAGGGAAAAATCTGAAAAATTTGAATACCAGTTGCATGCTTAGACATTTAACCAGCATGCACTTGCAAGCGTGGACACAACACCAAACCTCAAGTGCCACATGTGCAACTGATCACAACGAAGGTAGTCAGCAACGCTACATTGTTTCCCCCACTGTAAGCCCACCGGTTAGCACAGCAGCAAATGTTGAGGTGTCGTTGCAAGGCCACAGCAGTCAGGGAATCCCACTGTTATATCAACGAAAGACTGATTCTAGGCCATCAGAAAGAACACCAACTCCATCACCATCATCAACCCTCTCTCAGTCCGCCCTGTCCACCGCTACTTCCACCATATGCAGCTCTCAAGTCCAGCTCACCCTCCCAGACACTATGAGTAGGTCAAGAAAGTACTCAGTCTCTCATCCGCGTACACTGGGTTTGAACGCCCACATTGCCAAACTAATCTCGTTTGAGATGATGCCCTTTCGGTTGGTGGAAAGCACAGCTTTCCGCGAACTCATGGCCTATGCAGTACCACGCTATGACCTACCCAGTCGCCACTTCTTCTCTCGCAAAGCCATCCCAGCCCTCCACCATCATGTGAAAGACCGCATTGTCCATGCACTCAAGCAGTCAGTGAGCGGAAAGGTGCACCTCACAACTGATGCATGGTCCAGTCGGCATGGCCAGGGCCGTTACGTGTCCATCACTGCGCACTGGGTTAATGTGGTGGATGCAGGGTCCACAGGGGACAGCGGTGGTGGGACAGTGCTGCCTAGCCCACGGTATAGGAAACAGTTGGCTGTAGGCGTTCGACCCTCCTCCTCCTCCTCCTCCAGAAGCGACAGCTCGTCCACAGAGCGCAGTCGTACGAGCACTCCATCTGCAGCTGCCACTGTTGCACACGATGTGTCCCCCTATCGAGCAGCTAGTGGAAAGCGTCAGCAGGCTGTGTTGCAGATGATGTGTTTGGGCGACAGACACACCGCCGAGGTGCTGGCCGAGTACTTGAAGCGACAAACTGAGTCATGGCTGGGCAGTGTACATCTTGAGGCAGGCAAGGTAGTTAGTGATAACAGCCGTAATTTTGTGGCAGCCATAGCCCTTTCAAAACTCAGCCACATACCTTGCTTGGCTCACACCTTGAACCTGGTGGTGCAGTGCTTCCTCAAAAATTATCCGGAGTTAACAGCCCTGCTCCAGAAGGTGCGAAGACTGTGCGCGCACATCCGCCGGTCGCCTGTACACCCCATTCGTATGCAGAAGCTGCAGCGATTGCTCCACCTTCCCAACCACCGCCTCATTATCCACATTGCAACAAGGTGGAACTCCACCCTGCACATGGTGGAGCAGCTGTGCGAGCAGAGGCAGGCCATAATGCATTTGTGGGAGGATACACGGCCAGGCACTTTGAGAGCAGACATGGAGTTGACAGGCGTGCAGTGGTCGAAGCTGAAAGACCTTTGTAAAGTCCTTCAGTGTTTTGAGGAATGCACACGGCTGGTAAGCGCAGACGACGCCATCCTAAGCATGAGCATCCCACTTATGCGTCTGCTCATGCAAACTTTGACGCACCTTAAGGAGCAGGCGTCTGCAGCCAATGTTGATGAGGAGGAAGAGGAGGAGGGAATCCTTGATGACATTCAGCCATTGTCTGCTCAGGGACCTCTCCTGGACGAGGTGGAGGAAGAAGAGGAGGAGGAGGAGGAGGATGATGGGGATGATTACTTAGGGGAGGAGGATGCATCTCGTGGGGCAAGTGAAAATGTTGGCGTGGCAAGGTCTGGTACAGGGTTTGTGCGTGACTGGAGGGATGTGGATTTGCCAGAAAGTGCTCCTCCACCCAGCACTCGCAGTGCATCATTGACACCGGGAACATTGGCCCACATGTCAGATTATGCCTTGCGGATCCTAAAAAGGGACCCACGCATTGCCAAAATGATGAACGATGACGACTACTGGTTGGCCAGCATCCTGGATCCACGCTATAAAGGCAAATTACAAAACATCATGCCACAGGAGAACCTTGACCTAATATTGGCTAATAAACAAGCAACTCTGGTAAATCGGTTGCTTGAGGCATTCCCAGCACACAGCAGCGGTGATGGTTCTCACACGAGCCGTACGGGCCGGGGGCAGCTTGGCAGAGGTGTTCGTGGTGCACACAGCAGAAGTGGCGTTGGAGACAGGGGTTTCATGACAATGTTGTGGACTGATTTTTCAAATACCGCTCACACAACTGGTAATACTGCATCGATGGAAAGTGACAAGAGACAGCAGTTGTCAACTATGGTTACAAACTACTTTTCCTCCCATATCGATGTTCTCCCACACAGGTCATTCCCCTTTGACTATTGGGCCGCTAAACTGGACACCTGGCCTGAATTGGCACAATATGCCTTACAGGAGCTCGCTTGCCCAGCTGCAAGTGTGCTATCGGAAAGAGTCTTCAGTGCAGCTGGATCAATCCTGACAGAAAAAAGGACCCGTCTGTCAACCCAAAATGTGGATGATCTAACCTTCATTAAAATGAACCACGCATGGGTTTCCAAGGATTTTGTCCCACCTTCCCCTGATGACACATAGGGTGACAGAAAAATGGCTTGCTTTGGTCCACCTCTTCCTGGTACTTCACCTATTTCGCCTTTTGCATCAGTTGAATGTCTAACATCAACATATGCCACAATCTAAAACTCCCTAACTGTGCTGCCTCCCCCCCCATGGCCGGGGTCACCACCTAGCGCACGACACCGTGCGAGTGCCGTTGCCCTGGACAGGTGGGTAGGTCGACTCTTGGGCGCGGGCACTGGCACAGGGTCCCTCATAGTGCAATCAAGTGTCTCTGACGGTGGTGGTGCACACCCGCCGTCAGACACACCGCTGTACTATGAGGGGCCCAGTGCCAGTACCGACGCCCACGAGTGGGCCCCCCTTGCTTGGCCAGGGCCCCAGCATTTGCAATCTTTACCTCTCCCTGCTCCTCCGCTGTGTAATCTGGGCCGTCAAATCCATACTGTGCCTGACACCGTCTGAGCCTGCCTCCTGAGACATATATTTTGAATGTGTATGCTATCCATACATGTTATCCAGGGATACGGTACCCTTTCTAACCTTTGTGCAATGACGTGCAATCCATACTGGGCCTAACACCGTCTGAGCCTGCCTCATGCTGTATAGACATATATTTTGAATGTGTACGCTATCCATACATGTTATCCGGGGATACGGTACCCTTTCTAACCTTTGTGCAATGACGTGCAATCCATACTGGGCCTAACACCGTCTGAGCCTGCCTCATGCTGTATAGACATATATTTTGAATGTGTACACTATCCATACATGTTATCCGGGGATACGGTACCCCTTCTAACCTTTGTGCAATGACGTGCAATCCATACTGGGCCTAACACCGTCTGAGCCTGCCTCATGCTGTATAGACATATATTTTGAATGTGTACGCTATCCATACATGTTATCCGGGGATACGGTACCCTTTCTAACCTTTGTGCAATGACGTGCAATCCATACTGGGCCTAACACCGTCTGAGCCTGCCTCATGCTGTATAGACATATATTTTGAATGTGTACGCTATCCATACATGTTATCCGGGGATACGGTACCCCTTCTAACCTTTGTGCAATGACGTGCAATCCATACTGTGCCTAACACCGTCTGAGCCTGCCTCATGCTGTATAGACATATATTTTGAATGTGTACGCTATCCATACATGTTATCCGGGGATACGGTACCCCTTCTAACCTCTGTGCAATGACGTGCAATCCATACTGGGCCTAACACCGTCTGAGCCTGCCTCATGCTGTATAGACATATATTTTGAATGTGTACGCTATCCATACATGTTATCCGGGGATACGGTACCCTTTCTAACCTTTGTGCAATGACGTGCAATCCATACTGGGCCTAACACCGTCTGAGCCTGCCTCATGCTGTATAGACATATATTTTGAATGTGTACGCTATCCATACATGTTATCCGGGGTTACGGTACCCCTTCTAACCTTTGTGCAATGACGTGCAATCCATACTGGGCCTAACACCGTCTGAGCCTGCCTCATGCTGTATAGACATATATTTTGAATGTGTACGCTATCCATACATGTTATCCGGGGATACGGTACCCTTTCTAACCTTTGTGCAATGACGTGCAATCCATACTGGGCCTAACACCGTCTGAGCCTGCCTCATGCTGTATAGACATATATTTTGAATGTCTACGCTATCCATACATGTTATCCGGGGATACGGTACCCCTTCTAACCTTTGTGCAATGACGTGCAATCCATACTGGGCCTAACACCGTCTGAGCCTGCCTCATGCTGTATAGACATATATTTTGAATGTGTACGCTATCCATACATGTTATCCGGGGATACGGTACCCCTTCTAACCTTTGTGCAATGACGTGCAATCCATACTGGGCCTAACACCGTCTGAGCCTGCCTCATGCTGTATAGACATATATTTTGAATGTGTACGCTATCCATACATGTTATCCGGGGATACAGTACCCCTTCTAACCTTTGTGCAATGACGTGCAATCCATACTGGGCCTAACACCGTCTGAGCCTGCCTCATGCTGTATAGACATATATTTTGAATGTGTACGCTATCCATACATGTTATCCAGGGATACGGTACCCTTTCTAACCTTTGTCCAATCCCGTGCAATCCATACTGGGCCTAACACCGTCTGAGCCTGCCTCATGCTGTATAGACATATATTTTGAATGTGTACGCTATCCATACATGTTATCCGGGGATACGGTACCCCTTCTAACCTTTGTGCAATGACGTGCAATCCATACTGGGCCTAACACCGTCTGAGCCTGCCTCATGCTGTATAGACATATATTTTGAATGTGTACGCTATCCATACATGTTATCCGGGGATACGGTACCCCTTCTAACCTTTGTGCAATGACGTGCAATCCATACTGGGCCTAACACCGTCTGAGCCTGCCTCATGCTGTATAGACATATATTTTGAATGTGTACGCTATCCATACATGTTATCCGGGGATACGGTACCCTTTCTAACCTTTGTGCAATGACGTGCAATCCATACTGGGCCTAACACCGTCTGAGCCTGCCTCATGCTGTATAGACATATATTTTGAATGTGTACGCTATCCATACATGTTATCCGGGGATACGGTACCCCTTCTAACCTTTGTGCAATGACGTGCAATCCATACTGGGCCTAACACCGTCTGAGCCTGCCTCATGCTGTATAGACATATATTTTGAATGTGTACGCTATCCATACATGTTATCCAGGGATACGGTACCCTTTCTAACCATTGTGCAATCACGTGCAATCCATACTGGGCGTGAGAACGGCTGGCGAGCTGTTAAGCAAGCTACAGCACCTGTCCAGACAAGTACAGGGATTCCCTAGCGAGGAGACTTATTTGATTGTTTTCTATGTTGGGACAGCAATTTTTGGGGAGCACTATACTCTGGAGAATGATAGATGGGGCCCACCATACACTGGAACATTCCAAAGGTGGACATCAGACACTGGAGCAGCATTTACAGGGCCCATTATAAACTAGAGCATTAGAAATGGGGCCCATTATGTTTGGAGCATTATTTGGGCCCATAAGACAGTGGAGCTTCATCCATGGGGACCAACATATACTGTAGCATTATGTGGAGCTCATCATATACTGTTTCAAACATTATATGGGACCAATGATTTTGTATGGAGAAATAGATGGACCTCGTCATGAGATGTAAAAAGTGAGGTATTTTTCATTGTACTATACCGCTATTTCTCTGCCGTATCGGAGCATGATGAGTTGTGGTATGTGTTAAAGGGGCGCTCTTTCGCCCAGGGCACATGAAAACCTTCAGCCAGCCCCCCCCCCCACAAATTTAGCCAAATAACCCCCATTTTTCAGTGCGTAACTTGTATTATGAAGTTAATTAAGGTTGACAAGCTTAAGTAAGAAGAATTGATGCTTTTAGCATTCAAATGGGCACTGTAGGTGTGTTTCCTGTCCTCCTCTCACTGCCGACTTTTATTCCCCATTGACTTACATTGGGTTTCGTGTTTCGGGACGACCCCGACTTTTCCCTATAATCGGACGATCTTGCTCGACCCGACTTTTGGAAAAGTCGGGTTTCACGAAACGAAACGCGACCCTAAAAAAACAAAAGTCGCTCAACTCTATTTGGAGCATTATTTGGGCCCATAAGACAGTGGAGCTTCATCCATGGGGACCAACATATACTGTAGCATTATGTGGAGCTCATCATATACTATTTCAAACATTATATGGGACCAATGATTCTGTATGGAGAAATAGATGGGCCTCGTCATGAGATGTAAAAAGTGAGGTATTTTTCATTGTACTATACCGCTATTTCTCTGCCATAATGAGTTGTGGTATGTGTTAAAGGGGCGCTCTTTCGCCCAGGGCACATGAAAACCTGCAGCCAGCCCTCCCCCCCCACAACTTTAGCCAAATAACCCCCATTTTTCAGTGCGTAACTTGTATTATGAAGTTAATTAAGGTTGACAAGCTTAAGTAAGAAGAATTGATGCTTTTGGCATTCAAATGGGCACTGTAGGTGTGTTTCCTATCCTCCTCTCACTGCCGACTTTTATTCCCCATTGACTTACATTGGGTTTCGTGTTTCGGGACGACCCCGACTTTTCCCTATAATCGGACGATCTTGCTCGACCCGACTTTTGGAAAAGTCGGGTTTCACGAAACGAAACGCGACCCTAAAAAAACAAAAGTCGCTCAACTCTAGTTTTGAACAAAGAAGAAATGGTAGCTGCCTTCTGGGAGGGTTTTTTCAGAAGGATTAAGGATGGATTGGCTGGTCAAAACATCCCTGCTACTCTAGATGACCTGATTTCCCTGACAATCAGGATTGACCTCAGGTTCCAGGAATGGATCCGAGAGGTGATGGATGAGAGGAAACCAGGAAAACTTCCAGAGACCGCTTGTTCCCCAGCCATCTAAGACAGCCCCCTTCTCTGAACCCATTATGGTTGATTGTGTTAGGCTGGCTGAGCAGAAATTGGAACATTGGAACAAGAGATTGTGCTAATGCTGCAGTAACGTGCCACATTTAATTTGTTTTTGTCTTCAGAAGTCTGAGAAACTCCAAAGCCTAGGGCCTGTAGGAGAAGCTATCCTGGGTAAGAGTAATTCGACTTCATCATTGACGCCGAATATATCTGCTTCATGTGGAGACTCCTGGTTTGTTTAGATGGCCTATCCTGTCTCCGGTTAAGAGGGAAATTTCTTGCAGCAAACGATGGTGGATAGGTATTAGATTCCTGATCGATGGTGTCCTGCATCAAGAGAAAGGCCCTATTCAAAGACATTCAAGCTTTTACTTAGCAAGTAGAACTCTGGATAGGAATACTGCATACAGAGAAGATTGCCTTCTATGTGATGTCTGGGCTGTCGCATCCACTTCTGGGCCTTCCATGGATTCAAACTCATGAGCCAGTTCTGTACTGAAGATCAGGTAAGGTAATTCATTGTGAACAGTCATGTCACAAGAGGTGCCTGCTCCCTGTATGTCCAGTTCGGCCGCCAGCGACGTCATCTTCGTCTGGTCTGCAAACCATCGACTGGTCAAACATTAATGTCTCTGGTAGGAGGTAAGTGGAGACTTTATCTTCACACTGTTCGAACAATTGTTCAATTGACTTTCTCCCAGGATCCTCACTTTGTCAAGGATGTATCTTCATGGATACCGGTGTGAAGATGGACCCAGAGAGTCAATTCTCAAGTGTCCGGCTGATGAGAATGTTAAAGTGCTTTCCAGGTCTTTCCTATCCATCAACCAGGAGGAAGAACCTAAATTTGTCTTTGATTCTTCCAAGATGGTGGCTGGTCTTGCAGGGCAAGGAGAGACTTTGCAATTCAAGGATGCTGTTAATATCCCACTTCAGTCTGCTCTAAGTATATCTTGGTGGTGAGAAACATCTTGACCATGAAAAAGGTGAGAGATAAAAACTTTCTTCCAGTGAATTGGAGAGAATGTGATTCTAATGAGAGATCGTGGGAGTCCAAGAAGATGTTCCGGGTTTGGGCTATTTTTTATCACAACCATGAAAAGATTTACACAACACTCTAAGGTCTCCTATGATGCATTTAACAACTTTGAAGCTCTTTATCGCAAACATAACCTTAGTAATGTCAAAGCTACCTCAACATGTATGATATGAGAAAATGAATGGTGACCTTAGGTAACCAATAGCATGTTTAAAAATACACTGCACTCACAGATTTTTTTATGCTTTTTAAAACACATAAAATATAAAAATGATAGAAAAAGTAGTTTTTTGAGGCATATGTCTGGCGTGCCAATGTTTAAACACAGGCAGTGTACATAGAAGAAGCTTTGACTTTTTGACAAGCAATGGTCCAAAATTTATACCTTTTTTAGGGAGTAGCAACAGGTTTGTGGTTTTGAAAATGAAGAAGCAATGGCTTTTAAGCAATCCTTAAAAAAATTATCTATTTTTTGTGAAGTGCAATAAGTTTGAAATAAGTTTGCTGTTTCAAAAGTGAAAAGGCATTGGCTTTTTAAAATGTAAAGCAAAAATTATCAAATTTTTTGGAGAACATTTACAGGTTTAGTTACCCTTTACAGGGCAGGGTTTCCATCTGGTATACAGTATAGTTATAGAATAGAATGGACAGGAGTGTGTCTGTCTAGCAGCAGTGGCAACAACCGTACAGAATATAATATGAAGGCAAAGGCAAGACAATGTCCAGCTGTGTAGGACCTTAATGACAGCCCCAGTAGCAGCCACACAATATGAATATAACCTGACAGACATGAAAAACAGGCAGGAGATTCCCAGCTTTGTGGGGACTGACAGCAACAGAATAGTTTAGAATATAGTAGAAGTGGTGTATCGCTGTCACTCAGAACTTTTATCCAGTAGACTGTGAAAGACGTGTGCTGACCCTATCTATAATTGCTGCCACATGTGTCCATGTTCTCCTGCAAATGAAAGCATGGAGCAGACATTTATATCTGCAAAAAATAATGGCAGCTGAGTATCTTACAGCTAGGCTGACCAAGTGCTCTTATTTCTCAAAAGGCAGTGGAATCCTCAAAGTGAAATGGCAGAAACTCTACCCCCAAGAACTTTACCATGTGGTAGTTGAATTGGCATGCAATGACTTATAGATATCTGAAGAATGAAGAAGGAAGAGGAGGAGTAGTGGGAATAGGGCAAACAATAGATGATGATGATGACACTGGCCAGGTACTACTTAAAAAGCGGCCTAGCTACCAGACTGATGTGCAAAAGTAAAAGGGATAAGATAGCAATGTTTGCAATAATTACATTGATGATCAGCTTGCTTTTCCTACATAAGTAGGTGATACCACATCATGTTCTGATAGAGAGCCACAGAAATCATTTAAATCAGTAAATTTCATAGTTTATTTTTGGTCTGTTTATGTTTCTACATATCTAATACTAGATATGCCCAGTGTTGCATATGGAGAAAAACTAGCCGATATCATCAATAGAGTTTTCAGGTGCTGTTGAACTTCATCCACCAACAGCAGTTGTGTCTCTATCTACAGAAGTAAATCTGCTTCTAGGAGAATGTTTGATTAAACATCAGCTCAGCTGTTATTCGCCAATGCACCAACCACTTCCTCTTATGACATATTTTGATCCATATGTCTGGTCCAACACACAATCATCATCAGGATTATCATCAACACTGCCTCAGTGTGTAGTAGTTGTTTAGCCTTGCTTCACCACCTATTAAATCCCAACCTTAGATTTGCTCTCTCAAAATGCTATTATCACCTAGACTGATTCCTAGATCCTGTGCGCCACATAATCATCACCATCATCTTCATCATAAAAATCTTCATCATCCCTGAATTGACTGAGAGTTGTTTCAATGTGGGAAATGTCCTGAGCTACTTGCCCACCTACCCCCTCCAGATTACCACCACAAGATCTGCCCTTACTCAGAGTCCCACTACCATCTCTGAGTCCCCTACCACCAGGTCTGACAGAGTCACTAATACAAAGTATTAGTGTGAATCATGTTGTCTATCTCCTCCGCCCCATCTCATCTGAGTACAAAGGCTGACAGTTCATCTCATCCAATAAATCAATTGGAAAACATTGTCATTTTGAACTATCTTCCTTAACTCCTGAAGTGCTATGATGACTAGAGAGGAGAAAAAGATAATGGAGTAAGAGTGTGCCTATAGCATCACCAAATTAATATACCCATACATAGCAAGGTGAACCTGACAACTGAATTAAAGTTGTTATGTGTAAACACACAAAGAGTTGAATTACCTTAGCCCAGGAAATGTGGTTCACCTTGCTATGTATGGGTATATTAATTTGGTGATGCTGTAGGCACACTCTTAGTTCATTTATCCCTTGCTAGTTTTGATCCCCTTTTTATTCATTAGCAGCTGTATTTTATGGATCACTGATTATAGTTGTTTCTTGCATTGAGTTTTTATATTATCCTGAATGTACTTGGAACTTCAGAGTATAGGTTATCATTTGTTCGTATGTCCTTGGGTCCTACCCTTTGGGTATTTTAGTGTACTGTAAATCTATGTTTTTTTTGTTTTTTTTTTAACATGTTTAATAAAGATGGTTAATTTTATCGCAATGATGGTTCGCTTCATTTGGCCAGTGGTTTAATTACTGCTTTTATGTTTGTTTTTTTCACATTAACATATCCAATTTAATTGACACTTCTTTTATGTACCATACATATTTTAAAAGACTATTTACTTTTTTCACTGTGAACCACAAAACTTTGTATTATTATTATTATTATTATTATTATTATTATTATTATTATTATGTCACTCTCCACAAGGAGAAACCTTACCCCTTAGACCTCTGTCCAGAGCCTCTCACCTAGCCAAATCAGATCTCATACTTTGCACTGACGAGGGCCAATAGCTCGAAACACCGTGTCTGCAAATTGAGATTCTGATTTGGCTTTTATCCTAAGTCATATTACAAGACTCGTTAAAGGGTTGATTGTGACTTGTAGGATCGCTACTACCAACAGATGGCGCTATAGAGTTCAAGTCCTCTTTTTCTCTGAAGAGGCAATTTGCATATTATTATTATTATTATTAACATGCCTTGTTATTATTATTATTATTATTATTATTATTAACTTTATTCACTGTCCTTCTTTCTCAAGAAAGACTGTACAAAAAAATGATAGGTACACATCCAAAAATCCAGCAGTGGCAACAGGCCACAGTGAATTGTTGTTTCATGGATGTAAAATTTGACTACTAAAGTAGGTGTGCAAAATAAAATTAGTTTGTGACACTCACACTTGAAAAGGTAGACATTCACAGATAAATATATGGATTTTTAAGAATTTTTCAAGTGTGAGGGTGGGGAGTAAACACAATTATATTCCCCATTTCAAAAAGAAAAGATTTAACAAGAAATGCTAGGCTCTGGTCCAAACTTTGAGAGGTAAAAACCATGAACCAGTTAGGGCTATGGGAAGAATACACAATAGAAGGGATTTAATTGCTTTTGAATGTATTCAGGTCTTGTTGAACTAGTGGTAAAATCTGTATTGATGTTTTTACATTAGGCACTACATATACTAAGATGTAAATATGACCATTGAGCCTCCCGTGCCTATCCACATGTTAGTGAAATCAATGTTGCGGGGACTGTGTACCCACTGTTGGGAGAAGCTGGACTGCACTGAGCCAAATATTACTCCATAATCACATGCATAGATAAAATATAAAAAATAGTGTACCTGCATAAACCACAAAAGAAGTTTGCACCTGCTTAAGTTATAGCCAGTTTATACATTCCATATGGCCACATATATAAAATCAATTAATGACAACTTCTGACTCCTGTGTCAATACCTACATGGGAAGGAATAATGTATTTGATAGTATACTGTCAGAAGAAATCCTTACTGTCCACTGCTAACATTTACCATATAGAGGCGGTTAGTGAAACTGGCACATAAAAAAAACACCAATTCGGATCTATCCATTCTAGCTGTAATAGTTCCAGTGACTGGGTCTCCTGAATTCTAAAGCTGCTCACTCTAGTCCACAGTAGTAATAGAAATGGTCCAAGGGTGCTCATTCAACTGCTCCAAAGATGTTGATTTTAGATACCAGGTGGCTGGTAGTGTGCGCCTGAGATGTATGAGACTTCAACGCCAGTTGAAATCCACGTCCGGCTGTGTTGAAAACTCTGTACAACTGATTGTCCTGGTGAACTCCAGTGACCTGATACTTCGTGACATCACAAACGGTGCAGCTGAATGGACCAATACTTAATAATATTATCCATTATTAATTAACAAGAACATTTTGAGAGACAGACAGCTACAATTAAATGTTTGAATATTTTAACCACTTAACCCCCAAGGGTGGTTTGCACGTTCATGACCGGGCCAATTTTTACAATTCTGACCACTTGTCCCTTTATGAGGTAACGCTTCCAAGGATCCTGGTGATTCTGAAATCGTTTTCTTGTGACATATTGTACTTCATGCTAGTGGTAAAATTTCATTCATATAACTTGCGATTATTTGTGAAAAAAACGGAAATTTGGCGAAAATTTTGAAAATTTCGCAATTTTCCAACTTTTAATTTTTATGCCCTTAAATCACAGAGATATGGCACACAAAAAAACTTAATAAGTAACATTTCCCACATGTTTACTTTACATCAGCACAATTTTGGAACCCAAATTTTTTTTTCTTAGGAAGTTATAAGGGTTAAAAGTTGACCAGTGATTTCTCATTTTTGCAACACCATTTTATTTTTCCGGACCACATCACATTTGAAGCCACTTTGGTCTATATGATAGAAAATATCCAAAAGTGACACCATTCTAAAAACTGCACCCCTTAAGGTGATCAAAACCAAATTCAAGAAGTTTATTAACCCTTCAGGTGCTTCACAGGAATTTTTTGAATATTTAAAAAAAATGAACATTTAACTTTTTCTCACAAAAAAATACTTCAGGTTCAATTTTTTTTATTTTACCAAGGGTAACAGGAGAAGTTGGACTGCAAAACTTATTGTGCAGTTTGTCCTGAGTATGCTGATATCTGATATGTGGGGGGTACCACTGTTTCGGCACATGGCAGACCTCAGAAGGGAAGTAGCGCCGTTTGACTTTTTCAATGCAAAATTGGCTAGAATTCAGATCGGACGCCATGTCACGTTTGGAGAGCCCCTGATGTACCTAAACAGTGGAAACCCCCCACAAGTGACCCCATTTTGGAAACTAGACCCCCCAATGAACTTATCTAGATATGTGGTGAGAACTTTAAACCAACAAGGGCTTCACAGAAGTTTATAACGTGCAGAGGTACAATTAAAAAATCATATTTTTTCCACAAAAATGATCTTTTCACCCCCAATTTTTATTTTCCCAAGGGTAACAGGACCCTAAAAGTTATTGTGCAATTTGTCCTGAGTACGCTGATACCCCACATGTGGGGGTAAACCACTATTTGGGCGCATGGCAGAGCTCGGAAGGGAAGCAGCGCCATTTGACGTTTTTGGCTGGGATTGAGATCGGACACCATGTCATTTTTGGAAAGCCCCTGATGTACCAAAACAGTGAAACCCCCCCACAAATTACACCATTTTGGAAACTAGACCCCCAAGGAACTTATCTAGATGTGTGGTGAGCACTTTGAACCCCCCCAGTGCTTCACAGAAGTTTATAACGCCCGGGCGTGAAAATAAAAAAATCGTATTTTTTCCACAAACATGATCTTTCAGTCACCAATTTTTTTTATTTTCCCAAGGGTACCAGGAGAAATTGGACCCCAAAAGTTGTTGTCCAATTTGTCCTGAGTACGCTGATACCCCAAATGTGGGAGAAAACTACTGTATGGGTACACGTCGGGACTCGGAAGGGAAGTAGTGACGTTTTGGAATGCAGACTTTGATGGAATGCTCTGCGGGTGTCATGTTGCCTTTGGAGAGCCCCAAATGTACCTAAACAGTGGAAACCCCCCATAAGTGACACCGTTTTGGAAACTAGACCCCCTAAGGAACTTATCTAGATGTGTGGTGAGCACTTTCAACCCCCAAGGGCTTCACAGAAGTTTATAATGCCTGGGCATGAAAATAAAAAAATCGTATTTTTCCACAAACATGATCATTTACTCCACAATTTTTTTACTTTCCTAAGGGTAACGGGAGAAATTGGACCGCTAAAGTTGTTGTCCAATTTGTCCTGAGTACGTTGATACCTCATATGTGGGAGAAAACTACTGCATGGGCACACGTCGGGGCTCGGAAGGGAAGTAGTGACGTTTTGGAATGCAGACTTTGATGGATTGGTCTGCGAGTGTCATGTGCGTTTGGAGAGCCCCTGATGTACCTAAACTATTGAAACTCCCCACAAGTGACCCCATTTTGGAAACTAGACCCCCCAAGGAACTTATCTAGATGTGTGGTGAGCAATTTGAACCCCCAAGTGCTTCACAGAAGTTTATAACGCCCGGGCGTGAAAATAAAAAAAACATTTTTTTCCACAAAAATATTTTTGCCCCCAATTTTTTATTTTCCTAAGGGTAACAGGAGAAATTGGACCCCAAAAGTTGTTTTGCAATTTGTCCTGAGTACGCTGATACCCTATATGTGGGGGTAAAACACTGTTTGGGCGCATGGCAGAGCTTGGAAGGGAAGGAGTACCATTTGACTTTTTCAACGCAGAATTGGCTGGAATTGAGATCAGACGCCATGTTGCATTTGGAGAGCACCTGATGTGCCCAAACAGTGGAAACCCCCCAATTCTAACTCCATCCCTAACCCCAACACACCCCTAAACCTAATCTCAGCCCTAGCCCTAACCCTTGCCCTAAACCTAACCCTAATGGGAAAATGGAAATAAACACATTTTTTTTATTTTATTATTTTTCCCTAACTAATGGGGTGATAACGGGGGGTTTGATTTACTATTTATGGCGGTTTTTATGTTTGGCAGCTGTCACACGCTAAAAGACGCTTTTTATTGTAAAAATAGTTTTTGCATCACCACATATTGAGAGCTATAATTTTTCCATATTTTGACCCACTGAGTCATGTGAGGTCTTATTTTTTGTGGGACGAGTTGGCGCTTTTACTGGTATCATGTTCGGGCACGTGACATCTTTTGATCGCTTTTTATTCTGATTTTTGGGACGCAGAATGAACAAAAACCAGCATTTCATGAATTTCGTTTGGGGGGTGCGTTTACACCGTTCCGCGTGCAGTAAAATTGATAAAGCCATTTTATTCTTCGGGTCAGTACGGTTACAGCGATGCCTCACTTATGTCATTTTTTTATGTTTTAGCGCTTTTATGCAATGAAAACTGTTTTATATAAAAAATAATTATTTTTGCATCGCTTTATTCTGCGAGCCATAACTTTTTTATTTTTTCACTGATGATGCTGTTTGGTGGCTCGTTTTTTGCGGGACAAGATGACGTTTTCAGCGGTACCATGCATATTTATATGCGTCTTTTTGATCGCGCGTTATTGCACTTTGTGTTCGGTGGTATGATAATAAATCATTATTTTTTGCTTTGTTTTTTATTTTTATTTTTTATTTTTTAAGGGGTTCGCTAAAGGGGTTAACTAATGGGACAGTTTTATAGGGCGGGTCGTTACGCACACGGCGATACCAAATATGTGTACTTTTATCGTTTTTGTATTTTTTATTTCCAAAAAATGAATTTATTAGGGAATATTTTTTTTTTTATTTATTTAGCGATTTTTTTTAAATTATTTGTACACTTTTTTTTTTTTAACTTTATTACATTGTCCCAGGTGGGACATCACTGTCCTGTGACAGATCGCTGATCTGTCACATCACAGATCACTGTGACAGATCAGCGATCTGTCACAGGCACTGCACAAGGCTTCCTCCTTGCCTGTGCTTTGCAGGCACTGAGGAAGTCAGCTCCCTACAGCCACCCGAAGGTCCCCGTCGCCATCTTGGATCCAGGAACCTGCAGGGAAAGAGCCCCCCGCAGCAGCGCTGCACATTGCGCTGCTGTGGGGGGCTCAGGGAAGCACGGAGGGAGCCCCCTCCCTGCCAATGCTTCCCTTTAACCCCCGGTACACCGCGATCGTGTTTGATTGCGGTGTCCAAGGGGTTAACATGTCGGGGGCGGTCCGTGACCACCCCTGACACATTGTGCCGGGTGTTACCGCTGATTGCTGTGACGTACTATCCCATCCCTGGGAATTAAGTCCCAGGGCACATGGACGGGATAGTACGTCACATGACAGAAAGGGGTTAAAATAATTTTGGAGATTTTTTAACACAGTAATTCCCCCCTTCCCAAAAGAGACTGAATCATAGATGGTAAACATTAAAAAAAAGCAACGGCAACAGTCTTGGTAAGGAATACTAAAACATTTTTTTCCATAATTATTTCCCACTTATGAAAACGAACTGATCAAGGACAAGAAATGTAAAAACTCACTTCAACATCAACAGTAGCTTGTGAAGTGTACACTCTATAGACTCTGAGTCACTGAGTTTAGATTAATTTTTCTTTGCTTTCCTGTTCGCTTCTGCATCAAGAATGAAAAAAAATGTGTAATTAAAATGCAGAAACTACCACCTACACTATATCCCTCTGTTATTAATGACACTCACAGCTGTTGCCAGTTCTCCTCTTATCTTTATTACTTGAATCTCTAGTCTCATAATACTATACTAATGTTCTTCACTACCACAGTTGTTAAACTGTCTGTAGTATTTGTTCAATATTTTATGTTTCCTCTCTCCAACCCTATTGCTGTGTTGTGAGCTCTGACATCATCTCCCTATCATAAATCACCTTAAATAGCTGCTGTGCTCCCTACCTTGGCTTTCATACTGGCTATGATAGTCTCTCCTGATTGACTGTGCTATGCCATGTGATATGATAGGTGTAAGACCTTATCAAGATATAAACACATGCCATACTTCAAATCATGGGAACCTTCTCTGGCTGATGCAATCTTCTGCTTTGTGCAAATGGTTGTACACGTTTTTGGCAATTCACAAATTATTCAAACCTGCCAAGTCCAGCAATTTAAAATTTGCCTCAAATCAATTTGCTCTTCTCTAAGGTCTACTTCTTAATACATGGAAAAAATGCATCAGTACAACTTTTTTCAATTTTTGCAAAACTAACATTACAATGAAAGGGCTTATGGAGACATTCGTGGATCTCGTTCTGATCACTGACCAGTGACCACAATGCAGGCACTGGCCGTGGGTCTCCCAATCAGAGTATGACAACTTCATATGTTTCTATGAGGCTTTGAGGCTCGAGTCGCAAGACCAGCAGCCAGTCTATGCATTGCAGTCTGTGATCAAAATGAGATCCACGTACATCTGCATGAGCCCTAAGGCTGCTTTTCAAGGTAACAAATCTGCTTTATTCTTAGGGCAGGTATACATGACAATTATCAGCTACACAGTTACTCCAGAAAAAGCCACTGATTAAATTGTAGAACTGCTGAGGTTTTGCTACACATATTACCTTTTATGTTGCAAATTGTGGAATTTGCTGAGCAATCCACAGACTAAATTAGCATCATGTGGATCTCAAATCCACAAAACTGCTCAATTTCCAGGCTACTTCCTTTGCAGTATGGGTGTCATGAGGCTCCTTCCCTGTCCCTAACACTAGAGAAGCCCTAGCTCACCCTGTTCTCAGGGTAACTTTTGATGGTGAAGATGCCAGGGCCACATACCTTGCCTTAGCTCCTGAATCCGCCCTCAGTCTGTACTCGAGGAAGAGGGGAGCAGTAGTATATAGTAGTACACCAACCAGACTAACAAGGTAATAATATGAACAGAGGTAATGAAAAATACCAAACATGCAAATATATTCACACATATAACAGAGTGATGCATCGGGGAGTGGATGATGGGGTTAAACCAAGGTAGGAGAAGAAAGGGAATTATCACACACTCAAAACCTAGCAGCAGTTGCAGATAAATCCACCGACCGCCTACTCCAATAAACACCAACAACAACCTTCAGCAATGCAGCAAGAGCAACTCTGACAATAAGTGCTAGCCAGGGCCCAGATTATATAGGAGATGGGAGTGGCTAACAGTGAACAGCTGAGCCTTAACACAGGCAAGCTTCCAGGAGCTCTCAACAGAGCAGATTAACCCCTGCACTGCCAAAAAAATTTACACTGTTTAATAAGAAGGTTGTCACGTTTCCGCCAGACTTAGGGCCTGCTGTTCCGGTCGCGGCCTCTAGGAGGCGCCGGACCGCCACTTTATCGTCAGACTCAGGGACGGCTGTTCCTGCCTCGGCCACTGGACAGGGCCGTGGTTCTGTCACGTCAGGCTCAGAGCCTACTGTCCCGGCTTTAGCCTCTAGGAGGCGCCGGTCTGTCACGTCGCCGTTAAATTCTGGGTCTGCTGCTCCTGTCGCGGTCACTAGGAGGCGCCATGGCTCGCCCAGGAGTTATGGTGCTGACAGAGTAAGGGCACCTGCGCAGGCATCTGGTGGATGCAGGCTCCACCCCTCTGTCAGTCATCAAGAGGTTACTGCATCTCCATCTGGCCTGGTCCTGGGGGCGGTACTGATGACATCATCAGTCCAGGAACCTATGAGGGGTGACCTGATCCCTGAAATACCTTGGGACTGGTCTTGCAAGCCGCCGGATATATTCTTGGTTCCCCTGTGTGTTACTGTGTGAATTGCTTTCTGACTGACTGACTTTGGCCTGGACTTCTGACTCTCCTTCTGCCTAACGATTCTGTACCTCTGCGACTCTCCTGGTTTATGACTTTCGGCCTGAATCTGACTCTGCTTCTGCCTAACGATTCTGTACCTCTGCTACTCTCCTGGTTTATGACTCTTGGCCTGAATCTGACTCTGCTTCTGCCTAACGATTCTGTACCTCTGCTACTCTCCTGGTTTATGACTCTCAGCCTGAATCTGACTCTGCTTCTGCCTAACGATTCTGTACCTCTGCTACTCTCCTGGTTTATGACTCTCGGCCTGAATCTGACTCTGCTTCTGTCTACCGTTTTTGTACCATTGCTGCCCGACTGGTTTAGACTCGCATATCTCCACGTTTGTGTCCTGTATTGGAACACCTTTCTGGCGACTGTCCTGCTCTGGTCACTGCTCCTATTCAGACAGCGCCTCCTGGGCTCTGCTATAAATCCAGATCCCTGTATAGGGGTAAAGGGTATCAGTGTTTCTCGGGGTGTTGCCTGGCTGCAGCCCAGACCCGCAGGCGGACGTCACATTATATCCGGCCATATAAAAAAAAACTGCTTCTTGTGTATATATCCAGCATATACAAAAGCAGTCTCCCTGAACTTTTTTTTTCTCTCCCTTCTTCTGACTGAGCTGATTTCTGGCCTAAACACCTGGTTCAGTGCACAGCCTGAAGGAGCACTTTCATCTTCCTGCACCAGTATGCTGCAGTCTGGAGCCTTCAGAGAGAGAGCTGAGCGTCAGAGAGCCATACTACTGAGACATCGGCCTCTGGGCAACTCTGGCTATGGTTGCCCAGGGGCACAGGTATTGCCCGCAGATGCGGCTAAAGTTTTATTGCCTATTGCCCTTTCTTTTGGTCAGAAATCTCAGTGTGTGAACGCATATGTGGATTGTGGATCTGAAGGGAATTTTATGGATTCTTTGGTTGCTAAAAGTCTCGGTGTACCCCTATTAAGACTTAATGCCCCTATAAAAACTACGGCTATTAATGGCACATCTATTGTCCAGGAGGGGGTTAAATTTGTTACTGACAAAATCACTATGTCGGTGGGAGCATTGCATACCGAGGTTATGTCATTTTTTGTGATGGATAATTTGTCTGCTGCAGTCATTTTGGGGATGCCATGGCTACGCCAGCATAATCCAGTCATCGACTGGCACCTAGGCGATGTTATACGCTGGAGTTCACACTGTCAGGAAAACTGCATGTCGCTAACAGTAAACCAAATTAAAGTTAAACCCCTCCACATACCGTTTGCCTTCAGAGATTTTGAGGATGTCTTTTCTATTGCAAAATCTGAAAAGCTACCCCCTCACAGAAAGTATGATTGCCCTATAGATCTGATTCCAGATGCCCGTCTCCCAAAAGGGAGAATATTTAATCTCTCAGGTCCAGAGCGTCAGGCTATGAACGAGTACATAGCTGATAGCTTAAAAAAGGGGTTTATTAGACCGTCCATTTCACCAGTTGGAGCTGGCTTCTTCTTTGTAGAAAAGAAAGATGGTGGTCTCAGACCCTGCATTGACTACCGGGAATTGAATGCAATCACTATAAAGAACCAGTACCCGCTTCCACTCATCCCTGATCTTTTTAATCAGCTAATGGGAGCCTGTTGGTTTACTAAACTGGACCTCCGGGGGGCATACAATCTAGTCCGCATAAGAGACGGGGATGAGTGGAAAACAGCCTTTAATACCCCTCTTGGCCACTTTGAGTACCTGGTAATGCCCTTCGGACTCAGTAACGCACCTGCGGTGTTCCAGCACTTTGTAAATGACATTTTCAGGGACATTTGTGGGGTGTATGTCGTCGTGTATTTAGATGACATTTTGATTTATTCTGCTGACCCTGTGACACATGCTCAGCATGTTCGCTCTGTACTGCAGAGACTGCGAGAACACTCTCTGTTTGCTAAACTGGAGAAATGTGTTTTTTTTGCGGAGGAGGTACAATTTTTAGGATATGTGGTTTCAAGCACAGGCTTCCGTATGGATCCTGCCAAGATCCAACCTATTAAAACTTGGGTGCAACCCAAGTCGCTAAAAGCGCTGCAGCGATTTTTAGGGTTTGCAAATTATTACCGAAAATTCATCAGGGGTTTCTCCGAAATTGCTAAACCACTCACGGATTTGACCCGAAAAGGGGCAGACGTGACCAATCTGAACCCTGATGCAATTCAGGCTTTTGCTACGTTAAAAGAGTGCTTTGTAGCCAACCCAGTTTTGGTTCAGCCTGATCTGGACCGCCCGTTTATTGTAGAGGTGGACGCCTCTGAGGTCGGAGTGGGAGCAGTGCTGTCGCAAGGCACTGCATCACTCACTCAGCTTCGCCCATGTGCCTTTTTCTCCCGCAAATTCTCTGCCACTGAGAAGAATTACGATATAGGTAATCGGGAGTTATTGGCGATCAAATGGGCCTTCGAGGAATGGCGCCACTTCCTCGAAGGCGCCAAACATAAGATCACTGTGATTACAGATCACAAGAATCTGACTTACCTGGAGTCAGCAAAAAGATTAAATCCTAGACAAGCGAGGTGGGCCTTGTTCTTCTCTAGGTTTGATTTCTTAATAACCTTTCATCCTGGTACCAAAAATGTGAGGGCTGATTCTCTCTCTCGAAGTTTCTGCCCCTCACAGGCTGAGGACTCGGAGCCAGTTCCAATACTGGCCAATGGTATTGTTGTGTCGGCTGTGTCTCTGGACCTTCTGGAGGAGATCCGTAGGTCCCCAGAACCAGCCCCTGACTCGACGCCCCCCCAGAAATTGTTTGTTCCAGCTCCGTTTCGCCTACAAGTTCTGAAGGAGTCGCACGACTCCGTCCTGGCAGGCCATCCTGGGGTCAATAATACCGCCAGACTTGTGACTAGGAGTTTTTGGTGGCCAACGGTAGTTAAGGACTGCAAGGATTATGTACTAGCTTGTGAAACCTGTGCTCGCGCCAAGTCCCCTCACAATCGGCCTGCCGGCTGGCTCCAGTCCTTGCCCGCTCCAGAGAGTCCATGGACCCACATCTCCATGGACTTCATTACTGACCTACCACCCTCAGAGGGGAAGACATGTATCTGGGTGGTGGTGGACAGGTTCAGTAAGCAATGTCATTTTGTTCCCCTCTCTGGATTACCTAATTCAGAAACTCTGAGTAAGTTGTTTATTGTTCATGTAATAAGGCTGCATGGCGCTCCAGAGAATATCGTGTCCGACAGAGGTACCCAGTTTGTTTCCAAATTCTGGAGAGCATTCTGCAAATGTATTGGTATTGAATTATCCTTCTCCTCCGCTTACCACCCTGAGACCAATGGTCAAACGGAGCGTACCAACCAGGCTCTAGAGCAATATCTTCGCTGCTATGTCTCGGAACATCAGTCTGATTGGGCGGAACATCTCCCATTAGCTGAGTTCGCTCTAAATAACCAGTACCAGGAATCTATCAAAACCACCCCGTTCTTCTGCAATCATGGTTTGCACCCACGTTTTGGTTCATTTTCGGCCAAGATGTCGGAGCTTCCGGGAGTAGAGAATTCCATACGTCACTTAAGGACAATCTGGTCGGAGGTGAACACAAACTTGAAAGGGTCCCAGGTCAGGCAGGCTTCGGCCGCAAATAAACGGAGGTCCACGGGGCCGCACCTAGGAGTTGGGGACAAAGTTTGGCTGTCTACCAGAAACATTAAGCTTAAGGTGCCATCTGCCAAACTGGGGCCCAGGTTTATTGGTCCCTACGAGATATTAGAAGTAATTAACCCGGTAGCCTTTCGATTAAGGCTCCCTCAGTCTTTTAAAATTCCTAATGTTTTCCACAAATCCCTTCTCAAGGTGTACCGCTCCCCAATTCATCCCGTCCAGTCCCCTCCTCCTCCAGTTTTGGTCAAGGGTGCCTTGGAGTACGAAGTCCAGGGCATCCTTGATTCCCGTTTAGTGAGAAAGTCTGTGCAATATTTAGTTCATTGGAAAGGCTATGGCCCAGAGGAGAGGTCCTGGGTCCCCGCTAGTGACATTCATGCCAAGGGGTTGATTAGAAGGTTTCACCTCCTTCACCCTGATAAACCGGGTTTTGAGGGTCCGGAGGCCCCTCTTGGAGGGGGGGTACTGTCACGTTTCCGCCAGACTTAGGGCCTGCTGTTCCGGTCGCGGCCTCTAGGAGGCGCCGGACCGCCACTTTATCGTCAGACTCAGGGACGGCTGTTCCTGCCTCGGCCACTGGACAGGGCCGTGGTTCTGTCACGTCAGGCTCAGAGCCTACTGTCCCGGCTTTAGCCTCTAGGAGGCGCCGGTCTGTCACGTCGCCGTTAAATTCTGGGTCTGCTGCTCCTGTCGCGGTCACTAGGAGGCGCCATGGCTCGCCCAGGAGTTATGGTGCTGACAGAGTAAGGGCACCTGCGCAGGGATCTGGTGGATGCAGGCTCCACCCCTCTGTCAGTCATCAAGAGGTTACTGCATCTCCATCTGGCCTGGTCCTGGGGGCGGTACTGATGACATCATCAGTCCAGGAACCTATGAGGGGTGACCTGATCCCTGAAATACCTTGGGACTGGTCTTGCAAGCCGCCGGATATATTCTTGGTTCCCCTGTGTGTTACTGTGTGAATTGCTTTCTGACTGACTGACTTTGGCCTGGACTTCTGACTCTCCTTCTGCCTAACGATTCTGTACCTCTGCGACTCTCCTGGTTTATGACTTTCGGCCTGAATCTGACTCTGCTTCTGCCTAACGATTCTGTACCTCTGCTACTCTCCTGGTTTATGACTCTCGGCCTGAATCTGACTCTGCTTCTGCCTAACGATTCTGTACCTCTGCTACTCTCCTGGTTTATGACTCTCGGCCTGAATCTGACTCTGCTTCTGTCTACCGTTTTTGTACCATTGCTGCCCGACTGGTTTAGACTCGCATATCTCCACGTTTGTGTCCTGTATTGGAACACCTTTCTGGCGACTGTCCTGCTCTGGTCACTGCTCCTATTCAGGCAGCGCCTCCTGGGCTCTGCTATAAATCCAGATCCCTGTATAGGGGTAAAGGGTATCAGTGTTTCTCGGGGTGTTGCCTGGCTGCAGCCCAGACCCGCAGGCGGACGTCACAAAGGTGAAGTGCTTCTATTCAGTGCAGGAAAAGGAGAAATCAGATGCTGTGGTCTTCTAGCTCCTCTCTGATGCAGTAAACCTGTGACAATTGGGCTAACATTTTGGGAAATCTCACCCACAATAATTTATATGTGAAACGCAGTGGATTTTCTATCTTACTAATTCACTATGTATCTGCCCTGTGTGCACAATCTAAGAGCTAAAAACTAGGGTGTTATATGTTTTACTGACTTTTATTACATGCTCTAGCTGTTGTGCTCTACCTCCCTACTGATTGTATATTGACTACATCTTAATGACATTTTTCAAGCCATAGACTGGTGTCTTTTGTTGATTGTAGTGTGAGTTTGCTTACAGTGTGCATTAGTAATTAGTATCTCTGGTTGCCCGGAGTTAAATTGAACCTGTCACCTGATTCATTCTACTCAAAGCTGGTTAATTTTCGAGACATCTTCCTCTACATTTGGGGATAAGATTTTGTGGAATCTCACCCACAATACTTTAATTGGAAAATTCAAGATTTTCCATACGTTAAATCCACGATGAAACTGCCCTGTGTTTACAACCTAGAAGATGAAAAATAGAGTAAATAGAGATAGTGTATTGTACTGACTTTCAGTTCGTGCTATAAATGTTGCAAAAAACTTGGCACTCGGTTAAATGTTGCGCTAGTATAGTCTGTAATTTGTAGTGGTATGTGTGACAATGGATGCTTGTGAATCGCTGACTGACTCATTTTGGAACCCCTTCCCTCTGATACGTATGTTAGTAGGGCTAGTTTCAAGTCAGCGCCAAGTAGTGGCACTGCCTAGTGCCGCAGTGCTCCCAGCTCCTATCACATGTTGGAGCCAGTGTGCGCCACGCTACATTAGGCACTACAGTACCGCATGTTCAGCAGCATAAGTCAGAGTGGCGCCGTGCGCCATTAATGCGCTTTCCAGGCCAAAGATTAGGCTGGTTAGTGGCATCCGCCAGAGCTGCGCTGTACGTACTTCGTGCGGTATTCATCTGTCAGCTGCACCGTGACTGTTAACAGGGCACAGCGTTCAGTAAGGGTCTCTCCCTGGAGTCGCAGTTGTGGCACCGAACGCTAGTGGGTCTAGAGGGACTCTAACCCCGTGTCCTTGGAGCAGGGTACAGTGACCAAAACACTAGCGTTCACTCTGCAGTATCGCGACACTATGAAGCAATAGGGTGTGCCTCCTATTCACCGGGTGAAGTTAACCCATGTGTGTTTGCTATACCGCCAGTTTCTGTCCGCCATAACCAAACAGCAGTCTACCATCTCTGCACAGTGGACCCCAGGCTGCGAATGCACCTCATTACCATCTTTTATTATTTGGTGCATTCCGCCAGCCCTAACATTATACTAGCACCAGGGTCTGGCTAGTAATGGTGGACGAACAGCAACTGCTGCAGTACATCCGGCAGCTGGAGGGCAGGTTGGCGGCTCTCGAGCGTTCAGCCTCAGCTGCATATGTTACTGCGGTCGCTGTTCAGGCAGCCACGGAGGCTGTTTCCCGTGTGACCACTGCCATCCCTGCCACAACTTTGTCCCGCTGCCCCAGAAGTTCTTGGGTGATAGTGCTTCACGTTGGGACTTCATGAACCAGTGCTCTATACAGCTAGAGCTGCTGGCGGCACGATTCCCCTCAGAGCGGGCTAAGGTGGGATTTGTTGTTTCCCTCTTGTTGGGCAGGGCTTTAGAGTTGACCACACAGCTGTGGGAATGCGGTGATCAGGTGGTGCAGAGCGCTTCTCAGTTCTTGGCCACTCTGAAGCAGGTTGTCTTCAGACCACGAGCCACCCATGACACCACGCTCCAGCTGCTGGCATTGTCACTTGGTCAGCCATTATGCCATCCGGTTCCAGACCCTGGTCTCTGAGCAGGAGTGACCAGACAAGGTCCTCATCCCAGTGTTCTGGAGAGGCCTGGCTGACCACGTGAAGGATACCCTGTCCACCAGGAAGATTCCAGCTACACTGGAAGAGTTTATTACTGTCTTTACCCGTATTGACCTTCACTTCGTCGAGCGAAGGATGGAGCGGGCCCAGTGTAGGCAGAGTTTAGGTTGGCACCTAGTTTTTCAAAACTTCAGGAGTCTTCCGATAGGGCGTCCAAGCCCAAAGAGGCCACGGAGGGTTCTCACTCGGGAACCAGGTCTCGGTCCGTTCGAGCACCCGTGGTCTGCTATGTGTGCCGGCAGTCTGGTCACCTTGTCAACCAGTGCCCACAGCGATCAGGAAACCACTCTCGTCCACTGGTCATTGGGGGAGGCTTACTGGACTCAGCGGCGTTTTCCCCTAAGCTGTCCTTTGGGGGGACGCTTGAGTTTGGTTCCTCCACTCTGGCGGTGGAGGTATGCGTGGACTCCGGTGCAGAGGGCAATTTTATGTCATCTGCCTTCGCTCAACGGCATGCAATACCCCTGGTTATGCAATCCAAACCAGTCACTGTCAAAGTGGTGAACGGCGCGACCCTACCCTCACAGATTACACACCAGACCGCCCATTTGGTACTCTCGGTGTCTCCATCCCATCAGGAGATGATATCCCTTCCCATCATGCCTGAGGGTATCGATCAGGTCCTTTTAGGGGTCCCCTGGCTACGCTACCACTCCCCTCATATAAAGTGGTCCTCAGGGAGAATTCTGGGATGGAGTAAAACATGTGAGGATAGATGTCTGAGGGAGTGCATCTAGGTTGCCTCCACCGAAGTCCCCGCAGATCTTTCCTCTCTCCCCACACATTATCAACAGTATGCAGATGTGTTCTCCAAGCGGGCGACAGAGACTCTTCCTCCTCATCGCCCCTTCGACTGTCCTATTGACCTCTTGCCTGGTGCTGAGCCACCTCGGGGTCAAGTATATCCCTTTTATCTCCCAGAGACAGAGGCCATGTCTCAGTATATCAGGGAGAATCTGGCAAGGAGCTTCATTAGGAAGTCGGTGTCACCAGCAGGGCCGGGATTCTTCTTCGTCCAGAAGAAAAACGGAGAACTGCGTCCCTGCATCGATTACAGGGGTCTTAACGCTATCACCGTTAAGAATAAGTACCCTCTGCCCCTGATATCAGAGCTGTTTGATAGGTTACGGGGAGTGAGAGTGTTTACCAAACTCGATCTGTGGGGGGCTTACAATCTGATTCACATCCGTGAGGGGGACGAATAGAAGATGGCTTTTAACATGAGGGATGGGCACTATGAATACCTGGTGATGCCCTTTGGGCTCTGTAATGTGCCCCAGCCGTCTTCCAAGACTTTGTGAACGATATCTTCCAGGATATGCTTACCATATCGGTAGTGGTCTATCTAGATGATATTCTCATCTACTCTCCAGATATTGACTCCCACCGGAGAGATGTTTGCAAAGTCTTCGACCTCCTGCGGGCAAACTCCCTCTATGCCAAGTTGGAGAAGTGTGTGTTTGAGCAGGACTCCTTCCCTTTCCTGGGCTATATCATCTCCCCCCAGGGATTGGCTATGGATCCTGCCAAACTACAGGCGGTGATGGATTGGCAGAAGCCCCATTCTCTCAAAGCGGTGCAGCGCTTTATAGGGTTCATAAACTACTACCGCCAATTCATTCCCCACTTCTCGACTTTCGTAGCCCCCTTGGTGGCCCTCACCAAGAAGGGTGCAAATCCCAAGTTGAGGTCGGAACCTGTCTCCAAGGCCTTCTCCTCCATTAAGTCCCATTTCGCTAGCGCTCCCATTCTACATTGCCCTGATGTAGATAAACCCTTCATTCTCAAGTTGGATGCCTCGTCTGTCGGTGCTGGAGTGGTCCTGTTCCAGAAGGACTTGCAAGCTCGGAATCACCCATGCTTCTTTTTCTCTAAGACCTTCACACCGGCGGAGAGGAATTATTCCATCTGGGACAGGAAGTTGCTAGTGATAAAGTTGGCCTTCTCGATGTGGAGACATCTCCTGGAGGGGACTCACCACCCTTTCCAGGTGTTCACCGACCACAAGAACTTGGTGTATTTGCAGACAGACCAGCGGCTAAATTCTCGCCAGGTCAGATGGTCCTTGTTCTTCTCCATGTTCCACTTTACCCTCCATTTTCTCTCTGGTGAGAAGAACATCCGGGCCGATGCTCTGTGGTGTCATTGGAAGAGGAGGAGCCTCTGCTGATTGTCCCTTCTGAGAGCCTGAGGACCGTGGCTCCAGTCGCTCTTGAGTCAGTACCCACGGGCAAGACATTTGTCCCTACCCATCTGCGACCGGAGGTCCTCTCTTGGGCTCACTCATCCAGGGTGGGTGGACATTTTGGGACAAAATGGACCTCTGAGCTTCTGGCGAGGACGTAATGATGACTGCATAAGGCCCATGATGTCAGGGACTATATTCGGGCATGTGTCCCCTCGGCAATGGCCCGCTGGGCTACTTTACCCCCTACTGGTAGTGGACAGGCCCTGGGAGATGGTCGGTATGGATTTTGTGGTGGGACTGCCCAAGTCCATTGGCAGCACGGTCATTTGGGTTGTCACCGACCATTTTTCTAAGCTGGTGCACCTGGTGCCTCTTTCCCGGTTATGTTCTACACGGGGCCTGGTGGCGTTGTTCATTAAGCATGTCTTCCGCTTGCACGGTATGCCGGACAAGATTGTCAGTGACCGAGGTCCCCAGTCTGTGTCTTGCTTTTGGAGAGAGTTATGTCATCTGCTCAGAGTCGAACGGGTTGGTAGAGAGGGCCAACCAGACCCTGGTCACATATCTTCAACATTTTGTCTCAGCTAGGCAGGATGACTGGGCATCCTTGCTGCCGTGGGCGGTGTTCACTTTGAACAATGCTGTGGCCAATTTCACTGGTCAGACCCCATTCTGTTATGATTGAGTCACTGTAGGAGGCAAAAACAGAAATGCTAGCTAAGTCCTGAAAACCGGAGAAGTTGGCAACTATCAGATTGCAGACCCCTGAACCTATCAACACAACTAGCAGTAGCCGTGGGGGGTTCCTACGATGACCTAGACCCCTCGATCACAGCCGGAGAGATACATAGTCCTAAAGAAGGAAAGGGGAAATCTAACTGCCCCAGAGCAGACCCCAAAGCAATAGGCAGCCCCACACATATAATGACGGTGAAGCAAGATGAAAACACTTACACAGACAGAAAGACAGGCTGAGCAAAGACGGGGCCCAAAAACTACCTAGATAGGAACGGATAGGAAGGCTGCTGTCTGCAATCTGCCAAAACCCTATCAGAGACAAAAGCCAACAAGCTGATATAAAAATGGCCCTGAAGCAACTAAGCTTCAAAAACTAAATCAGCACTCAGGTACCTTCAGAAGACAGAGCTCACGGAACACTGCACACTCCAGCAGGGAGTGGCAGAATCCAAGAGCAAGAAAAACAAAAACAAATCTTAGATGCAAAAAGGCAAAACAGAAAACTTAGCTTTAGGAGAGCAGGAATCAGACTGGTGTCCAAGAGTCCACAGAGAAATCACCCGCAGGGCAGAAAGGGCGTAGGCTGCCTTAAATCCAGTCAGTGACTCCACTCAGCCAATCGTCTTCATTAGTCCCAGGTGTCTGATAATCAGGCTCACTACCTTCCTTCACTAGAATAGGGAGTTCACCAGGCCTCAGTGACGGAGGGGAAAATGAACTCACAACACCATTCCTCCTTAATTACGGCCAGCGTCTGCGCATTCCAGTTCCCATGCCCGTGTCGTCCACCGACTCTAGGGTGGCAGACTGGGCGGTGGAAGCACATGTCATTTGGGACCGCACTCAGGATGCCATACGGGCCTCCAAAGAGAGAATGAGGTCTTCTGCTATCGCACACCGGCGCCCCACTCCCACCTTTGCTCCTGGCGACTTGGTGTGGCTCTCTGCTCATAACATCAGGCTGCGGGTTGAGTCCACTAAATTTGCGCCTTGCTTTATAGGTCCCTTCAAGCTCCTTGAGCAAATTAACCCTGTGGTCTACCACCTACTGTCTGGCTCTTCCTCCACACCTGGGTATCATGGACAACTTCCACATGTCTCTCCTTAAGCCCGTTCATTTGTCCTGGTTTTCTGAGTCATGTACCGGGACATCGGACTTGTCCTCGGACGAGTACAAGGTGAACGTCATCGTGGGGTGTAAGGTGGTACAGGGCAAAAGGTATTACCTGGTGGACTGGAAGGGTCATGGCCCAGAGGATAGGACCTGAGAGCCTGTGAAGAATATTCATGCTCCCCTGCTCATTGCAGCCTTTGAGCATAGCGAGGCGCAGGAGGGAGGGGGCCCAATGTTAGGCGTCGGATTCCTGCCTCTGCACAGGGGGAATCTCGAGCCTTGCCTTCTGTGGTCTCCCATTCAGTCCCAGCCGCAAAGGAGCCTGCTCAGCAAAGACATCATTCCCAGCGTCTTGTTCAGGCTAGTGCTGTCAGGATGGTTGCTGCTGACACCTCTGGGTCAGCTTTGGCAATCCGCACTAGCCAGCAGCGAGCAGCTCCAGAGGCTAAGTCCTTTTTGCAGCCTTCTGAGCATGCCCGTAGGACAACTTCTCTTTGGAGGTTCGGGGGTCACACGCTCAGGTCCTCAAGCAGCTCTGATTGGGCCATCACGAAGGTCCCAGAAGGCTGCGCCTATAAAAGGATCACATGGCAGCACAGCCGTGTGCTAATATAGTCTGTAATTTGTAGTGGTATGTGTGATGATGGATGCTTGTGAACCGCTGACTGACTCATTATGAAACCCCTTCCCTCTGATACGTATGTTAGTAGGGTTTAGAGTTTCGAGTCAGTGCTGAGTAGTGGCACTGCCTAGCACCGCAGTGCTCCCAGCTCCTATCACATGATGGCGCCAGTGTGTGCCATGCTACATTAGGCACTATGATACCGCACATTCAGCAGCATCAGTCAGAGCGGCGCCGTGCGCCATTAATACTCTTTCCAGGCCAATGCTTAGGCTGGCTAGTGCCATCCGTCAGAGCTGTGCTGTACGTATTTCGTGCGGTATTCATCTATTAGCTGCACCCTGTGACTGTTAACAGGGCACAGCGCTCAGTAAGGGTCTCTCCCAGGCATCGCAGTTGCGGTACCGAACGCTAGTGGGTCTAGAGGGACTCTAACCCCGTGTTCTTGGTGCAGGGTCCTGTGACCAAAACACTAGCGTTCACTCTGCGGTATCGCAGCACTGTGAAGCAACAGGGTCTGCCTCCTATTCACCGTGTGAAGTTAACCCATGTGTGTTTGCTATACCGCCAGTTTCTGTCTGCCATTACCAAGCAGCAGTCCATCATCTCTGCACGGTGGACCATCTTTTATTATTTGGTGCGTTCCGTCAGCCCTAACATTGCCTAATATTGTGTAGGGTGACTTATTGCCACTAAAGAGTCTCAAACTCATCAAGACATGGACTCCGCAAGACCTTTGAAGCTGTGGTATTTAGATTCAAATCCTTAGTAACAGAACATTTAAGTCTTGCAAATTGTGCGGTGTGGAATTCTTGATACAGACAGAATGTTCTAGTAGATTCTAGTGAATTATGAGATATTAGTAGGCCAAATCAATACTTTAAACTTTTTGTCATGTTCCTAAACGCATACAGAAACCACTTTTGCAATGTGGTAGGGCACATTTCCCTTGTTGAAAGAGACTATTGCCAATAGGGAATACCATTGTCATAAAGAGGATTACTTGGTCTGCAACATCATTTAGGTAGGCAGTATGTGTAACAATCACATGAATGTCAGGATTGCCTCGGCTGGCTTTCTTCTTTACATGTATCTAGGTGCCATCTCTTCTATGAGCAAGTGATTCACATAAACATAGCAGTCCAAATCATGAAAAGGAAAGCTTAATAAAATATGTTAACGCCCTTGATGTTCGATTAGATCATAGTACAATAAAGGGTTAGTGGATATATGCTATACACTATACACTATACTATACACTTTCCGCTCTCTCTTTATATTTATAACAGTAGAGGACAATGTACAGAATTTCATTTTTTAACAAATTACGGTATTTAAAAAATTAAAAGTGAAGAGGTGTAACAAAAATAGAAGCAATTTGCAATCATTTGCACTTCTATTATGCAAATCACCTGTTAAGAAGTGAAATGTTGGCATGTTTTTGATTAGCATACATTTATGCAAGTGATTTGTTAGCAGAACACACTTGAGAAAAAGATATTTTAAATTGAAAAAAGAACAAAATTCTGCATCACCTAAATTCTAGAAGTTTAGAACAGTTCAGAGTTTGGTTAAAAAAGCAAACTCACATGAGGCTTTTTTCATGCATGAGTATTTTTGATAAGTCTTTCATTAGTATTTTCTGCCAAAACTAGGAATTTCTCCAAAAAACAGAACTTTCAATTATAGTTTTTTTCTTTCCACTCCAGGTTTTGGCATACAAATGATGCAAACTACAGCCCAAATACTCATATGTGAATAAGCCATTTACTAAGACCAACACAAGCTAATATTCTAGAACAATGTAGGGGATGTTTTGCTTTCCTGGAAAAAGCACAAAGTTGGATATCTAAATATCTGAATTAGCCAAAAACTCTATGGTGAGAAATGTACAGAGATTATGGATATACTGTAGGTCTTAGAAAACTACCACATTAATGATTAGCATATTGCTCTTAATAATTGAACAGTATGAGTAAGCTCTTTCTTTCTCTACTGCCTATTACTCACTCTCAAAATTGTATAATTTACCGCATAGTACATACAGGGGATTTGGATCTATGTATCAGAAAAACTACTACTCATCTCTACCCAATTAATATGGAATAAAAATTCAACTATGTTTTGAATTGTTGAATGTCGGGGTAGAGGGACTACACATTTGAGGGGTAGCTGCCAAAATCACTAATGTACTCTACTTGTGGTCATTAAAACCATCCGAGGAAGGCTCATCTAATATATGGTATTAAATAAGGCTAAAAAATAATAAGCTTGACCCAGAAGGAGAAGGTCAAGTGGAGAAGGAGGTGGATATGGACATGGTGGTGTAGGAAGAAGAGGCAAGAGGTTACGCAACATTGTTTTTTGTTGGTTTTTTGTTGCTTTTTTAGTAATTCTTTTAAAAGTTTTTTTTCTATGTATGTAAGAGTTATACATACTCCCAGCCAGTGGGCATGGTTTCACTCTCCATACACCAGTATGGAGCGTGGCAGCGCCCTCTACTTGTCAACACCCACTGGCCATCTGCATCACTGGTTAGGGTGCGGCCTTGGCTCCATACAAGTGTAATTAGCAAGGCCACACCCACTGGCTGGGGGTATGTATAACTCATACCCTCCGTTCCCAGGTATAAAACCAACAAATCCCCACAGCACACTCTGGGCATTCATAAGTCTGCAGTCACACAGAGTGATTGCAGACTTATGCTTTGACTGGACAACCCCTTTAATACAACATAGAACTAACCAAACAAAAAATGACAATGTAGCACAGGAGAAGGAGGTCCAAGTAGAGGAGAAGGGGGAATAGGAGGAGGTGGATGTGGCAGTGTAGATAGAACAGGCAGTGGAGAAGATGGCCATACAAGTGTAAGTA
The DNA here is from genome assembly GCF_039654945.1 of Dendrobates tinctorius. Taxonomy (NCBI): domain Eukaryota; kingdom Metazoa; phylum Chordata; class Amphibia; order Anura; family Dendrobatidae; genus Dendrobates; species Dendrobates tinctorius. The sequence continues at coordinate 32,444,549 of NW_027361676.1, forward strand.
GCAAGGCCACGCCCACTGGCTGGGGGTATGTATAACTCATATATACCCTCTATTCCCTGGTATAAAACTGGCAAATCACACATTGGTTCTTTTGGGGGTTTTTTTCATTTGAGAAAGCCTCAAAAGTAAACAAATTGCAAATAGCATTTAAAACTGGCTGGGTGCAGCTGATCTAGTTGTCTAGTCAGCCAAAGATATGAAGAAGTCCTGTGAGATTCAAGCTTTGTTCATTTTAATAAATTTTAGCTTCCCCAAGTAGGCTAAGGACAGGCAAATGTGCCTGTCTGTGATCACATCATGCTAAACATATGTTCTGATAAAATACTTCCCGCAGGTCAGGCCAGCACATCCAAAGCATAAGGGGAAAGCCCAGACCATGTGTCCAATGTGAACACTCATAAGTTAAATGGAGCAGACCTTTCAGTTAGTATGTGGAGACATGTGGACAGATATTATTCCACCATGTTTTTGTAATGCTACCTACTGCTAATACGGACAGTATCAGATGGTGATGCCGGATGTTTTGGCATGCCAAGTATGTTTTGCCACATTTCAGCCATGCTAACCCTGCTTTCCAAGATGGTGGCGGTTCCACAGCTTCGATGGCAACTTCCTCCTCCTCTGTCTTGTCCTTCCAGTGAGCCTCTGCTGTCAGGTGGGAACACCGTCAGTAGTGGCTCTACCAACGTGTGCTTGTATTCACTCTGGTGATTGAAGTAATGACGTTGTCCTTGTAGCAGTGATCCAGCAGGGTGGCATCCCAATTATCAGTAGTGGTAACAATTTGGCAACTCGTTGGTTGTTGTGCATGAACAGTAGCATGTATTGGCTCATGTGTTTCAGGCTGCCCAAAGGCAATGACAAGCTGTCCTTGGTGGGAGGCATATGGTGTATGTTCTCTGTATCCTCCCAGCCATGCTCCAGTCATGTCCTTGAGCTTATTTCAGTGCCACTCTGTTGGGAACATGTGTCCTCCTCCTCATCATCCTCTAATATTGTCCCCTGCTGGACAGTTGTGTACCTGGCCACTGTTGGTACAGGAACACACCCTCCAAACCATGTGTGGCAACAGGCTTGATAACGTTGTGAATGCTCCCTTTTCCTCCTGATCCTCTTCCTCTGTTCCAACACCTCATCTATCATCACCTGAAGCTTTTTTCTAGCAAGCATAGAAGTGGTATAGTAAGGCTCATGATGGCATCATCAGTGCTGGCCATGTTGGTGGTGTATTTGAAGAAGCACAAAATGGCACACATGTCCCCCCATGGAGGCCCAAATGTTGGTGGGGAAGTGGTGTTCCACAGAGCAACTGAGCCGAGTGTGCTGCAGATGAATCTCCTCTATTTCCTGCTACTTGCACAGTCTTTCCATCGTGTGCAATGTGGTTTTCATCATTGTGATATGCCACATATCAGTCAGTGAGCAAGAAGGCAGAAGTGACACTGCAGCATAGACAGGTGAGCAGCAACAAGGTGAAAATGCCGAAAGTGAGCGCACACTGCCTGAACTTTCAGCAGAAGCTCTGACATATGTGGGTTATTTTTATGGAAGCTTTGCACCACCAAATTCAGCACATGTGCTAGGCAAAGGATGTGCTTCAAACCAGATGGGCCAAGAGCTGCTATGAGATTTGACTCATTATCATGCACCGATAGGCCAGGTTTGAGGTTAACCAGGACCAACCTTGCATTTGTCTGTTGTCTGATTACAGTCCACTGCTCCTGGAAGGTGTGAGTTTTTTCCCCAAAACAGATAAGTTTCAGAACAGCCTGCTGTCATTTAGGGTCCCGTTACATTTAGCGATGCACCAGCGATCCCGACAACAATACGACCCGGTCAGGATCGTTGGTGCATCGCTAAATGGTCGCTAGTGAGCTGCCAAACAGCAGCAGCGGTCGGCGGTCGATACTTACCTCTCAGACTCGGTGATGATGACTTCTTCTGCCCCTGTCCATGGCTTGCTCATCGGCGCCAGCAGGAAGCCGACGACGAGAAAACGGCCCAGGACATTCTTGCACGATCACCGATAACCAGCGGGGGAGCCGGTCGGAGGTCAGTGTCACATGTAGCGATATCGCTAGTAATATCACTGCTGCGTCACAAAATCGGTGTCACTTTAGCTGGCTGTGCTGAAGTTGGTAGTGAAGGTCTTGTGACTGGATGAGGAAGTGGATTTGGAGGAAGAGGCAACTTGGACAGAGGAATGTCCAGCAATACAAGGTAGTGGTGGGACATGAACTAGAATGCCTTTCGCCTCAGACCCAGCCGCCACTACATTTACCTAGTGGGCAGTTAGGAAGATGTAACTTCTCTTTCCATGCTTTCTGGTCCACGTATTGGTGGTTATGTGGACTTTGCCATTGATAGAGCTGTCCAGTGAAAACACGTGATTTAGACAGCAACAAGTGTGCACAGGGTAGGCATGGTTCACCTGGAATAGTAGTGGCTGGCAACAACATACTGCAGGACAGACACCGCAATCAGTTTTTTAAAACTGTCCATATCCACCAGCCAGAATGGCAGCATTTCAAAGGCCAATAAAGATGAGCGAACCCATGGATGTTTGGGTTCGGGTCCTGTCAAACATTTTAAAAAAGTTCAGTTTGGGTATCAGAACGGTGTCAGAACCTGAACCTGGAACACATTCAAATGAATGGGGGGCCCCAACATCATGTGTTTACCATGCTGTCAACTGTTTGATCAGCGGTAAAAAGGTTACCGCTAGTAAGAGTGCTCCTGCTCCCACGCTGTCATACAGATGATAGCTTGTAAGCCAGCAGCTCTGACCAGCGTTAAAATGGTTACGGCTGATCACTGGCATTGGATGATGAGTACTACTCATTTATACATCTGGTCTATCTGATAGCAGCGAGAGCAGGTGTACAGTGATGGAAGTATTCACCAGTGGGCACCTGTACAATAAATAAATATATAAGAGATGTAGGGTCTGTTCTATTCTTGGTAACCAGCTAAGACAAAACCAACAACTGCAGACTGCAGCCCGAAACAGTCAGTTTTATCATGGCTGTTTATCAATTATAGAGGGGTCCCACATTAATTAATAAATAATTCAAAAAACAGCATGGGTTTCCCCCATTTTTGACAACCAGACATCTGGAGGCTGGTATTCTCAGACTGGCAAGGGACCATGGATATTGGCCCTCCTCAGTCAAAAAATAGCAGCCTGAAGTTGCCTCAGAAAAGGCAGATCTTTTCGATGTGCCAATTCTGGCTCTTTGCCCAGAACTTCCCACTTTCCCTGTTGCTGCCGCAAGTGGGGAAATATTTCTGAGGTTGATGTCAGCTTTATAATATCAGCTGACATTAAGCCCACATGTTATTAATGGAGAGACATCTATAAGACACCCCCATTATTAACCCAATAATCATATTGTAAAAAATACACAGCCAGAATAAAGTCCTTTAATTGAAAGAAAGACACATACTCCTTTATTTTAAATAAATACTATTTTCCAATTTATTACTGCAAAATAAAAAAATAATAAACCACCATATTCCTCACCTGTCCATCGAGAAGTAAATCCACACCTGGTTTCTTGAAGAGCTTCAGTTCTGCTACATCTGGGTGGTTTGCTGAGCACTGGCATGATGCAACCGCTCAGCAAGCTAGCCAGAACACACTATGACAGGAGCATGATTACGCTGCAGTGTGTAGCACTGATGTGAGAAAGGTCACTGGAGTTCAAAGCTGAAGAACCCCAATTACCTCACTAACATCACCGCTATCATTGTGAGAAAGTTCTCACACAGCGAGCAGTGACATCTGTGAGGTGACCAGAGTTCACCAGCTACTAACTCCGGTGACATTTCTTACATCAGTATTACACACTACAGGAGTGTAATCACACTCCTGTCTCAGTGTGTTCAAAATAGAGGAGTCTATATCTTTCTTTCAATTAAAGGACTTTATTCAGCCAGGACATGTCTGTTTAGCCTATTGCTGGTTATTGAAAACAGGAGGGATCCCATGCCATTTTTAGGAGGTCTCCATTATTAAAATCAGCAAAAGGTAAGCAAACAGCTGTGAGCTTTTATTAATTCCCTTAAAACCTTTATGGATATTGTCCCATTCCCAGAATATAAACAATAGCCTCCAGACATCGGATTTCCCTCAGCTGGTTATGAAAATTACAGGGGACCCCAAGCTGTTTTTTCATTTATTTTTTATTTATTAACAAGTACAGTAAAATACACACCCAAGATAGCATTTGTTACAGCCTTCAGGTGTTCCAGAAGCTGGAAACTTCAATAGCCTTAAAATGGCCCTCAAAGTGTTCAGTAAGGTTTTCAGGCCTTACAACTGCCACGAGACTCGGTGGCAGTGAACTCTGGCAACCTTTAACCCCTTCACGACCTTTGACGCCACGTAGGCGTCATGAAAAGTCGTGACAATACGACCCATGACGCCTAGGTGGCGTCATGAATTTATTGCCCCCCTGCGGGTCGGGTGACCGGGGTCACTGAAAGGTCACCCGACCCGCACACAAAGGACCCTTCAGAGTTAACACCTGGGGGTGTGGCTTAGCCCCCACGTGCCTGCAATCGCTCTGATTGGCTGTTAAAAGTGAAACTGCCAATCAGAGCGATTGTAATATTTCACCAATGAAAAGTGGTGAAATATTACAATCCAGCCATGGCCGATGCTGAAATAGCATCGGACATGGCTGGACACTGAGACCCGACCCCCCCCCACACCGACTGACGGCACCGATCGGCTGCCGCCGCAGTCTGACGGCACCGATCGGCAGCCACCGTCATAATCTGCCCCCGCCTTCCCTCCGCCCCCCCAGCCCTCCGATCACCCCCTCAGCCCTCCGATCACCCCCTCTCACTCTCCTTTGTGCCTCCGATCTCCCGCTATCCATCCCGGTGTCCTGCCGTCCAGCGTCATGGGCGCCGCCATCTTGGAAGATGGCGGGCGCATGCGCAGTGCGCCGAATCGAATCTGCAACGCTGCAGATTCATTCATTTATTTTGATCACTATAATAAACTTTCATAGTGATCAAAATTAAAAAAAAGTAAATCACCGCCCCCTTATCACCCCCATAGGTAGGGACAAATAATAAAAAAAAAAAAAAAAAAAAAATTTATTTTTCCATTAGGGCTAGGGCTAGGGCTAGGGTTAGTGTTAGGGTTAGGGTTAGGGCTAGGGTTGGAATTAGGGTTAGGGTTAGAAATAGGGTTAGGGTTGGACTAAGGGTTAGGGTTGGACTAAGGGTTAGGGTTGGACTAATGGTTAGGGTTGGACTAAGGGTTGGAATTAGGGTTAGGGTTGTAATGGGGATTAGGGTTAGGGTTGGGTTGGGATTACGGTTAGGCTTGTGGTTAGGGTTAGAGTTGGGATTTCGTTAGGGGTGTGTTGGGATTAGGGTTGAGGTTAGGGTTATGATTAGGGTGGGGATTAGGGTTAAGGGTGTGTTGGGGTTAGGGTTGGAGATAGAATTGAGGGGTTTCCACTGTTTAGGCACATCACGGGGTTTCAAAAAGCGGCATGGAGCCACCATTTATTCCAGCCAATTTTGCGTTCAAAAAGTCAAACGGTGCTCCCTCCATTTCGAGCCCTGACATGTGCCCAAACAGTGGTGTGCCCCCACTTATGGGGTATCAGGGTACTCAGGAAAAATTGCACAACAACTTTGGGGGTCTAATTTCTCATGTTACCCTTGGGAAAATAAAAACATGGGGGCTAAAATAATTATTTTTGTGGAAAAAAAATGATTTTTTATTTTCACGGTTCTGCGTTATAAACTTCTGTGAAGCACTTGGGGGTTCAACGTGCTCACCACACATCTGGATAAGTTCCTTGGGGGGTCTAGTTTCCAAAATGGGCTCACTTGTGGGGGGTTTCCACTGTTTAGGTACATCAGGGGCTCTGCAAATGTAACATGATGCCCACAGACCATTCCATCAAGTCGGCATTTCAAAACGTCACTACTTCCCTTCCGAGCCCCAACGTGTCCATGAACAGTGGCCCCCCCCACATATGGGGTACCAGCGTACTCAGGACAAACTGGACAACAACTTTTGGGGTCCAATTTATCCTGTTACCTTTGTGAAAATAAAAAATAGTGGACTAAAAATCATTTTTTGAGAGAAAAAAATATTTTTTTATTTTCACGGCTCTGCGTTATAAACTTCTGTGAAGCACTTGGGGGTTCAAAGTGCTCACCACACATCTATATTAGTTCCTTGGGTGATCTAGTTTCCAAAATGGGGTCATTTGTGGGGGGTTTGCACTGTTTAGGTACATCAGGGGCTCTCCAAACGTGACATGACGCCCACAGACCATTCCATCAAGTCGACATTTCAAACGTCACTACTTCCCTTCCGAGCCCCAACGTGTGCCCAAACATTGGTCCCCCCACATATGGGGTACCAGCGTACTCAGGACAAGCTGGACAACAACTTTTGGGGTCCAATTTATCCTGTTACCCTTGTGAAAATAAAAAATAGCAGGCTAAAAATCATTTTTTGAGGGAAAAAAATATTTTTTTATTTTCACAGCTCTGCGTTATAAACTTCTGTGAAGCACTTGGGGGTTCAAAGTGCTCACCTCACATCTAGATTAGTTCCTTGTGTGATCTAGTTTCCAAAATGGGGTAATTTGTGGGGGATTTGCACTGTTTAGGTACATCAGGGTCTCTGCAAACGTAACATGACGCCCACAGACCATTCCATCAAGTCTTCATTTTAAAGCGTCACTACTTCCCTTCCGAGCCCCGTGTGCCCAAACAGTGGTCCCCCCCACTTATGGGGTACCAGCGTACTCAGGACACACTGGACAACATCTTTTGGGGTCCAATTTATCCTGTTACTCTTGTGAAAATAAAAAATAGTGGACTAAAAATCATTTTTTGAGGAAAAAAAATATTTTTTTATTTTCATGGCTCTGCGTTATAAACTTCTGTGAAGCACTTGGGGGTTCAAAGTGCTCACCACACATCTATATTAGTTCCTTGGGTGATCTAGTTTCCAAAATGGGGTCATTTGTGGGGGGTTTGCACTGTTTAGGTACATCAGGGGCTCTCCAAACGTGACATGACGCCCACAGACCATTCCATCAAGTCGACATTTCAAACGTCACTACTTCCCTTCCGAGCCCCAACGTGTGCCCAAACATTGGTCCCCCCACATATGGGGTACCAGCGTACTCAGGACAAGCTGGACAACAACTTTTGGGGTCCAATTTATCCTGTTACCCTTGTGAAAATAAAAAATAGCAGGCTAAAAATTTATTTTTTGAGGAAAAAAATTTTTTATTTTAACGGCTCTGCATTATAAACTTCTGTGTAGCACCTGGGGGTTCAAAGTGCTCACTATGCATCTAGATAAGTTCCTTAGGGGTCTAGTTTTCAAAATGGGGTCATTTGTGGGGGAGCTCCAAAGTTTACGCACACAGGGGCTCTGCAAACACGACATGGTGTCCACTAACGATTGGAGCTAATTTTCCATTCAAAAAGTCAAATGACGCTCCTTCCCTTCTGAGCCATGCCGTGCGCTCAAACAGTGGTTTCTCCCCACATATGGGGTACCAGTGTACTCAGGACAAACTGGACAACAACTTTTGGGGTCCAATTTATCCTGTTACCCTTGGGAAAATAAAAAATAGCGGACTAAAAAATCATTTTTGAGGAAAAAAAATATTTTTTTATTTTCATGGCTCTGCATTTATAAACTTCTGTGAAGCACTTGGGGATTCAGAGTGCTCACTACACATCTAGATAAGCTCCTTGGGGGTTCTAGTTTCCAAAATGGGGTCACTTGTGGGGGTTTCTACTGTTTAGGCACACAGGGGTTCTGCAAATGCAGCATGACACCCGCAGAACATTCCATCAAAGTCTGCATTCCAAAATGGCGCTCCTTCCCTTCTGAGCTCTCCCATGCTCCCAAACAGTGGTTCCCCCCCACATTTGGGGTATCGGTGTACTCAGGACAAATTGCAAAACAACTTTTGTGGTTCAATTTCTCCTGTTAGCCTTGTGAAAATTAAAAATAGCGGGCTAAAAAATCATTTTTGAGCATAAAAAAATGATTTTTTATTTTCACTGCTCTGCGTTATAAACTTCTGTGTAGCACTTGGGGGTTCAAAGTGCTCACCACACATCTAGATAAGTTCCTTCAGGGGTCTAGTTTCCAAAATGGGGTCACTTGTGGGGGAGCTCCAATGTTTAGGCACACAGGGGCTCTCCAAATGCGACATGGTGTCCGCTAACGATTGGAGCTAATTTTCCAATCAAAAAGTCACATGGCGCTCCTTCCCTTCCGGGCCCTGCCGTGCGCCCAAACAGTGGTTTATGACCACATATGAGGTATTGATGTACTCAGGAGAAATTGCCCAACAAATTTTAGGATCCATTTTATCCTGTTGCCCATGTGAAAATGAAAAAACTGAGGCTAAATAATATTTTTGTGAAAAAAAAGTACTTTTTTTTTTACGAATCAATTTGTGAAGCACCTTGGGATTCAAAGTGCTCACTATGCATCTAGATAAGTTCCTTGGAGGGTCTAGTTTCCAAAATGGGGTCACTTGTGGGGGAGCTCCAATGTTTAGGCACACAGGTGCTCTCCAAACGCGACATGGCAACCGCTAAATATTCAAGCATATTTTCCATTCAAAAAGTAAAATGGCGCTCCTTGCCTTCTGAGCCCTGCCGTGCGCCCAAACAGTGGTTTATGACCACATATGAGGTATCGGTGTACTCAGGAGAAATTGCCCAACAAATTTTAGGATACATTTTATCCTGTTACCCATGTGAAAATGAAAAAACTGATGCTAAAAGAAAATTTTGGTTGGAAAAATTAAAATGTCCATTTTTTCATTCCATGTTGCTTTAGTTCCTGTGAAGCACCTGAAGGGTTAATAATCTTCTTGAATGTAGTTTTGAGTAGCTTGAGGGGTGCAGTTTTTAGAATGGTGTCACTTTTGGGTATTTTCTGCCATATAGACTCCTCAAAGTGACTTCAAATGTGAGGTGGTCCCTAAAAATAATGGTTTTGTAAATTTTGCTGTAAAAATGAGAAATTGCTGGTCAACTTTTAACCCTTATAACTTCCTAACGAAAAAAAATGTTGTTTCCAAAATTGTGCTGATGTAAAGTAGACATGTGGGAAATGTTATTTATTAACTATTTTGTGTCACAAGGCTCTCTGGTTTAACAGAATAAAAATTCAAATTTTGAAAATTGCAAAATTTTCAAAATTTTCACCAAATTTTCATTTTTTTCACAAATAAATGCAAAAATTATCGACCTAAATTTACCACTAACATGAAGCCCAATATGTCACAAAAAAACAATCTCGGAATCGCTAGGATGCATTGAAGCATTCCTGAGTTATTACCTCATAAAGGGACATTGGTCAGAATTGCAAAAAATGGCCAGGTCGTTAAGGTCAAAATAGGCTGGGTCATGAAGGGGTTAAGGTTCAAACAAGTAGAATTCCAGCTTCTGGAATTAATTTTAAAAATGTGAAAAACATTTTATTTGGAACATATTTAAAAATCAAAAAAATTCTTGCCGTATTGCAGGGAGCAGGAAGAAACATGGCTAAGCATTTTGAATGCTAACAGTGTTCTTCCTCATGTCTTTTTATTATTATTGGCAGAACCTGGAATTTTGGTCAGAATGTCATTCCGTGCATGCTGGATCACAAAATATAGGATACACTGAGCTGGCTAATTTTCATCTTTTTTTATAACCTTTAAAATTACATGAGTTCAGAGCCCCTGGATCCCATGGTAGCTTGAGTGCCGGACTGATAAATGCCGGAATCGCAGTCGTTCATTAGTTTGGCACTGGTACTTGTAAAGCAATTGAAATAGCGACTAATGAACTCAGGTGACCTTACTGTACTTGTTAATAAATGCAAAAATCAATGAAAAAACAGTGTGGGGTCCCCTTTACTTTTCAGAGCGACATCTTAATATTCTGGGAATGGAAATGTCCATAAAGCTTACCATGCTATTAATATCAGCTCACAGCTGTTTACTTAGCCTCTACTTGTGGGGCTTTTTGTTCTCTTCCATAAGAAGCCATAAGATGAGCTCCATTGCAGACAGAGATGATGGGAGTAATTTTGGTGGACTTTTGGAAGAAGATGATAGGGATAAAACAAAACGGTTGTTTCAGAATAGGTCGGAGAAGAAGTGCAGAGACCAGTTCAATGTGCTCATTAAGGAGCTTGGGTCTATGCAGCCCGGAAATGCCCCCAAGATGGACAAATCCACAGTGTTGCAAAAGAGTATTAACTTTCGGAGGAAACACAAAGAAATTAATGCCAGTGAAATCAGACAAGACTGGGTGCTCAGATTCAGAAGATTTATGCCACACTTCAGGTTCTGATGGCACAGTGTGCAAACCACCCGCATCTTGTCATCAGCACATTGGCTGACAAAAATGTCCTGCCAGAGAGCTACATTGAGCTGGCTTTGTTATTCTCATTTCTTCAGCGGGGTGGGCAGCGGCATCCGATGTTCTGACTAGAAGCCGCCCTCTTTGCTTTTGCGCCTTGCTCTCTCTTTTGCTATGCTACTGGAGTAGCATGACCACCTCATCTTCCTCCAAACTGCACATGTCACTAGGATGGCCTTTGCTTCATGTGGGGTCTAGAACCTCATTATCTCCCACGTCATCTTCCAACCAGTCCTCACTCCTGCCCTTCTTGCCGATTTGCATACTGCAGTAAGAAGAAACAGTTGGTACCTGTGTTTCATCACCATCACCTTCCCATTTATGCATCCTCCAACTTATCAAATGGTTGAGCATCAGTGAAGTTAATATTGTTTTGTGGAGCAGGGCCAGACGGAACACAGCCAGTGAAGTCATCAAAAAACTGACTGCTGCATGACTTTGGATTTAGACTACATGGCTGATTTGCAAGGGGATGGGGTGGAAGTCGGATGACCATGGCCCGCAGGTGCCAAGTCTGCACTTTCTGCAGTGAACTTAATGGATGATAATGCAAAGGAACTGTAGGCACTCTTAGCCATCCAATCTAACATCAGCTCAACATGTTCTCACCTCACCATTCATGTAGCGGTATTCATCTCTATGAACTGACGCAAAATGTCTTGTCGCCTGTGTTCACCAGAGGAATGTGCTGTATTTGGGCACACAGCAGAAACAGAACGACCACTTCTTCATCCTGCAGCAGGTTCATCACCACCACTACCAGAAGCAGCTACAACAACACCACCATGGCCATGTCCTCATCCCCTCATTGATGGTCTACTCATTTTTTTAAGTGGTTTTCAGGTACACCACTCCCACAAACTCACACAGCGGCAGAGTATAATTATTTTTTTAGGCCAGGCCTCAACATGTACAGACACAATGGTAGAGTATAATTATTTTTTTTTAGACATGGACACAACTTGTTATGCACAGCAGTAGATTTAAATTATTATTTTGGCCTATCCATAACTTGTACAGACACAACTGCAGAGTATAATTCTTTTTTAGGCCCACTTCTCGTACTTGGCTGCAGAGTGACTTTTTGACACAGTACTCCGGCAAGCAGGGGTGCAGAGTACACAAAAAGACTTTTTGGCACAATGCTGCCACTGAGACACATGCCGAGTACACACACGAGGCTTTTTTGCAGAGTGCTCACAAACAAAGTCTAATATTGTCCCTCACTACAGCTGCGTTCTACCCTTACACTAATCAGAGAAAAATGGTGGTGGCACCAATGATCTGGCATTAAGGCTATGTGCCCATGTTAGCATTTTTAAACGCTCAGGAAACTGATCCCCTTCCCAGAAAACGCGTGTTTTATTTCCGCGAGTTTTTTGCACAAAAGACGAGCGTTTTTGACGCATTTTTTCCGCGCGTTTTGTGGGCACATTGGAAAAGGCTTAAAACACTCAGCAATGCGGAAATTAATGAGCATGCTGGGTTTTTAGCCGCTAAGCGATTCCCGAGCGTTTAAAAACGCATGCATTGGCACAAAAAGCCAAAAATGCATGCAATTTAATGTGAAGCTTCTTTTAAGCGTTTCTGCAGTGTCTGAGCCGGCACAAACTCTGCGGAAACGCTTAAAAAATGCAACGTGGGCACACAGCCTAATACAAGCTGGGTCATGTAGCGCACCATCCAGTCACAGCCATGCCAATACTTGTCATGGCAGTGATGGCTCCGTAAGTGTCCACAACCTAAAAGCTTGTAGATTGGCCATACTGCAGCCTTTCATCAAACTTTATTAGGCATCTAAACTTGAACAGTAAACCGGACTTCTGGGAAGAAGTCCATGTTCAGGGTTTGATATGGTTTGAACCCCGAACTTTACAGTTCGGATTCGCTCATGGCTATTCATATCCAGTAAACGTATTCACATTTTTTACATTATACACACAAACTTAAATTTTATGTGATATACCAGCACAAAGTAGCAAGTATTTATGAAGTGCAAAGAAATTATACATGTTTTTCTTAACAACTTAAAAATAGAAATCTGAAAATTGTGACATGCATTTGTATTCAGCCCCCTTGAGTCCGGTACGCCTGAATAAATATTATATATATTATTTATTATGCCCCCAGTCATTAAAAACCCGCTATGACAAAATGCTAATGATGGGGCAGGCCTGCACCTCCAAGGCATTGAGGGACAGTTCATGCCATATGTCCAGTTTGGATACCAAATAGCTGTACGGCACAGAGAAATCATAGAGAACACTAGTATGGTTGGCTAGGTACTCCTTCACCATCTTCCAAAACTTTTCCCTTTTTGTCAGACTACGCCACACATCAGGGCCTGGGCACTGGGAGGGTCTAATGAAACTGTCCCAGAACTTTGATAGTGTTCCCCTGCCTTTGTTATATCTGGTGTGAGTCTCTCCACCTTGGTTTCCCAAAGAACTATCACCTCTACCACCAGCGTTGTCAAATGGGAATTTTTGTACTAATTGCTCTACCAGTGCCTCTTGATATTGCACCATTTAACTAGCTCTCTCTGCCACAGGAATGAGAGACGGAAAGTCCTCCTTGTTGTAGCATGAGTCGAGAAGGGTGAACAACCAATAATCACTGTTGTTCAAAATACGAGTAACATGAGGGTCACAGGAAAGTCAGCGGGGCATAAAATCAGCCATTTGTGCCAGACTCCCAACAGACAAGACTTCCCTGTCCCTACCACGAGGATTTCTCTCCATCTCCTCCTCTTCTCTCTGCTCATCCTCCTCAGCCTATCTATGCTGAACAGACTTATGAAGCTGGTGTTGCTAATGCACTCTGTAGCACAGGCAACCATTTCCTGCTCCCTCTCCTCCTCAGCCTCCTCCTACTCATTATCACCCAATCTGCAAGGAGATGAGATGAGGCTGGACTGGGTAGTATCACCCTGTGTACTTTCTTCCTCCATCTCCATCTGGTTCACATGCAAATCTTCCTCTTTAATTGTGAGCAGCGAGCATTTAAGTAGACACAGAAGCAGGATTGTTACACCACTGACCATCTTAGTTAATTCCTCAAAGTTTTGTCCAAGCCTACGCATCGATTATCTACAAAATACCGATCTATAAGAAATACTGGATACTGGAGTTTGTATTACATCATAATTTTTTCGTCTTCAAGGATCGTTTTTTCTTACAAAAACGCGGCACTGCCATGGGTGCGGCGTGCGCCCCGTAATATGCAAACCTGTTTCTTGGTTATTGGGAGAGGCAGGTTTTCCTTGGTGGCGGGGCCCACGCCGCAGACCATGTGCAGTGCTGGCACCGTTATATAGATGACGTACTAGTCATCTGGCAGGGTTCTATATCTGAACTCAGGGAATTTATGCAACATCTCAATTTGAATTACTGTATGTGAACCTTCGATTCACTTATAAATGGCACAAATCAAGCCTTGAGTTCTTGGATGTCCTACTGTGTGTGGATGCAGATGGAGTAATCCAAACTGATCTGTTCCGCAAGGAGACAGCAGTAAATTCCCTCTTACATGCATCTTCTGCGCATGTCCCACCTGTTATTCGTGCTATTCCCACTGGACAGTACTTACGGACTCGGCGCATTTGTTCTACGGAGGAAAAATTTGAGCAGCAGGCCAAAGATCTAGGAGAACGATTTAGATCTAGAGGGTATAGTAATCGCTGCATTAGACAGGGATATAGGAGAGACAAACGGACCCCATGTAATGAATTATTAACCAATTCCTTTAATCCACGGCAACAAGGGAATGAGAATACCATTTGTTTTGTATCTACTTCTAATTGCCTTTGGGATCGGATGAGAGATATTGTGGAAAAATGCTGGCCGGTCTTACAGACCGATGCAACTCTAATGGCTTGTTTGCCATCAAAACCAAGAATAATTCCTAGACGAAGTATGAATCTAAAGGATTATCTAGTTAAAAGCCATTATGTACAGAAAACTACAACACCCTTTACCAATTCAAGACGAACATAAGGATGCTTCCCATGTGGCAGATGTGTCGCATGCCCAAATGTCTGTAGAACTTCGACATTCACATCATCTGATGGGAAGAAAACCTTTCATATAAGGGACTTTATCACATGCAATCAGGGCTGTGGAGTCGGAGTCGGAGTCGTGGAGTCGGAGTCGGTGCTCATTTTGGTGGAGTCGGAGTCGGAGTGGGAGTCGGTATAAAATGGACCGACTCCGACTCCTAAAATATATAATAAATTGGGTACAGTAATTCAATGCAGGATGTGCTGAATATTTTTTCATAGGAGTTTGGGAAAGTTATGAAATGTCCTATAAATGGCTGTTCTATTCCTGATCTAAGGCTACATTCACACACAGCGTTTTTCCTGTGTTTTTTGAGGATACGTTTTTCAGCTGCAAAAGCAGATCAGCTTTTTAAAAAACTGCATCACCTGAAAGGTTTTTGAGCTCATAGATAATGTTTTCAATAGCAAAAGCAGATTAGAAATCTGCTCTATCTATCCATTTATCCATTTCTGTCTATCCATTTCGTATCTGTACCAAAAAGAATGAAAACCGGGTAGTACACCAATATATATTCTGTTCTATCTAAATATCTTGATTATTGGATCATAAAAATGATTAAATGTCTGAGGTTCACATTGTACTACAATAAATTTTTCACTTAAATATAAGCAATATGTGTGGGAGTCGGAGTCGGTGTAAGGGAAATTGAGGAGTCGGAGTCGGAGTCGCAGGTTTGGCTTACCGACTCCACAGCCCTGCATGCAATACAATTAATGTGGTATATTATGCCACCTGCCCTTGTGGTAAAATTTATGTCGGACTCACACCACGAGAACTTAAAATTCGCTTACGCGAACATGTGAGGGACATTATAGCGGCTAGGGAGATTCAAGATATCTTCAGTTTGAAAACTCTTCCTAAGCATTTTAAACTCTTTCATGATGCTAATCCCAAGGGCCTGTTGGTCCATGGTATTGATAAAATCGAGTGCTGTGTCCGGGGTGGCAATGTCAAGAAGATCCTCGCACAGCACGAGTGCAGATGGATCTTGACATTGGACACCCTGGCACCAAAGGGATTAAATTAAACTAATAATTTTGGGTCTTTTCTCTAATTATTTCTCCATTTTTATCCATCTCTATCTCATTTTGCTCTGGTTCTATCCCCTTCCCTCCTCCCTCCCTCTTTTTTTGTTTTCGCCCTTTGTTCCCCATTCTTTCACTGGATTTACATCTTTTTTCTGTACTTCCTTGGTATCTGTATTTTAGTATTTTTTCGTTTTAATATGATTCTTGTGTGTTTGCTTTTTAGTTATCATGCATTTATAATTCAATACCGTACCGATGTACCTATGCCTGTTCCTGGAAATTTGACTATATTCTATGGGATCAATGATGTCGGTCTGCCGTGGACATTTTTTCCAAATGATCTTAGCCCATCTACACTTCAACAATTGATTACGGATTTGGATGGACAATCAAATTAAGAGATATAATGGAGCCACCTGGTCTGATGGGTATTAATATATGGGATATGTCTCTTTTTATTAAATTAATACCCTATGTGTATATGTATTACGTATCCAGTGACTAGATATACTCTAATTGTACTGTAATGATGCAGTTTTTTATTTTGCCTTATATATGTTTCCATTGTTTTAATGGAATTTTGAATTACCAACAGCCGCTTTATTATTTTCTGAGCATTCGATGTGGACTAAGCATACTGAGCCACTAAATTAAAATATCCTGTTTTGTGGCTGCTTACACCAGATTAATA
Source organism: Dendrobates tinctorius (assembly GCF_039654945.1). Lineage (NCBI taxonomy): Eukaryota > Metazoa > Chordata > Amphibia > Anura > Dendrobatidae > Dendrobates > Dendrobates tinctorius. Next base: position 32,460,760 of record NW_027361676.1, read on the forward strand.
GGCTGGTGAAGGTGGTTTTGATATATGCGCAGTATGATTGTAATCAAGGTATAATAGATACTTCCCTTTTTTTCATTGCTTTAATATTTTGAAGCAGTGATTATATAATGGGGATACCTGACTTTATGATAGGATCGCTGATGGGTATTTGGCACTAATACAGCTGCGACTGATTAAAGCAATTGTGTTATTAAAAAGAGACTCTCCCATTAAGGCGGCTGGCACTTGATCCACAAGAAAATGGCCGCGATTTGGAGCGCGTGCTCAGTGCGACCGGTATCGGCGTTACATGTTTCGGCCTTCTATTATGAGTCGCGCGCATTATAATGACGTCACATGGGTGGTTGTTGTACCACTCTTGTGATGGCAGCGGTTCATTGTACTAACGCCGCCCGGCCTCACTGGGCATGCGCCGCTTTAATCAATGGCACATGGGAGTCTGGGCATATAAGGTGGATTTGCAGTATAGGCAGACATCTCCCCTTGATAAAGAAGTGGCGAAACGTGCGTCGGGGGTAGCAGTGAGATGCTGACCTGGGCACTGTGGCAATATGGGTGAGTGACTATGCACTTTATGTGGACATATGGATATATATCCTTGTGAACTTATTTTTACTTGACCGGCATGGGGTGCATGTTGTAATAGGCTGTTAATGATTGTTCATGTCTGCATCTTGATATGGGATTGCTGCATTGCCATTTAGGCCTATTCTAATACCTTGTATCCTATACATTGGGACCCATACTTGTATCATTTTTTTGCCACTGTCTATTATTTGTACCATGGTGACTCTTCACTGTTTGTTGTTTCTGGATTGCACCCTCTATATACCTCATGCATTATAAGTGTTTGATATTTTTAACTTTAATAAAGATGTGTTTTCTATATAACTTATCTCATCTTTTGTTGTGGTTTATGGTTACTCCACTTGTTCTTTTTGTTTGCAAAATACCGATTGACCATAATACAGACCAACATGTTGTAGCTGGTATTCAGCTACTGCCCTCTGCTGCTGACAAAGCCTTGTCAACATATGTAATGTGGAGTTCCAGCACATGGTCATGTCGCAAACCAGTCAATGAGCTGGTACTTGCAAGCACTGCTGCATCACTGCCAAACGGAGATGGCTGTAGCTGACATGCACAAATGGGCACACACAGAGCATACCTTCACATGAAGCTCAGGAAAATCTGAATAGATTTTCAGAAGCCGCTGAACCACTAAGTTGAGCACATGGGTCAGGCATGGTACTTGTGCAAGCTTGCCAAGTTTCAGTGCTGCCACCAAGTTAAGTCCATTATCACACACGACCATGCCTGGTTGTTCAGCAGCGAGAGCCCAGAGCTGCCTGGTCTTTTTTTACCTTTCCACAACTCTGAAGCTGTGTGCTGTTTGTCACCTAAAACATTAATTTCAGCAGAGACTGTTGCCACTTCACTGAGGGGCAGTGATGCAGAGCTTTCAGCTTGTGATTGATATCGACGATGTACTCCTAGATGACAATTCAGAGTTGGATGATGAGGATGAGGAGGTGTGAAGGAACTGGTGTATTAGGTCGAGAAAACCCTGATAGAACTAGGTCCTGTATTCCTAGGCATTGGTAGCATGTGTGTGGCACCAATGTCTGACTCGGCCCCGGCCTCCAAACTCTTAGCTAGTAAGACTGGACTCTTTGTAAGACAAAGTGGTGCTGGGAAACTAACTGGAAACATTATTTGCCATTCAACCTGCCACCTGTTTGCACTGTTCTGGCTTCAAGAGTGGTGTCCCATGCTTCATCTGCATATTGGAACAGAAAGCTAGGTCTCGAGCATGTTTGTTGTGCTCCTCGGCAGACACAATTTCACCTGGCCCATAGCCTTGGCCTCTGCATGCACCATCAGCAACACATTCATTTCCCCGTTTCTTACTGCACATCTTTCACATTTTAAATTAGGTATATATGTCTACAAGCTCTCCGGTATTATAAAGTAAAAGAAAATATGTAGACCTGAAAAATACTTATTTTTTTAGGTTGCAGTAGCAGTATACCTATAGAAGGACTGTAAGGCAATAAACAATACAGTGACACTTAGTAGGAGCTAGCTTCCAGGAGTGGATCCTCTGGGTCACGGCGCTGAACCTCTCCCGGGTGAGTGTGCCAGGTGGAACTGAACCATATACAGGGACCGTTAGGAGCAGGCCTGGGGGAGTCAGGCACCGCGATAGCCGGTCCAAGAGGGGAAGCTCGTAGAGAAGCTGAGAGACAAAGGTAAATAGGGAAGGCTGGAGAGTAGGGACCAGGAAGACTTGCAGGTACGGGGTACTGGAGAGTGGGACCAGAGGCACTAGGAAGCTGGGGATCAAATAACAATGCAAAGGGTCAATTAGTACAGTGGGTGAGAACCCGCAGAAAGGCCAAGATTAAGTATACAGGAGTACACTCAATAAACAGGCGCCTCCATTAAGGGAGAGCAGCCTGATATAGTCAGCAATGGCACCTGATTGGACCACAGATGGTCCAGATCAGTTGCAATACATTAAAGGGCCAGCAGAGCGTGCGGATGTGAAGCCAACAGAGCGGAGGAGAGATGCTGGGAGCCCGGAGAAGCAGGATGCCACGCCAGCACAACAGTGTGGCAAGCATTGGGAGGTGGGGCGGGTGCGGTGGCAGCGAGGGTAGTCATGACAGGCGCGGCAGCCGCCGCAGTCATGACAGTACCCCCCTTACACCTCCCCCTATGGAGGTTGGCCAGAAATCTCCCTAGAATAAGAGATGCATTAATGTTCTCACTTGGCTCCCACGATCTCTCCTCCGGACTAAAACCTTTCCAATAAATAAGAAAGAGGGTTCTTCCCTTGACTTTTTTCATGGCCAAAATATCTTTCACCTCAAAAACATTGTCAGAACTAATTGGCTGAGACACAGAGGTGGATGCAGAATGTCACCGATTAAAAACAAACGGTTTGAGGAGAGAAACGTTAAAGGCATTTGGGATCCGGAGTGAAGCAGGTAACCTCAATTTGTAGGCCACATCATTAATGCATTCCAGGACCTCGAAGGGACCAATATACCGCTGACCCAGCTTGTGGGAGGGAATCTTCAGATGGATGTATTTAGATAAGAGCCAGACTTTATCGCCAGGACGATATGGTGGGAGATCCCTCCGACGCTTGTCTGCATGCCTTTTTATTCGACCACGAGCTCTTTTGAGAGCTTCTTCGGTCTCCTTCCAGATTTTAGAAAACTCCACGGCAAGAGCGTCAGCTGCGGGCATTCCTGAGGCTGAGGTCACAGGGAGAGGCACTCCAGGATGTCGACCAAAGACAACAAAAAACGGCGACTTGGTGGAAGACTCGCTGGGATGGTTGTTATAGGTGAACTCAGCCCAGGGAAGAAGGCTGTCCCAGTCATCAAAACTTGATTGATACGGTCCACCTGCTCATTGGTCTGTGGATCGTAAGCAGAAGAGAAGTCCAGGGACATGCCCATGAGTTTACAGAGTGCTCTCCGGAATCAGGAAGCAAACTGAACTCCTCCGTCAGATGCGATATGTAGAAGGAATCCATGGAGTCTGAAAATTTGATGAATAAAAACTTTGGCTAGCTCAGGTGCAGACAGTAGCCCAGGCAGGGGAACAAAATGAGCCATTTTGGAGAACTGATCCACAACCACCAGAATAGCTGTACAGACAGAGAAACAAGGCAGATCGGTGATAAAATCCATGGCAATATGCTGCCAAGGAATTGCAGGAATTGGTAAAGGGTGGAGAAGACCGGAAGGTAACTGTCTTGGGACCTTGATTTTTGCACAGGATGTGCAGGAGGCTACAATGTCTAATACATCTTGATGGAGAGATGGACACCAATAATAGTGAAAAATGAGAGCAAGAGTCTTCTTAGTCCCCACGTGTCCAGCAATTTTGGAAAAGTGTCCCCAACGTAGCACCTCAACTCTAGCTTCTTCAGAGATGTAGGTCTTGTCCGGTGGAGAGGTAACAAGATTTATGGAGGCCACAATGATGATCTTGAAAGGTTCAATGATATGTAGAGGAACCTCCTCCACCTCAGTTGACTGAAGAGACCTGGAAAGAGCATCCACTTTGGTGTTCCTGTCGCCGGGTCAGAAGTGGAGCTTGAAATCGAAGCGAGCAAAGAACAGAGACCATCTTGCTTGCCAGGTATGGAGTCTTTGGGCTGATTGGATATAAGCCAAATTTTTATGGTCAGTGTAGATTATGAAGGGATGAACGACCCCCTCCAGATGGTATCACCACTCCTTCAGAGCCAATTTTATGGCCAACAATTCCCGATCTTCAATCGAATAGTTGCACTCTGCTGGAGAAAATGATTTGGAGAAAAATCCACATGGAACTAGGCGACCAGACAAAGTCTTTTGAGACAATACTGCAGCGGCTCCTGAGGAGGACGCATCCACCTCTAAGATGAAGGGTCTGCTAACCTCCGGCCGATGAAAGACTGGGGCAGTCGCAAAGGCACATGTTATGATTGAGTCACCGTAGGAGGCAAAAACAGAAATGCTAGCTAAGTCCTGAAAACCAGAGAAGTTGGCAACTATCAGATTGCAGACCCCTGAACCTATCAACACAACTAGCAGTAGCCGTGGGGGGTTCCTACGATGACCTAGACCCCTCGATCACAGCCGGAGAGATACATAGGCCTAAAGAAGGAAAGGGGAAATCTAACTGCCCCAGAGCAGACCCCAAAGCAATAGGCAGCCCCACACATATAATGACGGTGAAGCAAGATGAAAACACTTACACAGACAGAAAGACAGGCTGAGCAAAGACGGGGCCCAAAAACTACCTAGATAGGAATGGATAGGAAGGCTGCTGTCTGCAATCTGCCAAAACCCTATCAGAGACAAAAGCCAACAAGCTGATATAAAAATGGCCCTGAAGCAACTAAGCTTCAAAAACTAAATCAGCACTCGGGTACATTCAGAAGACAGAGCTCAAGTAACACTGCACACTCCAGCAGGGAGTGGCAGAATCCAAAAAGCAAGAAAAACAAAAACAAATCTTAGATGCAAAAAGGCAAAACAGAAAACTTAGCTTTAGGAGAGCAGGAATCAGACTGGTGTCCAAGAGTCCACAGAGAAATCACCCGCAGGGCAGAAAGGGCGTAGGCTGCCTTAAATCCAGTCAGTGACTCCACTCAGCCAATCGTCTACTCTTCATCAGTCCCAGGTGCCTGATAATCAGGCTCACTACCTTCCTTCACTAGAATAGGGAGTTCACCAGGCCTCAGTGACAGAGGGGAAAATGAACTCACAACAGTACCCCCCCCTTGAGGAGGGGTCACCGAACCCTCAACAACGCTACCAGGGCGATCAGGGTGAGCCCGATGAAAGGCACGCACCAATCTTTTGGCATGAATATCAGAGGCAGAGACCCAGGAATTATCCTCCTGACCATAACCCTTCCACTTAACCAAATACTGGAGTCTCCGTCTAGCCAGACGGGAATCCAGAATTTTCTCTACCTCATATTCCAAGTTACCTTCAACCAATACAGGGTCCGGAGGTGCCACCTCAGGCACAACTGGCTCAACAAACCTCTTCAACAAGGACTTATGGAACACATTATGGATCTTAAATGTGACAGGAAGAGCCAAACGAAAAGAGACCGGATTAATAATCTCCAAAATCTTGTAAGGTCCAATAAATCTAGGCTTAAACTTAGGAGAAGCCACCTTCATAGCAATATTTTTTGATGTGGTTATCCAGATAACTTATCCACCACTTGGTCCCAGATCTGGTGCATTCTCTCCACCACAGTGTCAACACCTGGGCAGGCAGAAGGCTCCACCTGCCCTGAAGAAAATCGAGGGTGAAAACCAAAGTTACAAAAAAAAGGTGACATCAAAGTGGCAGAACTAGCTCTATTATTTAAAGCAAATTGGGCCAAGGGCAAAAATGAAACCCAATCATCCTGATCAGCGGAAATAAAACATCTCAAATACGACTCCAAGGTCTGGTTTGTTCTCTGTCTGCCCATTGGTCTGAGGGTGAAAAGCAGAGGAGAAGGACAACTGAATTCCCAACTTGGAACAGAACGTCCTCCAAAATTTAGACACAAATTGAACTCCTCTGTCAGATACAATGTTCTCAGGAATCCCGTGCAAGCGAACCACCTGTTGCAAAAACAGAGGCACCAACTCAGAGGAAGATGGCAACTTAGGCAGTGGTACAAGATGAACCATCTTAGAGAACCTATCACAAATCACCCAAATAACAGTCATTCTTTGAGAGACCGGCATATCAGAAATGAAATCCATTGAAATATGGGTCCATGGCCTCCTGGGGACCGGCAAAGGCATCAACAACCCACTAGAGCGAGAACAAGATTTAGACCGGGAGCAAGTCCCACAGGACTGCACAAAATTCCTGACATCATGAGACAAGGTGGGCCACCAAAAAGAGCGACTCACCAGATCTCTAGTACCAAAAATACCTGGATGACCAGCCAATGCAGAGCAATGAACTTCAGACATCACTCTCTTCTTCCACTGGTCAGGAACATACAACTTTCCACTAGGGCAACGCTCAGGTTTGTCCTCCTGGAACTCTTGCAGGGCAAGTCTCAAATCGGGCGAGATGGCAGAAAGAACTACCCCTTCGCCTAAGATGGTGGCAGGCTTGGTCACCACAGGAGAATCAGCAAAGAAACTCCTAGAGAGGGCATCTGCCTTGACATTCTTAGTTCCAGGAAGGAAAGAGACCACAAAATCAAAACATGTAAAAAACAAGGCCTACCTAGCCTGTCTAGGGTTCAAGCGTTTAGCCGACTCTAGGTAAATCAAATTTTTGTAGTCAGTGAGGACCACAACTTGATGTTTGGCTCCCGCCAACCAATGTCTCCACTCCTCAAATGCCCATTTCATGGCCAACAGTTCCCGATTCCCCACATCATAGTTACGTTCAGATGAAGAGAACTTACGGGAAAAGAAAGTACAGGGATTCATTTTAGATGTTACCGGATCCTTTTGGGACAACACCGCTCCTGCACCAATCTGAGAAGCATCCACCTCTACCTGGAACGGGAGTGAGACATCAGGTTGCCGCAGAACCGGGGCGGAGGTAAATCTACGCTTCAGCTCCTGAAAGGAAGCAACCGCCTCCGGAGACCAATTCAACACATCCGCACCCTTCCTGGTCAGGTCAGTCAATGGTTTGGCAATACTAGAAAATTTTGCTATAAATTTCCGATAAAAATTAGCAAAACCCAAAAACTTCTGGAGGGCCTTCAAAGAAGTGGGCTGAACCCAATCATAAATGGCCTGTACCTTGGCCGGGTCCATTTCAATAGTTGACGGAGACAAAATAAATCCCAAAAAAGAAGTTCTCTGTACTCCAAAAAGGCATTTTGATCCTTTGACATATAGAGAATTCTCTCTCAAGATCCGGAACACAGTCCGAATATGTTCCACATGAGAATCCCAATCCTTGGAGAAGATCAAAATATCATCCAGATAGATAATCAAAAATTTATCGACAAAGTCTCGGAAAATATCGTTCATGAAGCACTGGAAGACAGAAGGGGCATTAGTGAGCCCAAAAGGCATCACCAGGTACTCAAAATGTCCCTCCGGAGTATTAAACACCGTCTTCCATTCATCCCCCTGCTTAATGCGGATAAGATTATACGCCCCCCCTGAGGTCAAGCTTAGTAAACCAGCAAGCACCTCTGACTCTAGAGAATAGATCCGAAATCAGGGGTAACGGATACTGATATTTAATAGTAATTTTATTGAGGGCACGATAATCAATACAAGGCCTTAAAGAACCATCCTTCTTGGCCACAAAAAAAAACCCGGCACCTAAGGGTGAAGAGGATGGTCTAATATGACCCTTCTCCAACGCCTCCTTAATATAGGACCGCATAGCCTCGTGCTCGGGTACAGATAAATTGAAGAGCCGACCCTTAGGAAATTTACACCCCGGGTTTAGTTCAATTGCACAGTCATAACTCCTATGAGGAGGCAAGGACGCAGACTCATTCTCACTAAATACATCATAGAAGTCCGCCAAATAGTCAGGAACCTCATGCGACTGAGGAGAGGTGGAAAAAACCGGAGCCTCACTAAAGGTACACCGGCAACCCCAACTCACCACAGACATAGACTACCAATCCAAAACTGTATTATGAATCTGCAACCAGGGAAACCCCAGAACAACGGCATCATGCAGACCATGCAACACCAAAAATCTGCAATTTTCTTGGTGGTCTGGGGCGACCCGCATGACCAACTGGGTCCAAAACTGAGGTTTATTTTTAGCCAGAGGGGTAGCATCAATCCCCCTCAAAGGGATAGGCGTCTGCAGAGGTGTCAATGGAAATCCACAGCGTTTAGCAAAATCCAAGTCCATTAGGTTTAGCGCTGCTCCCGAATCCACAAAAGCCTTTGCGGAAAATGTGGACAGGGAACAGATCAGAGTAATCGCCAAAAGAAACTTAGGCTGAACCCCACCAACAGAAAACGTGTGTGCAAAGCGTTTCTCACGTTTAGGACAAACAGAAATAACATGTGAGGCATCTCCACAGAAAAAACACAACTTATTACGCCTTCTGAATTCCTGACGTTGCGCCTTAGACAAAACTCTATCACATTGCATAGGTTCAGACGTCTGTTCAACCGGTGGCAACACCTCTCGTGTAATCCTGCGTTCACGTAAACGCCGATCAACCTGAATGGCTAAAGACAAAGAATCGTCCAGACCAGAGGGAACAGGAAATCCCACCATAGTATCTTTTACGGCTTCTGACAAACCCTTCCGAAAGAGAGCAGCCAAGGCACTATCATTCCAGGTAGTAAGGACCGCCCACTTTCTGAACTTTTGACAGTACAACTCTGCAGATTCTCAACCCTGGTTCAATGCTAACAGGGTCATTTCAGCCTGATCAATAGCATTAGGTTCGTCGTACAGCAACCCCAAGGCTTGAAAAAATGCGTTCACATTAGTCAGAATGCGATCGGCGCACCCTATCTTTAGCATAGGGTGCGCAGATCGTGCGCAGGCCGTGCGCTAGTTGCGCTTTGACCTGCGCTGCGCACTTTTGACGGTGCGCCGTGCGCGCCAAAATCAAACTTTTCGGATTTTGGCGCGCACGGCGCACCGTCAAAAGTGCGCAGCGCAGGTCAAAGCGCAACTAGCGCACGGCCTGCGCACGATCTGCGCACCCTATGCTAAAGATAGGGTGCGCCGATCGCAGGCGCCGCTGTCCGCTAGGAGGCGGCGCTACAAGCAAGGGGCGGGCACGCCGGGCAGAGAGCCGGCTCGGGGGCGGAGCTACCCCCGGCCGTGCGTGCGCTTAAAAAGCGCTAATGTGAAACCAGCCTTAGACATCCGCAAATGACTGGTAGACAGTAGGAAGGCCAGGAAGATTAGAGGAAGATCATTGAGAGCTGGGTCGAGGAATAGGCAATAGGCATCGTACAGGACAAAAGTGGCCTCAAAGAAGAACTTCCCCTGAGAGCCAGTCAAGGACAGGCTCATGCGACCTGAGCCAGAGAAGACCAAGAAGCAATGCATGAGAAAGTTCAGGCAGGTCGTAGAAGGCAATCTTCTCCTGATGTTAGGCACCTATTTGTATCACTACTTCCGCCGTAACCATAGTAATGTACTCTTGTAGAGGTTTGCCATCCACCGACGCAATCAGAGGCAGATTTTTCAAGGTTACCACCGGAATCCGATACTTGCTCACTTCTTCGAGCTGGATAAAATTGCCTGCCGCACCCAAATCCACATATGCCTACACAGACTCACGCCTGTGACCAAAGATGAGAAGAACGGACATAGTAAGGGGTAGAGAGGAATTATGTGCACCTAGGGAGGCCTCTCTTACCTGGCCTAGGTGGATGAGTTTTCCAGATGCTCTGGGCAAGAGTGGAGAAAATGTGACTACCCTCAACAGTAGTAGCATAGGCCCTGCGCTCGTCTCTCCCTCTGACGAAGTTCTGCCACCTTGAGCAGGTCCACCTGCATAGGTTCCGCAGAGTAGACCATGGGATGAGTGGTGAGTCATGGACTAGGTGGTCTATTCACTGAAGGGGATGACCTAAAGGACCTCCTCTCCCTAGCCGACTCCCAGGAGCGTTCCTGGAATCGAAGGTCAATGAGGGTGGCAAGAGCAATAAGATCTTCCAATGAGGTCAGAGTATCCCGACCCACAAGTTCATCTTTTATCTTTCCTGAGAGACCCCACCAGTAAGCCTCCACTAGCACCTCATTATTCCACCCCAGCTCAGAAAACAATGTGCGAAAACGAATGGCGTACTGTCCGACCGTAAGGGTGCCTTGATGGAGATTAAAGAGGTACTTAGTAAGGGAGGCTAAGTGGCCCGGCTCATCAAAAACTCTACAGAAAGTGTCCAGAAAGGCAGATAGACTTGAGACCACGGGGTCAGCTCGTTCCCAAAAGGGATTTACATAGCCTCTCACTCAAGATGGGAGATAATGAAAGCCACTCTAGCTCGGTCAGTAGGTTACTTGTTGTGAGTTCATTTTTCCCTTCACCATTGAGGTCTGATGAACTCCCTCCTCTAGTGAAGGAAGGTAGTGAGACTGATTACCAAACACCTGGGCATCTAGATGATGACTGGGTGGCTGGAATTGAGGACTGGATATAAGGCTGCCGACGCCCTTCTTCCTGGCTGGTGATTTTTCTGCTGGATTCTTGGAGACCAGTCTGATTCCTGCATCTCAAAGCTAAGTTTTTCTGCTCTGCTTTGTACTCTTCAGTTTTGTTTTTGTTTTGCCTTGTTTTTTTGGGAGTTCTGCCATCCCCGGCCGGGGGTGAGCTGAATTCCATTTTTGTCTCTGATCTGTTGTTCTTTTGCTCTGTCTTCAGAATATACCTGAATGCTGATATAGTCTTTTGAAGCCTAGCGACTTCAGGGCCTGTTTTTCCTATAAGTCGGTTGGCTCATTTTGATAGGGTTTTTGCGGATGGCAGACAGCAGCTTTCCTGTCCTGTCCTATGTAGTTAGCTTGGGCCCCATCATTTGCTCAACCTATCTTTCTATCTGTGTTAGTGTTTTCATCTTGCTTCACCGTCATTATATGTTGGGGGCTGCCTATTGCTTTGGGGTCTGCTCTGGGGCAGTTTAGTTTTTCCCCTTTCTGTCTTTAGGCTATGTAGTTCTCCGGCTGTGATCGAGGGGTCTAGGGCACCATAGGAACCCCCCACGGCTACTGCTAGTTGTTGTGGATAGGTTCAGGGGTCTGCAATCTGATAACTGCCAACCTCTCTGGTTTTTCTGGACTTAGCTGGTATTTTGTTTTTTCCTTCTTCGGTGACTCATCATAACAAAATCACCAGCCCGCAGATCCTAGGGTACTCAATAGCAGGAGAGAATTGTAAAAAAAAAAAAAAAGTGTCAGAATTTTTTTTTTTTTTTTTGTGTGCATATTTTTTCTTCTATATCTCTGTGGCCGTAGGGGGAATTTTTCTCTCAATGGAGATGAAGCAATTGTCTGATCGTGTGGAGCAGCTCGCTGCTGAAGTGCGGGGAATTTCCGCCTATCTTGCTCATTCACATGCTGCTGAACCAAAGATTCCTACACCTGATATGTTTTTTGGGGATCGGTCTAAATTCTTGAATTTCAAGAATAATTGTAAATTATTTTTTGCCTTGAAGCCTAACTCGTCGGGGAACTCCGCGCAGCAGGTTAAAATTGTCATCTCTTTGCTGCGCGGCGATCCCCAGGATTGGGCGTTTTCTTTGAAACCTGATGATCCTATTCTGAATAATGTGAACGCATTTTTTCAAGCCTTGGGGTTGTTGTATGATGAACGTAATGCTATTGATCAGGCTGAAAAGACCCTGTTAGCATTAAGCCAGGGTCGGGATTCGGCAGAGTTTTACTGTCAAAAATTCCGAAAGTGGGCGGTCCTTACTACCTGGAATGATGGTGCCTTGGCAGCCCTCTTTCGGAAGGGTTTGTCAGAAACTGTAAAAGATACTATGGTGGAGAGAACGCACCAGATCTGGGACCAAGTAGTGGATAAGTTGTCTCTCTCCCAGGAAAAGGCCCAGCGGTTTTCCAACCGGCGTAGGACCGTTGGTCCCCAGTTTAAGGTGGGTGATATGGTTTGGTTGTCATCAAAAAATATCGCTATGAAGGTGGCTTCTCCTAAGTTTAAGCCTAGATTTATTGGACCTTACAACATTTTGGAGATTATTAATCCGGTCTCTTTTCGGTTGGCTCTTCCTGTCACATTTAAAATTCATAATGTGTTTCATAAGTCCTTGTTGAAGAGGTTTGTTGAACCAGTAGTTCCTGTGGTGGCACCTCCTGACCCTATATTGGTTGAAGGTAACATGGAATATGAGGTAGAGAAGATACTGGATTCCCATCTGGCTAGACAGAGACTCCAGTATTTGGTTAAGTGGAAGGGTTATGGTCAGGAGGATAATTCCTGGGTCTCTGCCTCTGATATTCATGCCGAAAGATTGGTGCGTGCCTTTCATCGGGCTCACCCGGATCGCCCTGGTGGCATGGATGAGGGTTCGGTGACCCCTCCTCAAGGGGGAGGTACTGTTGTTAGTGTTTTCATCTTGCTTCACCGTCATTATATGTTGGGGGCTGCCTATTGCTTTGGGGTCTGCTCTGGGGCAGTTTAGTTTTTCCCCTTTCTGTCTTTAGGCTATGTAGTTCTCTGGCTGTGATCGAGGGGTCTAGGGCACCGTAGGAACCCCCCACGGCTACTGCTAGTTGTTATGGATAGGTTCAGGGGTCTGCAATCCGATAGCTGCCAACCTCTCTGGTTTTTCTGGACTTAGCTGGTATTTTGTTTTTTCCTCCTTCGGTGACTCATCATAACAGTTACTGCTGCGGTAATAACTCAAAGTGTAAACAGCACTGATTTAAAAAAAAACCCTGCACAGCTTTGGATCACCAGTATACCGAGGAGGTTTACCGAGGAGGGGAGGAGGGTGAGGAATAGAGTCAGGGGCGCGAATCAACGCCTGCGAGGATGCGGCTGTCTGTAAAGAGAGTAAACGATCATCCACAGAAGCCATATGCGTCAAAATGTGAGCTTGTGTATCATGCTGCTGGACAAGCTACTGCTGGAAGCTGGCTAGCTGGGAGGCATTTCCAGGATCTGCGGCCTGTAAGGCTGATAAACGAGAATCCATGGTTTTCATGAAGAGCATGATGTGAGTCTGATTCTCTCGCAAGTATTCTAATTCCTTCTGAGCGGAAGCGGAGGCACCGGTGGGATCCATGACCTGATTATACTGTGACACTTTGTAGGAGCTAGCTTCCAGGAGTAGACCCTCTGGGTCACGGTGCCGAACCTCTCCCGGGTGAGCATGCCAGGTGGAACCGACCCCTATACAGAGACTGTTAGGAGCAGGCCCGGTAGAGTCAGGCACTGCGACAGCCGGGGCCAAGAGGGGTGGCTCATAGAGAAGCAGAGAGGCGAAGGTAAATAGGGAAGGCTGGAGATTAGGGACCAGGACGAATTGCAGGTGCAGGGTACTGGAGAGTGGGACCAGAGGCACTAGGAAGGAGACCAGGAGAAGCAGGAGCAGGGATCGCTGGACAGGACCAGAAGGCGAAGGAGCACCAAGACAGCTGAGGACCGGGATGCACAGGCAGCGTCAAAGGGAAGCTGGGGAACAAATAACAACGCAAAGGGTTAATTAGTACAGCGGGCAAGAACCCGCAGAAAGGCCAAGATTAAGTATACAGGAGCACACACAATAATCAGGCACCTCCATTAAGGGAGGGTGTCCTGATATAGTCAGTAAAGGCACCTGATTGGACTGCAGTTGGTCCAGATCAGGTGCAGTACATTAAAGGGCCGGCAGAGCACGCGGCCGTGGCCTAAGGCGCATACGCAGGTCCGCCATCGGACGTGAAGCCGACAGAGAGGAGAGGAAACGCTGGGAGCCTCGAGCAGCTGGAAGCTGTGCTGGCACAACAGCGCAGTAAGCATTGGGAGGCTGGGCAGACATGCTGCGAGCGAAGTCATGACAGGCGCGGCAGCTGCCGCAGTCATGATGCCTGCCTTTGCAATCTTATTGTTGCAAAACATTCTGATGACATTGGTTACAGACAAATTTCTAAACTACTGAAGATTCCATTGTGCACTGTTGGGGCCATAATCCAGAAGTTGAAAGAACATAATTTCATCATAAAAAGGCCTGCTCGCAGCGCCACTTGAAGTGATGGCCGGGGGACCACCACAATGCAGGGAGACTACGGTACACAAGATGAGGTGCAAACAAGAAAGGGTTAATTTATTTACAGGCAAGGAAGGCAGTGTTAAGAAAGTGTAAACTGGGGTATGCAATGACATAAAAACAATTTACAAATTTGATATTCCCTAGCTGGGCCGTACAAATGGCACGGTGCACCAACTATTACAGATCAGTGTATTCTTTCAAAAGGCAAAACAATACAATAGAGTACAGTATGGTTAACACTCACAGTAAAGTTGGTGTCTCAGTTCCTTCCTGGGGGCACCTGCAGTTCTCTGCAAGATGATGTCCTCCCTGGAAGCTCTGTGCAACGTGGTCTTGTCCTTGTGTGACGATTCTGAACCTGTTCCTAGAAACGGTGAACTCCCTCTTCTGAATTCCTTCCTTGTAGATCTTCATGGCTCCTCGCAGTAACACAGGAAAACCACCTTCATTATCCCCAGAAGGGTACACACAATCCCACAGGTTCAGTCAGTTCTAAGCTGCACGTTTTTCTCCTCATGTCAGTCTCCTGCAGACTCTCAGCTCCAAACACTCACTGGGAAAACAGCCCCTCCACTCTCCATAGCTGGAAGAGCAAACCAAAGCAGTCTTTTGAAGGGTAGAATCGAATATACCATCGCATCAGCCAAGGGGGTCCTGTCTCTTAAAGGGGCAGCGTGTCTCTGCTGTCCATAGCAATGTCAGCCCCTTACATGCCTCCCTACTTAAAGATGGTTGTCCTCGGCCATCACAGCATCAAGGTTGCAGTGAAATGAAGAAACTTGCAAAGCAGGAACAGCACCTATAGAGGAGGCAACAAAATCGATAACACAGACAGAGAACACTGTTGTACATATCGGACTGGTGGAACCCCTGCAGTAGACCTCTGGGATCTCCGGAGCTCTTGGCTAACTTCCAGAAGAACACTTGCTGCAGGAGTTGTAGTAGATTCTTTTCTGGATTCGTTGTCACATGGCAGTAGTGGTACATCCAGAAGATTACCTTCTCTGTGCGCCTGAGGACCCCCCACGGTGTCAGGGCCGGTCCACCATTCATCACTGATTTCAATAGCAGGCAAGACAGGTTCAGAAAGTGGGGCAGCGCCTTCAGGCAGCAATGGTACAGAATGGGCCTCAGACCAGCCTGGCCACAGCATATTTCTGTGGACCACTCTAGGGGCAGACGCCCCATTCTCAACCTGCACCTTGTAGACCGGACCGTCAGCATACACTTGCTCTATGACTTTGTAAGGCTGTACTTCCCATCTCTCGCTTAGTTTACCCTTGGGGCATTTCTCCCTTACTAATACTCGGTCCCCGGGCCGGAGCGGTACCTCTTGAATCGGTTTACGGCCCGTATGTTCTTTGTCCTGTAGCTGCTGACTCACCAACCGCCAAATTGTTTGCAGTCATTTCCAATGTTCTTTCACCCATGAAGTGACACTTTGCTCAATCAGCTCCTCTGGCTGTTTCAACTTCAATTCAATGATCTTTCGTCCAGCTCTTCCAATCAGCAGCAGATAGGGGGTGTAACCTGTGGTGGAATGGACCCGATTATTGTAGGTCCAGACCAACTCTGGCAGGAAATCTGGCCAGCATGCCTTCTTGTCCTCTTCCAACATCCTCAGCATTTGAAGTAAGGATCGGTTGAAGCGTTCACATGCTCCGTTGCCCTGAGCATGGTAAGGGGTGGTCCGGGACCGCTCGATGCCATACAAACGATACAGTTCTTCCATCACCTTGTCTTGGAAACATGCACCTTGGTCAGAGTCGATGTGCTTTTGGCACCCATACACTCTGATGAAGTCTTGACAGATGGCTGGTGCCGCCGACTAGGCATCTGATCTCTACTTGGGGTGAGCACCGCGAACTTGGAGAAAAGATCGGTCATCACCAAACAGTACTGTGGACCCCGGGCTGGGTGTCCCACAAGGAGATAATCAATCATCAAAACTTCTAGCGGTTCCTTAGTATGTATGGTCTGGATGGGCGCCCTTTGTTCAGTACTCTTAATGAAGTCGCATACCCGATATTGCCGGAAAACCTCTTCTACCACGGACTCCAACCGGGGGCAGTACACGTGTCTCTGTAACCACTGGTAGGTCTTTGTGGACCCGAAGTGGGCTCCGAATTCGTGGGCATCTTTAGCCACTTCTTGGGCCATTCCTCCTGGGATGACCACCTGCCACCTTACTTCAGTATCTTTCGGCTGTTGCCTCTTGCGATATAGCACCGATTCTGGCACCTCCAGCCTATCCCACTGGTGTAAGACACTTTTCATCTCAGCGTCCAGACTATCTCTCTCTTGTTTGCCTGGCTTCCACTTCTGCGCTACCCAGCATTTCATCTGTCTCAGCCCTCCGTCTTCATCTTGAACATTTCCCCACTCTTCATTGGTTCTCCCCAGAGATCGGGGTAGTGCGCAGGCCTCCCTTCTTGACTGGACCGCAACCACTGGGGTCTTGAACTTACGGAAGTCTGGGGTTTCTTCCTCTTCAAGTTGTTCATCGAGATCCCCCACTGGAGTTTCCACCGTCACTCGTGACAGGCCATCGGCATTTGCATTTTCAGTAGCAGAGCGATAACTGATGGTAAAGTCAAACTTGGCTAGACGAGCCACCCACCGTTGTTCTAAGGCCCCCAATTTAGCATTCTCAAGGTTGGCCAGGGGATTATTTTCCGTTCGAACTTGAATCTTGGTCCCTGCCAGGAAGCCCGCAAACTTCTCTGTCACGGCCCACACGAGGGCCAGAAGCTCTAACCGGAAAGAGCTGTAATTATGGGGGTTTCTTTCACTGTCTCGCAGGGACCTACTGGCATACCCGACGACTCTCTCATGTCCATCCTGTATTTGGGAAAGTACTACACCGAGTCCATGAAAACTACCATCTGTGTACAACAGGAACAGTTGATCAAAATCTACGTAGGCCAAAATCGGGGCTGAAGAGCATTCTTTATAGCATGGAAGGCCTCCTCTCGCCTCTGGTCCCAGGGGATGCACTGGGTCCTCGGCACTCCGGCAGTCCCCCTCAGCAGTTCATTCAGAGGTCCCGCCACCTTTGCGAAATCTTTGACAAACCGTCGGAATTCCCCTGTGAGTCCAAGGAAGGCCTGGAGTTCCGGCACGGTTCGAGGAACTGGCCACTTCTGGATAGCAGCCACTTTTTCTGGTGAAGGCAGAACTCTGTCTTGTGACACTATGTGGCCCAGGTACTCGATCTCTCTCTTGAAGAAGTGGCACTTCTTTGGCTTCACCTTCAGGTTATGAGCCCGCAGTCTTCCGAGTAACTGTCCAAGCCGGGCAAGATGGTCTTCGAACGAGGCAGAGAACACAATGATGTCATCCAGGTAGATCAGGGTAGCCTCAAAGTTTATGTCTCCCAAACACTTTTCCATCAGCTGTAGAAATGTGCCCGGAGCATTGGAGAGCCCGAAGGGCACCGGGTTAAACTCGAATAATCCCATAGGGAGGATGAAGGCAGTTTTTTCCTTGTCTTTCTTTTGCCAGTATCCGATTGCTAGATCCAAGGTGGAGAAGAACTTGGCTTTCCCCAACGCTGTCAAGGATTCCTCGATGCAGGTTAACAGATATGAGTCTCGCACAGTGCAGGCATTGAGTTTCCTGTAATCTACACAGAACTGGATGGTCCCATCCTTCTTCTTGACGAGCACCACCGGTGCCGCCCAAGGGCTCTGACTACTCTGCATGACTCCTGAATCCAGCATCTGCCTCAATAATGTCTTCACCTCTTGGTACATCTTGGGTGGGATATGCCGGTATCGTTCTCGAATTGGACGAGCGTCCCCGGTCGGTATCTCGTGTGTGATCGCTTGGGTACAGCCAAAATCTTTGGCGTGATGGGCGAATGCAGCCTGATTTTCCCACAGCACAGCTTCTATCGCCTGCACACGCTCAGGGCCAAGAGCCTTCACATGCACTTCCATTTGGTCAAGGATGATCCGCCCATTCCATTCTGGGGGTGGCATCTCTTCGGGCTCCGCAGCGACTGCCAGGGTCCACCCCATGCCTTCGATCGTCAATAAAGACATCTCCTTCTGACTCACCACTTCGCCCCTGGTGTAGGTACACCCGGGCCAGATCTGTACCCCACGGAAAGGTGACTTCCCCGGGGCCCACGTTCAAAGCTCTTATGGGGATGTGTCCTCGCTGGACCACAGCTATCGCACAAGCTATCATGACTTCTTGGTCCGCTCCTCTGCCTACCAAAGGCTGAACTATCACATCCAGCCCGTCAAGGTTGCGATGAGTCCCCCCTGGAAGGTGTAATATACTTTCTCGCTCAGGATTACAGACTCTTTCCCAGGGGCCCTGATGACCTCTACTGCCTGATAAGATGCACCCTCTTCTGCGTCCCACAGACACGGAAGGGCTTCTTGAGTAGACTTGTGTGTGGCAGCCTTCTTCCAATAACTGGGTCCCCGTTTGGTGAACATTATCTGATCGAGTTCTCGTAGGATATTCATTCCCAGTACTACAGGCACATCTTCTTTGATGGGCTCAGGGACTAGCAGGATCCCTTTCTTTCCTGCTTCTTGCCCACAGATTCGAATATTCATCCACACGACCCCTGTGACCGGGATCGGCTGTTGATTGGCAGCAAACAACCAGATCAATGTCTCCTTCTCTGGCTTGGCCAGGGCTTGAAAATGCTCTTTGAAATATGTTTCTGACATCGTTGTCACCTGTGAACCGGTATCTATCAAGCAATGCACTGGAACGCCCTGAAATTCAGCACGCAGGATGGGACTCCCAGCAATCAGGTGTTCATTATGATAAGGAGCGGCCTCTCTTCTTGCTTCCCCCACAGAGTGCCATGTTACTGCAGAGGTTGGTAGTTTAACGGCGGCTGTTGCTGGCTTTGAGCATAATTCCGGCAGTCCCTGGCAAGGTGCCTTGTCCTCCACATTCCCAGCATTGGATACCTCCTCTTCACCGAGGGGCACCCCGAGCCTGTCTTCGTGCCTCTGATGCCTGGAGGGGGGAGCTTGCACCCACTGACCCCTTAAAGGTCGGGCCGAAGGATGGTTATATGAGTGCATGAGACAGACTGTTGTTCTCCCATTCTTTGCTCAATCCGGGTTAATTTGTCTTGCATACTGACAAGAGACTGCTGCAAGTCATGCACTACCTGGACCAGCGCCTCCTGATGATTTGGGTCTCCTCTGGTATTGGCACCCAGGACACGCATCACACAAGTCGTGCAACTGTTTTCCTTGCCTCGGGCCACTGCTTCTGCCAGGATTTGACGGAATGAAAGAGTCAGATCTGCACGGACCCGTTCTGACAGTGCTCTCCTCAAGGATGTATTGTGCAGTCCCAAAATGAATTGTTCCCAGAGTATCCGGTCTTTGGAGCCCATGCCACCGAGCCCATCCATCTCTTTCCTTTGCACTTCTGCCAACACTTCTTGCAGTGCTGTCGCATACTGAGAGATCCCTTCTTCTTCCTGCTGCAGTCTAGAGAAAAATTTGGCGCGGAGGTGTCTCTTCCAGGAATTTCACTAGCTCCTTCAGGGTACTATGGGTGAGTTCTGGCTGTAGACAGACGTTTTTACATGCCTCTCCCTCCAAGGCAGTGGCAGTCAATGCAATGTCCACTTCAAGGTCTGTGCTGATGTTATAAATATTCAGGGTGCTTTGCAGCCGGGACACCCAATCAGACAGGGGCATATTATTGCCATCAAATTTTGGAAGCACACTAAATATGGTGCCCATAGGAAGTATCCTTGCAGGGGTTCCACCAATGCCCACAGCATCCCCACTAACACTAGCATTCTCGTCGTTGCTGCCTTCTGCCTGCATCTTGGTGATAGTCACCCTGCTCGCAGCGCCACTTGAAGTGATGGCCGGGGGCCACCACAATGCAGGGAGACTACGGTACACAAGATGAGGTGCAAACAACAAAGGTTTAATTTATTTACAGGCAAGGAATGCAGTGTTAGCAAAGTGTAAACAGGGGTATGCAATGACATAAAAACAATTTACAAAAGATATTCTCTAGCTGGGCCGTACAAATGGCACGGTGCACCAACTATTACAGATCAGTGTATTCTTTCAAAAGGCAAAACAATACAATAAAGTACAGTATGCTGCTACTCTAATTGTAGCCTGACTGGCCACTGCTACTTCGGCCGCACGGCTACCGTGCTCTGTCTATTACAGCCTATCCTAAGCCCTAAACATGTGCACACACGGGGTTAGCACTCACGGTAAAGATGGTGTCTCAGTTCCTTCCTGGGGGCCCCTTGCAGTTCTCTGCAAGATGATGTGATGTCCTCCCTGGAAGCTCTGTGCAGCGTGGTCTTGTCCTTGTGTGACAATTCCAAACCTGTTCCTAGAAACGGTGAACTCCCTCTTCTGAATTCCTTCCTTGTAGATCTTTGTGGCTCCTCGCAGTAACACAGGAAAACCACCTTTGTTATCCCCAGAAGGATATACACAATCCCACAGTTCTAAGCTGCACGTTTTTCTTCTCACGTCAGTCTCCTGCAGATGCTCTGCTCCAAACACACACTGGGAAAACAGCCCCTCCCCTCTCCATAGCTGGAATAGCAAACCAAAGCAGTCTTTTGAAGGGTAGAATTGAATGTACCATTGCATCAGCCAAGGGGGTGCTGTCTCTTAAAGGGGCAGTGTGTCTCTGCTGTCCATAGCAATGTCAATCCCTTACACTCCCCACATGATTTCTGACAGTGAAGTGGAAATAATTGTCCAAGAGCCAAGGACCAACTATGGAGAGCTACAGAAATACCTGGAATTTGCTGCTACAATTGTTTTAAAGAAAAGATAAGAAATGCATTCAACCTCCATGCTATGTATGCACGCTCACAACATGACTACGTTGCTGAACGAAAAGCATGTTCAAGAATTTTAAAAGTTTGCTCAACAACATTTTGACAAGCCTGTGAAATACTGGCAGAGAATGGTCTGGTTATATGAGACCAAAATTGAACTCTTTGGATTCCATAATACACTCCATGTTTGGAGGACAAAACACTATACAAACAGTGAAGTTTGGAGGTGGTAACATCATGGTGTGAGGATGTTTTTCCACATACGACACTGACAAACTTCATATAATTGAAAGAAGGTTGAAAGGACGAATTTATCTAGATTTCTTGATAAAAATCTCCTGCTATGTACCAGGATAATGACGATAGAAGAGGGTTGACATTTCAGCCAAACAATGATCCCAAATACACTGCCAAGGAAACTATCGATTTGTTTCAGAAAAAGAAAAAAGCTGCTGGAATGGCCCAGCTAATCACATGACCAGAATCCAATAGAAGATTTATGGAAGAAACTAAAGTTCAGTGTTCACAGAAAGAGCCCATGGAATCTTCAGGATTTGAATATTGCTTGTGTGGAAGAAGGGGCCAAAATTACACCTGAGGAATGCATGCAATTAGTTTCTCCATTCTTGTAGTTGTCATCACCAACAATGGCTTTTGTGCGAAGTTTTAATTAAATTTCAGTAAGTGTGTTCTATACTCTTTACATCCAACATATCTTATTATTACACCTATCTTAATTTATGGACAATTATGGTTTGATTTCTCTGCCCATGTGGATTGGATGATTTGATACTTATAATAATAATAATAATAATTTTTATTTATATAGCGCCAACATATTCCGCAGCACTTTACAATTAAGCGGGGACATGTACAGACAATAAATTCAATACAAGTTAAGACAATTCAAACAGTGACATTAGGAGTGAGGTCCCTGCTCGCAAGCTTACAATCTAGAAGGAAATGGGGGGACACAGTAGGTGAGAAATGCTTGTTAATTCAGGTCTGGCAATTATAATAGGGATTTTCATATAAAGCTGCATGATCCGGTCATCAGCCCGTGTGTTTAAGTGCAATAGACAAGTATCAAGTGCAGTTATCATGTGCATGAAGGGTGTGGAGACAGATGAATAGTAGGGTGCAGATTCAGAATAATATTTGGAAGGAGGGAACAGGGCAAAGTTAGCTTGCTGAGTAGTTGATGTGGTAGGCTTGTTTGAAGAGATGGGTTTTCAAAGCGCGCTTGAATAGGTCAGGGCTAGGTATCAGTCTGATCATCTGGGGAAGTGCATTCCAGAGAGCTGGAGCAGCACGAGAGAAGTCTTGGAGACGGAGGTGCGAGGTTCGGATTACGGGGGATGTTAGTCTTAGGTCATTTGTAGAACGGAGGGCACGTGTAGGGCGATAGACAGAGATGAGAGAGGAGATATAAGGCGGAGCAGAACAGTGGAGAGCTTTGTGGGTGAGAGAGATGAGTTTATACTGGACCCTGTAGCGAATAGGTAGCCAGTGTAATGACTGGCACAAGATGGAGGCATCGGTGAAGCGGCTGGACAGAAATATGACCCTGGCTGCCGCATTCAAGATGGATTGGAGAGGAGAAAGTTTGGTAAGAGGGAGACCGATCAGAAGAGAGTTGCAGTAGTCCAGACGAGAATGAATAAGAGCGACAGTAAGAGTCTTAGCAGTTTCAAAGGTGAGAAAAGGTCGGATTCTGGAGATGTTTTTAAGATGCAGGTGACAAGAGCGACTGAGTGATCGGATGTACGGAGTAAAGGAATGTTCAGTGTCGAATATGACCCCAAGACAGCGGGCATGCTGCTTGGGAGTTATGGTTGAACCCTCCAGGGTTATTTCGATGTTAGGTAGAGTGAGGTTAGTAGAGGGGAGAAACACAAGAAGTTCAGTTTTAGAGAGATTTAGTTTCAGGTAGAGGGAGGACATGATGCTAGAGACAGCAGACAGACAATCCTTGGTATTTTGAATTAGGGTAGGGGTGATGTCAGGGGAAGAAGTGTATAATTGGGTGTCATCAGCATAGAGATGATACTGGAACCCAAATCTGCTGATTGTTTGTCCAATAGGGGCAGTGTATAAAGAGAAGAGGAGGGGGCCTAGGACTGAGCCCTGCGGGACCCCGATAGTAAGGGGACGAGAAGAGGAAGAGGAGCCAGAAAAAGATACAGTGAAGGAGCGGTCAGAGAGGTAGGAGGAGAACCAGGAGAGGGCTGTGTCCTTGAGGCCTATAGAGCGGAGCATAGTGAGGAGGAGCTGGTGATCCACAGTGTCAAATGCGGCAGAGAGATCCAGGAGAATCAGCAGGGAGCAATGACCTTTCGATTTAGCTGTTATTAAATCATTAGAGACTTTAGTGAGGGCAGTTTCAGTAGAGTGTAAAGAGCGGAAACCAGATTGTAAGGGGTCGAGAAGAGAGTTATCCGAGAGATAGTGGATTAGACGGGAGTGGACCAGGCGTTCCAGGAGTTTAGAGATGAAGGGAAGGTTAGAGACAGGTCTGTAGTTAGCAGTGCAGTTCTGGTCCAGGGATGGCTTTTTAAGTAAAGGGGTTATGATGGCATGTTTAAATGAGGAGGGAAATATACCTGAAGAAAGAGAGAGGTTAAATATTTTAGTCAGGTGAGTGGTGACCACTGGTGAGAGAGACTGCAGGAGCTGTGAAGGAATAAGGTCACTGTTGCAGGTTGTAGGCCGAGCAGAAGCGAGGAGCTTAGAAACTTCTTCTTCTGAAACAGGCTCAAAGATGTCTAGTGAGCTTGAGGTGCGGCAGGGAAGGGGATCCAGGCACTGAGGAGATAGGGCTGAGATATCCTGATGGATGTGGTTGATTTTTTCTAGGAAATAAGTGGCCAGATCCTCACCGCTGAGGTTGGTGATGGGGGCCTGTACTTTAGGTTTCAGGAGGGAGTTTAAGGTTTCAAAAAGTCGTCTTGGGTTGTTGGATAGTGAGGTGATGAGGGTGGTGAAGTAGGATTGTTTGGCCAGATGAACGGCAGAGTTATAGGTTTTGAGCATGAACTTATAGTGGATGAAGTCTTCTGCTAAGAGAGATTTTCTCCACTGCCGCTCTGCACACCTCGAGCAGCGCAGATGAGAGCGTGTTTGCGTTGTGTGCCAGGGCTGCCGTTGTCTGTGTCGGGTCTTTCTGCGTATAGAAGGTGCTGCTTCATCTAGGGCATTCTTCAGTGTATTATTGAAGTGTGACAATGCTATGTCTGGACAGGAGAGGGTGGAGATGGGGGCTAAAGATGTGTGGAGATTGTCCCTAAGCTGTTGGGTATTAATGGTACGTGTATTCTGATAAGTGTGGTAAGTGGGGGTGTCCCGGGTGAGGAGACAATTCTTGACAGAGAAGGAAAGAAGGTTGTGGTCCGAGAGCGGGAGAGGTGAATTAGTAAAGTCGTGCAGCGAGCCGGGACGGGAGAAAATCAGGTCCAGAGTATTCCCGTCCTCATGTGTAGGAGAATTAGTAAACTGTGAGAGGCCGAATGAAGAAGTTAGAGAAAGAAGATGAGAGGCAGACTGGGAGAGCGGATCATTGATGGGGATGTTAAAGTCTCCCATGATGAGGGTGGGGATGTCACAGGACAGAAAGTGAGTAAGCCAGGTGGTGAAGTGGTCTAGAAACTGGCGGGAGGAGCCTGGAGGGCGATAAACGACCGCCACTCATAAGGAGAAGGGCTTAAAGAGTCTGACGGCGTGGACTTCAAAGGAAGGAAATGTAAGTGAGGGAAGCGGGGGGATGACCTGGAAAGCACATTGTGATGAAAGGAGCAAACCAACACCTCCACCCTGTCTGTTCTCAGGTCTGGGGGTATGTGAAAATTTCAGCCCACCAAACGAGAGAGCGGCAGCAGCGGTGGTGTCTGAATGCTGGATCCAGGTTTCTGTAATAGCCAGAAGGTTAAGGGAATTAGAGAGAAAAAGATCGTGAATGTAAGTCAGTTTGTTACACACAGACCGTGCATTCCAGAGAGCACATTGGAAAGTGATAGGAGAAGGCCTGCACTGAATGTTAATAAGATTAGCAGGATTTCTATATGTAGCTGGAGGAGAGTAATGTATGCTGGTGGAGGGAGGCCCAGGGTTGGGGGAGATGTCACCTGCAACTATTAAAAGGAGAAAAAACAGAAAAAGCAGGTGGTGGGATGATTTGTATGAACGTTTTGAGTGCTGCATGGAGGTTTTGGATGGTTTGGTGTGGGTAAGAAATGTCAATAGAGCCTCAGAGTTAAACATGGGAGAGGGGAAAAGGGAGGGGTGGATATGCAGAGAGTGCACAGAATGTGTAAAAGGGCAGGCGAGTTGTTAAAAAGCAGAAGTGAAGACAAATAAGCAGCAGGTTAATATGATCAATGCATATGTAGTACGACTGACCAAGAAGCATGCGTGCATGAAAAACTTATGCACCTTACCTGTCTCCTGCCCTGTCCAACTGCATTGTCTAACTGCCAAACACTTGATCCTGTTGCACTTAATATCTGTTGCACGCGTGCTATCCCAGCCAGAGCTAAATATATATGAAATGAAATGTCTGCTAGCTTCAGCCACCAAAAGGCCACAATCAGTAATTAACCAATTAGCACAAGGCCAGAGCAGGTATTACTATGCAGGGTAAATAACTAAGGCTGGACAAGGCCATCAAACAGAGAAAGGGAAAAAAAAAAAACACCTTTCTACACTTCAAAGCAGAAACCAAATAGATAAAAAATAAAGACCCACCACAGGAGTGATGGAATGAAATACCATAAAAATATCTGGCAATATATGATGCAGTTCACACTTGTCAGACAGCATACATGGATGATGGAATGAAATACCATAAAAATATCTGGCAATATATGATGCAGTTCACACTTGTCAGACAGCATACATGGATGATGGAATGAAATACCATAAAAATATCTGGCAATATATGATGCAGTTCACACTTGTCAGACAGCATACATGGATGATGGAATGAAATACCATAAAAATATCTGGCAATATATGATGCAGTTCACACTTGTCAGACAGCATACATGGATGATGGAATGAAATACCATAAAAATATCTGGCAATATATGATGCAGTTCACACTTGTCAGACAGCATACATGGATGATGGAATGAAATACCTGTGTGAAGAAGAGAAGAGAGGAACATCAGCTTCAATGCATTGTCTAACTGCAAAACACTTGATCCTGTTGCACTTAATATCTGTTGCACGCGTAAGCCCGCTTTTGTGAGAATTTCATGTTAATAGAATCTTTAGAAATATATTTACTTAGAAAATTGGTGACATGTTCAATACTTATTTCATCTGTTGTATGTACCAGAAAGAGACCAAGAATCAGAAACATATATACCAGGACGGGGAACATATAGTTGCGTGAAAAAGTGTTTGCCCCCTTCCTGATTTCCTATTCTTTTGCATGTTTGTCACACTTAAATGTTTCAGCTCACCAAATAAATGTAAACATTAGATAAAGATAACATAAATAAAAACTAAATGCAGTTTTTAAATGAAGATCTTTATTGTTAAGGGAAAAAGAAATCCAATCCTACAAGGCCCTGTGTGAAAAAGTGTTTGCCCCCTCAAAGCATAAATTAACTGTGGTTTATCACATCTTTGGGAAGCTGACTTCAGATTCGCTAGCCACACCCAGGCTTGATTACTGCCACATCTGTTCTCAATCAAGAAATCACTTAAATAGGACCTGCTTTACAAAGTGAAGTAGACCAAAAGATCCACTAAAGCTAGACATCATGCCGCGATCCAAAGAAATTCTGGAACAAATCAGAAACATAGTAATTATTATTATTTATTTATAAAGCACTATTGATTTCATGGTGCTGTACATGAGAAGGGGTTACATATAAAATACAGATATCACTTACAGTAAACAAACTAACAATGACAGACTGATACAGTGGGGATCCCATGTGGGATTACATTCTACAAGATGGTGGGGAAGGAGACATTAGGTTGGGGGGTTGCAGCAGCTCCCATGTAATTGATATCTATCAATCTGGAAAAGGTTATAAAGCCATTTCTAAAGCTTTGGGACTTCAGCGAACCACCGTGAGAGCCATTATCTAAAAATGGCAGAAAACATGGAACAGTGGTGAACCTTCCCAGGAGTGGCTGGCTGACCAAAATTACCCCAAGAGCGCAGCGACGACTCATCCAAGAGGTCACAAAAGACCCCACAACAGTATCCAAAGAACAGCAGGCCTCACTTGCCAGAGTTAAGATCAGTGTTCATGATTCCACCATAAGAAAGATACTGGGCAAAAATTGCCTGCATGGAAGAGCTCCAAGACAAAAACCACTGCTGAGCAATAAGAATATAAAGGCTTATTTCAGTTTTGCCAGAAAACATCTTGATGATCTCCCAGATTTTGGGGATAATACTCTACTGGTTCACATGGTACAGTAGAATCGCAATCCAGTGCGAAACGTGCATTGTCCGTCATGTCTCTCTTTTGAATTTTTCTGCACCTGCTGCCACGATGTTAGCACTTTTTTGCACCATTGTTACTTGTACAACATTAAAAAATAAAAAGGGCTTAATTTCTTCAGAGAAGGGTGAGTGCTGACTTTTCTTTTATTTATAACTACAGCGAGACTCAATTGCTTCATGTTTGTGCACCACCCTCTATTCAGAATTTAGAGGCAGCGATATCATACCAAAAAATCCTGTTGCACTGGTGAAAGAGCTTTCAATGTCGGTGTTTCAACTCTTTGTATTAAATATGCTATTGTGTTATGCTTACTAGAGGTCTCAAAGAGCTGTGCATATCTGACATTCTATCTTCAGAGTACGTTTATATGTCAGATTCCTTTTCCCAATGCATTAGGAGAATAAATGCATGATATCCTGTTGGATAATCTTGAAAGAAGATCATAAACTGGTGATATGAAATAAATGTCTTAGATGTGAACACTCTTTTGTTAAACTGATGGGAAATGTGGATCCTATAAGACATAATCTGTCTGACACTAGTTAAACTGAGATTTGGAATGTAAGGATAGGAGTCAATACCAGGATTGAACCTTCAGAATTTAGATAAAAAATCTAAATGGTCAGCCTAGAGCCTAATCTAGAGGGAACACCAAGATCAAGGTCAGGATCAGGAACAATTATATGAACATGAACAATACATATGCAGTGATCCACAGGTAAGTAAAGCATGTCCTCCAAGCCTAATTTCATCAATGGCCACTAGTCACCAAGTCAACACAGCCGGTAGATAGCAGCAGGGAACCCGTCATTGACTCATTGCTGGGACAGTACAGATAGAAAAGGAGACTTTGAGACTTACTATTTATACTAAATAAGGTTAGTAATATTTGACATTGATAATAATAAGAAAATAATGTAACAATTTGTTTCTCAGGTGAGAAAAGGTTTTGCACTCAATCACAGTAGATAGTTATAGAGATATTCTGTCTTAGATGTTACTGCATTTTTCCTGCATTGTACCTTTATTAAAGTAAATCAATAAGACTGATTAGAAATGTAACAAGAACAGGTTTTGTGCTCAGTAGTATATTCACACTACTAGCACTTTCGTAATATGCTCCTGTCTTACTTTACTGTTTAGTCCTGAAGTACACACAAAATTGAGCTGTAGGAAGATTAATTACTATTCAATATCAGATTGTCTGGAAAGGGTAATTTAATTATAAGACAAAATCAAACAAATTAATTGAATTATTTTTTTCAGGGTAAAATGAGATTCATGAAATTATTGCCTCACATCCTCTTTAAAACCTAAGGAAACATTGCCTTTATCAATACCTCCTTTCAGGGGTTTTGCATTTACTGGCTTGTATCTCAAGAAATTAAACATTTGGCCTATGTACTTTTTATCATTTAAAGAAAAGAGTCTACTTTTCCACTGTCTTAAATTTGTGCAAAATCTTTACTGTTTCATCAATGACAGTAAGTTCTAGTCTACTGTGTGACACCCCAGAGTCCGGTTGTCACAGTGACATTGCCTCCCTCTAACAGGTGAAGTCATGCTTGGAGGCAGAAGGGTGGCTCTGTTGTGAGTTCATTTTCCCCTTCGTCACTGAGGTCTGGTGAACTCCCTATTCTGGTAAAGGAAGGTAATGAGCCTGATTATCAGGCACCTGAGCCTAATGATGATGACTGGCTGAGTGGAGTCATGGACTGGATATAAGGCTGCCGACGCCCTTCTGCCCTGCGGGTGATTTCTCTGTGGACTTCTAGGAAACCAGTCTGATTCCTGCTCCTCTAAAGCTAAGTTTTCTGCTTTGCCTTTTAGCATTTGTGTTTTGTTTTTGTTTGCCTTGCTTTTCTGGATTCTGCCATTCCCTGCTGGGGTGAGCTGATTCTCCTTTTGCCGGTTGCTCTGTCTTCAGAATATTCCTGAGTACTGACATAGTCTTTTTGAAGCCTAGCGTCTTCAGGGCCTTTTTCACTGTCAGTCTGTTGGCTCTTATTTTCATAGGGTTTTTCACGGATTGCAGACAGCAGCCTTCCTGTCCTTTCCTACCTAGTTAGCTTGGGCCCCGTCTTTGCTCAGTCTATCTTTTTGTCTGTGTTGTGTTCTTTCTTCTTGCTTCACCGTCATTATATGTGGGGGGCTGCCTTTTGCTTTGGGGTCTGCTCTGGGGCAGTTTAGATTTCCCTTTCTGTCTTTAGGCTATTTAATTCTCCGGCTGTGATCGAGGGGTCTAGGGCATCGTAGGAACCCCCCACGGCTACTGCTAGTTGTGTTGATAGGTTCAGGGGTCTGCAATCCGATAGCTGCCAACCTCTCTGGTTTTCTGGACTTAGCTAGCATTTCTGTTTTTGCCTCCTACGGTGACTCAATCATAACAGGGCTCCATGCCAGGTAACATAGAATAAATCACAATTCCTGCTGCAGGTCAGAAAAGGGAGCTGCCTTATAAATTCTGGCCAGCAGAGGGGATTGGTGAGTCAGCATGAAGTGAGCTGAGGGAGTTGTCATGGAAACTAGAGCAGCTGTGAGCTGTGAGGAAAATAACAAGACAGTTAAATGTGAGGTAAAAAGATCTTTCTGGAAGATCCAGTCAGTTCAAGACAGAGAGCTGATCGGTGAATAGGGGAAGGACGATAGCAGAGAGAAGAGGCTTTGGGGAACCTATGAAAACTGCATGTAGCAGACCCCAGAGCGAAGCGCTAATAAAGAGAAAAGGGACGTCAGAGTCCTTGGTAGTCAGGAGCTGTATGTCCTGACCGCTGAATCTGAAAGTACAGGGGATTGTAAATTCCTGTTTGACACTTAACACCTGAGGGCACGGCAGCGGATAAGGAGCCCAGGGCTGACAGTGAAAAGGACGGTACCCGTGGAATAGGCTCATGCTGACACCCATACAGGTTAGTGAAAGCAGCACGCAATTGAGGGTGGCAGCTTAGTTATAAACAGCGGAGACCCACACGCAAAGCGCAGAAGGAAGGTCCTAAACTCCCAACTGGCAAGGTGGATCCCCTGAATGCCTCCAGGTGAGCCGGACTCATTCCATCACCTGTATGTGGTACTCAGGATTGCAACCAATTACCAGTAAAAGGTAAAGAAACTGCACCTCTCTGTCCTTCTCTCATTTCTCTGCACCCCAACGTTTACAACCATCCTAACTATTAATCAAACATCTTTGCCCTGGGACTATTGCTCTACCTGTGGAGAGCCATTTTCACCTCAGCTGCGACACACCAACCATCTCAGGGGAACAACACCGCAGCACTGGTCACCTCTGACCAGAATACCACAGGTGGCATCACGTATTTGATCATATGTAAACTTTATCTTCATTTTTGCCACATCTAACAACATCACAAACAACTTTTCCCTTCCCCTATTTTATTTTATTTAATGGACACCCCAGGGCCACGGACCGGGTCGCTGCCGCCGTGACACCGTCCCCCGTTGAAGTCGACGGGCCCGGTACCAAGTACCCCATGGTCCTGCACCGCTCTCTCACTCCCTCACGCTGCTCCAACTGGCGTCACGAACAGGATTTAGCGAGCCTAGCAAAGCTGGGTAAAGGAGACTGGCAAAGCTGGGTACTGTGCGCCATAGACTTTATTATATTGTGTGCTAAAGACTTAACTGAGCTTTCAAATAACCGCCATAACTGCATCACATAGTGCGTGCAAGCAGAGAGGGGCGTGCCAGTGAAGCTGGAGCTGCGCTCTATTGTGAGCAAGTGAAACAGCAAAAAGAAAAATTCCCAACTCGGGTGACGATTCAGCGGCGGTCGCAGCCGCAGCCTCCATAATGCCGCTATCAATGCCATATATACCAGGAGGGGCCTGGTTACAACAGTACTCAGGGGAGTCGCACACCCTGAGCGATTTTAAAGAAAGACTATGTAGTTTGTTCAAAGTGTACCCCCTGTCAGAAAGCCAAAAAGTCAGTATCTTCATTGGCCAGTTAACTGGTGCGGCTCAGAGGGAAGTACAGTCCTGGCCAGGCACTGATAAAGGGACTGTCCAACAAATCTTGGCCAGACTGAAGAACACTTTTAATACCCGCACTGCAATAGAGATAAAAATGAGACTCTTTGGGTGCAAACAGAGAGTGCAGGAGAGTATACGGGACTATGCCCTTAATCTTCAGGAGGCAGTACGGGCTGTAAAGCAGATAGACCCTGAGAATGTGCAAGATGAAGATAGATTACTAACAGAGCAGTTTTTAGAGGGACTCCAGTCTAACAACCAAAGGACACAGCTGCGCATATTGGCCCTACAAAATCCTGAATTGGACTTTGCACACTTTAAGGATAGAGCCACACAGGTGCTTCATGAAACGAATCCTAGCAGCACAGAGCCCTCTAAGCATTCTGCAATTACATACCAGCAGGAGGCAGCATCCTTTCCAAAGACCCCTATTGAGACTGACAAGCCGTCCCAAGATGATGATTCTGCTGCAGACTTACGTCTCCAAGTCAAGGAACTAACCAAAAGTGTGGCTTCACTCACAAAAACTGTGCAGTCCCTGCAAGTGACTCCAAAGAAGAAGATCCAGCTGGCCTCCAGTCCAGATGACATCCCGTGGTGACAGTAGAAGAGGATCCCACCGACCAGAGGGAGTGACAGTGATCGTTATGACGAGGATGGACAGCCCATCTGTTGCCACTGCAACAAGGCCAGACACCTAGCAAGATACTGTCATTTAAACAAGCAACCCCTGGGGCAAAGTGCCAACCCCCAGGAGTAAGACGACCAGGCCCATAAAATTGGCGAGACAAGTATGTAGGAGGATGACCAGTCTTGCCTGTCGTGATTGACGGTTTTCCGATGAACGCTTTACTGGGACACCGGCTCCCAGGTGACAACGATACCATATGTTCTTTTTAAGCAGTACTGGGCAGATTCAGACATTACTCATAGCCCAGATAAAGACCTTACCATTTTTGCCAACAATGGTCAGCACTTGCCTCAGATGGGATATAAAGAGGTGACCATCAAGACTGGCTGAGTAGAATTGCAATCGCAAGGTTTGATAATGGTTGATATTGACAAATGAGAATGCCATCCTATGATCACTTTAGGCACTAATGTAATTGAAAATTGTCTTGGAGAAATTATTGTTTTGTTACAACAGGTAGCTGAGACCGCCAGCTCCAGTCAGCAACGGGTTCTGCAAAAGGCGAACAGAGCCCTGATGCAGAGACAACAGGTAGAGCTGTCTGGTGGAGAAGTCGGCAGTGTCAGAGTAAGTGATCCTTTCCCCATTTCAGTACCTCCCAGAAGTGAAATGTTAATTTGGTGTCGGGCAGCAATAGGCCTAAGGGGTCAAGATTACCAAGCCCGGGTGGAACCCATGTACTCTGATAGTAGGCCCACTATCCTGACAGCCAGAGGGGTAGTTGATTCCGCAAGGGGAGTGTACCGATACGCATCTTAAATTGTGGGGAGAGAGAGGTCCAGTTACCCCGGTATGCCACCCTTGCTAAATTGTTCACTGTCAGTAGCAATGCAATTGAGACACTAGAACCCTTGATTCCGTCTGACAAGGTGGAAGAGAATGGCTCTGAGGGGCAGCAGGAGGATTGGTGTCGGCAACTAAACATAGGCACTGACTCCACCCCTTCGCACCAAAAGCATGGGGCTTATCGGGTGGCTCGAGAATTTGAACGGGTCTTCAGCAAGCCTCCTCTAGACTTTGGGCAGGCAAAAGGGGTTCAACATCATATCCCCACAGGAGATCATCCACCCATTAAAGAGAGGCACCGGCCTGTACCCCCAGCACACTATCAATGTGCCAAGAGTATGTAACGGGAGATGAAGGAGGCTGGGGTAATCAGAGATAGTTGTAGCCCCTGGGCAGCTCCATTAGTCCTCGTTTAAAAGAAAGATGGTACTATGAGAATGTGTGTAGACTACTGGCGGATTAACAGCATTACACATAAAGACGCTTACCCATTGCCTAGAATAGAGGAATCACTAGCCGCACTGAGAACTGCTAATTATTTCTCTACCTTAGATCTCACCAGTGGGTATTGACAGGTTCCTGTGGCAGAGGAAGACAAAGAGAAGACAGCATTTACAACACGAATGGGCCTCTGCGAGTTTAACTACATGCTGTTCGGGCTCAGCAATGCGCCAGGAACATTTCAGCGGTTAATGGAATGCTGCCTTGGACATAAAAACTTTGAAACCGTTCTGCTGTGCCTGGACGACATCATCATCTTCTCCAAAACCTACGAAGACCATTTGAGGCACCTAGCCGAGGTATTCGAAGCCCTGTCAAACTTTTGCCTGAAAGTAAAACCGTCCAAATGTCACCTTTTGAAACCCAAGGTGCAGTACCTAGGCCATGTGGTGAGCGCGGAAGGTGTTGCACCCGATCCTGACAAAGTCACTGTTATCCAGGACTGGCAAAGACCCAGCACTATTCATGAAGTGAGGCAATTTCTTGGGTTAGTAGGCTACTACCGAAGAAGATTTATCAATGACTTCACCAAGATAGCAGCACCGCTGCAAGATCTTCTAGTGGGCCAATCCAAGAAGGCCAAGAACAAAAATCTTCCATTCGAGTGGAGCAAAAGGATAGAAGAGTCCTTCACCAAGTTGAAATTGGCCCTCACAGGAGATGAGGTCCTGACCTACCCTGACTATGTCCAACCATTTGTACTTTACACTGACGCCAGCAACGTGGGATTGGGAGCAGTGCTGTCACATGTGCAGAAAGGCAGAGAGAGAGTGATTGCCTACACCAGCAGGAAGCTTCGTCCCACTGAGAGGAACCCTGACAACTACAGTTCCTTTAAACTGGAGTTCCTCGCCATAGTCTGGGCAGTAACAGAGCACTTCAAGCACTACTTGGCTTCAGCAAAGTTCACCATCTACACGGACAATAATCCGCTAACCCACCTTGAAATGGCAAAGCTCGGGGCACTTGAGCAGCAATGGATGGCCTGGCTGTCCAACTACGAGTTCACCATCAAGTACCGAGCAGGACATAAGAACGCTAATGTGGATGCGCTGTCCAGAATGCCCAATTCACCTGACGGGGGAGAAGATCCAAAAGAACTCGAAGAAATCAAGTTACCAGCCTTCCACCATCCAATTGCAGCCCAGCGCTCCCAAGGAGTAAGGAATAAGTGCTTTATCATACGAGAGGTAACGTTGAACCCATTACCCCATCATGAGTGGGCAGAGACACAAGATAGTGACCCAGCTGTTCGCCTAGTAAAGGAGTGCCTGGCACCAGCTGATGCACACCCTGGTCCAGATGACCCACAGGAAGCACGGCAGTTAAGGAAGGAGAGAGGCAAGCTGTTCATCTACAAAGGTAAACTGTGTCGGAGGAACATCAACTCGCGCACACACGAACTGGTCAGGCAGGTGGTAGTCCCGAAGAGGGAAGCGCCAATGGTCTTAGAGGCGTACCACAATGGAGCAGGACACTTCAGTTGGAAGAAGTTGGAGGTCCTACTTCGTGAAAGGTTCTATTGGCTTGGCTTGAGGAGTTCCATTGAGAAGTGGTGCCGAGAATGTGGCCCATGCAACCTGCGCAGAAAAGACCGAAACAGCCAGCGAGCCCCATTACAGCCAATCATCACAAAACAGCCGCTTGAACTGGTAGCCTTGGATTATGTGAAGTTAACTCCGAGTAGGAATGGCTACACCTATGCTTTGACCATTGTGGACCATTACTCAAGGTTCTTGGTTGTCGTACCTGTTAAAGACCAAACAGCGAAGACAGCAGCCAAGGCATTTCAGCAGCACTTTTGTCGACTGCACGGATACCCTGAACAAGTGCTCACCAATCAAGGTCCAGCCTTTGAGGTAGAAGTGTTCCAGGAGTTCTGTAACATGTACGGTTGCAAGAAAATCAGAATGGCGCCGTACCATCCACAGACAAATGGCATGTGTGAGAAAATGAACCAGGTGGTCATTGACTTATTGAAGACCTTACCTCTGGAAGAACGAAACCAGTGGCCAGAGAAGTTGCCAGATCTGGTAGATCTATATAATCATATACCGGTAAGCTCTACAAATTGCACTCCGGCCTACTTGATGAGAGCAAGACCTGGCAAGTTACCCATTGATTTGGACATGGGAGTCTTAACACCTGAGACCACATCACCAGATGCAGACTGGGATACAAAGCGGCAGCAACAATACCGCAAAGTGCAAGAATGTGTGGAGAAAAGTTTGTCCCAAGCAAGACAGAGGAAGGAAAGAAATTACAACCAACACGCCCCTGCAGTTCCCTTGACACCAGGAGAACAAGTACTCAAAAGGAAGAGACGTGTTCACAAACTAGATGACCAATGGGAGGCAGAGCCATACACCGTGATACCTTCAGACTTTAATAACACCAAAGTATGTATCATCAGTAAAGATGGAGGAGAAACCTTAGAAGCAGTCTCAAGAGATCATCTAAAGATGTGCCCTGATCAATTGAAGGACAAGAAGGAAGTCCAAGACAGTCCACAGCCCATAGTAGAGGTGGAAGAAAAGATTCAAACTATACTTGGAGAATTTCCTCGGATGTGGAAACAAGTAAATCAGGCAATAGTAGTACCAGTCCTAACCTTTCATCAGCCTACTGCACCAGATGAAATAGAGACTCATAATGAAATGGCTCCAGTAACAGATGCTATATCTGCAGTAGAATGCGGAAATCTGTCCCCTGCTAACAGCGAATCTGACAATCTCATGGTGAGTCTAGGAGTAGAGAGAAGGCAGTCTAGAATACCAATCTTACACAAGTCTACTTATAGTGTAGTGACTAGTGCACCAACAGTAGACATCAGAGAACAGGTCAGGTCATCAGAAATACCTATACTGCGTAGATCCACTCGTAGTACGAGAGGTTAGATCCCTGCTCGTTAGAGAGATTACATAATGTAAATAAAATAATATGAATGTATAGTTGTAACCGCTAAGCATGAGAGCCTACAGAGACTTACTGTATGAACCCTTTTAAAGTATTCGTAATAACCAGTTAAAGGACAATTGGGCAAAAGGACTATGTGTGGTCAGAACTTTTATTGGTAAATAGTTACTCCAAAAAGGCCTTGAAAATAAGCTGCTGGCATGGCCGAAAAACAGGCCCATCTACAGAGTGCCCTGTAGCCATGCCCAGGGACGACACACAAAGTGGGTTAAGACGGTTCCCACCAACTAAACTCCAGGTACAAGCACAAAGACAATTCCTGGACAGCAGCGTAAGGACTGGTCGCTGCAGTAACTTTGCTATTATTTCTTTTTCTTGTCTGGTTTTTGATAATTTTTACATTTTTAAGACTGTAGATTTTCATTAATTGTTGTTATTAACAATTCCTGTTATGCTTCCTCAGTCCGGGAGTACTGAACTTAACTGGGGGGGAATTTGACACCCCAGAGTCCGGTTGTCACAGTGACATTGCCTCCCTCTAAGAGGTGAAGTCATGCTTGACCAGCAGAGGGGGTTGGTGAGTCAGCTAGAAGTGAGCTGAGGGAGTTGTCATGGAAACTAGAGCAGCTGTGAGCTGTGATGAAAATGACAAGACAGTTAAACGTGAGGTAAAAAGATCTTTCTGGAAGATCCAGTCAGTTCAAGACAGGGAGCTGATCGGTGAGGAGGGGAAGAATGATAGCACAGAGAAGAGGCTTTGGGGAAGCTAAGAAAACTGCGTGTAGCAGACCCCAGAGCGAAGCGCTAATAGAAAGAAAAGGGATGTCAGAGTCCTTGGTGGTCAGGAGCTGTATGTCCTGACCACTGAATCTGAAAGTATAGGGGATTGTAAATTCCTGTGCGACATTGAAAACCTGAGGGCATGGGAGCGGATAAGGAGACCGGAGCCGACAGTGAAAAGGACGGTACCCGTGGAATAAGCTCATGCTGACACCCGTACAGGTTAGTGAAAGCAGCACGCAATTGAAGGTCACAGCTTAGTTATAAACCACGGAGACCCACACATAAAGCGCAGAAGGAAGGTCCTAAACCCCAACCTGGCAAGGTGGACCCCCTGAATGCCTCCAGGTGAGCTGGACTCATTCCATCACCTGTATGTGGTACTCCGGATTGCAATCAATTACCAGTAAAATGTAAAGAAACTGCACCTCTCTGTGTCCTCCTTTCATTTCTCTACACCCCAACGTTTACAACCATCCTAACTATTAATCAAACATCTTTGCCCTGGGACTATTACACTACCTGTGGAGAGCCATTATCACCTCAGCTGTGACACGCCAACCGTCTCAGGGGAAAAACACCACAGCGCTGGTCACCTCTGACCAGAATACCACAGGTGGTGTCACGTATTTAATCATCTATAAACTTTATCTTCATTTTTACTACATCTAACAACATCACAAACAACTTTTCCCCTTCACCTATTTTATTTAATGGATGCCCCAGTGCGATGGACCGGGTCGCCGCCGTCGTGACACCGTCCCCTGTTGAAGTCGACGGGCTCGGTACCGAGTACCCCATGGTCCTGCACCGCGCGCCCTCTCACGCCGCCACGCGTGTGGGGTGCTCCAACTGTTATAGCTGCCACTTAACCCCTTCCTGATATCCGACGTACTATCCCGTCCACGGTACCCGGGCCCGTATGACCGTGGACGGGATAGTACGTCTACCGCGATCAGCGGCGCCCACGTGGTGAGCGCCGCTGATCGCGGCCGGGTGTCAGCTGATTATCACAGCTGACACCCGGCACAATGTGTCAGGGGCGGTCACGGACCGCCCCCAACACGTTAACCCCTTGCACACCGCGATCAAACACGATCGCGGTGTACCGGGGGTTAAAGGGAAGCATCGGCAGGGAGGGGGCTCCCTCCGTGCTTCCCTGAGCCCCCCACGGCAGCGCAATGTGCAGCGCTGCTGCGGGGGGCTCCTTTCCTCCAGGCCCCCGAATCCAAGATGGCGACGGGGGCCTTCGGGGGCCTGAGGAAGCTGGCTTCCTCAGTGCCTGCAAAGCGCAGGCATGAGGAAGCCTTCTGCAGTGCCTGTGTCAGATCGCTGATCTGTCACAGTGACCTGTGATGTGACAGATCAGCGATCTGTCACAGGACAGTGATGTCCCACCTGGGACTATTTAATAAAGTAAAAAAAAAATAAAAAAAGTGTAAAAATAATTTAAAAAAAATCGCCAAATATATTAGAAAAAAAAAAAATATTCCCCCAATAAATCCATTTTTTGGAAGTACACATATTAGGTATCGCCGCGTCCGTAACGACCCGCCCTATAAAACTATCCCATTAGTTAACCCCTTTAGCGAACCCCTTAAAAAATAAAAATAAAAAACGAAGCAAAAAATAATGATTTATTATCATACCGCCAAACAAAAAGTGTAATAACGCGCGATCAAAAAGACGCATATAAATATCCATGGTACCGCTGAAAACGTCATCTTGTCCCGCAAAAAACGAGCCACCACACCGTGTCATCAGCGAAAAAATAAAAAAGTTATAGCTCACAGAATAAAGCGATGCAAAAATAATTATTTTTTATATAAAATAGTTTTCATTGCATAAAACCGACAAAAACGTAAAAAAAGACCTAAATGAGGTATCGCTGTAACCGTACTGACCCGAAGAATAAAACCGCTTTATCAATTTTACCGCACGCGGAACGGTGTAAACGCACCCCCCCAAAAGAAATTCATGAAACGCTGGTTTTTGTTCATTCTGCGCCCCAAAAATCGGAATAAAAAGCGATCAAAAAATTCCACGTGCCCGAAAATGGTACCAATAAAAACGTCAACTCGTCCCGCAAAAAATAAGACCTCACATGACTCGGTGAGTCAAAATATGGAAAAATTATAGCTCTCAGTATGTGGTGATGCAAAAACTATTTTTACAATAAAAAGCGTCTTTTAGCGTGCGACAGCCGCCAAACATAAAAACCGCCATAAATAGTAAATCAAACCCCCCGTTATCACCCCCTTAGTTAGGGAAAAATAATAAAATAAAAAAAATGTATTTATTTCCATTTTTCCATTAGGGTTAGGGTTAGGGCTAGGGGTGTGTTGGGGTAGGGTTAGGGCTAGGGTTAGGGTAGGGTTAGGGCTAGGGTTAGGGTTAGGGCTAGGGTTAGGGTTAGGGCTAGGGTTAGGGTTAGGGCTAGGGTTAGGGCTAGGGTTAGGGTTAGGGGCGTGTTGGGGTTCGGGTTGGAGTTAGAATTGGGGGTTTCCACTGTTTGGGCACATCAGGGGCTCTCCAAATGCAACATGGCGTCTGATCTCAATTCCAGCCAATTCTGAGTTGAAAAAGTCAAATGGTGCTCCTTCCCTTCCAAGCTCTGCTATGCGCCCAAACAGTGTTTTACCCCCACATGTAGGGTATCAGCCTACTCAGGACAAATTGCAAAACAATTTTTGGGGTCCAATTTCTCCTGTTACCCTTAGGAAAATAAAAAATTGGAGGCAAAAATATCATTTTTGTGGAAAAAAATGATTTTTTTATTTTCACGTCCGAGTGTTATAAACTTCTGTAAAGCACTTGGGGGTTCAAAGTGCTCACCACACATCTAGATAAGTGCCGTGGGGGGTCTAGTGTCCAAAATG
Organism: Dendrobates tinctorius; assembly: GCF_039654945.1. Classification (NCBI taxonomy): domain Eukaryota; kingdom Metazoa; phylum Chordata; class Amphibia; order Anura; family Dendrobatidae; genus Dendrobates; species Dendrobates tinctorius. The sequence goes on from NW_027361676.1 coordinate 32,500,780, forward strand.
GGGTCACTTGTGGGGAGTTTCAATAGTTTAGGTACATCAGGGGCTCTCCAAACGCACATGACACCCGCAGACCATTCCATCAAAGTCTGCATTCCAAAACGTCACTGCTTCCCTTCCGAGCCCCGACGTGTGTTCATACAGTAGTTTTCTCCCACATATGGGGTGTCAGCGTACTCAGGACAAATTGGACAACAACTTTTGGGGGTCCAATTTCTCCTGTTACCCTTGGGAAAATGAAAAAATTGGGGACTAATTGATCATGTTTGTGGAAAAAAATACGATTTTTTTATTTTCATGCCCGGGCATTATAAACTTCTGTGAAGCCCTTGGGGGTTCAAAGCGCTCACCACACATCTAGATAAGTTCCTTAGAGGGTCTCGTTTCCAAAATGGGGTCACTTGTGGGGGTTTCCACTGTTTAGGTACATTAGGGGCTCTCCAAAGGCAACATGACACCCGCAGACCATTCCATCAAAGTCTGCATTCCAAAATGTCACTACTTCCCTTCCGAGCCCTGACGTGTGTCCATACAGTAGTTTTCTCCCACATTTGGGGTGTCAGCGTACTCAGGACAAATTGGACAACAACTTTTGGGGTTCAAGTTCTCCTGTTACCCTTGGGAAAATAAAAAAATTGGGGACTAATTGATCATGTTTGTGGAAAAAATACGATTTTTTTATTTTCATGCCCTGGCATTATAAACTTCTGTGAAGCACTGGGAGGTTCAAAGTGCTCACCACACATCTAGATAAGTTCCTTGGGGGGTCTAGTTTACAAAATGGTGTCATTTGTGGGGGGTTTCCACTGTTTAGGTACATTAGGGGCTCTCCAAAGGCAACATGACACCCGCAGACCATTCCATCAAAGTCTGCATTCCAAAACGTCACTACTTCCCTTCCGAGCCCCAACGTGTGCCCATACAGTAGTTTTCTCCCACATATGGGGTATCAGCATACTCAGGACAAATTGGACAACAACTTTTGGGGTCCAATTTCTCCTGGTACCCTTGGGAAAATAAAAAAATGGTGACTAAAAGATCATGTTTGTGGAAAAAATATGAATTTTTTATTTTCACGCCCGGGCGTTGTAAACTTCTGTGAAGCACTGGGGGGGTCAAAGTGCTCACCACACATCTAGATAAGTTCCTTATGGGGTCTAGTTTCCAAAATGGTGTCATTTGTGGGGGGCTTCCACTGTTTTGGTACATCAGGAGTTTTCCAAACGCGACATGGTGTCCGATCTCAATTCCAGCCAAAAACATCAAATGGCACTGCTTCCCTTCCGAGCTCTGCCATGCGCCCAAATAGTGGTTTACCCCCACATGTGGGGTATCAGCGTACTCAGGACAAATTGCACAATAACTTTTAGGGTCCTGTTACCCTTGGAAAATTAAGAATTGAGGGTGAAAAGATCATTTTTGTGGAAAAAATATGATTTTTTAATTGTATGGCTTTATGTTATAAACTTCTGTGAATCCCATGGGGGTTCAAAGTTCTCACCACACATCTAGATAAGTTCCTTAGGGGGTCTAGTTTCCAAAATGGTGTCATTTGTGGGGGGTTTCCACAGTTTTGGTACATCAGGGGTTTTCCAAACGCGACATGGTGTCCGATCTCAATTCCAGCCAAAAACGTCAAATGGCGCTGCTTCCCTTCCGAGCTCTGCCATGCGCCCAAATAGTGGTTTACCCCCACATGTGGGGTATCAGCGTACTCAGGACAAATTGCACAATAACTTTTAGGGTCCTGTTACCCTTGGGAAAATAAAAATTGGGGTGAAAAGATCATTTTTGTGGAAAAAACATGATTTTTTAATAGTACCGCTGTACGTTATAAACTTCTGTAAAGCCCTTGTAAGTTCAAAGTTCTCACCACATATCTAGATAAGTTCCTTGGGGGGTCTAGTTTCCAAAATGGGGTCACTTGTAGGGGGTTTCCACTGTTTAGGTACATCAGGGACTCTCCAAACGTGACATGGCATCCAATCTGAATTCCAGCCAATTTTGCATTGAAAAAGTCAAACGGCGCTCCTTCCATTCTGAGCTCTGCCATGCGCCGAAACAGTCGTTCCCCCCCACATATCAGGTATCTGCGTACTCAGGACAAATTGCACAATAACTTTTGCAGTTCAATTTCTCCTGTTACCCTTGGTAAAATAAAAAAAATTGAACCTGAAGTATTTTTTTATGAAAAAAAGTTAGATGTTCATTTTTTTTAAATATTCAAAAAAATTCCTGTGATGCACCTAAAGGGTTAATAAACTTCTTGAATGTGGTTTTGAGCACCTTAAGGGGTGCAGTTTTTAGAATGGTGTCACTTTTGGGTATTTTCTATCATATAGACCCCTCAAAGTGGCTTCAAATGTGATGTGGTCCTAAAAATAAAATGGTGTTGTAAAAATGAGAAATCGCTGGTCAACTTTTAACCCTTATAACTTCCTAACAAAAAAAAATTTTGGTTCCAAAATTGTGCTGATGTAAAGTAAACATGTGGGAAATGTTAATTATCAAGTTTTTTGTGTGCCGTATCTCTGTGATTTAAGGGCAAAAAAATTCAAAGTTGGAAAATTGCGAAATTTTCAAAATTTTGGCCAAATTTCCATTTTTCTCACAAATAAACGCAAGTTATTTGAATGAAATTTTACCACTATCATGAAGTACAATATGTCACGAGAAAACAGTGTCAGAATCACCGGGATCCATGGAAGCGTTCCAGAGTTATGACCTCATAAAGGTACAGTGGTCAGAGTTGTAAAAATTGGCCCGGTCATGAACGTGCAAACCACCCTTGGGGGTGAAGGGGTTAAAGAACATCACTTCCTACCTAATTGCCATCTACAGTCCTAACATCACACCCATCACTAAAATATGCTAGCCAATCAAAAGATCTTCTATTTCAAGACTTCCCATTTTACCAGCTGCTGATGTAAACACTCTTGTACCATTTTTCTACTCATGGTAGCCCCCATGAAATGCAGATGTAGGGGGGGACTCATGGTTATACAGACCCTAACATATTCCTATTATTGAGCTTTGGTTAAATCTTTTGTTCAAATTGAGGTAAAAAAGTCAAGCAGTAACCTGTAGAGTTCACGAGCAGGTTTTTTCAAGTTACTTCTGATGGTTATTGGTGCTCTTTTTTAAGTTTTTGATTGGTTGTTTTAAACAAACAGCAGAAAGAAAAAGCGTAACATTATTATTATGCTTTTGCTTATATAGCCCTATCATATTCCACAGTGCTTTACATACATTATCATCGCTGTACTGATGGGGCTCACAATCTAAATTCCCTATCCATATGTCTTTCGAGTAGTGTTGAGCGATACCATCCGATATCCAGAAATATCGGATCGGATTGGATCGGCCCGATACACAAAAAGTGTCGGGTATCGCCGATTCCGATACCGGAAGTCCCAGAAATATCGGACAGAAATATCGGATTTTAAAAAAACCCTTTCTTTCCTTGTACATCCAGTTCGGGAGGGAGGAAGAGTGTGGGCGGTGCGTGGGCGGACACTGTGCGTGTCTGTGTGTGCGGGCGGGCTCTGTGCGGGCCTCTCGGGGGTCTGTATGGGCCTAACGGGGGTCTGTGCTGGCTGCCGGCGGTTTGTATGGGCCTGCCGGGGGTCTGTGCCAGCTGCCGGCGGTCTGTATGGGCCTGCCGGGGGTCTGTGCGGGCCTGCCGGGGGTCTGTGTGTGTGTGCAGGCATCGTCCGATGGGACTACAAGTCCCATCGGGCGATGCCTGCTACAATGACAGTGATTGACACATTAGGTCAGTAGTAGTCCCATCATCCGGCTAATGTGTTGAATGTAAAAAAAAAACACATACATTCTAGATACATACTACATACATACTACGTACATACAACATTCATACAGCATACTACATACTACATACATACTTCATATATACTACATTCATATAACATACATACATACTACATACATACTACATATATACTACATTCATACAGCATACATACATACTACATACATACTACATATATACAACATTCATACAACATACATACATACATACTACATACATACTACATACCTACTTCATTCATACAGCATACATACATACTACATACATACTATATATATACAACATTCATACAACATACATACTACATACATACTACATTTATACAGCATACATACATACTACATACATACTACATATATACTACATTCATGCAGCATACATACATACTACATACATACTACATACATACTACATTCATACAGCATACATACATACTACATACATACTACATATATACAACATTCATACAACATACATAAATACTACATACTACATACATTCTACATACATACTTAATATGTACTACATTCATACAACATACATACATACTACATACATACTACATATATACTACATTCATACAACATACATACATACATACATACATACATACTACATACATACTAAAAACAATACATTCATACATTCATACAATACATACATATAGACATACAGTACATATAACATAGAGTACATACTCACCATTACTTGTCACATTGTTCCCCGAAGCCAGTGTCATCTGTGAAAAAATATGAAAAAAACAAACCACCAAATTCTCCCTGTTCCACAGAAATCCACGAGTGTCCCACACTGATCTCCCATGGAGAACAGCAGCATCAGGGGCTCCAGGAATCCAATGATGGGAGGTAGGTATCCTTCCGCACTGTTTTCCTCCACCACTGTAAAAAAATAGTCCATAGTCTCACTTTTGGCATTGCTGTGTGAGAAAGTTCCCACACAGCTTTTGCCGCAAAGGGAGACTAGGGAATATTTTTTTTACAGTGGCGGAGGAATACAGTGCAGAAGGATACCTACCTCCCATCATTGGATTCCTGGAGCCCCCTAGAGAGCGGTCGCATCAGCTGATGCTGCTGTTCTCCACGGGAGATCGGCATGGGACACTCGTGGATTTCTGTGGAACAGGGAGTATTTGGTGGTTTGTTTTTTTCATATTTTTTTCACAGATGACACGGGCTTCGGGGAACAATGTGACAAGTAATGGTGAGTATGTACTCTATGTTATATGTTCCGTATGTCTATATGTATGTATTGTATGAATGTATTGTGTGTAGTATATAGTATGTATGTAGTATGTATGTAGTATATCTATAGCATGTTTTATGTATGTTGTTGTATGTATGTATGTAGTATGTATGTATGCTGTGTGAATGTAGTATATATGTAGTATATATGTAGTATGTATGTATGCTGTATGAATGTAGTATATATGTAGTATGTATGTAGTATGTATGTATGAATGTTGTATATATGTAGTATGTATGTAGTATGTATGTATGTTGTATGAATGTAGTATATATATAGTATGCATGTAGTATGTATGTATGTTGTATGAATGTTGTATATATGTAGTATGTATGTATGCTGTATGAATGTAGTATATATGTAGTATATATGTATGCTGTATGAATGTAGTATATATGTAGTATGTATGTAGTATGTATGTATGCTGTATGAATGTAGTATATATGAAGTATGTATGTAGTATGTATGTATGCTGTATGAATGTAGTATATATGTAGTATATATGTAGTATGTATGTATGCTGTATGAATGAAGTATATATGTAGTATGTATGTAGTATGTATGTATGTTGTATGAATGTAGTATATATGAAGTATGTATGTAGTATGTAGTATGTATGTTGTTTGTATGTAGTATGTCGCCGGATGGGACTTGTATTCCCATCGGACGATGCCTGCACACACACACAGACCCCCGGCAGGCCCGTACAGACTGCCGGCAGCCGGCACAGACCCCTGGCAGCCGGCAAAGACCCCCGGCAGGCCCGTACAGACCGCCGGCAGCCGGCACAGACCCCCGGCAGGCCCGTACAGACCGCCGGCAGCTGGCACAGACCCCCGGCAGCCGGCACAGACCCCCGGCAGGCCCGTACAGACCCCCGGCAGGCTCACACTGACCGCGCATCATGATGCCATCATTTCAGCAGCCAATCACAGCCACAACAGTGGCTCATTGCATTATGGGAACTTCCGTTTCCGGTATTCGATATTGAAAAATATCGGTACTCGGTATCGGAATTCCGATACAGCGAATATCGGCCGATACCCGATATTTGCAGTATTGGAATGCTCAACACTACTTTCGAGTATAAAAGACTGATTTGATGTCATTTATCCTTTCATCCTGTTGGAAGAACGAAGATACAAAGATTGAATAATTGGGGTTTGCAGTGTCAGAAAAGCCCTCTACTACAGCTGCAGTTTTTTTTTAAAAAAGCATGTGCTTTACTCATCAAATCTATTGCTGAGTCTCAGACGCTATTCATGGTGTCTGTTATTGATAACACTGCAGTATGTCAGTGAGCTCAGCAGTTATGCCTGAGTTATTGGTACAAGTTGCCCAAGGCTGAGTTCACTGATTGGCTGCAGTTCTATCAACATAAGGCCCCCTTAATAAATCCATTTTTTGTGTCCATATGTGGTCCATGTTTTAAGGGCCACAAATACGGACACAAACACACCCATTGTATTCAATGGTGATGTGCATATGTCAGGTTTGTCACATGTGTGTCTGTGTGAAAAACCAGCAGACATGTTAGTTTTTTCTCAGCAGCATGGACAAAATGTGAGTCACACACGTTGATGCCGATGACCCACAGATGACATCCATGTGTCATCAGTGAGACATGTAGCGGCATCTAGAAAGAAGTGGTACCGTTCACGCTGGTCCCAGGTGCCAGTAGATCAGTGCTACCAGGCGACAATGATGGGAGCTGTATTCATAACCAGCTGTGTCCCTCCTATGTAAAATAAAGATATAAATAATACTAAAATGCATGGAATCCTGTGCAATTTTCGTAACCAGAAGGGTCAAAGCCTACGCCTAGGACACAAAAGGTTCCCAGGCTATTAGCGATAGCAGCACACAGCTGTTTGCTTAGACTTTACTAGTGAGGTCTTTGGGATGGTGGCTTCCTGTGTCAACCATGACTCAACCCATAGGGCTAATTTTTACAAACCCTATGCATATTGTGCAGTGGACAAATCTTGAATGTAGAGTGGTCCAGTGGTCCTACCAAAGTAATATGTTTGTCATTGGAGGCCCTTGTGACAGGTTGTCCCACATTATGACTGAGATAGGGGATACATATTCAATAAAAATCTAGGTTTGGTAGTTGTTCTTGTGTTTCTGTAAAAGTGGAGTAATACTGAGACAAGCTTATTCCCAGAAACTATATGTGAGTCAGAAATGTATGCAGGATATTCTCCAGGCTCTTCCCATTCAGTTTCCTCACTTTCCCATCCATTTCAGCCTTTTCCTCAGACATCTTTGTAGGGTCAAGCAGAAAATTACTCGCATTTCCCATTGACTTGCATTGTACTCACTATTCAGAACGAATACGCAATTTTTACAAAGCACTCGTTACGAGTATAGCGATTATGAATTTTATGGTATTCGCTCATCTCTATGCGAGACATATGAACATGATGCAGAAAGATTTAACTTTACAGCAAGAATTTTAAAATAAATAAAATCATTAGCAAAACTAACTTTCTGAAACGTGCAAATTGCTGTTAATATTAAAAGTAGAAAAATCTTCGCAAGCAGATGATTCATTAAATAATTTACAGGCAGCGTTGCATTACTTATGCAGTGCAGATACAGGTTAACGTTTTTGTTTCCATGGTAATAGTTATATAAGCAGTGCATTCTTTTTTCAGCTAGTAGCGGATATATTAAAAAATTATCAGCACAATTATTTTCCTTTTGAAATACATGAACTCAATTAACAAACAATTAACAAACATTTAGAATAAAGCTTTATGATATTACTGTACATACTGGACTTGGTGAGGTTTACAGCTCAAATGATAGAGTTTATAACATTAGTCATCTTAAAACTATCCATTCTTAAAGTGGTTAACATGATGACATTTCATTCAGATTTAAAAATGGTGTTTTATTTTAACTTTTTATTTTGTTAATATACAATGTGCTTGATGACCTATGTTGCTTGAAAAATATGTGCAGAGGAAATCTTTTTATTAAGTTTTCAAAGCAGAAGCTAAGCATAAACGTAAAGTTTTTGAGGCGTTTTGATATTTGGAGGAGGATTTTAAGAGTTTTCAACTCAATGTAAAACTCACACAAAGCCTTAGTGAGTATTCTTATTTAGAGATGAGCGAATATTTCAGTGTTTGGTTCAGATTACGTTCACCGAATTTCCAATATTCGCCTCAATGGGAGGCAAAAACAAACGCATGCACAACACCTTAGAGCAACTCCAAATGCTGCCAAAACACATCAAATGAGGGACAGACACCAGGAAAATGGCCTCAATTCACCCACAATACAAATTGCAGCATGGAACTGCAGCAATCAGCCAGGCAACAGGTATCGGGGTCTGGGACAGCATTTGCAGCTTTCAATTGAACGTCACAGTAAGACGAAGTGGGTGAGGGATCGGTGTAGGGCCCCCTTGCTAGGATCACTGATACCACATGCAACATCTCTACTATTGATGAGCGAGTATACTCATTGCTCAGGGATTTCTGTGCATGCTCAGGTGACCTCCAAGTATTTTGGTGTGCTCGGAGATTTAGTTTCTGTCGACGCAGCTGCATGATTTGTGACTGATGGACAGCCTGAATACATGTGAGGAATGCCTGTTTGTTAGGGAATTCCCAAATGTATTCAGGCTTTCCAGCAGCCGCAAATCATGCAGCTGAGGCGACGAAAACTAAATCTCTGAGCACACCAAAATCCTCGGAGGACACACGAGCATGCTCGGGAAAACCCGAGCAACGAGTATTCTCGCTCATTACTAATCTCTACGTGATTTCATGCTGATCCACATTCAGGTGGCACAAATTTCAATTTTCTAGACTACCATTGTCAGAAAAATTTAAGGATAGTAACACGGGTAATTGAGTCCAAGGAGGTGGAGGCCTGACGGTCTCGGAGGCCTACTGCTACAGGCAACTCGCATGAAGAAGACCCAACCAGGAGTCTACACATTTACAAAAATTAGTGGCAGACACCAACAAAGTGTCATCAATTGCAATAAAGTAGAATTAGTATAGCAGGGATTGACACCTCTTCCAACAGCCAACCCAGCAGATGGAGATTGTAACGGGCAAGGTGGTGGAATCACTGCTCCATTTCCCCATGAAAGTCTGGAAGGGGCGTTACTCAGTGACCTACCAAATCCCTACTTGGACAAGTGGCAACAGGTGAAAACTATGACCCAAGGAGGTACAAAGAGGTGGCACCAGGTGCAACTCCATGGCTGACCTACAGAATGTGTCAGCTAACCCCTACAGCGGGTAAGTTGCTAAGGCCCAAAGGAGGGATGAAAAATGCAGGCAGGCACTTTAGGGACTCTGGAACCACAGGTGCAGATGGGTCCAGTTGAGGAACAGAAAAACACTGGCAGGTATGGGCTGGACTGGGTATTAGGCAGATGGATGATGGCAGGTGCGATCTGGACCAGCTGCTGGACAGAAGAGCGCAGACAGGTACAAGCAGATGGACACAGACAGGTAAGAGCAGATGGGTACAGGGTAGACAAGTAGACAAACGGATCTGGGAAACCTGACAACTAGCAAGCATGCAAGGCAAACTAACAACGTAGCTCAAGCATCTCCATATTGGAGGAGAAGCCTTAAATAGAAGGTGTCACCCAGCTATAGGTTGGGAATACCTTAGGTTGATGCAGGTGGTCCCTTTAAGAGGGAGGGAGCATGCAAGTGCGCCCTCTAAGCATAGTTCCGGGTCCTACAATTGAACCTTGGTGGACACAGATACATAGGGGTGAGATAAGGAGGTGGTGTGTGAGAGGGAGACACTGAATGTCCTGTCTGTTAGGTACGAGGAGATCCAACAAAAGGCCAAGTCTGTAATGTCAACAGATCAGAAAGTCTGTAGTAAGAGGGAATGTGTCAAAGACAGATGCCAGGTCCAGGGGTAGGAGGAGGACAAACTCAAGTCGCTTTCATTTGGCGGTTAGTAGGGCATTGGTGACTTTAATCAGGGCAGTTTCATTGGAATGGTGCGGTCTGAAGTCAGATTGTATGCGGTCAAAGAGAGAGGTGGGAGGACAGTTCAAAATGGACATGTTGTTCCAGTACCTTGGTGGCATAGGAGAGAAATGATATGGGGTGATAGGTAGACACAGAGAATGGGTCCAGAGTGGGCTTTATGAGGATGGGTGTGATCGAGGTATGTTTCACAAGGATGGAAGACACCAGTTGTTAATGACAGGTTGAAAGGTGAGTTATGCTTGTGATGAAGACTGTGGTAAAGTTTGAAAGAGGTGGGATATTATTGTGTCAAGTTCACAGGTGGTGAGGCAAAGTATTCAGCTGAGATAAGAGGAGAGGGAGGGGGAACTGGTGGGTGCAGGAAATAATTGAAAGTACTGAATTGCTGTTTAGGGTTGTGAGACAGGTATGATATGATGGATGAGAAGTCTGTTTTGCTGCAGTCAGAATTTGTACAGCATTTTTACAACTTCTGTTACTGGACGGGCAACTCCACTCCCTTTCTTTGGCAGCCGTACAATGGTACGCTTTGTAGATGAGGGCCAGAATGAACATGTGCTCCAGTAGATGACAAGCACTGCATCAAGTGGCCTCTGCTCCTCTTCCTCCACCTTAACATCACACACAGTACAGTCCTCAATGGTGGCATCCTAAATAACCTTTATTTTCCCCACATCACAACTCTCCAAGTGCCGAACCTCAGATGGGCCATTCTGCAGAGCTGTTCACACATTCTATTCCATGGGTATTAGAGGTCTGCTCTAAAGATTCATAGAGTCAAGAGGAGTAAATCATCTGCACTGAAGGTCAAATTTTTTCTGACTTAGATCTATGACCGGACAAAGTTTTGTCCGAGCATAAACTTCAACAGACATTAACTCCGCTGGGTGAAAGTGATCTATTTGTGATGAGACTCAGATATTTGAGGCGCCTGCGGACTGTACTGTGCTGTCAAGGCAGGAACTGGAGGAGGCTGACTCTCAGGGCAAGGAGTGGGAGAACACAGAGGATGACTATGATAATAATAATCTTTATTTTTATATAGCGCTAACATATTCCGCAGGGCTTTACAGCTTGCACACATTTTGAACACTGTCCAGAGGAAACCCACGCAAACACAGGGAGAACATACAAACTCCTTGCAGATGTTGTCCTTGCTGGGATTCGAACCCAGGACTCCAGCGCTGCAACGCTAACCACTGAGCCACCGTGCTGCCCGATGATGTAGTAGATCACACTTGGTGTAAACATGCATTTATGTTCTGCATGTGTTCCAACTCAAATCAAGCTCAATCTTTGTGTTTTTTTCTATTATTGCGTTCTGTGCAAGCCGGAGTGTGGCCTTCCCTCTCCTTAGCTGAAAATTGTATATAAGGCTTCCCCAGACTGGTTTTCCAATGGTTGGGCCCAGTCCTTTTGTCTGCCCTTATTCACACAGTGATGTCAACATTGACGAATGGTAAGGTTTTTAATATTAGACAGTGTACGACTGTCCCAATCAGAGTTACTCGTAGTGGGATGGCTTTTATGTTATTTTTTTATCAAAAAAAGTATTTCTAAAAACTGTTATTTAAATGCACCTTTTGCTTTTTATTTAAATAGTTACACCAGGGTTTTTGCTCACTTTTTCTCTTGTAGGTTTTCATGTAAACCCAGAGGCATGAAGGATTAGGAGGAGAAGGAGGAAGATGAGGAGGTTACGTAGACACATAGTTATGCACCCATGACAACCAATGCATCCTGAGGCCCAACTCTGGCAGTGGACAGCATCGTTCACGGTTCTGCAGTTGCCTAACTTGTATCTTTTTTTGGCAAAAACCTAAAAATCATGTTATCTGTCAACTTTTTTAAAAACAACCTAGTAGAGTAAAAAAATTAAATCATTTCAGTGTTACATGCATGACCTGCCACATGGTTGATCAACATGCATTAATCTGGGAATGTCATTGTGCTAAAATGCAGACTAGTGGGTCTCGCCAACCACCATCCACCCCAACAACCACATCTTCTGATTCTTCCTCCTCCCTCACCGTGGCAAGTGTTGTCACACAGGTCTCCGAACAAAGAACCTCCACTTGTTTAACCCCTACTGTTGGGGTGATTGGTAACCTGTCAGCTGATACGGAAATGGACATGCCTGTTGTTTTTGACTGATCTTACATACCAAGCACATCCCATCTTTCTCAATCCACCATCACATCCCCACCTGCACCTCTCTCAAAGTCCAGCAGCTTGTTGTGTTCACCCTACTCCATCCTGTGACTGCACAGCAGCAAACCCACGTTTGTGCAGTTGTGCTCACATAAAAGATTCTTCACTCCTACACATGGCACAGTTAACAGTTTGAATTTCACCATCTTCAATCTAGTAATAATAATAAACTGTATTTATATATCACAAACACATTGCTCATAGCTTTACGAGTCAGCAGTTCATATAAAAAAGTCAAAAGTTGTCAAGTTTAAGATAATCAAACAATTCAGGCAAAAATAACGACAACCTTGCTTTTCACAGCTTACAATCTACAATGAGGTGGGGGTGACTCCAATTATAGGTGCTTCTTGAGGAAATGGGGGGTAGATAAAGGCTGCATGATCCTTTTGGGTATGGTTAAGGTTGATGGTGAATTATGTTCAGAGAAGTAGAGAATAAGATATATATATATATATATATATATATATATATATATAAAATGTAAGGTTACAGTTAGGGGGTACTATATGTTCTCCCCAGGATACGCGCGTAGGCGTATTGAGGCTATGGGAATGCATTACAGTCACAGGCGTAGCTGGGACTGCAGTGGGGAAGCAGTGACCGATGTCACAGGTAGGGGTCACTGTGTTGTCTCCCCAAGATATGCACGGAAGTGTATGAAGGCTATAGGTGTGCATGGCAGTCACGGGCGTAGCTGTGACTGCAATGCAAACTGATAATAAAAGTAAGTATTAGTCTCGGACATGTTCACACTGTGGTCGGGTTTCGTTTCATGAAACCCGACTTTGGCGAAAGTCGTCGACTTTTGAATCTGACCGACCTGTTTCGCTCAACTCTACTGAGGGCATGAAGCGTGGCCACAATGCATAAAAGTGGTCAAGGAAGTGGGTGGGTGAGCCTGGGGGCCGGTATATGGCTGCAGGGTGGGGGATGGAACACCCTGATGGCCTGCATTTATTTATTGGGTTAAAACAGGATTGTTGTTGGCAATGAAGAGTGTAGGGTTATCGTGGAGTTATCAGTGATCATGCAGTGGGGTATACGCATATTCCATTTCTTGTATTCTGGACGTGGAAAAGCCATACCCTCACTATTACATTTCTGAGAACTAATTATTGTGAACAGCATGTGACCTTATTGGATGATTTGTGGCCAAATCATGTCATTCTCTGGACAATAGTGGCCAACTGAGAGCTATTCCCTAATAAGGTCACAGCGCTTGTTTCTGTATGACTCATGGCCTGTGATCTCTATGATTATTGCATGGCCACTCCAACCAGTTGGCCACGGAAATGCAGCCTTTACGCCTTATGGATGCAGATGGTTTCTGAAAGCTGATGGCCATCGCAGTTCCCCCAATACCAGTTGCCCAATCACCATTACTTCTCTAAGAAAGATGTGCCTGCATTACAGCAACAAATTACAGACAACATCACTGGTTCCCTGAAAAATTCTATGTCTGCCAGGGTGCAGTTCAACAATGACACCTGCACAAGCAAGCATGGACAGGGGAAATAAAGCTAGATGACTGGGCACTGGGTGACTCTGGTGGATGTAGGGTCAGTTGGGGAAGAGGCTGCTACGTAATTTTTGCAATCCCCAAGGCTTGCAGGGCGCTTGGGGATGGAAAAATAAGCCACTACACACCATAAGATGGATAACTGAACTACTGGACAACAGGGGTTGGAGAACTAAACTACAATACAGCTATGGTTGTAGAACTAAACCACTACACACCATACAATGGATAACTAAACTAATGGACAACAGGGGTTTGGAGAACTAAACTACTAATCAACTATGATTGGAGAACTAAACAACTACACACCAGAACATGAAGAACTAAACTACTAGAGAACAGGGGTTGTAGAACTAAACTACTAAACAGCTAGGGTTGTAGAACTAAACCACTACACAACATATGATGGATAACTAAACTAATGGACATCAGGGGTTGGAGAACTAAACTACTAAACAGCTATAATTGCAGAATTAATCAAAAACACACCAGAGCATGGAGAACTAAATTACTAGACAACAGCGGTTGGAGAACTAAACTACTACACACCATGGGATGGAGACTTAAAGCACTAGACAGCAAGATGTCACTAGACACCAAGTCTTGGAATCCCCAGAGCTTGCGGAACAAAACACTGTATCTAATACTTCCTCCAGTGCTTCTACCTCCTGCACCTCCTTTAGGGCCTCCACTTGTGCCCTCAACCTCTGCCTTAATGAAACAGACATTACAACACTGCAGAGGGAATCCCCCACCTTTATACTGCATAGCCACGGCTCCCCACAATCAGGCATCTTTTAAATTAATTTGCCTTGGAGATCACAGTCATACAGATCAACAGTTGTGGACAGCTATCCATGCTGAGCTTGAGCAATGGCTGCCTACACTCAACCTGGAGCGAGGGAAGGTCATGTGCGATAACGGTGCAAACTTGGTGGTGGCCCTACGCCGGGCCAGCTTTACACACATGCCTTGCATGGCTCGCATCCCATTGTCTCAGCTTGGATGTGCCGCCGTAGAAAACACTATCATGTGTTCACTTTTACCATTCCACTTAAGTTGGTATAGAGATCTTTTGGACTACCGGTTAACTGATTGATATGCGAAGTGAACGCTGCACATGTTGCAGCGACTGTGGCAGTAGCGATGAGACCTGGTGCATTATGACATTTTGCATAGCCTGACACATTGCAGTTGTAACGGGGTCTTCTGTGCTGTAATACCTCTTTACATTACCACCCCATTTCTCAGGAGGTCCACTCTGCTTTTTCTCACTTCTGAATGAAGGATGCTGGTTCAAAAGGCTTTGTAACATGGGAACATATAAAAGATCACTGCTTCTCCACGTATTTCCAGTGTGACAACATTTTACTCATCGGTCTCAGAACATATATACATACAGAGGGCAGGACAATCAATATGTGTCGGGCCAGTAGATAACAAGCTCCAATTAAGACGCCAGACGTACATTACAATAGCCGTGGGATTTAGAAAGGTGGGGGGAGGTCAGAAGTGGGGTATCTCATTTACCTCTTCCCAGAGGGGCAGCCGGTCGCTTGCTGCATTAAGGGCATACATCTCACTTTACACCTATCATACATGCATCTTCTATTTGGGGTGCTGGGGGGTTCTGTAACACGGCTCCCCCTTTTCAGCGACGCGATCGGCATACATAGTCTGATCCTTAATGGATCGGCTTGGGGATGACCGAAGTCTATGGGGTTGGTACAAGTTCCGTTTGTTGACTTAGTCCATCGGCGTTACCATTTTGTTTGCCGGGTCTGTAGTGGATGGTGATGTCTAGAGGTTGTAGGGCTAAACTCCACTGCAGTAATCTGGCGTTGTCTCCAGAGACCCGATTAAGCCACACTAGGGGATTATGGTCCGTTAGGAGGGAAAACTGTCGTCCATACAAATATGGTTGTAACTTTTTGAGTGCCCATACTACTGCCAGGCACTCCTTCTCGATGGCTGCATAGCTTACTTAGCGAGGCAATAGTTTCCGACTCAGGTAAGCTACTGGGTGGTCTTGACCGTCCAGCCCAACTTGACTCAGCACTGCCCCCAATCCAAACATAGAAGCATCTGTGTGAACAAGGAAATGCTTAGTTGGATCGGGTGCGGCCAATACTGGGATATTTGTGTGGGCGTCCTTTAGCTGGCGGAAGGCTTCCTCACACTCTGGGGTCCAGGTTACCTGGCGGGGGAGGTTCTTATGGGTCAGATCAGTGAGGGGCTTGGCCACACTGCTGTAATTGGGGACAAATTTCCTATAATACCCTGCTGTCCCTAGAAATGCCATGACCTGGGTTTTAGTGCGTGGGGTGGGCCATTTGGCTATGGCCTCAATCTTGGCTGTTTCTGGTCGCTGTTTCCCACTTCCCACCCAATGTCCTAAATACTGAACCTCTGCTTTGCCCACGTGACACTGGTTGGGGATCAAGGTGATTCCGGCCTTGTGGATCCTGTCCAAACTGTCTCTAGGTGATTTAGATGCTCATCTCATGTCGCGCTGTAGATGGCGATGTCATCCAGGTAGGCACAAGCATAGTCCTGGAGACCATCCAGAAGTCGGTCAGCCAGCCTCTGGAAGGTCGCAGGGGCATTCTTCATCCCAAATGGCATAACTCGAAGCTGGAATAATCCGAACGGCGTGACAAATGCAGACTTGGAAATAGCGTCAGGACTTTGGAGGATCTGCCAATAGCCTTTGCATAGATCGATGGTGGTCAAATACTTTGCCCCGCCAGCCGGTCTAACAACTCATCCACACGCGGAATGGGATACGCATCCATCACCGTTTTCTCATTTAGCTTGCGATAGTCTACACAAAACCCGGTAGTCCCATCCTTCTTGGGCACTAACACTACGGGGGATGCCCATGGACTATCTGACTCTTCAATGACACCTAAACACAACATCTCTTGTATGTCTTGTCGCATCCCTTCTCATACAGACTCAGGGACACGGAAGGGGGGTTGTCTCAGGGGGGTCTGATCCTGGGTCTCAACTTTGTGTTGTGAGAGGCAGGTGTACTCCGGTCTCTCTGAAAACATCCTTTGTCGCTGCCTCAACAATGCCTCCTCGCCACTCCACTGCTTCTCCCCTCTCCAAATCTTTTCACTAGCTCCCATTCCCTCAGTGTATCCAGTTCAAATTACTAATACTGACCTACAAGGCCATAACCTGTCTCCCCCATATGTCTCAGAACTAATCTCCCGATACATTCCCTCACGTAATCTCTGGTCCTCCCAAGACCTCCTTCTTTCCTCCACACTTATTCGCTCCTCACCCAACAGCCTTCAAGACTTCTCCCGAATAGCCCCTATTCTCTGGAATTCTTTGCCCCAACAAGTCCGACTATCAACCACAGTTGGATCCTTCAGACGGAACCTGAAAACCCACCTCTTCAAGAAAGCCTGCAGCCTGCAATGACCCCGCTACCTCCTTCTCTCTCACCACTACCGGTGATATCACATCAACCAACAGCGGAACTGCTGCAACCCACCTACTGCAACCTACTGTCTCCTTCCCCTACTGTCTCCTTCCCCACCATCCTGTAGCATGTAAGCCCAAAAGGGCAGAGTCTTCTCTCCCCTCTGTATAAGTCTGTCATTGTTAGTTTGTTTACTGTAAGTGATATCTGTAATTTGTATGTAACCCCTTCCCATGTACAGCACCATGGAATCAATGGTGCTATATAAATAAATAATAATAATAATCTCCCCTCTTGCCAATGCGCTGGCAACTGTCACAGGTCTGGCAGTACTGACGAACATCATAGGTTACCCCCGGCCAAAAGAAGTTTTGTGTCAGACGATGCCTTGTGCGACTGATGCCGAGGTGCCCGGCTAAGGGAATGTCATGAGAGATTCGCAGTAGCTCCTGCCTATACTTCTTGGGAACTAACAGCTGTCGTTTTATAGTGGGGCTCGTCCCTGTGTGGCGCTGCTCTGTAACCCGATAGAGGAGTCCCTGATGCCATACAAACTGTTCCCCTTCCAGTACTCCTCTCCCCTCCTGTGCCCTCCCACGATACCCCTGTAATGAGGGATCCTCAAGTACCTCCCTTTTAAACTCAACTGGCCCAAGAAATGTGTCTGGCTATGGGAATACGTGTAGGGCTGGGGTGTCTTACCTGGGCCTCCTCTGAGTGTGATTCCGCCTCCGCAGCTCGAACTTGTCTCCGGGTGGTCACAGGATAGGTCTCAGCCAGAGGGGCGACCGAAAATGCAGACAACATGGGCCCCAAGTCATTTCCCAGCAAGACGTCTGCAGGCAAATCCTCCATCAGGCCGACCTCAACAAGGCCATCCCCGACTCCCCAGTTTAGGTGAATCCTGGAAGTGGGCAGTCGATGTGTGGCTCCCCCTGCTACATGGATGGCCACTGTCCAGTCCGTCTTCTCCTGGTCCCGGACGAGATGAGGCTTCACAAGGGTCAAAGTTGCTCCGGAATCTCTTAGTCTCTGCATACATTTCCCATTAACCCACACCGCCTGTCGATGCTGTTGTCGATTATCTGCCCGGGGTGCCTTCACGGGGTCTACTTCATGCAGCACTTCCTCCATCTCTTTCATCCCCAGATTAGTCATAGCCCCCAATGCCGGGTCAGCTTCGCCCTGGTAGTAGTGTACAGTGGCCCGGTTGATGGTAGCCGTTCCCGCCTTTGGCCACTGGGTACACTGAGTCCGGTTGGGACATTGTCTTTGTAGGTGGCCCAGCTGATGGCAGGTGTGGCATTGCATCCCAGGGGGACTCTGGTAAGCTGGGGTTTTAGCTGGTCCTCTGAAAATCTTCTGTGGTTTAGGGGCCTCCAGACCCATGGGAGGGCCCCTAGTGACAGTCTTTGATCCTGACAACTGAGATCTCCTGGCATCATGATGTTCATCGTCCAGACAAGCGGCCTCCTCAAGAGTCATTGGCCGTCTGTCCCGAAGCCATTCTTGTGTCTCAGGGTTTAGTCCAGTAAAGAATCGCTCTAACAAGAAGAGCTGGAGGACGTCCTCCTTAGTGGTTGCTTGGCTCCCTTGTACTCACTGTAGCAGTGAATGCCGTAGTTTACAGGCCCATTCAGCATGGGTATCTGTTACCTGTTTTATAAGTCTGCAGAACTTTTGGCGGTATGCCTCTAGTGTCAGGCATACCGGGCCAAAGATCACTTCTTTGACACGCTCATAGTCCATACAGTTCTCATCAGGTACCATGCGATAGGCGTCTGCTGCCCGGCCTGTCAGCTTGCTGGCCAGAACCTGAACCCAATCCTCCGGCTTCACTTGATGAAGGGCACACTGCCTCTCAAAGTCCCGCAGAAAGCCATCAATGTCTTCCTCTGCCTCCCCCAACTGTCGGAAGGCATTATACTGGATTTTTTTGTGGCTTACTGCTGACGGTAACTGGGCGGAGGTCAGAGCTCCCCCTGCTCGCTGACTTTCCTCTCTCTGCTCTGCCATCTCCATCTTGGCTAGCTCTATCTTGGCTAGCTCTACTTTGGTCCGGTCTGCCATCTCAATCTTGGCTAGCTCTATCCTGGTCCGCTCTGCCATTTTTTCCTTCAGATCAGTACGCACATCAGCCATCACCTCTCGTACGATCTCTACTGCAGGGTTTGGGCCATAGAACGCCAGTCTGCTCTTTACCTCCCTCGGAAATTCAGTCTCTTCCATGTTCACATTGGGGGGAGCTGCACTGTCGTGTTCCATGATGGCTGCTATCAAATCCGCTTTTGTTTTGTTGCTGGCGATAAACCCTTGAGCTTCCACCAGGTCTTTTAATGTATTCCTCTTTAACTTCTGGTTGTTGTTTTCCATTCAGTCCTTTACTCTTATAGACGGGGTATCATATCCCGCTGTCTGCCACCAGTGTAACGGGGTCTTCTGTGCTGTAATACCTCTTTACATTACCACCCCATTTCTCAGGAGGTCAACTTTGCTTTCCTCACTTCTCAATGAAGGATGCTGGTTTGAAAGGCTTTGTAACATGGGAACATATAAAAGATCACTGATTCTCCACGTATTTCCAGTGTGACAACATTTTACTCATCGGTCTCAGAATATATATTCATACAGAGGGTCGGTCGGTTGCTGCATTAAGGACATACATCTCACATTACACCTATCATACATTCATCTTCTATTAGGTGTGCTAGGGGGTTCTGTAACAGCAGTAGAGAAGTGGAGAAATTCACACTTGCATAGCAGACACAGATGAAGGACCTCTGCATCCTTCTGCATGTTTTCGAAATGGCTGCTAAGATGGTTAGCGGTGATGATGCCATTATCAGCGTCACTATTGCTGTCATCTAAATGCTGGACCACAGTTTAAAAAGTCTGGGTGACAAGGAAACAGAGGAGGATGCCTTTAAGGTTAACAATATCTCTAAGTTCAGGTCTGTCGTCTCACAGGTGGTTGCCATGGGAGGAACAAATGGAGGAGAACAAATGGGAAGGACCATGAAAAGGATGAGAAGGAAGAGGTGATGGATGCGCACCAGTTTGGAGATGAAGAGGATAATGATTCCCTCTGTTGTCTATGGTTGCCACAAGAGGATAGAGGAAGAAAGCTTGAGTGTTATCCAACCACCAATACACTGTGGAGTTGGACCTCATGAAAGAGACCGACCCATGTGCGCCTTCTTGCAGCACTATCAGCAACATGATTGCTACCTGTATAGTTATGATTCTAAATAGTGCTGACTTCTGGGTGCCAATGTGTTCTATCCATGATACAAAAGTACATTTTGCCAGTTGCCTCCTGACCTGAAAAAGGGATGTGCCCATTCTGCAGTATCAAAATATGCTTGAAGACATTCTTGACAGTGTTTTTCACTGACAGCAGTGACGCACACAGTTTGCATCACAGTGATAGGCTTCCAACCAAAAAAAGTTGAATAATCAAAGCAAAAATATTAACAGCCTTGCAGCGCTGGAGTCCTCTGTTCCAACCCCACCAAGGACAGCATCTGCAAAGAGTTTGTATGTTCTAACCATGTATGCAAGGGTTTCCTCCCAGTACTTATTTTTCTACCCACAGTCCAAAGACATTCAGATATTAAATTTTGATTGTGAGTCCCAATGGTGACAGTGGCAGTAATGTCTGTAAATGTCTGTAAAGCGAATGTTGAATTATTGGCACTATATAAGTGATAAACAAAAATTAAAATTGATGCTCAGCCACACTCAGATGGCACAAATATCAGTTTTGTTGAAAACTATTGTCAGAAAAATGTAAGAATAGTAACACGGGTGTTGTGAATTCACTTTCTGGCCTACCTAGTGGAGCTAGTTGTATTGATAGAGGGGTCACAAGTTCTATTCTTGGGCTCCCTCTGGTGGTTACTGGAGGTAATGGAGCTGATCTAATTAACAGAGGCCTGCCAAATGATAATGAGGAGGATGACTGGAGATCTGGAGTTTCTGACTGAATTTAAGACAGCCGACTCCCTCTATCCCTGCTGGTGATTTTTTCCTGCCTCCTGAGGTCTTAGTTTCCAGCTCAGTCCCTGCATGCTCAAGCTAAGTGTTATTTTGCTACTGTTCACATTTGATTTGGTTTTGTCTATTTCAGTTTTGTGTGGTCAGCCAGCCCCGGCTGGGGCTGTGCTGAATTTCCATCCTTATGTTACTGTTTGTGCCAGTTTGTTTTTGTCCCTTATTAGATTGGCCTCTTTTTGCTCTGCTTTCAGAATATACCAGAGTGCTGTTATAGTGAGCGAAGTCTAGTGACTTCAGTATTTTTCTATCAGACGTGTTGGGCATTTTTTGCAGGGTTTTTTGCGTGATTGCAGACAGGGTCTTTCCTTTCCTGTCCTGTCTAGTTAGTGTGGGCTTCATCGTTTGCTCAGTCTATTTTCCTACCTGTGTTTGTGTTTTCATCTTGTCTCACCGACAATATGTGTTTGGGGGCTATCTATTCCTTTGGGGTCTGCTCTGGGGCAGTTTAGATTTCCCCTTTCTTGCTTTAGGCTTATTTAGTTCTCCGGCTGTGTTGAGGCATCTAGGATCATCATTGGTACGCTCCACGGCTACTGCTAGTTGTGTGGATAGGATCAGGGGTCTGCAATCCACTTAGTTACCAACCTCTTTGGTTTTCTGTGGCTTAGCTTGGTCTTGCTTTCCTCCTCTGTGACCCAATCATAACACGCGGATAGTTGACTCAATTAGAGTGGAGGACTGCTGGTCTTGGAGACCTACTGCTCCAGGCTACACTCATGAAGGAGACTCAACCAGGAGTTTACACATTTCCAAAAATGTATTGGCAGACACCAACAAAGTGACATCAATTTCACCATAGTAAAAATAATAAAATAGGGACTGACAAATCTTCCTCTACAGCCAACTTAGCAGATGTATACCCAACTACGAGGGCACACATTTACAAAAATTAGTTGGAGACACCAACAAAGTGGTATCAGTTTCAAGAGTAGAAATAGTATAATAGGGACCAATGCATCTTCCACTACAGCTAACCCAGAAAATGGACACCCAACCAAGAGTGTGCACATTTTAAAAAACTAGTGGCAGACACCAATAAAGTGGCATCAATTTCACCACCTACCCCATATAGACCCCGAACACCAAGCCTAATCCCCTTTCCACCACGACCTCGATTTTTCCCAGTCATGTTTCTCACATAGTGTGCTATAAGCACAGTATTAGCAACTAAAAATGAGAGTTTTTACTCTGCACAACCTCTGTACAGCTGAATTTCAGTGGCACTAAATGAGGTGAAAAATGGCATGCTGATTCCAGTTAGTCACAGAAAAATAAATTTCCGTGTGGCTGAGGCCTGTATGACAAAGAAGATGTGCTCCAAACAATTTAAAACTGAGATCTCCCCTACTGTATGACTTTAGTAACAAAATAATTTTGGGGGGTTGTCGATATGGCCTGTATAAGATTGAGGGATGCTCCAAGCAATTTAAAAGTAGTCACATGTCCTCTACTGTATGACGTTATTAACAGAAGAGATTTTTGGGCCTGTTGATAAGGCCTGTGTAAGATTGAGAGGATGCTCCAAACAATTTCAAAGTCACATGTCCCCTATTGTATGATGTTATTATTATTATTATTATTATTATTATTATTATTATGCATTTATATAGTGCCATTTATTATGTTAATAACAGAAGATTTTGGGGGGCCTGTCGATAAAGCCTGTATAAGATTGAGTGGATGCTCCAAACTATTTACAAGTGACATGACCCCTACTGTATGACGTTAGTAACAGAAGAATTTTTTGGGACAGGAATGGGAACGTACAACAGGATCAATAACAGAGCGGCTATAAGAAGTACAAGATCCAAGATCCAGCCTACAACTATTACTCTCAAGCAAAAAAGGAAGCACACTGTAGCGCCAAACCATGCAAACATGAAAACTGAATAATGAATTGCATTACTGCATTAGAAGTATGAAAAATTGAGAAAGTTTAGTGCATAAAATGGCCAAGTTATGTGTACCTGGAAGCCACGTTAAGGCATTTCTCGTTTTCCAGGTCCCTATTCTATGCCAATCCTCACTAAGACTGTAGTCTCCATCTGAATGGGAGCCTATGAAAAATCCTCTGTTAGGACTGAAGTCTATATCTCTTTGGAGGGGAAATGGCCCTGGTTTGATTAAAAACACCTGCAGCTAACAGGTGGAGTGCTCAGTCAGAAGGTAAATGAATACAAATTTCAAAAACTGACCGTCACATCCAAGCATAAGCATAGTGTGAACAGGTGCTTAACCTAGCGTCACCAACTCATATACATTCAAGCAAAAAAGGAAGCACACTGTAGCGCCAAACCATGCAAACTTTCTCAATTTTTCATACTTCTAATGCAGTAATGCAATTCATTATTCATTTTTCATGTTTGCATGGTTTGGCGCTACAGTGTGCATCCTTTTTTGCTTGAATGTATATGAGTTGGTGATGCTAAGTTAAGTACCTGTTCACACTATGCTTATGCTTGGATGTGATGGTCAGTTTTTGAAATTTGTATTCATTTACCTTCTGACTGAGTACTCCACCTGTTAGCTGCAGGCGTTTTTAATCAAACCAGGGCCATTTCCCCTCCAAAGAGATATAGACTTCAGTCCTAACAGAGGATTTTTCATAGGCTCCCATTCAGATGGAGACTACAGTCTTAGTGAGGATTGGCATAGAATAGGGACCTGGAAAATGAGAAATGCCTTAACGTGGCTTCCAGGTACACATAACTTGGCCATTTTATGCGCTAAACTTTCTAAATTTTTCATACTTCTAATGCAGTAATGCAATTCATTATTCATTTTTCATGTTTGCATGGTTTGGCGCTACAGTGTGCTTCCATTTTTGCTTGAATGTATATGAGTTGGTGACTCTAGGTTAAGCACCTGTTCACACTATGCTTATGCTTGGATGTGACGGTCAGTTTTTGAAATTTTTAATTTACAACTATTACTCATCTACCCAACACCAATTGCCAGAGAGCGTTTCATGCTCGTCAGAAGATAAGTGTAACAGATGCGCGTCTCAAGCTAGGTATAAAAGGTGCCCTTGAGAAATTGGATGCCAAAGAAGCACATAATCTAGAAGATAGGCTCAAAACAATTTCAGACTCAACTCTCACCTGCTGTATCATGTTTTTAACAACTCTGCACAGGGAACAGTTTCAACAACACTAAATGAAAAGGTTGGATATAGCGGGCTGTATCACATTTATCAACAGAAAAAATTAGAATTTTTTTTACTGCACGGCACGTTAGGTTTGCAGACAGGTTAATATCACTGCCACAACATGACAATGTGGGATACGGCAGGCTGTATCCTATTCAGCAACAGAAAAAATTAGAATTTTTTTTTTCAATGTATTTAGGTCTGCAGACAGGTTCATATTACTGCCATAACATGACAACGAGGGATACGACAGGCTGTTTCTTGTTACCAACAGAAAAAATTCTACTTTTTTAATGTGCCTTAGGTCTGCAGATAGTTTCATATAGCCACAGCAATAAATGACAAGGTGGAATACAGCAGGCTTTTTCACATTTAGCTATGGAAAAAATATTATGTAGAATGATATACACTATTTGTGCACAACACACTTGTAGGACATGTGCCCTGCTGGCTTTGTCTGTGGACCTGAGTAATGGCCCCCAAAAAAAAAAATTCCGGAAGGTAAATTTACAGCCATTCTGGACACTCTCTATTTACACTATCTGACTGATATTCAACCACCTAACTAGCTAAAATGTGGGACACAGCAGGCTTTTTCACATTTGGCTACAACTGACTAACTAGCTAAAATCTTGCTGTTAACAATGGCAGCATCAGGAGCAGCCTCTCTGAACTGTTACAGTGTCAAAATGGTGCTAAAACAACATGTCTGCTATTTATATGGAGAGGAACATGTAATTTCAGCAACCAATGACACATGCCGTTGTGTCAGGGCATTGTGGGTGTTTCCTGTGCCCTAATTGGCTAGCCACAATGTTTACACATAAAGTTAGTTGACAAGAACACCGCACCTCTGAGCTCTGCAAACCCCCTTCCCTCATCAAACATGTGCCAAACACTTATGATACACCACCAGTATTGATGCTAAAGTGCTGAAAATATTTTTGTGGGAAATATTTTCCTGCACTTTTACCGAATATTACCAATTTTTACAGATTTTATAAAATTTCACTCCGGTTTCCGATCACGAATCCGAATGTGCCATATTTGTGCCGAATTTATGTTTCGCTCATCATCACTATTCTTTTTATTGTTTTTTTTCCTATTTTTGCGTAGAAAATCCTATAAGGAGAAGGTTAAAATTACTATACTACCTCTATAAAAGACTTTGGATTTGAGGTGAGCACTCCCTTATCCAAACCAAATTTCCCAAGACAAATTTTCACTTCCACTATATATGAAGGGGAGTCTAATAGCATAAAATGACCTTTGAAACCAAGCACAGGTCCTTGGGGCACCTTTGGCATGACCAAACAATTCAGAGCACTTTCTCAGCTACTTTAGATTGGAGATGTGTTCGATTTCACAAGCATTGTTCCTCAAAGTCGACAAAATTTGATTATAGTTCGGTAAATCATCCCGTTTTTGTTAATACTTTGGCTAGGATAGTGGTGCTGTATGATGTGCCGGGGTGATGGTGGGATGTGTTTGATGAGGGGAGGAGATGTGTCTAGGTCAGAGGAGCTGCAGAGTGTATTTTTTTTTCCTTTAATAGCTTGATGCGTGTACATTCCGGCAGCCAATCAGGGCAGAGAAACCATCCCCAAGTCATGACACAAGGTCTTCTGTGATTGACTGCTGAAGTCACATGTCCCTGGTCATATAAAAAGCAGACATCTTATTTTCATTTGCTCAGTGTCACAGTGCAGAGATGCCGCTCTTGATTGTGCTGTAAATTAGCGTGTCAGATAGCTAGATAGGATCCTGGTTTGCGTTAAATCGATTTTCCAACATCAAACTAGATTGTGCAAATACTGTGTTGCAGTCTCAGGGTGATAATTGCTTCACCTGTGCAATACAAAGGAAATCCTGAAAACATGATCTGTTGGTGGGCCTTGAGGACTGGATTTGGGGAACACTGACCTAATCCATGCTGTGCATATGAGATTTGGCTGGTCTTGCTACAATCTCCCTGTGCTATGTCTTCCTCCTTCCCTAGGTGGTCTGCATGCTAAGATGAATGTTTTACTGTGAGCATCAACTGTTTAAGCAGGTACAGAAATGAGATAGTTGCATTTACTATGGCTTCATCACCGCTCAATATCTTTGTGGAGTCCTCAAATTGTTGGAGAACCAAAAAAATGTCAAACATCCATGCCCAATCTTCAGCTGGTATGTGCGGAGGCTAACCAGAATACCAATGAGTGTGTTGGAGTTGGTACTCAACCACTGGCCCCATCAGCTCAAAATACTTGCCAGCATGTGCAGTATGGAATTCCAGTGTTGTGAGTTCATTTTCCCCTCCATCACTGAGGCCTGGTGAACTCCCTATTCTAGTGAAGGAAGGTAGTGAGCCTGATTATCAGGCACCTGGGACTAATGAAGACGACTGGCTGAGTGGAGTCACTGACTGGATTTAAGGCAGCCTACGCCCTTTCTGCCCTGCGGGTGATTTCTCTGTGGACTCTTGGACACCAGTCTGATTCCTGCTCTCCTAAAGCTAAGTTTTCTGTTTTGCCTTTTGCATCTAAGATTTGTTTTTGTTTTTCTTGCTTTTTGGATTCTGCCACTCCCTGCTGGAGTGTGCAGTGTTCCGTGAGCTCTGTCTTCTGAAAGTACCTGAGTGCTGATTTAGTTTTTGAAGCTTAGTTGCTTCAGAGCCATTTTTATATCAGCTTGTTGGCTTTGTCTCTGATAGGGTTTTGGCAGATTGCAGACAGCAGCCTTCCTATCCGTTCCTATCTAGGTAGTTTGTGGCCCCGTCTTTGATCAGCCTGTCTTTCTGTCTGTGTAAGTGTTTTCATCTTGCTTCACCGTCATTATATGTGGGGGGCTGCCTATTGCTTTGGGGTCTGCTCTGGGGCAGTTAGATTTCCCCTTTCCTTCTTTAGGCCTATGTATCTCTCCGGCTGTGATCGAGGGGTCTAGGTCATCGTAGGAACCCCCCACGGCTACTGCTAGTTGTGTTGATAGGTTCAGGGGTCTGCAATCTGATAGTTGCCAACTTCTCTGGTTTTCTGGACTTAGCTAGCATTTCTGTTTTTGCCTCCTACGGTGACTCATTCATAACAGAATCACCCGCCCAAACCGCAGATCCTGGGGTACTCAATAGCAGGAAAGAATTGTGTTTAAAAAAAAAAAAAAAAAAGTGTGTGTATATTCTTTCCTCTATATCTCTGAGGCCGTATGTGGAATTTTTTTTTTTCTCTCAATGGAGATAAAGCAAGTGTCTGATCGTGTGGAGCAGCTCGCTGCTGAAGTGCGAGGAATTTCCGCCTATCTTGCTCGTTCACATGCTGTTGAACCAAAGATCCCCACACCTGATGTATTTTTTGGGGATCGATCTAAATTTTTGAGTTTCAAAAATAATTGTAAATTATTTTTTGCTTTGAAGCCTAACTCGTCAGGGAGCCCCGCGCAGCAGGTTAAAATTGTCATCTCTTTGCTGCGTGGCGATCCCCAGGATTGGGCGTTTTCGTTGAAACCAGATGACCCTATTCTGACTAATGTGAATGCATTTTTTCAAGCCTTGGGGTTGCTGTACGACGAACCTAATGCTATTAATCAGGCTGAAAAGACCCTGTTAGCATTGAACCAGGGTCGAGAATCTGCAGAGTTGTACTGTCAAAAGTTCCGAAAGTGGGCGGTCCTTACTACCTGGAATGATAGTGCCTTGGCTGCTCTCTTTCGGAAGGGTTTGTCAGAAGCCGTAAAAGATACTATGGTGGGATTTCCTGTTCCCTCTGGTCTGGATGATTCTATGTCTTTAGCCATTCAGGTTGATCGGCGTTTACGTGAACGCAGGATTACGAGAGGTGTTGCCACCGGTTGAACAGACGTCTGAACCTATGCAATGTGATAGAGTTTTGTCTAAGGCGCAACGTCAGGAATTCAGAAGGCGTAAGAAGCTGTGTTTTTTCTGTGGAGATGCCTCACATGTTATTTCTGTTTGTCCTAAACGTGAGAAACGCTTTGCACACACATTTTCTGTTGGTGGGGTTCAGCCTAAGTTTCTTTTGGCGATTACTCTGATCTGTTCCCTGTCCACATTTTCCGCCAAGGCTTTTGTGGATTCGGGAGCAGCGCTAAACCTAATGGACTTGGATTTTGCTAAACGTTGTGGATTTCCGTTGACACCTCTGCAGACGCCTATCCCTTTGAGGGGGATTGATGCTACCCCTCTGGCTAAAAATAAACCTCAGTTTTGGACCCAGTTGGTCATGCGGGTCGCCCCAGACCACCAAGAAAATTGCAGATTTTTGGTGTTGCATGGTCTGCATGATGCCGTTGTTCTGGGGTTTCCCTGGTTGCAGATTCATAATCCAGTTTTGGATTGAAGTCTGGGTCTGTGGTGAGTTGGGGTTGCCGGTGTACCTTTAGTGAGGCTCCGGTTTTTTCCACCTCTCCTCAGTCGCATGAGGTTCCTTACTATTTGGCGGACTACTATGATGTATTTAGTGAGAATGAGTCTGCGTCCTTGCCTCCTCATAGCAGTTATGACTGTGCAATTGAACTAAACCCGGGGTGTAAATTTCCTAAGGGTCGGCTCTTCAATTTATCTGTACCCGAGCACGAGGCTATGCAGTCCTATATTAAGGAGGCGTTGGAGAAGGGTCATATTAGACCATCCTCTTCACCCTTAGGTGCCGGGTTTTTTTTTGTGGCCAAGAAGGATGGTTCTTTAAGGCCTTGTATTGATTATCGTGCCCTCAATAAAATTACTATTAAATATCAGTATCCGTTACCCCTGATTTCGGATCTATTCTCTAGAGTCAGAGGTGCTTGCTGGTTTACCAAGCTTGACCTCAGGGGGCGTATAATCTTATCCGCATTAAGCAGGGGGATGAATGGAAGACGGCGTTTAATACTCCGGAGGGACATTTTGAGTACCTGGTGATGCCTTTTGGGCTCACTAATGCCCCTTCTGTCTTCCAGTGCTTCATGAACGATATTTTCCGAGACTTTGTCGATAAATTTTTGATTATCTATCTGGATGATATTTTGATCTTCTCCAAGGATTGGGATTCTCATGTGGAACATATTCGGACTGTGTTCCGGATCTTGAGAGAGAATTCTCTGTATGTCAAAGGATCAAAATGCCTTTTTGGAGTACAGAGAATTTCTTTTTGGGGGTTTATTTTGTCTCCGTCAACTATTGAAATGGACCCGGCCAAGGTACAGGCCATTTATGATTGGGTTCAGCCCACTTCTTTGAAGGCCCTCCAGAAGTTTTTGGGTTTTGCTAATTTTTATCGGAAATTTATAGCAAAATTTTATAGTATTGCCATACCATTGACTGACCTGACCAGGAAGGGTGCGGATGTGTTGAATTGGTCTCCGGAGGCGGTTGCTTCCTTTCAGGACCTGAAGCGTAGATTTACCTCCGCCCCGGTTCTGCGGCAACCTGATGTCTCACTCCCGTTCCAGGTAGAGGTGGATGCTTCTGAGATTGGTGCAGGAGCGGTGTTGTCCCAAAAGGATCCTGTAACATCTAAAATGAATCCCTGTGCTTTCTTTTCCCGTAAGTTCTCTTCATCTGAACGTAACTATGATGTGGGGAATCGGGAACTGTTGGCCATGAAATGGGCATTTGAGGAGTGGAGATATTGGTTGGAGGGAGCCAAACATCAAGTTGTGGTCCTCACTGACCACAAAAATTTGATTTACCTAGAGTCGGCTAAACGCTTGAACCCTAGACAGGCTAGGTGGGCCTTGTTTTTTACACGTTTTGATTTTCTGGTCTCTTTCCTTCCTGGAACTAAGAATGTCAAGGCAGACGCCCTGTCTAGGAGTTTCTTTGCTGATTCTCCTGTGGTGACCAAGCCTGCCACCATCTTAGGCGAAGGGGTAGTTCTTTCTGCCATCTCGCCCGATTTGAGACTTGCTCTGCAAGAGTTCCAGGAGGACAAACCTGAGTGTTGCCCCAGTGGAAAGTTGTATGTTCCTGACCAGTGGAAGAAGAGAGTGATGTCTGAAGTTCATTGCTCTGCATTGGCTGGTCATCCAGGTATTTTTGGTACTAGAGATCTGGTGAGTCGCTCTTTTTGGTGGCCCACCTTGTCTCATGATGTCAGGAATTTTGTGCAGTCCTGTGGGACTTGCTCCCGGTCTAAATCTTGTTCTCGCTCTAGTGGGTTGTTGATGCCTTTGCCGGTCCCCAGGAGGCCACGGACCCATATTTCAATGGATTTCATCTCTGATATGCCGGTCTCTCAAAGAATGACTGTTATTTGGGTGATTTGTGATAGGTTCTCTAAGATGGTTCATCTTGTACCACTCCCTAAGTTGCCATCTTCCTCTGAGTTGGTGCCTCTGTTTTTGCAACAGGTGGTTCGCTTGCACGGGATTCCTGAGAACATTGTATCTGATAGAGGAGTTCAATTTGTGTCTAAATTTTGGAGGACGTTCTGTTCCAAGTTGGGAATTCAGTTGTCCTTCTCCTCTGCTTTTCACCCTCAGACCAATGGGCAGACAGAGAGAACAAACCAGACCTTGGAGTCGTATTTGAGATGTTTTATTTCCGCTGATCAGGATGATTGGGTTTCATTTTTGCCCTTGGCCGAATTTGCTTTAAATAATAGAGCTAGTTCTGCCACTTTGATGTCACCTTTTTTTTTGTAACTTTGGTTTTCACCCTCGATTTTCTTCAGGGCAGGTGGAGCCTTCTGCCTGCCCAGGTGTTGACACTGTGGTGGAGAGAATGCACCAGATCTGGGACCAAGTGGTGGATAAGTTATCTCTCTCCCAGGAAAAGGCCCAGCGGTTTTCCAATCGACATAGGACCATTGGTCCCCAGTTTAAGATTGGTGATATGGTGTGGTTATCATCAAAAAATATTGCTATGAAGGTGGCTTCTCCTAAGTTTAAGCCTAGATTTATTGGACCTTACAAGATTTTGGAGATTATTAATCCGGTCTCTTTTCGTTTGGCTCTTCCTGTCACATTTAAGATCCATAATGTGTTCCATAAGTCCTTGTTGAAGAGGTTTGCTGAGCCAGTTGTGCCTGAGGTGGCACCTCCGGACCCTGTATTGGTTGAAGGTAACTTGGAATATGAGGCAGAGAAAATTCTGGATTCCCGTCTGGCTAGACGGAGACTCCAGTATTTGGTTAAGTGGAAGGGTTATAGTCAGGAGGATAATTCCTGGGTCTCTGCCTCTGATATTCATGCCAATAGATTGGTGCGTGCCTTTCATCGGGCTCACCCTGATCGCCCTGGTAGCGTTGTTGAGGGTTTGGTGACCACTCCTCAAGGGGGGGTACTGTTGTGAGTTCATTTTCCCCTCCGTCACTGAGGCCTGGTGAACTCCCTATTCTAGTGAAGGAAGGTAGTGAGCCTGATTATCAGGCACCTGGGACTAATGAAGACGATTGGCTGAGTGGAGTCACTGACTGGATTTAAGGCAGCCTACGCCCTTTCTGCCCTGCGGGTGATTTCTCTGTGGACTCTTGGACACCAGTCTGATTCCTGCTCTCTTAAAGCTAAGTTTTCTGTTTTGCCTTTTGCATCTAAGATTTGTTTTTGTTTTTCTTGCTTTTTGGATTCTGCCACTCCCTGCTGGAGTGTGCAGTGTTCCGTGAGCTCGGTCTTCTGAAAGTACCTGAGTGCTGATTTAGTTTTTGAAGCTTAGTTGCTTCAGAGCCATTTTTATATCAGCTTGTTGGCTTTGTCTCTGATAGGGTTTTGGCAGATTGCAGACAGCAGCCTTCCTATCCGTTCCTATCTAGGTAGTTTTTGGCCCCGTCTTTGCTCAGCCTGTCTTTCTGTCTGTGTAAGTGTTTTCATCTTGCTTCACCGTCATTATATGTGGGGGGCTGCCTATTGCTTTGGGGTCTGCTCTGGGGCAGTTAGATTTCCCCTTTCCTTCTTTAGGCCTATGTATCTCTCCGGCTGTGATCGAGGGGTCTAGGTCATCGTAGGAACCCCCCACGGCTACTGCTAGTTGTGTTGATAGGTTCAGGGGTCTGCAATCTGATAGTTGCCAACTTCTCTGGTTTTCTGGACTTAGCTAGCATTTCTGTTTTTGCCTCCTACGGTGACTCATTCATAACATCCAGTGTATCGTGATGTTCCACACCAGTCGGTGAGCTGGCACTTGCATGCACTGCTGCAGCACTGCCAGAACAGCAACATCTGTAGCCAACTGGCGAAAGTGGGTACTGACGTGGTGTTCCTTGACCAGAAAATCTAGCAAATCTGAATGTTTTCAGAAACCGCTGAACTGCCAAGCTGAGCACATGTACCAAGTATGGTACATGTGTGAGCTTGCCAGTCGTCACAGCCACCACCATATTATGTCCATTATCTCACATGACCATGCCTGGTAGAAGGTTCAGTGTCATAAACCACAGATCAGTCTGGTCTGTTATTCCTTTAAGTAAGTCTGCCGCAGTGTGCGGCTTGTCTCCTAGACAAATTAGCTTCAGCATAGCTTGTTGTCGCGTCACTGAGTCAGTGCTGTAGAGATTCCAGCTTCCGGCTGATGTGGAAGATCTGCTCTGAAATACCACATCGGAGAGGGAGGACGAGGAGTAGCAGGAAAGGGTTCAGGAACTGCTGTACTGTAGGAGGTGGAGGAAACCTTGATAGAAGTAGGAGTCACAATCCTCTGTGTGGAGAGCACATGTGCCTTGCCAGGGTATTCAACCAGTGTGCTATCAGGGAAATGTAGTGTCCCTCACCACAAGCGCTTGTCCATGTGTCGGTCATTACGTGGACAATGCCAGTAAATACATTGGTAAAGGGCACGGGTGATGTTCCTGGACATGCGCTGAAGTCACTGAGGCTGCCCAGAGGCCCCGCCTGACCTGAGGTGAACTCGGCAGCATGGGAAAATGTTCAGAAACTTTCCCATGCTACAAAGTTCATGTCCGGTCAGGCAGGGGGCTCACAGTGTCTCTTGTAACTCTGTTAAAAGTTCAAACTTTATTACAAAAATACCAAACACTTAATAACCAAAAACTAAAATTATCATTGCATCATACCAAACAGAGATGAAGACCACTGGGAGGTGCCTTCCCCTTCACTGGCACCGGTCAGGCGGGGAGGCTGCACAGGCAGCTTTTCATTCATTACACAGTGGTTTACAGCTGGGGCGTAGCATTATTAGCACCGTTCCTGGTTGTAAACTATTTAACCCATTGAGATGGATTGCAGTGTAGGACTTGACTGTATGGCGGACAGGTATGGAATATTACCGTATATACTCGAGTATAAGTCGATCCGAGTATAAGTCGACCCCCCTAATTTTGCCACAAAGAACTGGGAGAACTTATTGACTCAAGTATAAGTCTAGGGTGGGAAATGCTCCATAGATTATTCCCCCATATGGTGTCCTCAGAAGAAGCTCCATAGATTGTTCCCCCATATGCTGCCCCACAAGAAGCTCCATAGATTGTTCCCTCATATGCTGCCCCCATAAATAGCTCCATAGATTGTTCCCTCATATGCTGCCCCCATAAATAGCTCCATAGGTTGTTCCCCCATATGCTGCCCCCATAAATAGCTCCATAGGTTGTTCCCCCATATGCTGCCCCCATAAATAGCTCCATAGGTTGTTCCCTCATATGCTGCCCCCATAAATAGCTCCATAGGTTGTTCCCTCATATGCTGCCCCCATAAATAGCTCCATAGGTTGTTCCCTCATATGCTGCCCCCATAAATAGCTCCATAGATTGTTCCCTCATATGTTGCCCCCATGCTGCTGCTGTAAAAATAAAAAAAAGACATACTCACCTCTCCGTCGCTGGGTGTCAGATTCTCACCTGTCCTGCATCCATGGCTGCTCACCGCTATCTGCACGTCATCAGTCAGTGACGTTCAGACTGCAGGGGGTGCGGCGCGCACTAATCACGTCACCACGCCCTCTGCTGTCTGAAGTCACTGACCGATGACAGACAGCAGCAAGCAGCCATGGACGCAGGACAGGTGAGTATCGCTATACTTACCCGTCCTGAGGCTGTCGCTTGAGTCCCCAGCTTCTCCGCGCTCTCTCTTCCTGCATTCAGCGGTCACGTGGTGCCGCTCATTAATATGCGCATATTCATGAGTTTTAATGAGTGGCACCACGTGACCGCTGAAGGCAGGAAGAGAGAGCACGGGGAGAAGCTGGGGGCTCAAGAGACAGCGTCAGGGCGGGTAAGTATGACCTGACACCCCCGCCCCCCCCCTCCCCCTCTGACCCCCTTTGTATATGACTCGAATATAAGACGAGAGGGGGACTTTCAGCCCAATTTTTTGGGCTGAAAATCTCGACTTATATTCGAGTATATACGGTATTTGTTTTTTATTTTTCACAGGAGAACGATGTCTTCGCTTGTATTGGGAGTTTAATAAAGATGGGAAACCAGTGTGTTTAATTATTTCATTAAAAAACTTTATTCTTAATGTGTTTGTGGTTTTTTAACCCTTTCATACTATTGGATTAATAATGGAGAGGTGTCTTATTGACACCTCTCCATTATTAACAGGACTTAATGTCACCTTACAATAGCAAGGTGACATTAACCCCTTATTACCCCATATGCCACCACTACAGAGCAAAGGGTAGAGAGAGGCTAAGTGCCGGAATTGGCGCATGTTACAGATGCGCCTTTTCTGGGGTGGCTGGGGGCAGATGGTTCTAGCTGGGGGGGCAAAAACAATGGTCCCTTTCTAGGCTATTCATATCTGCCCTCAGTCACTGGCTTTCCCTCTCTGGCGGAGAAAATTGTGCGGGAGACCACACAATTTTTTCCGTGATTATAGTCTTTCATTGAACATCTACAGATGCAAAATTTTACACCAACACACTAATAAAATTAGTAGTCACTAACATATATACATCTCCCTGATATGCAATGGTTTACTATATTTAAACCATGTCTCCAATCCTGTCGGCTTCTGCAATTGTTTTACAGAAACTGACAAATGAATTAATGGCTATTCTGATATCTATCTCTCTCTCAAATATACTCGTATATACAGTATGTGTGTGTGTATGACATATATATATATATATATATATATATACCTATATTATGTGTATATATCTTGTCTATCTATTCTATTCGAACTTATTCTATTCTTTACTGTACACGGCATCTGATGGCTTTTACTATATCTATCTATATAGCTATCTATAGACACACACACATATATATATGTTTAAAGATTATTTTGTTTTAAA
This sequence comes from Dendrobates tinctorius, assembly GCF_039654945.1. NCBI lineage: Eukaryota > Metazoa > Chordata > Amphibia > Anura > Dendrobatidae > Dendrobates > Dendrobates tinctorius. Next base: position 32,536,394 of record NW_027361676.1, read on the forward strand.
ACGATGTGTACAGTTATTTTTACAGTGCTATTTTAACATGAGATTTAACATAGAGTGAACTGCTGTATGTAAAAGCTCATGTTAAAATCTCATTGCATACGGATTGGATTCGCATGTCATACGGATGTTCCATGGAAAAATAACACAGAAATCGCATTGCACTCGCATGACACTCGCATAGCACTCGTCCTTTTTTTGGTCCGGAAATCGGACAGTTATTTTTCTCGCAAATGGGTATGAGCTCTGTTACGATCCCGCCGCTGACACCGATATATCACGGACAGAGGGACGCGACATACTGCCAACATACGGCTATCACAGGGACAGGAGGGTTTATCTTAGTTATATTAGCTGGTGCCATGTTATAAAAAACAGCTAGCTAGTCTTGCCCTAACAATTTATCGCAGGGGGGGTATTTTGGGTGTCCCACCACTGCCAACAATACTTCATGATACTTGTCAGTTCCACTTTAGAAATAGCAGCTCCCTGGTGCCCCCCTTACCCTCAAATCAGTCAGGGAACTACACCTGGGATAATTGTATGCCGGCCGGCTGCCTCATTGAGGTCTGGCCACCCGGCATGCTGCAGTGAGGGAATTATAAAATGCTCTGGCCGCAGCCACCCAATTAGCTTATAAAATCCCTTTCCATCACAGCCAGCAGTACCCGGGACCCAGACCACACTTCACTGTCACCAGCTCCAGATTTTCTCTTATTAATTTATAAACTTAATAGAGGGGTTCAAAGACAACCCGATTCAGTAGCGTAATTCTCTTAAAGGCACGTAAATTATCCTTAGAGCATGAACACAGACTAATAAAGTTATAATTTATTCCCCAAAAGGCGGGCAGTGATTACAGAGATAAAAGATCTTACAAAGTTGAGACATTAGATATGTACAATGCAAATATAAAATAAACGGGTTTAAAAACAGAAATTAACACTTACATGTGCTTAGATGGTCTTAGGCTAACCATGTGGGGAGGAGGGGGAGCCAGCCACACGTCTCCACTCATCTGAGAACCGCTTGGCATGAGATCTCTGGCAGGAATGCTGAAGGTTTAGGTGACAATGCCTTATAGGGTTGGGCTGGTGACATCACAAAAGGGGCCGTCTGGTTATGGTCCTCCCCCTGCTCTTGAAGTTAGAAACTGACTACAAAACTTATAACTATATCTCGCAGAGGGTACCTCGTATAAACATGCACATAGTTTCCTTTTCTTTAGCCTGTCGAACGCAATCATTCAAAACCAAACATGCAAGTAATTAAGTCACACCGTTTAGGAGAAATCCATTTCTCAGATTCTGTCGGGGCTAGAACTTAGCAAGAACCACCACAGTGAAGCCGGATTGGAGCACGTCGCAGAAATGTCCGTTTCATTTTTCTGTCGCAAACGGGGTGTGCTGTATGACATCTTTTAATATTTCCCACACTTGAATTTGCCACATGGTGAGGACAAAGGACATTCTTTCCACTGCTAATTAACATTCCTTAGCTGGGGAGGGGGAAGGTTGGCACCAGAAGTGTCTGGTGTCCTGTTACAGATGCTGGCACATTGCTGCAATGTGTGTGAGCTGTGGGGGGAAGGAGGAGGGGCCGCAGCTGCTGGCAGGCAAAATCTCATCTGTAGTGTAATAATCAGGGAACCTTATGTCATATCGTACAGTATCATTGCAAGTATCATTACAAGCCCTAAATCTAAATCTCAGAAAGGCATAAGCTGTAGTTTATCATTGAACAAGCGAGTAATCTTCATTGTATTGCACAATCAACAAACAATCATTTTTTCACTCGTAAATATGTTCATACATGATGAACAAGCAGATTTGGCATATTGTTCAGTTGCTAAACCCATTGACATTGTAAAATTAATGTTAACGCTGAGTTTTTTAAGTAGAGAATTGTGGATCAAGCAAAAATTTGAATTTACCTGTTCACATGGAATTTTCCAGGAAATATGATTTGTGAAGTTCTTCTCCGCAAATCAGAGGGGTAATGGAGGAGAGAGGTGATGTAAGTATAAGTGTAATGCTTTTTTATTTTTTTAACTATTTGATTGCCCTTTGAAGTTCATGAAAATGGAGTAAAGCTTCTGCATGGAAACAAATGACAAAAAAAAATAAAAAAACTCTTGGTGAATGCATATTTTTCTAAAGTTCCAGTAGAATTCAATTCCACTCAAATTTATTCCTTCACATCTAGTTGTAGGCATTTGAATCTTAAGGATTATCTAATTGAAGAAATTGGCCCTTACTTTGAACCCTTTGCATAATTGAATAATCTACTGCATTCTATTTCTGCTCTTTTAACTCCTTCACACCCAAGCCTGTTTTTACCTTCATGACCAGGCTAAATTTTACAAAACTCATCAGTGTTACCTTATGTGGCAATAACTCTGTAATGTTTCAATGGATCTCACTTTTCTTTTTCACAAGGATAGTAGGAGAAAATGCACCCAAAAATGTGTTGTGCACTTTCTCCTAAGTACACCGATACCCCATTGTAAGGATTCCAGACTTTCCTTAGTGCCTGTTTGTTCTGATCCAAGATGGAGTCTCATATCTCGCCCTGTCAAGGAGCTTCCTGTCTGTCCTGATTATTTAAGTCCAGGTAATGTGCTCCTCTGTACCTGAGTATTCTGTCTGCTGGTGGACTCCCTGCTACTGCTGCTCATTACTCGATGCTCTGCCTTACCACGTTCTGCCACCTACAGTCCTCTGTACATCTCCCTGATGCGGTCTGTGCTTAACTACGGCCTGAACTTCTAGTGAGGAGCTATTCTCCCCTGGAACTGCTGTGGCCTGTAAAGAATCCTGACATCTCCATTTCATCTATGTCTGTGTTTGTTTGGACTGCGTTGCTAGACTTGTGCGGGACTTTCAGCCCTAAAGGTACACATAGTGACCTTCTCCTGTTTATGCCACTCCTGTATCACGCTGGACTTCTATGTTTAAGTGCCATGTGCATTTCCACCCTTATGATTGCTGGACTTCTACACTTTAGTGTTGTGTGTGTGCTCATTCATAACATCACAGAACTACCTCATTAAATGCGGTGTGCTTACTTTCATACTTACTGCTGGACTTCTGCGTTTACTGCCTTGTGCACACCTGTGTTATATTACTGTTGGACTGGTTTATATTAGCGGTCGCGCCCCACTCTTCAGTTATTCTGCATCATTCTACATTGTGCTGTGTTTTCATTACTATTGCAGGAAGTACTCTGCTAGTTTTACTTTACTTGCATCATTCTATATTGTGCTGTGTTTTGTTACTATTGCAAGAAGTGCTCAGTTGTGTTACCCTTGTTAAATGTACTTATTTGCATCAACTTTGGTCTCAGTCCCGTATTATCCCACACAAATAGATTCCATAGTACTCTTATAGATGTGATACCCATATGTGGTCGAAAACTACTTTTGAGGCACAGAGCAAATCTCAGAAGGGAAAAAGCATCATATTGGAGTTAAGATTTTGCTGGAATAGCTTGAGGGTGCCATGTCACATTGGTAGAGCCCCTGAGGTGTCAGAACAGCAGAACCCCCATAAGTGACCAGGTGTGTCACATAATTTTATAACATTGGGCAATGAAGAAAAAATAATTACATCTTAACCCCAAAACAAAAATGTTGTTTTATCCTCAGATTTTACATTTTCACACTGGGAAATGGGTAAAAATGGCATCAATATTTGTCCCACAATCTCTGCTGAAAGTAGAAATGCCATATGTGGCTGCACTGCACTGCTTAGCCATACAGCGAGATGCGAGAGGGATGGAGGGCTATTTGCCTACTGGAGAGCAGATTTTTTCCAGAATAGTTAGCGGAGTCCACATACTCAGTCCCTAAGTGCTAAAAGATCAGAATCCCAGAAGTGACTCATTTTGAAAAGTATATCCCTTTATGTATTTTCCAGAAACAATCAGTAGTGAATATTGCTGAGTGAATATTGCAAACTGCCACTGTAATGCCCAGCACCTTGTAGTCACCAGTACTTTGTAGTGCCCAGTACATTGTAGTGTCCAGTTCATGCTTCTGGAGACACTATATTCAGCAAGGAGCAAAGAAGTCCCATGGGATCCACACCTGGAAAATTTTAAGGAATGTGAGTTTGTCCACTTTGACTGTGGACAGGCGCATGCACCTGTCTGTGGTCACACCTCCTGCCTTGCTAAGCACATGTTCCGACAGTATACTTTCCACTAAGCAAGACTGCACTGCCAAGGTGTAAAAAGGCAAGCTCAGGCCAGGTGTCCAATTTGGAGAACCAGAGGTGCAATGGGCCAAAACCATTAATCAGTATATGGAGACGTGTGGACACATACTCTTACACCATGTTGTTGAAACTGTCATGCTGATGGATTTGATCTCTTGAGCTGGTGTTTTGCGGATTCTCTTTCTGCCAAGCCACAACAGAAATACCTTTTCTATGTGTGTGTCTGGGTTCTGTTTTCTGGCTGCAGTCTGTCTATCTTAACACAGGTCTTTTCCTTTGTCCACGTGCTGTATCACCTTTTGGGTGCAGCTTTAGATTCTTTCAGCAAGCAATTCCTGCTGGTGATAGATTCATTTAGATGTTCTGACATTCAATTGATGTTTGGAGCCAGTCTGTGAGCTTTGATCTAAAGATTTTCACCTTGTTGTTTCATTGCTACACTTTGCAATTCTCTTCTGTTTAACTTTAGTAAAGAGACTGTATATTTAATGAAAGTAATTGCTTTATTCTTCTATTGGTATTTCATTATTTACAGGGGCTTCTCACAAAATTAGAATATCATCGAAAAGTTAATTTATTTCAGTTCTTCAATACAAAACGTGAAACTCATATTATATAGAGTTATTACAAACAGAGTGATCTATTTCAAGTGTTTATTTCTGTTAATGTTGATGATTATGGTTTACAGTCAATGAAAATCCATAAGTCACTATCTCAGTAAATTAGGATTCTTTATAACACCAGCTTGAAACATGATTTTAAAATCTGAAATGTTGGCCTACAGAAATATATGTTCTGTAAATTCACTCAATACTTGGTTCGGGGTCCTTTTGCATCAATTACTGCATGGTGGCGATCAGCCTGTGGCACTACTGAGGTGTTAGGTAAACCAAAGTTGCTATCATAACAGCTTTCAACTCATCTGCATTGTTGGGTCTGGTGTCTCTCATCTTCCTCTGGACAATAAGGTCAGGAGAGTTTGCTGACCAATCAACCTGTCATGATCCAGGCCGGAGTTTGTTTCTTGTTATTCTCTCCCCAGTCTGGTCATGCGGGGGTTAACCTTCTCTGCCTCATTTGGGGTTCTGTGTGGCTATTTCAGTCTGCTTTGGCCTGTGGACCAACGTCAGTGATGGTTCATGCTCCCAGGCTAGAGCAGCTGACCCCTTGATACCATGTTTAGTCCTCTGCCCGTTTACTGTGCTCCTGTGACTTCCCCTTCCTTCCACCCCACTTGTCTTAGTGTTCACTCCCTGTGCTTGGACCTCTTGTCATGTGACCCGGCTTGTCTTCTGACCTGTTTGACTGCCTCATGTCTCGGTTATCTCTGCTCCCGTCTGGCTCTGACTTCTGGCTTTTATTTGACCACGTGTATTGCTGTGACTTCTGGTAATTTTTGTCCTGACTGTTTCTGACTCGGCTTGTCTGTCCACCCTTTCGCCAACTGGTGGCGCCTGTGCTGCTGCCCTTCCTTCACCAGCATCCCCTGGTGGAGGTTGCGCTATACTGCACTGCAGCAGCATTATATTATCACTGACCCATACATTTAAAGGTGATATTTCATTTTTTTCCCTCTGGTCATGTATCCACTTTGTAACTTGGCAGATCAGGTGTCAAGTTTGACACAGATGATGCGGGATTTATTCGTGGAACATCGGGTCTTAGCCACGTCCCATACTCACTTACAAAAAAAGTTGACAGAGGCTGTTAAGACTGTGCAGGGAACCCACTCCTCATGCTGTTAGTCGACCTGGTGATTCAGTAGATGTTGCTTTGCACTCTCCCGAACACTTGGTTAAGCTTCCTGACACCTTTTCTGTTGAGAAAGATACAATTTGTACGTTCATAGAGAGTTGTAAATTATTGTTTTCTCTTAGACCTCGATAGTCAGGGAATGAGACTCAGCGGGTGGAGATTATTATCTCCTTACTCAGGGAGGGTCCTCAATCTTGGGCTTTCTTGCTGCCATCCAATGCCCCTGAATGGATGGTCAGGTTGGCAGAGGACACTATCATGGGTCTGGTTCAGGGAAAGTGCTCAGCCAAGTGGTACAGCTCCGAGTTCTGTCAGTGGTCCACTGAGGTGTCCTGGGATGACTCTCTGTGCTGAGAAGTCAGTTCAGGAGAGGACTGTTGGATCACCTGAAGGACGCTCTGGCTCTCCAGCCACCACCCAGCTCATTGGAGGAGGCTATGATTCAGGCTATCCGTATGGATCGGAGGCTGCAGGAAAGAGATGTTACACAGCAAGGGGTTCCATTACTCCATTACATTACTATTTCTGTAGTTTTGCCACCATCTGAACCTATGGAGGTGGGGGCCACCTACCTCAAGGAGGAGTGGAGACGACGACGTGATGAAGAGCTGTGTTTTTACTGCAGAGATCCCGGATATTGGAAAAAGGACTGACCCTCTTGCCCACCGACTAACAAGCGGCTGAGTCTGAGTGATTGTCGTGGAGGTCACCCAGACTCTCAGGTACCTTTTTCCTCATTTTCAAAGGTATTGTTGGAAGTGGAACTTAGTTGTGGAAGTTGCTTCATGCCCACTTCTGCTTTATTGGAACTGTGGGTTGCCTATGAACTTTATTGACTCTAACTTGGTGACCAAGTGTAAGTTAGGGAGAGTTAGGCTTGAGACTCCTATTCATGTTGTTATCATTGACAAAACACCACTGGCTAAGAATGTCATCAAATTTGTTTCAGAGGAGTTTCTCCTTAAAGTGGGTTCCTTGCCCCAGGAATGTATGTCATGTTTTGTTCTGGACAATCTGCCTGCGAGACTGGTGTTGGGGTTCCACTGATTACAGTTACATAATCCTGTGATAAACTGGGACTCTCGGGACATTGTTAAATGGACTCCAAATTGTAGTAGAAGTTACCTTACTACTGTACTTGTGTCATCTGTCAGTCTGGAGGATATTCTGGAGTACCTGAAGGACTTTGAGGATGTGTTCTCCGAAAAGGAGGCTGAGGTTCTACCACCACACCGCCCATTCGATAGTGCTGTTGATTTTGTTCCTGGTGCCAAATTGCCCAAAGTCCATCTATACAATCTCTCCGGTCCTGAGTGGGCTGCTATGAAGAAGTATATAATAATAATAATTTTGTTTCTATAGCGCCGACATATTCCACAGCACTTTACATTTCAGAGGGGATTTGTACAGACGATAGACATTACAGCATAACAATAATCACATAGATCATAACAGATACCAAGAGGAATGAGGGTCCTGCTTGCAAGCTTACAATCAATGAGGGAAAAAAAGGTAATATATCTCTGATAGCCTTAGTAAAGGGAACATTTGGCCATCTGTTTCTCCCGTGGCGGTTGGGTTTTTTTTTTGTAAAGAAAAAGGATGGTGGTTTACACCCATTCCTCCATTTTTGAGAATTGAATAAAGTCACTGTGAGAAACACTTATACCCTCCTAGCTGTGGCAGCATTTTCTTCTTTAAAAAACTGTTTCATGTCCGCTCCTGTGCTGGTTCAACTTGAATTGTCTAAACCATTTATCGTGGAGGTGGACGCCTCGGAGGTCGGAGTAGGGGCGATGTTGTCCCAGGAACCCACCACGTTAACTACCTTGAGACCCTGTGCCTTCTTTTTGAAAAAATTTTCCTCTGCTGAAAGGAATTATGATATGGGTAACCGGGAGTTATTGGCCATTAAATTGGCGTTTGAAGAATGGAGGCATTTTTTGGAGGGGGCTGTCTATCATATCACTGCCATTATGGATCACAAGTGCCTGTCTTACATTGAGTCTGCCAAACGTTTAACCCCGAGACAGGCGAGGTGGTCACTTTTTTTTCCCGATTTCAGTCTATCACTTTCAGACCGGGGTCCAAAAATGTGAAGGCTTATGCCTTATCTTTCAGCCTGGATCCAATATCACCTCCTGAACCACCTTCCTCCATTCTTCATCGTAGAGTGGTGGTGGCTGCGATTTTCTTGGCATTGGAGCAGGAGTTTCATGAGGCCCAATCTCTTGCTCCACCGTCCATTCCTAATAATAAGTTCTTCAAGCATGTCCGGTATGGGTTAAGGGTACTTCGGGAGTTCCATGACTCGGCTCTGAGTGGGCATCCTGGCAACTCGACCACGCATAACGCCATCATTAGGCTGTTTTGGTGGCCCTCTTTGGCTTCTGAGATCACTGGGTTTGTGTGCTCCTGTGAATCTTGTGTCCGCGCAAAACCCTCAGGGTGTAGAGGGGCTGATTCAGCCTTTCTGCAGTTGGGGGAGGTCTGGAGGGAGGTTCAGAGAAACATTGGGAAGGCTCAGGGCAAGTATAAATTTTTTGAGGATAAATGACATTCGCTTGGGCTGGCTTTCCAGGTGGAGGAAAAGGTGTGGTTATCCACCAAGAATATAAGATTGATGATTCTTTCTGCTAAGATTGGGTCCCAAGTTTATTGGTCCTTATGAAATTTTAGAGGTGATTAATCCTGTGGCCTTTCACCTGCGCCTACCTTTGTTGTTGCAGATGCCCTATGTGTTCCATAAGTCACTTCTGAAGCTGTCGGTGTCTTCCTCAGGTGTGTCTCCCTTGCACCCGCCACTGGTTGAGGAAGGCCAGATGGATTATGAGGTGGAACATGTTGTGGATTCTCATATGCTCCACCGTTCTCTTCAGTATTTGGTCCATTGGAAGAGTTACAGTCCTGAGGACCGGTTGGGGGTGCTGGCACATTCAGTCCATTCAGATTGGTGGGTCTGGGCTTTTCACGCTCATTATCCAGGTAAACCTGTGGTTCCGGTGGCCCCCATTGAGAGAGGGGTACTGTCATGATCCAGGCTGGGATTTGTTTCTTGTTATTCTCTCCCCAGTCTGGTTGTGCGGGGGTTAACCTTCTCTGCCTTGTTTGGGGTTCTGTGGCTATTTCAGTCTGCTGTGGCCTGCAGACCGTCAGTGATAGTTCATACTCCCAGGCTAGAGCAGCTGACCCCTTGATACCGTGTTTTGTCCTCTACCAGTTTACTTTGCTCCCGTGACTTCCCTTTCCTGCCACCCCGCTTGTCTTAGTGTTTGCTCCCTGTGCTTGGACCTCTTGGCATGTGACCCGGCTTGTCTTCTGACATCTCTTTCACCACATGGTGGCCCCTGTGCTGCTGCTCAGTAGTGCTATGCTTTGTGTGCAACCTCTCTTCCCTCACCAGCATGGAGGTTGCGCTATACTGCACTGCAGCAGCATTACACAAGCACAGGTATTGGTACATTGGTAGTATGGACAGGTGACAAGTCTTGCTGGAGAATGAAATTTCCATCTTCAAAAAGCTTCTCAGCTGGGGGAAGCATGAGGTGCTCTAAAATTTCCTGGTACATGGCTGCGCTGAAGTTGGTCTTGATAGCACACTGTGGACCTACACCAGTAGACGACATGGCTCCCCAAACCATCACTGATTGTGGAAACTTCACACTAGACCTCAAGCAGCTTGGATTGTGTGCCTCTCCACTCTTCCTCCAGATTCTGGGACCTTGATTTCCAAATGAAATGCAAAATTTACTTTCATCTGAAAACAACACCTTAGACCTTTGAGCAACAGTCCAGTTCTTTTTTCTCCTTGGCCCAGGTAAGTCGCTTCTGGCATTGACATTTGGTCAGGAGTGGCTTGACACAAGGAATGCAACACTTGTAGCCCATGTCCTGGATATGTCTTTGTGTGGTGGCTCTTGAAGCAATGACTCCAGCAGTAGTCCACTCCTTGTGAATCTCCCCCAAATATTTGAATGGCCTTTTCTTAACAATCCTTTCAAGGCTGCGGCAATCTCAGTTGCTTGTGCACCTTTTTCTACCACACTTTTTCCTTCCACTCAACTTTCCATTAATATGCTTGGATACAACACTCTGTGAACATCCAGCTTCTTTAGCCATGACCTTTTATGGTTTACCCTCCTTGTGGAGTGTGTGAATGACTGCCTTCTGGATATCTGTCAAGTCATCAGCCTTCCCCATGATTGTGGAGCCTACTGAATCAAACTAAGAGACCTTTTTAAATGCTTAGGAAGCCTTTGCAGGTGATTTTTGTTAATTATTCTAATTTACTGAGATAATGACTTTTGGGTTTTCATTGGCTGTAAGCTATAATCATCAACATTAACAGAAATAAACACTTGAAATAGATCACTCTGTAATGACTCTATATAATATATGAGCTTCACTTTTTGCATTGAAGAACTGAAATAAATTGACTTTTTGATATTCTAATTTTGTGAGAAGCACATGTACTTTACTCACATCATGTCTTTCCTTTGTTCAGCACATTTCTGCTCTTGCAGTTAATTCACACTCTGCTCTGCCCTCTGATTCTTTAGGAGGAATGTGTAGCAACTTGACCGATGATTAGGGAGTTTAGGTCTAAGTTGCCATCTAATAGTTCTTTGGTTAGGGCTTTCTCTATACACACAGGCAACACTAGGACACACAGTGTCATAGTATCTACTCTGTACAGGAACTGTCAGGCTAAGTTGGGTTTTTTTAGTGTCTAACCTATTAATCCCAAGTGAGTTGCTACACAGACATAACATGAATGCTGCCTCCTCCCAATACGGACCATATCAGAGGTGGTGCTGGATTTTATGACATGCTGAGTAAGGTTTTCCACATTTCTGAAAATGGTGGTCATGGTGACCCTGCTGCATTGGTGACTTCCTTCTCATCCTCGGCTTTGTGCTTCCACTGAGCCTCCTCTTCCTCTGCTTTGTGCTCCCACTGAGCCCCCCTTTCAGGTGAGGAAGCCTTCAGAAGTCCATCTATCAGTGTGTGCTTGTATTCCCGCATGTGCTTGTATTCTGATCTTGCTCTAGTGATTGAAGTAAGGATGGCATGTTGTATATGTAGTAGGGATCCAGCAGGGTGGTCACACAGTAATAAGCACTTGTAACAATACAGGCAACTTGGTGGTCATTGCACAGTAGCTTGTGTTGCACCATGTGTGCCAGGCTATCCAGAGGCAAAGCTGTCTTCGACAGGAGGTGTATCGTCTGGGTCTTGTATATTGTTTGTATCCCCCCAGCCATGCGCCAGGGAAACCCATGAGCTGCTTTGAGTGTCACCCTACTGTCAATACAGTTATTCCTCATCCTCCTCCTCCAAAACTGTTCCCTGGCTGGATATATGTGTATCTGGTGCTGTTGGTACAGGAACCCATCCTCCAAGACATGTGTGGACGCTTGGCCTGATAATGGTGTGAATGGTCCCAGTTCCTTCTCCTCTTCCTCCTGTGCCATCACTTCATCCTGGCTGGACCATGCTATTAGCAGAAAGGATTTCGGAATGTGGCCTGGTGTTTGCACCACACTATTAGCTGAAAGCATTTAGATTCAGTAACGTGGCCTGGGGTCTGGACCACATTATTAGTAGAAAGGATTTAGATTCAGAAATGTGGCCTGATGTCTGGACAACACTATTAGCAGAAAGGATTTAGATTCAGAAATGTGGCCTGGTGTTTTGACCACACTATTAGCACAAACTATTTAGATTCTGAAATATGGATTCTTGGCTGGACCACAGTATTAGCGCAAACTATTTAGATTCTGAAATGTGGACTCTTGGCTGCACCACACTATTAGCACAAATGATTTAGATTCCGAAATGTGGTCTGGTGTTTGGCCCACACTATTAACACGACCAATTTACATGTTACAAGATCAATTTGACACAGGATCCTATATAGCTGAACTAGCTGACAACGACCCGCCTAGCTAAATATCTGACTACTTGCAGCAGCAGCAGGAGCCGCCTCTCTGTGCTTTGCAGCCAATGATAGAAGTCCTTGTATGTGAATGGTTTCTGCGCCCTGATTGGCTTTCGGAATTTCCAAAACATTAAGTTAAATAAAAAAAATATAGTCTGCCATTTCACTGACCTCTCCCAACCTCCTCCTCTCATTAAACATGTCCCCCCGCTCATCATACAGCACTACTATCCTAACAAAGTCCTAACAAACACATTAGTGGAAACTCAATGATTTAATGAGCTTTGGAAAATTTTGCCGATTGTTAGGAAAAATGCTCAGGAATCCAAACATGAATCCAAATATGCAATATTTGTGCCAAACTTGAGATTGGCGAATGTTGTCTGAACAAGTTTGCTCATCTCTAATAAGAAATACAGCCTATAAAAGAATTAACACTATCTGGTTTCAATTAGTTTAAAAAAGTGTGTGTGACTCATTTCCTTAAAGAAAAAAAATAAAAATATACCTTGGAAGATTGGACATTTTGAGAAATGTTTAATAGCTTAGAGAAGAGTAGGGATCTATCAAAAGAGTTTACATTGTCGTGGTATCAAACTTAAAAAAATCTTTTGGTCAAAACACAAGCTAATGGCTATGAATGTGATATGGTGTTCGATGGGAACTGTTAATGTTTTATTGTTGAGGATGTGGTGCAGAAGTTTTTCCCAGAGTGGATGGTAAGACTGTGCATGGTTCGAGGTGTGGAGGCAGAGCTGGGGTGGAACCTAGGCCAAGCCTCAAGGGGGCCCAAAAATTGTGCCAGTATGGGACACTGGAATTCTTGCTGTCAACCTTTGTGAGAGCAAACTAGGAAACCATATAAATATAGGTAGCTAGCCTGAGAAATGTAAGAGTTAAACAGTGATCAGGACAAGCAACACAATGAAAAGCAGCAAATTAAGTGATAGATTATAGAAAACATGAGACAGAGCGAAAACTAGGTGATGCTGAGGTGTGGAGGGATTTTCAGAACAAAGGTTAGATAGAAAATTAATTGTAGCACAGTAAGAAAGGAAGGAGCAATGAAGGTGTTATGCATATAGAGAGCTAATAATATAGAGGGGAAAAGTGAGATGGGCGATTAATGATTTCAAGATGTGCTGTGTAGAGTAAGAATTTGGTTGTCATAGTGAGAGAAAGCACAGTTATACATAAAAGACGGGAAAGCAAGAAGCTCGAGGGAAAGTGAAATAATTAAGGGTAAAATGAGAGAAAATTATACGTTGTGTGATTTTCTCTCAATCTGTTCCCATTCTTGCACAGTTCTACTTGTAGTGATCTGGTGTTTAACTTACAGTTTTCGTCATGTCATTTTGCAAGACACTTAACTAGAAGGACCTGTTAAATGGAATTATTTATAAGAATATATAAACTTTTCATTATTCAATTTTTATTCACTTTGTTGTTAATTCTAATAAATATAAAACAATACATTCATCTTCTTTCACAAATAACTTTTGTGGCAACTTTTCAGTTAGCCATTAAAAGGAATCAACCACTGAGGACTCTCAATTCTGAATATTTTTAAATGGCAACTAGCATAAATACCAGCAAGCTTTTTGTCAGCGTAATTTCATTTATTTAGAGATGTTAAAAGGGAAGAATAGTGAGATATCAGACAGCATAAATCAGAAACTAGCTGTACCATTGCAGCCAGTCATATTTAATTCTAAAAAATAGTATAATTTCAGAGTAAATGTACTTTAAAAGCTGGTCTAGGACTAACTGGCTTGGCTGACTATTCTGATGCAGTCCACAATAGAGATGAGCGAACTTGTTTGGAAAACGGTCGCCAATCTCAAATTCGGCACGAATATAGCACATTCGGATTCGTGCTTGACCATTTTTACGCAAAGTCGGCAAAATTCAGTCACAGTTCAGTAGTACTGAGCATTCCGATACCGCAAGTATCGGGTATCGGCCGATATTAGCTGTATCGGAATTCCGATACTGACTTCCAATACTTTTTTTATATCGGATACCGGAATCAGAAGTTCCCATAATGCTATGAGCCTGCTTGCTTTGATTCAGCCAATGGGAATCCTCAGAAGTGTGGGCACATCCTTTTAGGCATGTAGGCATGTTAACTATTGGCATGGCTGTGATTGGCTGCTGAAATGATGTCATGATGCACTATAAAAGCCGCCGCCGCCATTTCTGGTCACTCTGCTGTGAATTCAGTTAGGGACAGGCTGCTGTTGAAGACTGTGAGGGACAGTTAGAAATAGTGATTCTACCAAACATATTGTGCTTTACCCAGTCTACATAAACCAGCTTTCTTTTCCCTAGCAGCAGTGTTCACAGCTGTCTGCAAGGGCTGTGTGAGTGCAACTCACGCTGTGGAGCGGGTCCTGCAGCCACGTCTGGTTGTAGGCCGCCCAGCGTGCCTCACTGCTGCCTCATACATATTTTTCTTTTTGAGCTGCTTATTTTTCAAAAATTATATCTAGTGTGCTTCCATCCATATCCATATACATTGGTTGCAAACACTAGTAGTAGACAGTGGAGCCTTTCTGCAGCCTTTCAGTGCTAGTGCCCACTTAGCTGCACTGTTCACGGCTGTCTGAGAGGTCTCTAACTGTGTGTGAGTGCAGCTCACGCTGAGTAGTGTGTCCTGCAGCTACGTCTGGTTGTAGGCCATTCAGCGTGTCACTGCCTCACACATTTTTCTTTTATTGCAGCTCATTTTTTCTCCTATTAGTGTGCATCCATCTGTATCCATATACGGTGGTTGCAAGCACTCTAGGAGTACACAGCGGAGCCTTTCTGCAGCCTTTCAGTGCTACTGCCCACTTCTCTGCACTGTTCACAACTGTCTGAGAGGTCTCTGACTGTGTGAGTGCAGCTCACGCTGAGTAGTGTGTCCTGCAGCTACGTCTGGTTGTAGGCCGCTCAGCGTGCGTCACTGCCTCACACATTTTTCTTTAATTGCAGCTCAATTTTTCTTCTCCTATTAGTGTGCATCCATCTGTGTCCATCTACATTGGTTGGTTGCAAACACTATATAGGAGTAGATAGAGGAGCCTTTTTTCTGGCTTGTGCCCTTCATCTGCAGCCAGATTAGTATTACCCAATTTTTTTGGAGCCTCATCTTTTGCATTGTAGGTTACCTGCCTGCATTGTAATAGCTCCAAAAAGTTGGTGATACTATCACTTTCAAATCTTTGGTCACATCCTTTTAGTTTTTTTTCACAAATAAAAACAATAAAGTTCACCAAACACTACATTTGAAAGTTGTGTAGGCCACATTATCTCCTATTAAAGTGTAGTCCACACACAAACTTCATAAAATTAGTGTTTCTTCTACCTGTAATCAGCTGTTCAGGAATAAGCACATTAAGCCCCCCCCTTTGTACTTTTCTGCCTATCTTTATCAGTCTAGCAAGATGAAGAAGGCAGGGAGTAAGGCACGTGGGCATGGAGTTTCAGCAGGGAGAGGAAGTGGGGATTCTGCAGGGAGAGGACGTGGGGATTCTGCAGGGAGAGGACGTGGGGATTCTGTGCCTGCCGCGGGCACCAGTGAGTCAGCAGCCCCCAGTTTTAGCAGGCAACAGTACTTTATGCGCAGCTTTGTAGGACCTCGCCGTACCCCACTGCTGCGGGAGGAACAAATTGAAGCCGTTGTCGGATGGATGGCAGCTAACGCATCGACTTCAATGACTTCCACATCCTCTCAGGGCCAGAGCACTGAAGAGCAACCATCTGTCTCTTCACCACCTGCCAAAGTGCCCAGGCAGTCAGAGAGCCCTGGACAGGAGCCATCACAGTCTCTACTTCTGTTCTCTGAATCTGTTGGCTTGGAAAGAGGGGGCCAGCCAAGCAGCATTCCAGAATGTGAAGAAGATGGAGTATGCAGTGATGCGCAACTTCTTTGTCCCTCTGAATCTGAAGAGGCGGGTGGACCAGTGCCTATGGTCAGCACACCTCAGTACGCATCAGATGATGACAAGACTCAGTTACCACTTTCTGGTGCGTACGGTGCTGGCGAGACAACCCAGGAGAAGCAGGTGTTTGAGGAGGGGAGTGTAGATGATGAGGTCCTTCACCCATCATGGCATGAGGAACAGGAAGGTGGTGGGAGCAGCTCTGAGGAAGAGATTCCCCGAACGGCCAAAACAGGAGGGAGAGGGAGGGGGCAGACTTGGTTGCCTGTAGCCTCCACTTCGGCACCCGGTAGGAGCATTCCTCTTTCAAAAGGCAAAATGGGCGCTCCCAAGACTTGCAGTGCGTGGTCTTTTTTTGACACAGTTGCAGATGACATTTGCTTTGTCAAATGCAAGCTGTGTCATCAGAGAGTCAAAAGAGGGAAAAATTTCAGCAACCTCAATACCCCTAATATGTGGAAACATGTGCGGACCAAGCACGAGGTGGAGTTACACAAACACACTGAAGATGTAGGCCAACGTACAGCACCACCTACCACCTCTTCAGCTCGTGTTGGGGCCTCTTCCTCCAGCTCACACACAGCTGGTTCGGCTTCCTCACAGGATCGCCAAGGAAGAACCTCTGGCACTGTTGTCTGGAGACCCTGTGACATTCCACCCACAGCACCACGTTCCCTGTCATCCTCACACTCCCAGGCCACTCGACAGCCATCGGTAGCACAGGCATGGAATAAAAGGCGGCCATACTCGGCAAACTATCCCCGAGCACAGGCTCTGAATGCTGGCATTGCCAAACTACTGTTACTTGAAATGCTGTCATTCAGGCTGGTGGAGACTGACACCTTCCGGGACTTCATGGCATTGGCAGTCCCACAATACACCGTGCCCAGCCGCTTTTATTTCAGCAGGCGAGCCGTCCCTGCCCTGCAGAAACATGTGGAGGGAAAAATAAAACATGCGCTACTAAACGCCGTTAGTAGCAAGGTCCACCTGACCACCGATGCGTGGACCAGTAACCATGGACAAGGACGATACCTTTCCCTCACTGCCCATTGGGTCAATGTTGTGGAGCCTGGTACAGATCTGGAGAGTGGCGCTGTGCAGAGCTTTCTGAGGGACTATCCGGATCTTGATGCACTGCTGCACAAGGTCCGCATAGAGTGCGCTCACTTGCGGCGTTCCAGCACAGCAAGATCCCGCCTTGCTGCTCTGCAGCGCCGATTACGCCTTCCAGAACATCGCATCATATGTGACCTACCCACCAGGTGGAATTCAACGTTACATATGTTGGAGCGGTTGTGTGAGCAGCAGACAGCAATCATTTAGTACCAGCTGCATCAGGCGCAAACAAGTCGCACTGTGCGCCGGTCACACTTCAGCACCACTGAGTGGGCCTCTATGAAGGACATCTGCCTCGTTTTGCATTCCTTCGATGATTCCACGCGGATGGCGAGTGCAGATGATGCACTAGTCAACATGACTGTCCCCCTTATCTGCCTGCTTCAAAAAACACTGCAAGCACTAAGGGATGAAGTTTTAGAAGAGGTGGAGGATGAGGAGTCCAAAATGCCTCTGCTTCTGGACAGTCTGCGCTACGTGGTTCCTCACAAAGGCCTAGGCAGTGGACACTTTGTGAGGAGGATGAGGAGGAGTCGATGGAGGAGGAAGACATCTCTCCAGAGGAGGGAGGTACACAAAGCTCTAGTCAGTATGTACAGTGAGGGTGGGGTGATGCAGAGCAGGCAGAGATCACACCTCAAGCAGGGGACAGCAGTTCTTTGGCAGTTGAGACTCTGCAGCACATGGTTGATTTCATGCTGCAGTGCCTAAGAAACGACCGCCGCATCGCCCACATTCTCTACACGGCTGATTATTGGGTGTACACCCTCCTAGATCCTCGCTACCGGGACAACTTACAAAGTCTCATACCAATGTTGAACCGGGAGCGTAAACTGCGGGAGTACCAAGACACACTGGCGCAGTCCATCGTGTTTTCATTCCACCCGACAGCAGTGGTGCTAGTGCTTTACAAAGCAGCTCTGTGCGTCGAGGCAGTGGAGGAAACTCGGCACAAAGAGGCAGCAGAGGCAGCGCCTCAGCACAAGGCAAGACCACTATGGCCCAAATGTGGCAAAGTTTTGTGTGTCCGCCACAATTGTCTACACCATCACAGACGGCTCCAGTCAGCAGGAGGCAACGTTTCCGTCAGATGGTGACAGACTACATGTCTTGCCCTGTCAGTGTACTCCCAGATGGCTCTTCCCCCTTCAAGTTTTGGGTCTCTAAGCTGGATACATGGCCGGAGCTTAGCCAGTATGCATTGGAGGTGCTGGCTTGCCCTGCTGCCAGTGTATTATCGGAATGCGTCTTTAGTGCCGCAGGTGGTGTACTAACAGTTGTAGTGTACAACCGATCTAAAACTTGCTCCAAGTAGGCCTCAGCCTTCTCCGTGATTGATCCTGGGCTCCAACATCGCCAGTTGTTGGCATGAAGTGTCTTTGGCATGGGTACTCCCTCCTGCCCAGCCTGGTTCCAACGCGCCTGCTGTTTCCGGGTAGTCAATGTCACTTTGCCACCAATACGTTGTCCTGTGGTGTTGCGGTCGGGTTAGCCGAGTCTATGGTGCCTGCAGTTTCAGTGCTTCCTATGTGGGCTGCGGGTTCTGGTAATAAAGGCTGGTTCCGTAGTGCCAATAGGACAAGCACCCCCTGTAGGACTGTGGGTTTCGGTAACTGCGGCCGGCTCACGGCCTTGCAACTTTGTTTTTTTCATGGGTACCTTCCGCTACCCATCCGGGTTCCAGTACCGTCAGCTGGTTCTCGGCAGTGCCTTTGGCCTAGGTGCCTCCTTCTTGGTATCTGAGTTCCAGCAACGTCTGCTGGTCCTTGGTAGTGCTTTGTAGCACAGGTACCTCCTGCTTAGTAACCGTGTTCCAGCACCGTCAGCTGGTCCACGGTTGTGCCATTGGCTCTTGCTCCTTCTGCTGCCCCTCCGGGTTCCAGCACCGTCAGCTGGTCCTCGCTAGTTCCACTTGCTATTGTTCCTTCTGCTACCCATCCGGGTTCCAGCACCATCAGCTGGTTCTCGGCAGTTCCTCAGCCTTCTTGTACCTTCTGCTACTTTTCCAAGTTCAAGCTTGTGGAAATGGGTTTTGATTCTCACTCTGGATCTCCCTGACAATGACCCTGAAGACGATGACCCTGAAGACCACACAGAAGAATACCTAAAAGATGACCCTGAAGAAGATGACCAAGAGGACAAAGAACATGAAGACAACCACCAAGATGCAGAACAACAAGAGACAGAAGAACAAGAAGCATAAAAACCAAAAGCAGAAGAACATTAAGCATAAGACTAAAAATCTGAGCAAATGATATTATCTAATTTATAAGCAGAAGAAGACTAAGCAGTGTATGGGGGTGAGTACGTTCCTCCTCGTGGTGCCCCTGGAAAAGGCCTGCTGCTGCAGGCCAAACTGAATGCGGACAAATCCTGTTGTAAATCTTTTGTGACAGGCTGAATGGAAGGTGTAATCTTCAAACTTTTATAGATTACAACTACAGGAATGCCTGACACAAATAAGAATATGATGAAGAAGAATAGGAAGAAGATGATGAAGAAGAAGAATATGAAGAAGAATAATAGTTGAATAAGAAGAATATGAAGAATGTAAAAAAAAAAAATAGGAAGAAGGTGAAGAAGAAGAAGAAGAAGATGGTGAATAAGGTGAAGAAGAAGTTGATGAAAAAGATGCTGCTGCTGAGGATGATGAAGAAGAAAGTGTGGGAGAAGTAAAAAAGAAGGTGAAGAGCATGGAAGTAGTGAAACATACATATCTGACAAAATATTAAAGACTTTAACATAGTCAATATCTTTGTAACTACGAACGTCTTTAAAAAAAAACAAATTACTGCTATTCCATTTGATTGGGCTAAACCTCTATGGCTTTAATGTCTCCTACACCTCCCACAATACATTCTACATTATTATTAGTTGTTTTTCTTCATGTAGAATTAACCTACAGGGAAAAAAAGGATTTTTTTTAATTCCGATATTTCTGTTCCATTGACTTGAATGGGACTTCCGGGATCGGAATCGTCGATACCCGATACTTTTTTTAGATCGGCCGATCCATTCCGATCCGATATTTTTCAGTATCGGGTGGTATCGCTCAACACTACAGTTCAGTAAATCATCGCATTTCCACTAATGCTTTTGCTTTTACTTTGGCTAGGATAGTGGTGATATATGATGAGTGGGGGTAATGGGGAGACTTATGAAATGGTCACCGCGGAGGGTGGCAGGAACAGGCTAAGCCACCAGGAAACTAGAGGGGTTGGTAACTCAGCAGATTGCCGACCCCTGATCCTAACAACACAACTAGTAGTAGTCGTGGAGCGTTCCTACGATGCCCTAGATGCCTTGGCACAGCCGGGAACTAACTAAGCCTAAAGCAAGAAAGGTGAAATCTAAACTGCCCCGAAGCAGATCCCCAAAGGAATAGACAGCCCCCAAACAAATATTGTCAGTGAGAAAAGATGACACAAGCACAGGCAGAAAATCGACTGAGTAAATGATGGGGCCCAAACTATCTAGATAGGACAGGACAGAAAAGATACTGTCTGCAATCACGCAAAAACCCTAAAAAATCCAACACATCTGATACAAAAAACCCGAGGCCACACGACAACTGAATTCCCAGTTTGGAACAAAAAGCTCTCCAAAATCTGGAAACAAACTGGACTCCTCTGTCCAACACAATGTTCTCAGGAATCTCATGCAAATGAACAACTTGTAAAAACAAGGGCACCAACTTTGGGAGTGGTACAAGATGGACCATCTTAGAAAATCTATCACAGATTACCCAAATAACAGTCATTCTCTGAGAGACAGAGAGATCAGAAATAAAATCCATTGAGATATGGGTCCATGGCCTCCTGGGCACTGGCAGGGGCATCAACAAACTACTAGCACAAGAACAGGGCTTGGACTGAGAACAAGTCCCACAGGACTGCACAAAATTCCTGACATCACGAGATAAGGCAGGCCACCAAAAAGACCGACTTACCAAATCTCTGGTACCAAAGATACCTGGATGACCAGCCAACGCGGAGCAAAGAATTTCAGACATTACTCTTCTCCTCCACTGGTCAGGGACATACAATTTCCCCATAGGGCATCATTCAGGTTTATCCTCCTGAAATTCCTCCAGGGCACGTCTCAAATTGGGAGAGATGGCGGAAAGAACTACACCCTCATTTTGAATGGTAGTAGGCTCGGTCACATCAAGAGAATCCGCAAAGAAACTCCTGGAAAGGGCATCCGCCTTAACATTCTTAGTGCCCGGAAGAAAGGAGACTACAAAATTAAAACGTGTGAAAAACAAGGCCCACCTAGCCTGTCTAGGATTCAAGCGCTTGGCTGATTCAAGATAAATCAAATTCTTGTGATCGGTGACGACCACAACTTGATGTCTACTGTAGCTCCCTCTAACCAATGTCTCGATTCCTCAAATGCACACTTCATGGCCAACAATTCCCAATTCCCCACATCATAGTTACGTTCAGATGAAGAAAATTTTAGAGAAAAGAAGGCACAGGGATTCATCTCAGAGGTTACCGGGTCTCTTTGAGACAAAACGGCTCCTGCACCAATCTCAGAAGCATCTATTTCCACCTGAATTGGAGTGAAACATCAGGTTGCCGTAGAACAAGAGCAGAAGTGAATCTCTGCTTATGCTCCTGAAGTGCCGAGACTGCCTCTGGAGACCAATTCACCACATCAGCGCCCTTTTTGGTCAAATCCGTCAGAGGTTTAACAATACCAGAAAAATTACTTATAAATTTACGCTAGAAATTAGCAAAACCCAAAAACTTCTGAAGAGCCTTCAGAGAAGTGGGCTGAACCCAATCATAAATGGCTTGTACCTTGGCCGAGTCCATTTCAATAGCAGATGGGGACAAAATGAATCCCAAAAATGAAATCCTCTGTACACCAAAGAGACATTTCGATCCCTTAACATACAGAGTATTTTACCTCAAAATCCGGAACACTGTCTGGACATGTTCCACCTGAGAATCCCAATCACTGGAAAAAATCAAAATATCATCCAGATAAATGATCAAAAACTTATCCACAAGTTCCCGGAAAATTTCGTTCATAAAAGATTGGAAGACGGAGGGGGCATTAGTGAGCCCAAAAAGGCATCACCAGGTACTCAAAATGTCCCTCCGGAGTATTAAACGCTATCTTCCATTCATCCCCGTTCTTGATGCGAATAAAATTATACGCCCCCTGAGGTCAAGTTTGGTAAACCAACAAGCACTTTTAACTCTGGAAAAAAAATCAGAAATCAGGGGTAACGGGTACTGATATTTAACAGTGATTTTGTTAAGGGAACGATAGTCAATACATGGCCTTAATGAGCCATCTTTTTTGGCCACAAAAAAAACCCAGCACCCAAAGGTGATCGAATGTGGGGGGCGAAGGAAAGCTAGGAGTCAAGTATGACCCCAAGATAGCGGGCATGTTGCTGGGGAGTAATAGTGGAACCACACACAGTAATGGCAATGTTGGGTATAGGTACATTTGTAGAGGGAGGAAACACAAGGAGTTCAGTCTTTGACAGGTTCAGTTTCAGATATAGTGAGGACATGATGTTAGACACAGCGTTTAGACAATTGCCGGTGTTTTCTAGAAAGGCTGGCGTGATGTCAGGAGAAGAAGCGTATAATTGGGTGTCATCAGCATAGAGATGGTACTGGAAACCAAATCTACTGATTGTTTGACCAATAGGGGCAGTGTACAACAAGAAGAGGAGGGGGCCTAGAACCGATCCTTGAGGAACCCCAACAGTAAGGGGAAGGTGAGAGGAGGAGGAGCCAGCAAAAGATACAGTAAAGGAGCCGTCAGAGAGATAGGAGGAGAACCAGGAGAGAACGGTGTCCTTGAGGCCAATGGAACGGAGCATAGTGAGGAGAAGCTGATAATCCACAGTGTCGAATGCTGCAGAGAGATCCAAGAGAATAAGCATGGAGTAATGACCATTTGATTTAGCGGTTAGTAGATCATTAGAGACTTTAGTGATGGCAGTTTCGGTAGAGTGTAAAGAGCGGAAGCCGGATTGGAGAGGGTCGAGAAGAGAGTTTTCAAAGAGATAGCGGATAAGACGGGAGTGGACCAGGTGTTCCAGGAGTTTAGAGATGAAGGTAAGATTAGAGACAGGTCTATAGTTAGCGGCACAGTTTTGGTCGAGGGATGGTTTTTTAAGTAGTGGATGTATGATGGCATGCTTAAATGAGGAGGGAAAGATACCAGAAGAGAGAGAGAGGTTAAATATTTTAGTTAGGTGAGGGGTGACAGCAGGGGAAAGGGACTGGAGGAGATGTGACGGAAATAGGTCACTGATGCAAGTGGTTGGGCGAGAAGATGCAAGGAGCCTGCTTACTTCTTCTTCTGTGACTGGTTCAAAATCAGAGAGTGAGCTAGATGCAGTGGGGGAGGGAGGACAGTGCATGGTATGAGGTGATAGGGAGATAATTTCCTGTCGGATCTGGTCAATTTTTTCTTTGAAGTAATTGGCCAGATCGTCAGCTCGTAGCTCCGTGGTTGGGGCCTGTACTCTTGGGTTGAGTAGAGAATGAAAAGTGTCAAAGAGACATTGAGATGATTGAGCAAGATAGGCAGAAATTCCCCGCACTTCAGCAGCGAGCTGCTCAACACGATCGGACAATTGCTTAGTCTCCATTAAGGAAAAATCCTACTACGGCCCCAGAGAAAAAGAGGAAAAAATATATAAAAAAAATTCTGACACTTTTTTTTTTTTTTTTACAATCCTTTCTTCTTTTGAGTACCCTAGAGTCTACAATTTTGGCTGGTGATTCTGTTACGAATGGGTCACCGAGGAGGATGGCAGGAACAGGCTAAGCCACCAGGAAACCAGAGAGGTTGGTAACTCAGCAGATTGCCGACCCCTGATCCTAACAACATAACTAGCAGTAGCCGTGGAGTGTTCCAACGATGCCCTAGATGCCTCGGCATAGCCGGAGAACTAACTAAGCCTAAGGCCAGAAAGGTGAAATCTAAACTGCCCCAGAGCAGATCCCCAAAGGAATACACAGCATATATTGTCGGTGAGACAAGATGAAACACAAACACAGGCAGAAAATAGACTGAGCAAATGATGGGGCCCAAACTGTCTAGATAGGACAGGACAGAAAAGATACTGTCTGCAATCACACAAAAACCCTAAAAAATCCAACACATCTGATATACAAAAAACCTGAGGCCACACAACCTCACCCCTGCTAGATCAGCACTCTGGTGTGAACTGGAAGCAAAGCAAAAGATACTAATATAACAGGGGACTGAACAAACTAGCACAAGCTGTAACATATGGAGCGGGGCCCAGCGCTGCCCCCAGCAGGGAGTACGTTGAACCCTCGCAACAAAGCAGAAAGGCACAACCAGATTGGATGCAAAGGATTAGCAAAAGAATAACTTAACTGAACCATGCAGATCAGGCAGGAGACTGAAGAGCTCAAAATGCACAAGGATTAAATCACCAGCAACCACTAAGGGAAGCCTGCTCACTTATACGCTCCCAGCCAGTAATTCCAGATTCCCAATCATCGTCGTCAGGTGGCAAACTTCCATCAGACTGGCGAGCTCCACTACTCCCAGTAACCACCAGAGGGAGCTCCAGCTCAGAAGTCCGAGCGAATTCACAACAGGAGACGTGTTTGAGTAGGGAAGGGGGTGCGTCTAGATCAGATGAGCTGCGGAGTGTCATTTTTTTTCAATTATTTTTCTTTAATAACTTAATGTGTGTAGATCAGGCAGCCAATCAGAGTGCAGAAACGATCCACAATGTCATGATACAAGGTCTTCTGTGGCTAGCTGCTAAAGTCACATGTCATTGGCCATATAAAAAGAAGACATCTTGTTTTGCTGGCACCAGTTTCTCAGTGTCACAGTGCAGAGAAGCAGCTCCTGATAGTGCTGCAAATGAACTTGTCAGTTAGCTACATATGATCCTGCCCTGTGAGAAATTGATCTTCCATTATCTAACTAGATTGTGCAAATACTGTGTTGCAGTCTCAGGAGGCCCAATTGCTAATCCAAATCATTTGTTATAAAACTGTGTTTCAGTGAGGAATCAGAAGGCCAGATTTCCAAATAAAAATTGTTAGGCCTAATATTGGAGTGCAGCCCGGAGGCCCAATTTACTAATCCAAATCGTTTGTAATAAAACTGTGCTGTTCTGGCACATTATCTAAGAAAATAGTGATTGTTCATTTAGTGACAGGTGACTGACAGCTGTGGGCCTAAGGTTGTGAAACAGCAGAAAACAAGAGGGGAAGCGTACAAGAGTGGTAATAAGCAAGGTCGTGGTGAAAGGGGTAATAGGCTTGGTGTTCGACATCTTCGTGGGTTAAGTGTTAATGTTATTGAAAGCTCAACTGAACAAACACCATCTCATTCTATCCAAAGACCACTGACAACATTTATTTTTGGATGGGCTACTCCTCTCCCTTTCTTTGGCAGTCGCACAGCGGTACGCCTTGTAGATGAGGGCCAGAAAGAGCATGTGTTCCAGTGGATGGCAAGCGCTGCATCAAGTGGCATCTCCTCCTCTTCCACCACCTTAACATAACACACAGTACAATCCTAAGAGGTGGCATCCGTTTCCCACCGCATCACAAATTTCCAAACGCCCAACTGACTGTGGGAAACCACAGATGGGTTATTCTGCAGAGCTTTTTATACATTCTATTCCATGGATATCAGGAGGAAGAAAGCATCTGCACCGATGCCCAAAATATTTTCATGTTGGATCTGGGGCCAGACTAAGTGGGGTCCGAGAAGAATCCAGACCCTCATCACCAGACGTTAACAACCATGGGTGGTGGTGATCCTGATGAGACTCAGATACCAGAAGCGCACGTGGACTGTACTGTGCTGTCAGGGCAAGAAAAGGAGGAGGGTGACTCTCAGGGCGATGAGTGGGAGAACAGAGGATGACGAAGAGGTTTTAGATCCCACTTGGTGTGAACCCATAAGTAGAGTTGAGCGACTTTTGGTTTTTTAGGGTCGCGTTTCGTTTCGTGAAACCCGACTTTTCCAAAAGTCGGGTCGAGCAAGATCGTCCGATTATAGGGAAAAGTCGGGGTCGTCCCGAAACACGAAACCCAATGTTAGTCAATGGGGAATAAAAGTCGGCAGTGAGAGGAGGAGAGAAAACACACCTACAGTGCCCATTTGAATGCCAAAAGCATCAATTCTTCTTACTTAAGCTTGTCAACTAGAGTTGAGCGAAACGGGTCGAAAAAATTCAAAAGTCGCCGACTTTTGGCAAAGTCGGGTTTCATGAAACGAAACCCGACCCTAGGATGAGGTCGGCCACGAGGTCGGCGACTTACGCGCCAAAGTCGCGTTTCAAAAGTTTGTTTTGCGCTCTTTTTCAGCCAATCAGGATCCACGGACACTGTGGGCAACGTGATGACATAGGCACGGGTCACCACCATCTTTCAGAAGGGCATGCAAGTGATTGGCTTGCTTTGGTGGGCGTCACAGGGGGTATAAAAGGGCGTGCACGCCGACCGCCATCTTACTTCTGCCGATCTTAGTATAGGGAGAGGTTGCTGCTGATTCTGTAGGGAGAGCGTTAGGCAGGGAAGAAGACAAAAAAACTGCTTCTGCTGCTAGCGATTTGGCCTGCACAACACACCAGTCACTGTGTGTGCAGTGCAAGGGGAGGCTATATAGTGGTGTATCAGTGGTGTTGGTTGTTGGGCTGCCTTCTAAGGCTTCATGACATTCCTGCATTGCTGTTTACCCACTGCTCCGCAAACTGCTTTTTTAAAAGCAATCCCAATTTTTTTTTTTGTCCTGCTGAGAAGAAAAAAAAACTGCTTCTGCTGCTAGCAATTTGGCCTGCACAACACACCAGTCACTGTGTGTGCAGTGCAAGGGGAGGCTATATAGTGGTGTATCAGTGGTGTTGGTTGTTGGGCTGCCTTCTAAGGCTTCCTGACATTCCTGCATTGCTGTTTACCCACTGCTCCGCAAACTGATTTTTTAAAAGCAATCCAATCTCCCTTATCCTCTAGTCACTTTTGTCACAGCTGTGCCATCGAGCCTGTCACATAGCGCTCAGATATCAGTGGGCCTCACACAATCCAAAAGTGTCCAGTATCCAAAAGTGTGTGCAGAGATTCAAAATCTCCCTTATCCTCTAGTCACTTTGGTCACAGCTGTGCCATCGAGCCTGTCACATAGGGCTCAGATATCAGTGGGCCTCACACAATCCAAAAGTGTCCATCCAGTGTCCAAAAGTGTGTGCAGAGATTCAAAATCTCCCTTATCCTCTAGTCACTTTGGTCACAGCTGTGCCATCGAGCCTGTCACATAGCGCTCAGATATCAGTGGGCCTCACACAATCCAAAAGTGTCCATCCAGTGTCCAAAAGTGTGTGCAGAGATTCAAAATCTCCCTTATCCTCTAGTCACTTCGGTCACAGCTGTGCCATCGAGCCTGTCACATAGCGCTCAGATATCAGTGGGCCTCACACAATCCAAAAGTATCCATCCAGTGTCCAAAAGTGTGTGCAGAGATTCAAAATCTCCCTTTATCCTCTAGTCACTTTGGTCACAGCTGTGCCATCGAGCCTGTCACATAGCGCTCAGATATCAGTGGGCCTCACACAATCCAAAAGTGTCCAGTGTCCAAAAGTGTGTGCAGAGATTCAAAATCTCCCTTATCCTCTAGTCACTTTGGTCTCAGCTGTGCCATCGAGCCTGTCACATAGCGCTCAGATATCAGTGGGCCTCACACAATCCAAAAGTGTCCAGTGTCCAAAAGTGTGTGCAGAGATTCAAAATCTCCCTTATCCTCTAGTCACTTTGGTCACAGCTGTGCCATCGAGCCTGTCACATAGTGCTCAGATATCAGTGGGCCTCACACAATCCAAAAGTGTCCATCCAGTGTCCAAAAGTGTGTGCAGAGATTCAAAATCTCCCTTATCCTCTAGTCACTTTGGTCACAGCTGTGCCATCGAGCCTGTCACATAGCGCTCAGATATCAGTGGGCCTCACACAATCCAAAAGTGTCCATCCAGTGTCCAAAAGTGTGTGCAGAGATTCAAAATCTCCCTTATCCTCTAGTCACTTTGGTCACAGCTGTGCCATCGAGCCTGTCACATAGCGCTCAGATATCAGTGGGCCTCACACAATCCAAAAGTGTCCATCCAGTGTCCAAAAGTGTGTGCAGAGATTCAAAATCTCCCTTATCCTCTAGTCACTTTGGTCACAGCTGTGCCATCGAGCCTGTCACATAGCGCTCAGATATCAGTGGGCCTCACACAATCCAAAAGTGTCCATCCAATGTCCAAAAGTGTGTGCAGAGATTCAAAATCTCCCTTATCCTCTAGTCACTTTGGTCACAGCTGTGCCATCGAGCCTGTCACATAGCGCTCAGATATCAGTGGGCCTCACACAATCCAAAAGTGTCCAGTGTCCAAAAGTGTGTGCAGAGATTCAAAATCTCCCTTATCCTCTAGTCACTTTGGTCACAGCTGTGCCATCGAGCCTGTCACATAGCGCTCAGATATCAGTGGGCCTCACACAATCCAAAAGTGTCCATCCAGTGTCCAAAAGTGTGTGCAGAGATTCAAAATCTCCCTTATCCTCTAGTCACTTTGGTCACAGCTGTGCCATCGAGCCTGTCACATAGCGCTCAGATATCAGTGGGCCTCACACAATCCAAAAGTGTCCATCCAGTGTCCAAAAGTGTGTGCAGAGATTCAAAATCTCCCTTATCCTCTAGTCACTTTGGTCACAGCTGTGCCATCGAGCCTGTGACATAGCGCTCAGATATCAGTGGGCCTCACACAATCCAAAAGTGTCCATCCAGTGTCCAAAAGTGTGTGCAGAGATTCAAAATCTCCCTTATCCTCTAGTCACTTTGGTCACAGCTGTGCCATCGAGCCTGTCACATAGCGCTCAGATATCAGTGGGCCTCACACAATCCAAAAGTGTCCATCCAGTGTCCGAAAGTGTGTGCAGAGATTCAAAATCTCCCTTATCCTCTAGTCACTTTGGTCACAGCTGTGCCATCGAGCCTGTCACATAGCGCTCAGATATCAGTGGGCCTCACACAATCCAAAAGTGTCCATCCAGTGTCCAAAAGTGTGTGCAGAGATTCAAAATCTCCCTTATCCTCTAGTCACTTTGGTCACAGCTGTGCCATCGAGCCTGTCACATAGCGCTCAGATATCAGTGGGCCTCACACAATCCAAAAGTGTCCATCCAGTGTCCAAAAGTGTGTGCAGAGATTCAAAATCTCCCTTATCCTCTAGTCACTTTGGTCACAGCTGTGCCATCGAGCCTGTCACATAGCGCTCAGATATCAGTGGGCCTCACACAATCCAAAAGTGTCCATCCAGTGTCCAAATGTGTGTGCAGAGATTCAAAATCTCCCTTATCCTCTAGTCACTTTGGTCACAGCTGTGCCATCGAGCCTGTGACATAGCGCTCAGATATCAGTGGGCCTCACACAATCCAAAAGTGTCCAGTGTCCACAAGTGTCTGCAGAAATTCAAAATCTCCCCTGTCCTATAGACACCTTGTTTTACATTACTATATAGTTTGTTGGATTTTGTCTACATTTCTACCAAAAATGAGGAAGGCTGGTGGAAGAGGCCGTGGAATTGGGCGGGGGTTGGCAGCTGGTAATGATGGTGTTGGTGGTGGATCTGATGGTAGTGGCAAGAGCAAAATAGGACCGAATGCAGGAGGTGCTGACCCTGCGTCATCGTCTGGCTACATAAGGCCTCGAACGCTTAGTTTTCTAGGAGTTGGCAAACCGCTTTTAAAGCCAGAGCATCAGGAAAAAGTTTTGTCTTACATTGCTGACTCAGCCTCCAGCTCTATCGCCTCCTCTTCTTCAGTTGTAAAAAGTAAAAGCACTGAGTCGTCATTGGAGGCTCATGTTCATGAACCACACCTTTCCTTGTGTCCTTCACCCCAACCAAGATTGAAGGATGACGCAGGCCAGACTACTGATTACTCCATGGAGCTGTTTTCACATACCATGCCTGGATTATCAAGTGAAATGGTGAATTACCCAGGCCAAGATGAATCTGACATGAAGTGCACTGATGCACAGCCGCTGATGGATGATTCTGCTGGTACATTCACTCAGAGCACTACATTGTCCTCGCAGTGTACAGAGCCAGATTCTGACCCTGATGAGACTCAGGTGCCCCTTCCCGCACACTATACCACCATACACGGTGACACAGAGGAAGGTGCACATGACATAGAAGAGGAGGTGATGGATGACCCAGTTGTTGACCCAGATTGGCATCCATTGGGGGAAGAGGGTGCTAAATCCAATAGCTCAGATGAGGAGCATCCACAGCAGACATCGACATCGCAACAGCTGTTATCTGGCAGGCCCGGAGCACTCCAAAGACAGGTTCCAAACATCAAAAGAGTTGCTGGACAGCTTGTCCAGAGGGTCAAAAGATCACAGCGTGCTAGGCCGCAAAATGTCTGCCAAAGTAGGAAGAGTGCAGTGTGGCACTTTTTTGACCAAAATCCTCATGATCAGGCCAAGGTTATCTGTAAGAAGTGCGCAAAGACCTTTAGCCGAGGGAAAAATCTGAAAAATTTGAATACCAGTTGCATGCTTAGACATTTAACCAGCATGCACTTGCAAGCGTGGACACAACACCAAACCTCAAGTGCCACATGTGCAACTGATCACAACGAAGGTAGTCAGCAATGCTACATTGTTTCCCCCACTGTAAGCCCACCGGTTAGCACAGCAGCAAATGTTGAGGTGTCGTTGCAAGACCACAGCAGTCAGGGAATCCCACTGTTATATCAACGAAAGACTGATTCTAGGCCATCAGAAAGAACACCAACTCCATCACCATCATCAACCCTCTCTCAGTCCGCCCTGTCCACCGCTACTTCCACCATATGCAGCTCTCAAGTCCAGCTCACCCTCCCAGACACTATGAGTAGGTCAAGAAAGTACTCAGTCTCTCATCCGCGTACACTGGGTTTGAACGCCCACATTGCCAAACTAATCTCGTTTGAGATGATGCCCTTTCGGTTGGTGAAAAGCACAGCTTTCCGCGAACTCATGGCCTATGCAGTACCACGCTATGACCTACCCAGTCGCCACTTCTTCTCTCGCAAAGCCATCCCAGCCCTCCACCATCATGTGAAAGACCGCATTGTCCATGCACTCAAGCAGTTAGTGAGCGGAAAGGTGCACCTCACAACTGATGCATGGTCCAGTTGGCATGGCCAGGGCCGTTACGTGTCCATCACTGAGCACTGGGTTAATGTGGTGGATGCAGGGTCCACAGGGGACAGCGGTGGTGGGACAGTGCTGCCTAGCCCACGGTATAGGAAACAGTTGGCTGTAGGCGTTCGACCCTCCTCCTCCTCCTCCAGAAGCGAAAGCTCGTCCACAGAGCGCAGTCGTACGAGCACTCCATCTGCAGCTGCCACTGTTGCACACGATGTGTCCCCCTATCGAGCAGCTAGTGGAAAGCGTCAGCAGGCTGTGTTGCAGATGATGTGTTTGGGCGACAGACACACCGCCGAGGTGCTGGCCGAGTACTTGAAGCGACAAACTGAGTCATGGCTGGGCAGTGTACATCTTGAGGCAGGCAAGGTAGTTAGTGATAACGGCCGTAATTTTGTGGCAGCCATAGCCCTTTCAAAACTCAGCCACATACCTTGCTTGGCTCACACCTTGAACCTGGTGGTGCAGTGCTTCCTCAAAAATTATCCGGAGTTAACAGCCCTGCTCCAGAAGGTGCGAAGACTGTGCGCGCACATCCGCCGGTCGCCTGTACACTCCGTTCGTATGCAGAAGCTGCAGCGATTGCTCAACCTTCCCAACCACCGTCTCATTATCAACATTGCAACAAGGTGGAACTCCACCCTGCACATGGTGGAGCGGCTGTGCGAGCAGAGGCAGGCCATAATGCATTTGTGGGAGGATATACGGCCAGGCACTTTGAGAGCAGACATGGAGTTGACAGGTGTGCAGTGGTCGAAGCTGAAAGACCTTTGTAAAGTCCTTCAGTGTTTTGAGGAATGCACATGGCTGGTAAGCGCAGACGACGCCATCCTAAGCATGAGCATCCCACTTATGCGTCTGCTCATGCAAACTTTGACGCACCTTAAGGAGCAGGCGTCTGTAGCCAATGTTGATGAGGAGGAAGAGGAGGAGGGAATCCTTGATGACATTCAACCATTGTCTGCTCAGGGACCTCTCCTGGACGAGGTGGAGGAAGAAGAGGAGGAGGAGGATGATGATGGGGATGATTACTTAGGGGAGGAGGATGCATCTCGTGGGGCAAGTGAAAATGTTGGCGTGTCAAGGTCTGGTACAGGGTTTGTGCGTGACTGGAGGGATGTGGATTTGCCAGAAAGTGCTCCTCCAACCAGCACTCGCAGTGCATCATTGACACCGGGAACATTGGCCCACATGTCAGATTATGCCTTGCGGATCCTAAAAAGGGACCCCCGCATTGCCAAAATGATGAACGATGACGACTACTGGTTGGCCAGCATCCTGGATCCACGCTATAAAGGCAAATTACAAAACATCATGCCACAGGAGAACCTTGACCTAATATTGGCTAATAAACAAGCAACTCTGGTAAATCGGTTGCTTGAGGCATTCCCAGCACACAGCAGCGGTGATGGTTCTCACACGAGCCGTACGGGCCGGGGGCAGCTTGGCAGAGGTGTTCGTGGTGCACACAGCAGAAGTGGCGTTGGAGACAGGGGTTTCATGACAATGTTGTGGACTGATTTTTCAAGTACCGCTCACACAACTGGTAATACTGCATCGATGGAAAGTGACAGGAGACAGCAGTTGTCAACTATGGTTACAAACTACTTTTCCTCCCATATCGATGTTCTCCCACACAGGTCATTCCCCTTTGACTATTGGGCCGCTAAACTGGACACCTGGCCTGAATTGGCACAATATGCCTTACAGGAGCTCGCTTGCCCAGCTGCAAGTGTGCTATCGGAAAGAGTCTTCAGTGCAGCTGGATCAATCCTGACAGAAAAAAGGACCCGTCTGTCAACTCAAAATGTGGATGATCTAACCTTCATTAAAATGAACCACGCATGGGTTTCCAAGGATTTTGTCCCACCTTCCCCTGATGACACATAGGGTGACAGAAAAATGGCTTGCTTTGGTCCACCTCTTCCTGGTACTTCACCTATTTCGCCTTTTGCATCAGCTGAATGTCCAACATCAACATATGCCACTTTCTAAAACTCCCTAACTGTGCTGCCTCCCCCCCCATGGCCGGGGTCACCACCTAGCGCACGACACCGTGCGAGTGCCGTTGCCCTGGACAGGTGGGTAGGCCGACTCTTGGGCGCGGGCACTGGCACAGGGTCCCTCATAGTGCAATCAAGTGTCTCTGACGGTGGTGGTGCACACCCGCCGTCAGACACACCGCTGTACTATGAGGGGCCCAGTGCCAGTACCGACTCCCACGAGTGGGCCCCCCTTGCTTGGGCAGGGCCCCTGCATTTGCAATCTTTACCTCTCCCTGCTCCTCCGCTGTGTAATCTGGGCCGTCAAATCCATACTGTGCCTGACACCGTCTGAGCCTGCCTCCTGATGTATAGACATATATTTTGAATGTGTACGCTATCCATACATGTTATCCGGGGAAACGGTACCCTTTCTAACCTTTGTGCAATCACGTGCAATCCATACTGGGCCTAACACCGTCTGAGCCTGCCTCCTGAGACATATATTTTGAATGTGTACGCTATCCATACATGTTATCCGGGGATACGGTACCCTTTCTAACCTTTGTGCAATCACGTGCAATCCATACTGGGCCTAACACCGTCTGAGCCTGCCTCCTGAGACATATATTTTGAATGTGTACGCTATCCATACATGTTATCTGGGGATACGGTACCCTTTCTAACCTTTGTGCAATCACGTGCAATCCATACTGGGCCTAACACCGTCTGAGCCTGCCTCCTGAGACATATATTTTGAATGTGTACGCTATCCATACATGTTATCTGGGGATACGGTACCCTTTCTAACCTTTGTGCAATCACGTGCAATCCATACTGGGCCTAACACCGTCTGAGCCTGCCTCCTGATGTATAGACATATATTTTGAATGTGTACACTATCCATACATGTTATGTGGGGATACGGTACCCTTTCTCACCTTTGTGCAATCACGTGCAATCCATACTGGGCCTAACACCGTCTGAGAATGATAGATGGGGCCCACCATACATTGGAACATTCCAAAGGTGGACATCAGACACTGGAGCAGCATTTACAGGGCCCATTATACACTAGAGCATTAGAAATGGGGCCCATTATGTTTGGAGCATTATTTGGGCCCATAAGACAGTAGAGCTTCATCCATGGGGACCAACATATACTGTAGCATTATGTGGAGCTCATCATATACTGTTTCAAACATTATATGGGACCAATGATTCTGTATGGAGAAATAGATGGGCCTCGTCATGAGATGTAAAAAGTGAGGTATTTTTCATTGTACTATACCGCTATTTCTCTGCCGTATCGGAGCATGATGAGTTGTGGTATGTGTTAAAGGGGCGCTCTTTCGCCCAGGGCACATGAAAACCTGGAGCCAGCCATCCCCCCCACAGTCTGTAGTCAAATAACCCCAATTTTTCAGTGCGTAACTTGTATTATGAAGTTAATTAAGGTTGACAAGCTTAAGTAAGAAGAATTGATGCTTTTGGCATTCAAATGGGCACTGTTGGTGTGTTTCCTGTCCTCCTCTCACTGCCGACTTTTATTCCCCATTGACTTACATTGGGTTTCGTGTTTCGGGACGACCCCGACTTTTCCCTATAATCGGACGATCTTGCTCGACCCGACTTTTGGAAAAGTCGGGTTTCACGAAACGAAACGCGACCCTAAAAAACCAAAAGTCGCTCAACTCTATTGTCAACCTTAATTAACTTCATAATACAAGTTACGCACTGAAAAATGGGGGTTATTTGGCTAAAGTTGTGGGGGGGAGGGCTGGCTGCAGGTTTTCATGTGCCCTGGGCGAAAGAGCGCCCCTTTAACACATACCAAAACTCATCATGCTCCGATACGGCAGAGAAATAGCGGTATAGTACAATGAAAAATACCTCACTTTTTACATCTCATGACGAGGCCCATCTATTTCTCCATACAGAATCATTGGTCCCATATAATGTTTGAAACAGTATATGATGAGCTCCACATAATGCTACAGTATATGTTGGTCCCCATGGATGAAGCTCCACTGTCTTATGGGCCCAAATAATGCTCCAAACATAATGGGCCCCATTTCTAATGCTCTAGTGTATAATGGGCCCTGTAAATGCTGCTCCAGTGTCTGATGTCCACCTTTGGAATGTTCCAGTGTATGGTGGGCCCCATCTATCATTCTCCAGAGTATAGTGCTCCTCAAAAATTGCTGTCCCAACATTGAAAACAATCAAATAAGTCTCCTCGCTAGGGAATCCCTGTACTTGTCTGGACTCCTCGTCGTCCCCATCTTCCATCTCACTGCACAGTATTTCAACTTTGCAAGTGCTGTGATCCTGAGCAAGCAGGGGGGGCCCACTCGTTGGCGACGGCACTGGCACAGGGCCCCTGATAGTACAGTGGTGTGTCTGATGGCGGGTGGGCCGAACCTGCACTTTCATCTGCAGCTTCCTCTTTGTCACCGTGTAAGATGGAACTGTATATGGGAAGGGTAACCTGAGTTTCATCAGGGTCAGATTCAGGTCGTGTAGCGTGCGAGGGGAATGTAGTGGTCTGGGTCAATGTACCAGCAGATTCATCGAGCAGTGGCTGGGCATCAGTGCACTTGTGTCGCCCCCAGGAGTACGGTCGCCACAGTGGCATTACCTTCTTCCTAGGGAGTGTGATGTCATGCTTGGGAGCAACGTACGATCTCTCTAGCAGGTTAACTGATTGGGCGGCATTATTCCCACGAGTCATGACCCTCCAAACAGCGTTCATGAAAGCAAAGTGTTTGTTTTACGTCGGCAGTATGGTTGCAAAGCTGAACCTTAAAGGAATGTCCAGAAGGGCACCACCAGGAGTGGAGCCTACGGTTAAATTCGACTCCACCTGGGAAACCTCAACCATGCCAGCTACAGAACAGATGCACACATTGCAAGCTTAATTCCGTTAACGAACGAGACTCCGTCATGCCCCGCCGTCCGAGTCCGGCTTACTAGAGGGACACGTGAGGCTCTGGCACATGAGATTGGCCAATAACTGGTGTGTCATGCCCTTACATGTCCGTGGCTGCATGTGCGCTACACTGAAAAGGCCAGCGTTTGTCGCTTACAGGTGCAGATAACCCGCTGAACAACGTTAGTGATGGGGATCACTGATTACAATTATTACCCGCGAACAATGATTTCCCAGTAAGTGCAGGTCAACCGCAGTTCCGGAATTAGGCCTAACCATCATTCCTGAAAAAGTGAAAAACTTACGTGTGCAAACCACAGGTGCTGTAGCTTGCTTAACAGCTCGCCAGCCGTTCTCACACCCAGTATGGATTACACGTGATTGCACAAAGGTGAGAAAGGGTACCGTATCCCCAGATAACATGTATGGATAGCATACACATTCAAAATATATGTCTATACATCAGGAGGCAGGCTCAGACGGTGTTAGGCCCTGTATGGATTGCACGTGATTGCACAAAGGTTAGAAAGGGTACCGTATCCCCAGATAACATGTATGGATAGCGTACACATTCAAAATATATGTCTATACATCAGGAGGCAGGCTCAGACGGTGTTAGGCCCAGTATGGATTGCACGTGATTGCACAAAGGTTAGAAAGGGTACCGTTTCCCCAGATAACATGTATGGATAGCGTACACATTCAAAATATATGTCTATACATCAGGAGGCAGGCTCAGACGGTGTTAGGCCCAGTATGGATTGCACGTGATTGCACAAAGGTTAGAAAGGGTACCGTTTCCCCGGATAACATGTATGGATAGCGTACACATTCAAAATATATGTCTATACATCAGGAGGCAGGCTCAGATGGTGTTAGGCCCAGTATGGATTGCACGTGATTGCACAAAGGTTAGAAAGGGTACCGTATCCCCAGATAACATGTATGGATAGCGTACACATTCAAAATATATGTCTATACATCAGGAGGCAGGCTCAGACGGTGTTAGGCCCAGTATGGATTGCACGTGATTGCACAAAGGTTAGAAAGGGTACCGTATCCCCAGATAACATGTATGGATAGCGTACACATTCAAAATATATGTCTATACATCAGGAGGCAGGCTCAGACGGTGTTAGGCCCAGTATGGATTGCACGTGATTGCACAAAGGTTAGAAAGGGTACCGTTTCCCCGGATAACATGTATGGATAGCGTACACATTCAAAATATATGTCTATACATCAGGAGGCAGGCTCAGACGGTGTTAGGCCCAGTATGGATTGCACGTGATTGCACAAAGGTTAGAAAGGGTACCGTATCCCAAGATAACATGTATGGATAGCGTACACATTCAAAATATATGTCTATACATCAGTAGGCAGGCTCAGATGGTGTTAGGCCCA
Organism: Dendrobates tinctorius; assembly: GCF_039654945.1. NCBI lineage: Eukaryota > Metazoa > Chordata > Amphibia > Anura > Dendrobatidae > Dendrobates > Dendrobates tinctorius. The sequence continues at coordinate 32,573,872 of NW_027361676.1, forward strand.
GTATGGATTGCACGTGATTGCACAAAGGTTAGAAAGGGTACCGTATCCCCAGATAACATGTATGGATAGCGTACACATTCAAAATATATGTCTATACATCAGGAGGCAGGCTCAGATGGTGTTAGGCCCAGTATGGATTGCACGTGATTGCACAAAGGTTAGAAAGGGTACCGTTTCCCCGGATAACATGTATGGATAGCGTACACATTCAAAATATATGTCTATACATCAGGAGGCAGGCTCAGACGGTGTTAGGCCCAGTATGGATTGCACGTGATTGCACAAAGGTTAGAAAGGGTACCGTATCCCAAGATAACATGTATGGATAGCGTACACATTCAAAATATATGTCTATACATCAGGAGGCAGGCTCAGATGGTGTTAGGCCCAGTATGGATTGCACGTGATTGCACAAAGGTTAGAAAGGGTACCGTATCCACAGATAACATGTATGGATAGCGTACACATTCAAAATATATGTCTATACATCAGGAGGCAGGCTCAGACGGTGTTAGGCCCAGTATGGATGGCACGTGATTGCACAAAGGTTAGAAAGGGTACCGTATCCCCAGATAACATGTATGGATAGCGTACACATTCAAAATATATGTCTATACATCAGGAGGCAGGCTCAGACGGTGTTAGGCCCAGTATGGATTGCACGTGAATGCACAAAGGTTAGAAAGGGTACCGTTTCCCCGGATAACATGTATGGATAGCGTACACATTCAAAATATATGTCTATACATCAGGAGGCAGGCTCAGACGGTGTTAGGCCCAGTATGGATTGCACATGATTGCACAAAGGTTAGAAAGGGTACCGTTTCCCCAGATAACATGTATGGATAGCGTACACATTCAAAATATATGTCTATACATCAGGAGGCAGGCTCAGACGGTGTTAGGCCCAGTATGGATTGCACGTGATTGCACAAAGGTTAGAAAGGGTACCGTATCCCCAGATAACATGTATGGATAGCGTACACATTCAAAATATATGTCTATACATCAGGAGGCAGGCTCAGACGGTGTCAGGCACAGTATGGATTTGACGGCCCAGACTACACAGTGGAGGAGCAGGGAGAGGTAAAGATTGCAAATGCTGGGGCCCTGCCCAAGCAAGGGGGGCCCACTCGTGGGAGTCGGTACTGGCACTGGGCCCCTCATAGTACGGCGGTGTGTCTGACGGCGGGTGTGCACCACCACCGTGAGAGACACTTGATTGCACTATGATGGACCCTGTACCAGTGCCCGCGCCCAAGAGTCGGCCTACCCACCTGTCCAGGGCAACGGCACTCGCACGGTGTAGTGCGCTAGGTGGTGACCCCGGCCATGGGGGGGAGGCAGCACAGTTAGGGAGTTTTAGAAAGTGGCATATGTTGATGTTGGACATTCAGCTGATGCAAAAGGTGAAATAGGTCAAGTCCCAGGAAGAGGTGGACTAAAGCAAGCCATTTTTCTGTCACCCTATGTGTCATCAGGGGAAGGTGGGACAAAATCCTTGGAAACCAATTCGTGGTTCATTTTGATGAAGGTTAGATCATCCACATTTTGGGTTGACAGACGGGTCCTTTTTTCTGTCAGGATTGATCCAGCTGCACTGAAGACTCTTTCCGATAGCACACTTGCAGCTGGGCAAGCGAGCTCCTGTAAGGCATATTGTGCCAATTCAGGCCAGGTGTCCAGTTTAGCGGCCCAATAGTCAAAGGGGAATGACCTGTGTGGGAGAACATCGATATGGGAGGAAAAGTAGTTTGTAAGTTTGTAACCATAGTTGACAACTGCTGTCTCCTGTCACTTTCCATCGATGCAGTATTACCAGTTGTGTGAGCGGTACTTGAAAAATCAGTCCACAACATTGTCATGAAACCCCTGTCTCCAACGCCACTTCTGCTGTGTGCACCACGAACACCTCTGCCAAGCTGCCCCCGGCCCGTACGGCTCGTGTGAGAACCATCACCGCTGCTGTGTGCTGGGAATGCCTCAAGCAACCGATTTACCAGAGTTGCTTGTTTATTAGCCAATATTAGGTCAAGGTTCTCCTGTGGCATGATGTTTTGTAATTTGCCTTTATAGCGTGGATCCAGGATGCTGGCCAACCAGTAGTCGTCATCGTTCATCATTTTGGCAATGCGGGGGTCCCTTTTTAGAATCTGCATGGCATAATCTGACATGTGGGCCAATGTTCCCGGTGTCAATGATGCACTGCGAGTGCTGGTTGGAGGAGCACTTTCTGGCAAATCCACATCCCTCTAGTCACGCACAAACCCTGTACCAGACCTTGCCACGCCAACATTTTCACTTGCCCCACGAGATGCATCCTCCTCCCCTAAGTAATCATCCCCATCATCCTCCTCCTCCTCCTCTTCTTCCTCCACCTCGTCCAGGAGAGGTCCCTGAGCAGACAATGGCTGAATGTCATCAAGGATTCCCTCCTCCTCTTCTTCCTCATCAACATTGGCTGCATACGCCTGCTCCTTAAGGTGCGTCAAAGTTTGCATGAGCAGACGCATAAGTGGGATGCTCATGCTTAGGATGGCGTCATCTGCGCTTACCAGCCGTGTGCATTCCTCAAAACACTGAAGGACTTTACAGAGGTCTTTCAGCTTCGACCACTGCACACCTGTCAACTCCATGTCTGCTCTCAATGTGCCTGGCCGTGTATCCTCCCACAAATGCATTATGGCCTGCCTCTGCTCGCACAGCCGCTCCACCATGTGCAGGGTGGAGTTCCACCTTGTTGCAATGTCGATAATGAGGCCGTGGTTGGGAAGGTGGAGCAATCGCTGCAGCTTCTGCATACGAACGGAGTGTACAGGCGACCGGCGGATGTGCGCGCACAGTCTTCGCACCTTCTGGAGCAGGGCTGTTAACTCCGGATAATTTTTGAGGAAGCACTGCACCACCAGGTTCAAGGTGTGAGCCAAGCAAGGTATATGGCTGAGTTTTGAAAGGGCTATGGCTGCCACAAAATTACGGCCGTTATCACTAACTACCTTGCCTGCCTCAAGATGTACACTGCCCAGCCATGACTCAGTTTGTCGCTTCAAGTACTCGGCCAGCACCTCGGCGGTGTGTCTGTTGCCCAAACACATCATCTGCAACACAGCCTGCTGACGCTTTCCACTAGCTGCTCGATAGGGGGACACATCGTGTGCAACAGTGGCAGCTGCAGATGGAGTGCTCGTACGACTGTGCTCTGTGGACGAGCTTTCGCTTCTGGAGGAGGAGGAGGGTCGAACGCCTACAGCCAACTGTTTCCTATACCGTGGGCTAGGCAGCACTGTCCCACCACCGCTGTCCCCTGTGGACCCTGCATCCACAACATTAACCCAGTGCGCAGTGATGGACACGTAACGGCCCTGGCCATGCCGACTGGACCATGCATCAGTTGTGAGGTGCACCTTTCCGCTCACTGACTGCTTGAGTGCATGGACAATGCGGTCTTTCACATGATGGTGGAGGGCTGGGATGGCTTTGCGAGAGAAGAAGTGGCGACTGGGTAGGTCATAGCGTGGTACTGCATAGGCCATGAGTTCGTGGAAAGCTGTGCTTTCCACCAACCGAAAGGGCATCATCTCAAACGAGATTAGTTTGGCAATGTGGGCGTTCAAACCCAGTGTACGCGGATGAGAGACTGAGTACTTTCTTGACCTACTCATAGTGTCTGGGAGGGTGAGCTGGACTTGAGAGCTGCATATGGTGGAAGTAGCGGTGGACAGGGCGGACTGAGAGAGGGTTGATGATGGTGATGGAGTTGGTGTTCTTTCTGATGGCCTAGAATCAGTCTTTCGTTGATATAACAGTGGGATTCCCTGACTGCTGTGGCCTTGCAACGACACCTCAACATTTGCTGCTGTGCTAACCGGTGGGCTTACAGTGGGGGAAACAATGTAGCGTTGCTGACTACCTTCGTTGTGATCAGTTGCACATGTGGCACTTGAGGTTTGGTGTTGTGTCCACGCTTGCAAGTGCATGCTGGTTAAATGTCTAAGCATGCAACTGGTATTCAAATTTTTCAGATTTTTCCCTCGGCTAAAGGTCTTTGCGCACTTCTTACAGATAACCTTGGCCTGATCATGAGGATTTTGGTCAAAAAAGTGCCACACTGCACTCTTCCTACTTTGGCAGACATTTTGCGGCCTAGCACGCTGTGATCTTTTGACCCTCTGGACAAGCTGTCCAGCAACTCTTTTGATGTTTGGAACCTGTCTTTGGAGTGCTCCGGGCCTGCCAGATAACAGCTGTTGCGATGTCGATGTCTGCTGTGGATGCTCCTCATCTGAGCTATTGGAAGCAGCACCCTCTTCCCCCAATGGATGCCAATCTGGGTCAACAACTGGGTCATCCATCACCTCCTCTTCTATGTCATGTGCACCTTCCTCTGTGTCACCGTGTATGGTGGTATAGTGTGCGGGAAGGGGCACCTGAGTCTCATCAGGGTCAGAATCTGGCTCTGTACTCTGCGAGGACAATGTAGTGCTCTGAGTGAATGTACCAGCAGAATCATCCATCAGCGGCTGTGCATCAGTGCACACCATGTCAGATTCATCTTGGCCTGGGTAATTCACCATTTGACTTGATAATCCAGGCATGGTATGTGAAAACAGCTCCATGGAGTAATCAGTAGTATGGCCTGCGTCATCCTTCAATCTTGGTTGGGGTGAAGGACACAAGGAAAGGTGTGGTTCATGAACATGAGCCTCCAATGACGACTCAGTGCTTTTACTTTTTACAACTGAAGAAGAGGAGGCGATAGAGCTGGAGGCTGAGTCAGCAATGTAAGACAAAACTTTTTCCTGATGCTCTGGCTTTAAAAGCGGTTTGCCAACTCCTAGAAAACTAAGCATTCGAGGCCTTATGTAGCCAGACGATGACGCAGGCTCAACACCTCCTGCATTCGGTCCTATTTTGCTCTTGCAATCTCATGTATATATATCCCTTAAAAAGATACTTTATTCATTAAAAACCACAAATGTGGTAAACACCAACGAAGTGACAAAAATAGAAAAAAACAGAAAAGTGTTCAAACATGAAACCACTCTAAGGTGACACCTAAGAGTCCCTGATATAACCCTGAGCTGAAGTCTGCCTGTCTGCGGAGGTTGGCACCCTAGGGGGGAACGTTGTGGCGCCCCCGCTCAACGAAGGCTGTCCCTAGGGGCCCTGGTGTACCCTAGATCCACTAGTGGTCACCTCTACCCATTGATAAAGGGGAACCTCTACTGCTAGACAGAGACCAATCTGCTCTATAGAGGGCCCTGTGTCCCAAAGAGAAGAGGTTAAAACAAGAGAGAACACATATGGCATAAGGTGGTGTGATCAAATACTCAATTGCCACCAATGTTCACAATGGGGCATCATAAATATGCTTATGGGAGTCATATACGGGACACTTTAGATGCACTCCTTATTGCCACAAATCCCACAACTGCACAGTCTCTTCACATAAAAGAGAAGATATATAAGATACTGGCAATTTGATCAGTATAGCACAAAAATAAGGGTAGTGTCCCTTTATGAAATCACATGACATCCCAATAGAGAAATAAATAAACACAGAGCTGCCATAGCGATACTCATCTGTGTTCATCACCACCAGCCATCAAATGGTTAACGCCTCAACGCGTTTCGCCTGAGTAGGCTCATCAGGAGGCCCGATACTAGAATATCTTGTGTCCCATAACGGTGCAGAAGCCAACCGATACTCATCACAGTTCCTCCTTTTAAACCCGCCGCTAAGCCCGCAAATGCTCCGCCCACTCGCGTGACATCACAGCGCTAAGCGCCTATTGCGGTGTCCCTACTTTGTTATCAAATACCACTGGACAGACGTAGATGTTCCGATTGGCTGTTAGGACCCACATGCGGCGTCACTCAGAGACGACCAATCGGGTTTCTTCATGCATCCCGGCACCATCCAATCGCTGGAGCCGAGGCACAATACATGGTCTGACATGCGCAGTGTCAATTCTAGAGGACCAATAGGCAGTCTCGTATCTCTATCCAACTGCTGCGGACGAAACATCCTGCCTGATATGACGTGCAGCGCACGCACATGTGATTCACAGGGGATATTAAACTCCCCCATCTTATAAGGATGCGCCACAAATTATACCTCAGTTCACCATTGTGTATATATATAATTTGAATGACCAAATTGCATTCATCACTAGCTTACCGCTGTGTATTATATATACACCGTGCATTAATAGATACCAAGTACACATGATAAACCGCAACTGATGCTACTAGTGTGAACAAGCGTCAACATGCATCTTTCTTATCAGATATATAATCATTTTACCATACATATCAACTGGTATTATGGGTTGCTCAGAATCCAAATCCAATGGGGAGTGAGTTAGCGTGGGACAATAAAAGGAAGGAACACATGTATATAAAAATATAATGATCCATGACAATACATGGGAATCCCAGCTAAATAGGAAACAACAAACAAAATCTGGAAGGTCAATATCCTCAAAAGAGGACCCCGGTGAAATCAAATTTTGTATTATAGAAGTTGTGAATGTGAACCCTAGAGGAGGGAATGTGGATAAGAATATTCTGAGGAGAGAGTGTGAATGGATATTCAGGATGGAGTCCTTGGAGCCGAGGGGATTGAATGATCAACTGTCGGTTGCCTGTTTCTTATAAGCCATAATAGAATAATGTGATTTCCTCTTTTGAGGATATTGACCTTCCAGATTTTGTTTGTTGTTTCCTATTTATCTGGGATTCCCATGTATTGTCATGGATCATTATATTTTTATATACATGTGTTCCTTCCTTTTATTGTCCCACGCTAACTCACTCCCCATTGGATTTGGATTCTGAGCAACCCATAATACCAGTTGATATGTATGGTAAAATGATTATATATCTGATAAGAAAGATGCATGTTGACGCTTGTTCACACTAGTAGCATCAGTTGCGGTTTATCATGTGTACTTGGTATCTATTAATGCACGGTGTATATATAATACACAGCGGTAAGCTAGTGATGAATGCAATTTGGTCATTCAAATTATATATATACACAATGGTGAACTGAGGTATAATTTGTAGCGCATCCTTAGAAGATGGGGGAGTTTAATATCCCCTGTGAATCACATGTGCGTGCGCTGCACGTCATATCAGGCAGGATGTTTCGTCCGCAGCAGTTGGATAGAGATACGAGACTGCCTATTGGTCCTCTAGAATTGACACTGCGCATGTCAGACCATGTATTGTGTCTCGGCTCCAGCGATTGGATGGTGCCGGGATGCATGAAGAAACCCGATTGGTCGTCTCTGAGTGACGCCGCATGTGGGTCCTAACAGCCAATCGGAACATCTAGGTCTGTCCAGTGGTATTTGATAACAAAGTAGGGACACCGCAATAGGCGCTTAGCGCTGTGATGTCACGCGAGTGGGCGGAGCATTTGCGGGCTTAGCGGCGGGTTTAAAAGGAGGAACTGTGATGAGTATCGGTTGGCTTCTGCACCGTTATGGGACACAAGATATTCTAGTATCGGGCCTCCTGATGAGCCTACTCAGGCGAAACGCGTTGAGGCGTTAACCATTTGATGGCTGGTGGTGATGAACACAGATGAGTATCGCTATGGCAGCTCTGTGTTTATTTATTTCTCTATTGGGATGTCATGTGATTTCATAAAGGGACACTACCCTTATTTTTGTGCTACACTGATCAAATTGCCAGTATCTTATATATCTTCTCTTTTATGTGAAGAGACTGTGCAGTTGTGGGATTTGTGGCAATAAATAGTGCATCTAAAGTGTCCCGTATATGACTCCCATAAGCATATTTATGATGCCCCATTGTGAACATTGGTGGCAATTGAGTATTTGATCACACCACCTTATGCCATATGTGTTCTCTCTTGTTTTAACCTCTTCTCTTTGGGACACAGGGCCCTCTATAGAGCAGATTGGTCTCTGTCTAGCAGTAGAGGTTCCCCTTTATCAATGGGTAGAGGTGACCACTAGTGGATCTAGGGTACACCAGGGCCCCTAGGGACAGCCTTCGTTGAGCGGGGGCGCCACAACGTTCCCCCCTAGGGTGCCAACCTCCGCAGACAGGCAGACTTCAGCTCAGGGTTATATCAGGGACTCTTAGGTGTCACCTTAGAGTGGTTTCATGTTTGAACACTTTTCCGTTTTTTTCTATTTTTGTCACTTCGTTGGTGTTTACCACATTTGTGGTTTTTAATGAATAAAGTATCTTTTTAAGGGATATATATACATGAGATTACATTTGACCCTTTCTAATATTATATGAGAGACTCCTATTTTGCTCTTGCCACTACCATCAGATCCACCACCAACACCATCATTACCAGCTGCCAACCCCCGCCCAATTCCACGGCCTCTTCCACCAGCCTTCCTCATTTTTGGTAGAAATGTAGACAAAATCCAACAAACTATATAGTAATGTAAAACAAGGTACAAGGTGTCTATAGGACAGGGGAGATTTTGAATTTCTGCAGACACTTGTGGACACTGGACACTTTTGGATTGTGTGAGGCCCACTGATATCTGAGCGCTATGTCACAGGCTCGATGGCACAGCTGTGACAAAAGTGACGAGAGGATAAGGGAGATTTTGAATTTCTGCAGACACTTGTGGACACTGGACACTTTTGGATTGTGTGAGGGCCACTGATATCTGAGCGCTATGTCACAGGCTCGATGGCACAGCTGTGACAAAAGTGACGAGAGGATAAGGGAGATTTTGAATTTCTGCACACACTTGTGGACACTGGACACTTTTGGATTGTGTGAGACCCAATGAATATCTGAGCGCTATGTGACAGGCTCGATGGCACAGCTGTGACCAAAGTGACTAGAGGATAAGGGAGATTTTGAATTTCTGCACACACTTGTGGACACTGGACACTTTTGGATTGTGTGAGGCCCAATGAATATCTGAGCGCTATGTGACAGGCTCGATGGCACAGCTGTGACCAAAGTGACTAGAGGATAAGGGAGATTTTGAATTTCTGCACACACTTGTGGACACTGGACACTTTTGGATTGTGTGAGGCCCAATGAATATCTGAGCGCTATGTGACAGGCTCGATGGCACAGCTGTGACCAAAGTGACTAGAGGATAAGGGAGATTTTGAATTTCTGCAGACACTTGTGGACACTGGACACTTTTGGATTGTGTGAGGGCCACTGATATCTGAGCGCTATGTCACAGGCTCGATGGCACAGCTGTGACAAAAGTGACGAGAGGATAAGGGAGATTTTGAATTTCTGAAGACACTTGTGGACACTGGACACTTTTGGATTGTGTGAGGCCCACTGATATCTGAGCGCTATGTCACAGGCTCGATGGCACAGCTGTGACAAAAGTGACGAGAGGATAAGGGAGATTTTGAATTTCTGAAGACACTTGTGGACACTGGACACTTTTGGATTGTGTGAGGCCCACTGATATCTGAGCGCTATGTCACAGGCTCGATGGCACAGCTGTGACAAAAGTGACTAGAGGATAAGGGAGATTGGATTGCTTTTAAAAAAGCAGTTTGCAGAGCAGTGGGTAAACAGCAATGCCAGCCTGTCAGGAAGCCTTAAAAGGCAGCCCAACAACCAACACCACTGATACACCACAATATAGCCTCCCCTTGCACTGCACACACAGTAACTGGTGTGTTGTGCAGGCCAAATCGCTAGCAGCAGAAGCAGTTTTTTTTTCTTCTCAGCAGGACAAAAAAAAAATTGGGATTGCTTTTAAAAAAGCAGTTTGCGGAGCAGTGGGTAAACAGCAATGCAGGAATGTCAGGAAGCCTTAGAAGGCAGCCCAACAACAAACACCACTGATACACCACTATATAGCCTCCCCTTGCACTGCACACACAGTGACTGGTGTGTTGTACAGGCCAAATCGCTAGCAGCAGAAGCAGTTTTTTTTTCTTCTCAGCAGGACAAAAAAAAAAAATTGTGATTGCTTTTAAAAAAGCAGTTTGCGGAGCAGTGGGTAAACTGCAATGCAGGAATGTCAGGAAGCCTTAGAAGGCAGCCCAACAACCAACACCACTGATACACCACTATATAGCCTCCCCTTGCACTGCACACACAGTGACTGGTGTGTTGTGCAGGCCAAATCGCTAGCAGCAGAAGCAGTTTTTTTGTCTTCTTCCCTGCCTAACGCTCTCCCTACAGAATCAGCAGCAACCTCTCCCGAAACTGAGATCGGCAGAAGTAAGATGGTGGTCGGCGTGCACGCCCTTTTATACCCCCTGTGACGCCCACCAAAGCAAGCCAATCACTTGCATGCCCTTCTGAAAGATGGTGGTGACCCCTGCCTATGTCATCACGTTGCCCACAGTGTCCGTGGATCCTGATTGGCTGAAAAAGAGCGCAAAACAAACTTTTGAAACGCGACTTTGGCGCGTAAGTCGCCGACCTCGTGGCCGACCTCATCCTAGGGTCGGGTTTCGTTTCATGAAACCCGACTTTGCCAAAAGTCGGCGACTTTTGAAATTTTTCGACCCGTTTCGCTCAACTCTACCCATAAGCATGCAGCTGAGCAGCTCATCAGAGGAGATGGAGGAGGAAGATGAGGAGGTTACATGGTGCCTTGATGCACAGACACAGAGTGATGCAACCATGACAAGCACTGAATCCTCATCCACAACTGTGGCTGTGGCCAGCAGGGGCTGTAGGTCTGCAGTTCACAGAGGAGGCAAGGAGGCAAGGGTTGCCTAGTCTGGGAATCTCACTGCGCTAAAATGCAGACTAGTGGGCCTTGACAATCACCGGCTGTACAATCAACCGCATCTTCTGCTTCTTCTTCCTGTCACCATTCTCACACAAGTCACTAGCCATAGAACATCCACTTCTTTACTTCCTACAGTTGGGGTGAGTGAGAGCTCATTAGCTGTTATGGGAGTGGAGTTATCTGCTGTTTTTTTTTCACTGAGCACACCACATCTTTCTTAATCCACCATAACATCTCCACCAGGTGTACACTTGTCACGCATCCACCTGTTACTGATCAATGTTTAAGCAAGAAATGCTGGTCCAAGCCCTGTCCCATGCATCCATGCTGGGCCATTATACTATTTGCACTGTGAGTCAATTGATGCAACTTTTCCTGGTGTCTGCCCCTAATTTGAGCTGTTTTGGCAGCTTATTATCCCCCTGAAGGTGCTGTCTATGCATTTGATTTTGCCTTCCATTCAATTCTATGCAGTTCAAATATGTTCTGTGAACTGTTCAGCAAACATCGGGACGTTTGTCAATCTGAACCGAATCTTGAATTGTTCATACATCTTTAGCAATGGACAGCACATTTGCCCAATTGAAGACTGTGGCGGGCAGAGCTGTCAGTGTGTTGAGTGACACTGTCACTCAGTCCATCTGCCCTATCAGAGCCAGGGCATGCAAGGTTTCCTCCATGTGACACCTGTTCAGAGTGATTACTTGGCTATGTGGCTGGCTCTCTGCCTCCAATTACTACCAGTTGTACCTTATGCTCGGTAGTTTCTGTGTGCCTAGTGTTACTTGTGCTCAGTCTGAAATCTATTGTTACCAGACCTTTGACCTTGCTTCTGACCATCTGTTTGCATAGCCCCTCTGTCTTGATCCTTTAACTTCCTGGTATTCTGACCTAGGACTGTGACCTGACTATGCCTTTGTCTTAACCCTTTGCTTATGATGAGCTCACTTGGTATCTGACCCCGAAACTCTTGATTACCCAGCTTCACTGCTAACCCATGAGAAGTGACTAGCGGCACTTTTTTATTTTTGCTTTTTTGGTGGTATTATTTGTCTATTTGTTGGAATAATACTTAGAATTGTATATATTGCATCAACTACTATTTACTACTGTTTAATAATGCATGAGTTTATGTCTCCAGCAAAAATGTTATATTTCCAATAAAGCACTGTTAACCCCTTTCCTACATTGGGTGTAATAGTATGCCTATGTCAGACTCCCCCTCAGTGACGGAGCTTGCATCTTTTTGGGCACATGTCAGCTGATATATACAGTACTAGTAGTAAGCTGTGTTATCTTTTTTACTGAATAAATATATATTCACTGTTGAATGGCAGGACAGTATAGAGATAAATCTGCTGACAATACTATTATATTGGAATATAGATGCTAATATTGGTCTTGATATAGACATGTTTTTGAAATGATTTTACACAAATTGGTATATTTCCATCAAGTAGCGTAGCTTGTCAATTCCAAGTGGCGTGTAATATACACATTGTTAGGATTCAGCTCTGCTTGCCAGTATCTGTAGTTGTCACATGTCAGAAAATATGATGTAATTCTTATTTTTCCAATTACACCTACAGAGCTTCGGCTGCAGCTCCTTGGTTTCTGAATGACATGTGCCCCTTCCCCCCCATTGGTTTGTAAAGTACACTGAGCTCACCAACATCCCCTCTTCACAGCTGCATGCCCCTCAAGTCTGCCTGTGGAATTCTATACCACACTTTCCCCCTCCCTCGGGAATGTAGTTTGGTATCAGCTAAACAGCCTTTAAAAGCACATGGTTTTGGAAGTTCCATTATTCCTTCAAACTTGAATATAATGATGCAGATTGGGCATAGATGCAGGAAACGTATATTTTTGGAATCTGTATGATCAAAGCTATTCACCACAGAGTTTTGCAATCTCCTCGCTCACCAGAAATTGAGAGATGGGTATATACTTCCCCATACATGACCTCGGGTTGATGATGGGTTGGAATGATAACTTGGGGTCTGCAGGATTCCCCTGTGGTTGTCATAGCTGATCTGCTTTGAGCACCACCCTGTGGTCAGCGTTCATAGCAGATGAGCAATTCTGCTACACAGAGCAGGGATGGAGCCCTGCTCTGTGTAGCACAAGCGATCAGAAGATCACAGCTTCATGTCTCCTATGGAAACAATTGAAGCAAGTGAAAAGTGAAAAAAAGGTTTTTCAAAATATAAAAAATACATAAAAGTTCAAATCACCTACCATTGGCCATTCACCCCCCAAATCACCCTCCAATTTTCAAAATAAAACAAAAAAAAATCAAAAATACGTCAAGTTAGGTCTCCTTCATGTGTGTTGCCTGTAGCAGTAAGGTTCACAGACTGACAAGGTTACACTTAATTTCAGTCAACTACCTGTGTTACTATCTTTACATTTTTTATAACATTAGTGGTCTACCAAGCAGATATTTGTGCCACCCAAGTGTGCTTGCACAGGATAGCAGTTTGAGCAGTTGCTTGAGATATCAGGGTTCCCAGCAAAGCAGGCTAACAACTGTCCCTCACACCTCATCTTCATTGAAACTTCAATTCTGACCTCTAAATAGCTCTATGTCATTATTAAATTTCTAGTGTTGGTGAATTGATCAGTCAACTACCTGTGTTACTATCCTTCAATTTTTATGATATTTGTGATCTATCAAACTGATGTTTGTGGAACTGGAGTGTGGCTGAGCAAAAATCCAGTTTCACCTTTTGAATGAGATATCAGGGCTCCTAGCTAAGAAGGCTTAAACCTGTCCCTCATCCACCTAATCTTCATTGGAACTTCAATTCAAAGCTCTTTAAGTTCCTGATACCTTATGTATGGCCCATGGTTGACTGCTGCTGTGCCATTAGCAAACTTGCACTCTGGGCCAATTGATCAGTTAACTACCTGTGTTCGTATCCTTACATTTTTCTACCAATAGTAGTCTACAAAACTGATGTTTGTGGCACATGAGTGTTGCTGAGCAAATATCCAGTTTCAGCTGTTGCATGAGGTATCAGGGCTACCAGCAAAGAAGGCTTAAGGGGGTTTTACACTAAGCAATATCGCTAGCAATATCGCTAAAACGTCACTGGTTTTGTGACGTTATAGCGATATTGCTAGCGATATCGCTATGTGTGATACTTACCAGCGACCGGCTCCCCCGCTGCTCATCGCTGATCGCGCGAGAATGTCCGGCTCCATTTCTCGTCGGGCGCTTCCTGCTGAGACTTCCTGCTGTGACGTCCAGCGACGCGTGGAGGCGGGCGGGAGGACGCAGGATCGCTGTGTGTGAAAGGTGAGTATCGTGCGCTGCGTCGCTGCTGCATCGCTGTGAGATCTTTCTGTATGAAAGCTCACTAGCGATCATTTAGCGATGCACCAGCGATCCTGACCGGGTCGGATCGCTGGTTGGATCGCTGGTGCATCGCTAAATGTAAAAGGGCCTTTACACCAGTCCCTCACCCACCTCGTCTTCATTTAAACTTCAATTTAAAGCTCTGGCCCAGCACTGATACGTCATGCATGGCCCATGACTGTTGATGCTGTACCATTATCAAATTTCAACTGCGGGTGAATTGATTAGTCAGCTACCTGTGTTACTATCCTTCAATTTTTATAACATTTGTGGTCTACCAAGTTGATTTTTGTGTCACCTGAGTGTGGTTGAGCAAAAATCCAATTTCAACTGTTGCATGAGATATCAGGGCTCCCAGCAATGAAAGTTTACAATGGTCCCTCACCCACCTTGTCTTAATTGAAACTTAAGTTCAAAGCAGTAAATGCTGGCTCAGACCCTGATACCTCATGAATAGCCCAAGCCTGACTGTTGCTGTGCCATTATCAAATGTCTACTGTGGGTCAACTGATGTCCCTTTTCCTGTTGTCTGCCCCTAATTTTTGGAAATGTTTGGATTCCAAGTTGGGTCTCCTTCATGTGTGTTGCCTGAATTTAGCAGACCTCTCAGACCACCAGGCCAACACCTGTCACTCATCCACCTGTTATTGATCAATGCTAGTCCAAGCCCTATCTATGCATCTCTGCTACACAATTATACTATTTGTACTCTGGGTCAATTGATGCCACTTTTCCTGGTGTCTGCTCCTAATTTGAGCTATTATGGCAGCTTTTTCGCTCTTCCCCCTGAAAGTGTTGTCTATTCGTTTGGTTTTGCCTCCCTTTGAATTCAATGGGGTTCGGGTTTGTTCGACGAACTGTTCGGCAAACATGTTGGCTCATCTGTATTAGTGAGGGGTGCATGATTGAAAATGCATTGAGTGCCCCCTTTGTGATCTATTGAATATTCTTTATGGCAAGTGCAGAACAGGAGACCGCCTGACTTCCACTAATGCACATTATTATTAAGTTCCGGTTTACACTCAGTGGCTTCTGGTGGATACTCATATTGGGTGTATATGTAGTTTGAGTTGAATACTTCACTATAGCTTTCACAAATCAGCACCTACTATGATTTAATTATTAACAATATTAGTCCTTTTTAAATAAAGTTACCATATCGCGGTAGATAATACTTCACTGTAAACAAATTTAAGCAAGCATTTACCAAAACTGAGTGTCCTCAAGGTAAAAAAATGAAGTACATTATCAATGTTAAAACATAGTTTATTTACGAAAATATATAAACTCTATTAAAATTAGAAAGGTGCTTTGAACGAAAAAAGGGAACATGTTCCAAGGTATGCCATCCACATAGAAGCAGTTCACAGTTTACTAGCTAAATAGTTCAGGACGCAGTAAAGGTATTACCTATGTAAATCCCTGTAATAACGTGCCATCAGTAAGGTACATCTCTAGTCCTGTGATCAATACAAGGGGTAAGCAAAATCAATATGTACACATTATTACTGCTCAGGCTGAACTGCTGGGCACACGATGACGTCCCTCTGCCATTATAAATAATGTTGGTCAGTAATGAGACTAAACAATATTTTGGATCTCACAGTTATAATATTCAATTGTTTATATCATGAGATCCAAAAGTAGAAAAAGATTAATAGTGTTTGGATTTCAATTTGTGAAATGGTACCTCTGGTAGTGATTGGATTATCAGTCAGGGAAACTGCATCCATAGCTAATAGATCAGGGTATAGATAGTCCATAAGAGACTCATTGCATTAGGCACCTGATGAAGGCCTATATGTTAAAACGCTTTGTGTTTTAATGGTTTTATTATTTTCAATAGTTTTATTATCCCTGTATGTGAATATAACATTTGCACTCCAGTGCCAAATTGTTAACACAGCTCAAATACATTTTTTTTTTAAATACATCTATTGGAAACCCTATATCCTTGGCTATATACCCCTCTTACTATTACAATGGGATCCAAAATCTTCAAAAGGAACAACCTACTTACAGGGGAATAAACAGAATTGTTAATGCTCATGACTGGTGTCCATTATGTGTCCCATCAAGTAAAAAATGGGAAAACCATTTAGTTAATGGACAAGGAAATTAAACTTATTTCTTACATTAAAGAAGCGTGAATCTGCCAAAATTAACATTTTAATTTGATAGATTCACTTGAAGACAGTTTAGAAATGATAAATCAAATGAACCCTGATTGCCATTAACAATGCCCTTTATAATGTTCTCGGGTCTCTTGACTTGAAAAAATATGAATGGGCATAGAAGGGGTTAAAAAGCAATAAGAAATTATAATAATTTCGCTCCTCGCCTTTTCCGGTCAGTGCAGCTCTCTTCCACTCCTCCCACTCTGTCATGACACCTCTTCACTTTTTTCTTGTGGCGTCATCTATGCCTCGATGCACGTTCTGACATCATGACATGCGTCACCCCATTTCATGTGGGGCAGTGCAAGTCTTGATGTTATGACATCATAACATTAATTGAGTCTTAGTCTTTGCTGGAAACATGATTAGGAGCTACTGTAGCTCGAAATGCCTTAAACGTTGCGTTAACATGGTTTTTAAATTTTATTTTTTCATGTTTTAATCTACAAATAAATGTGATGTTTTATAGTGGATTTTCCACTTTTTTTGACAGTTTCCTATGAAGCTCAGTCTTTGCCTGACCTTCACAAGAGTACTAGCATTGGAGTGTTCAGCAGAACTTTGGCTGCCATAACAACCCAGTGGCACCATGTGAGCACGTCACCGGAGATCAGAGCTGAAGAATATCTAAAATGACATGACCCCGGAAATATGCATCTTAATTTCTCCTATTACAGATTTAACAACAGCGACAAGAGCCTTGCAGCCTTAAGGGGGCTTTACACATAGCGATATCGCTAGCAATATCGCTAAAGTGTCACCGATTTTGTGATGCAGCAGCGATATCGCTACATTTGATATTACCTCCGACCGGCTCCCCCTCTGGCTATCGCTGATCGCGCGAGATCGGCCTGGTCCATTTCTCTTCATCAGCTTCCTGCTGGTGCCGACGAGCGAGCCATGGACGCAGGCGGAAGACGGACACCCTCACCGTGTCTGAAAGGTAAGTGCGACCTGCGACCGCCGACCGCTACTGCATCGCTGGTGAGATCTGCCTGTTTGGCAGCTCACTAGCAACCACTTAGCAATGCACCAGCGATCCTGACCGGGTCGTATCGTGGTCGGGATCGCTAGTGCATCGGTAAATGTAAAGGGGCCTTAACAGCCGACATTTGCCAGGTTAAGTGCGGACTCAGCCCGTGACACCCGACATGTGCTGTACATGTACAATGGATGTCAAGAATGGGTCAAAAATTAAGAAAGACATTTCCTTCTCAATACCAAATGCTATGCAAGCAATTTGCTTTTTGCAAGAATTCTGAATTTGTTCATATCAGCAGCTTGCATTACCACCATTGTAGAGAAATATATTTTTTCAAATAATCAAATGTGAGCTCAATTACAAGAAACAGAAAAGTATTATTATATTTTAGCTTTAAGTAAAAATGTAAATACCCAATAATGGCACATAACAACTTTACTTGACAGTATCTGTAGCTTTTTATCAGATATAGCATTCCTTTTAAGAAACATGACAGTTTAAAGCTAAATCACTAAATGGTCAATATTACTCATAAACTTTGTTATATAGAAAAGTATACAAACGGGGAAAGGAGATAGGAAGACCTACAAATGGAAAGCTTAAAAATAAGGAACAATAACCAATCTTCATTAATGAAAGCTTAATAAGGCCATTTAAGTATAGAAAATATGATATGACTCTGAGCATATTTTTAGGACAATGTTCCTCTTCAGGCTAATTCACATCATTTTAAGATCATAATCTTGTTCATTACATAATCAAATTTTGCCATTAGCGTTAATACCAGTCTACATATTCCCTTACAATGGATAAGATAAATACATTGTTTAAAAAGTTGTAAATGTTTTGAAATAATTGTTTTACTTGTGTAAATGTTATGGTATTCTTCATATCTCTTGATGTTGAAGGCCTAAAGAGCTATGAAGAGAAGCTTTCCTGAAATGAATGTAGGACATGCTGAAGTCTTATCAACATTCTGCAAATAATGAAATAATGAAATAATAAAGCTCTTCTGTTCATCTACTAGTAAAGAAGGATATGGAGCATGCTATTCTTATTTAAAAGGAACCCTGTCAACAGAAAAAACGTTATTAACTTACAAATATGGGGATAATCCACAGGTTAATAGTGTTATTAACCTGACTGGTGCCCGCACTTAGCCGAACATTGAATGGAGAACAGAACTTTTTTCCAACCAGCAATATTCTATTTTCAGTCACGGGGGTGGCAGTTGTAACTGCACCCCTGGCCCTAACTGACAGCCAGCCACAATGCCAGTGTCAGTCAGTCAGTCAGTGTCGGGGGCATGGTTATGATGCCTGAATCCGCACCAGGGCCGCCCCGATGTGGGTTCAATTATTGGAATCTATCAGTTCTCATAAATCTAAGTGATGTCATCTAAACTCAAAAGTGATTCCTGTAAAAGATAGAAATAATTAAAAGAAAATGAGATCAAAGAAGTTAAAGAAGAAATCATATTATATGGCACTATGTACTTACAATTACTCATTTTGCATTTCTACCCAGCTAATTCTTCTCTTATCTCTGCTCTATGTAGAAATAGGAAGTCTCTGTTCCCTGCATTTATCTTTCCCCTCTTTAATTCCTGACCCTGCTGCTCCCTCCTCTCCCCTGCCAGGGACGTTTGAAATGACTTATGACTCATACAGGAAAAATAGACTTTGCGTATCTGAGCTTAAAAGGAGTCAGCTAGTTAAATTTTAATCACGTGATGTCATAGACCTAATGGAAAACAGAAGACTTTGTTGGGTAGAAGGGTAAAATGAGCAATTGTAAGTACACAGTACCATATAATATGATTATTGCAATGCTTTTAAAAGAAAAATATTTTGATAGGAGGAGTACTTCTTTAAGAAAATTCAGATGGGATGGCCTCTACAGAATAGTCGATTGGTTCACGTAGCACAAATACATTTTTTTAATAATTATGGCTAACATCTAGGCTTTTTCGCTCAGGAAAAAAATAATCAGGTGGCCCACATAATTAATCCATACTTATCAAAAAGCTTAGACATTTCTAATATTTTCTTAGAGGGAACCTGTCGACACCATGTTATTGAGCAGGGGGAGCCAAGTAGACTGTCACTGTGAAATTGCAGTCCACTCTGCAGACACCATGTCATAAAGCAGAATTAATTGATAGTTTTGTGAGAAAAGATTCAATATAACCCGTGTTTTACATCTCTGCTCTTACTGTGATTTTTGGTCCAGTGGGTGGTCCTATCAGTGACTGACAGCTATCTCTGTATGCTCACTTATATTATGAAAGCTGTTAGTCACTGGTAGCTGTGCCCACTGGACTCAAAATCCCAGAAAGAGCCGAGGCTTAAATAATTAAAGCACTAGTTATAATGAA
This sequence comes from Dendrobates tinctorius, assembly GCF_039654945.1. Classification (NCBI taxonomy): domain Eukaryota; kingdom Metazoa; phylum Chordata; class Amphibia; order Anura; family Dendrobatidae; genus Dendrobates; species Dendrobates tinctorius. The sequence goes on from NW_027361676.1 coordinate 32,593,499, forward strand.
TATTTTCTCACAACACTATCTATCTACTCTGCTTTATAATATGGTGTCTGCAGATTAGACTGCAATTTTATGGTGGCAGGAACCCTGTAAAACGTCAGTATAGTTTGTTAATCTTTGCAACGCAAGACATTTGCAGGAATGTCTAAAAGCAAAATGTGTCTTACAAAATACATACACTAAAAATACAAAAGTATTGGGACTCCTGCACATTGCACCTACTATTCATGGTCTTTTAAGATATCCCATTCTAAATGTATAGGCAGTAATATGGAGTTGGTTTCCATTTTGAAACAGGCACTGCGGCCACATTTTTGGGAAGACTTTCTCCAAGATTTTACAGAGCGTGAGAATTTTTGCTCATTCGTCCAACAGCATTTGGGAGGAAAATCAGACCTGACTCACAATATCTTGCCTGGTGTATTACAAAGATGTTCAATAGGCTGGGAAATCTGCTGCTGGAGTCTTTACTCACTGTGCCCCTCAGCACTTAGTGACCCCGCTCTGTAACTTTACATGGTCTGCAACTTTGTGCTTGAGTTCCTGATGTTCCTAAACACTTCCACTATATAATAATACCACTCAGATGATTGTGGAATATATAGTAAGAAACGAATATCATGAACGGACTAGTTGCATTTTGTTACAGTACCACACTTAAATTCAGTGAGCTTTTTACAAGGAGGCCATCTTTTACAAATATTTCCAAAGGCAGATAGAATGGGTAAGAGCTGGTTTTTAAGCCCCTGCGACAATAAGATTGAATGACAAGCGGCAATCCAATGATTAAGATCTGACTACAATGCCTTTCACATATTATATAACAACCAATAAACTGCAAAAATCACCATTTTATTTGAGACTAAAGGCCCTTTTACATTTAGCGATGCACCAGCGATCCGACCAGGTCAGGATCGCTGGTGCATCGCTAAATGATCGCTAGTGAGCTTTCATACAGAAAGATCTCACAGCGATGCAGCAGCGACGCAGCGCACGATACTCACCTTTCACACACAGCGATCCTGACGTCCTCCCGCCCACGTCCACGCGTCGCTCGTCGTCACAGCAGGAAGTCTCAGCAGGAAGCGCCCGACGAGAAATGGAGCCAGACATTCTCGCGCGATCAGCGACGGACAGCGGGGGAGCCGGTCGTTGGTAAGTATCACACATAGCGATATCGCTAGTGATATCGCTATAATGTCACAAAACCAGTGACGTTTTAGCGATATTGCTAGCGATATCGCTTAGTGTAAAACCCCCTTAAGACTCATGGAGAGGCAAGTCTGTAGAATCAGATTGCCATCAGACCCTTATCGTTAGTAGGTGGGCTTATACACATTTGATCTAAAATGTCAACCAATTATTTCAAATTTTCAAGTTTCTAACATTAGTGAAGCTTATATATTCATTAAAGGGAATCTGACACCTGGATTTTGCTACTTCACCTGAGAGCAGCATGATGTATAGATTCAGACCCTAACTCCAGCAATGCATTACTTACTGGACTGCTTACAGAAGCTTAGATAAAATCAGTTTTATTTTCTGCAGATCTTCTAGTGCTCTCATTTCTGAGCTCTGTATAACCCCACCCACATCACTGATTGGCAGCTTTCTGTGTGCACTGTTCAAAGTCAAAAAGATGCCAATCAGTAGTGAGGGCGGGATTATACAGAGCTTATAATCATGGAGGACTGTCACATGCTGATAAAACAATGATTTTACTAAACCTACAACAAGCAACCTAGTAATTCGTATTGGTATGAGTATTTTGCTCTTCTCTACTTATAAATAGTTATAAGGAAAGATTATTCCTATTAAAGCCAAGACTGCACAGATGATAAACATGGCATCATGCAAAATGACAAAACATGCAAAACTGGCAAAGTAAGTTTAGATTTAAAAACCCATGTCCTGTCATTTTTACACTTACAGTTCCTTTCGATGTTTGTCACTCACATTAGTCTTAAACTAGATGCAATACGGAATCCAGTCAGGATAGCATAAAATATATATGCCAGTGAGTGAAGTCGATAAATTTACTCTTTGTGTTGCCATTTTATTTAATTCATCTCATGTGTCATCTATACCTCTTTAAAAGTTTGTGTTTTCCCAAATTATATTGTTGCATTCCAAATTTGCATTTCTAAGATATTGTGATCTCCATGTAAGGCTTCAACATCTATAATGTTAATGCTGAGACTTCAAAGATCAATTATGCTTTATGAATATGTTATGTTGCCCTTTCTCTTCCTGAGACATTTCTGACTAAAGGTTCCCTATGGGGAATCATATGACTACTTAGGAAGATAAATAGTTGCAATGCTTTAATTAAACTTCAAAGAACATTTTGAACTTATGTTAATTTCATTATTATTGATATCTATAAATACTGAGAATATATGCAATATTGCATGCTCACGTACTTTATTTTCATAAGAAATATCCACATGAAAATCTATGAAATCCATATAAATTTTCTAAACTCAGTAAAAACTATAAATGCAATCTGATTATCTTTTAATGGAATCTTTGCTTTTAATAGTTTTGAAAATTCTGTGAAATGCAGATTAAATTGCCAGCTTTAAGAAAAAAATGTATTCACAGCCTCTGTTTTTGTCAAAATTTGTCAAAATTATCATCAAGAACAGAGCAGTTTGAACTTTATTATTAGTGAATGGGGTCTATCAAGTGAAATTAGGAATCAGACTAGGACAGATCATGAAACCGAGGAGATTTTCCATACAGACACCGTATAGAGCTGTCCGATTATCATGGACAAATACAAGCTGTATGTGACTCTGGAAAAACAAACCAATGAGATTTTCCATTTTTCCAGACCTACTCAGTATAGAACTGTCTGCTTTTCAAACAGTTTCGTATATCTGCTGTTTGATTACGGTGAAAACTATACAGAGACAGCGTGTCACTCCATATAAAAAGACGGAGATTTAAAATTTTCCATACAGACACCGTATAGAGCTGTCCGATTCTCAAACAGTATTGTATATCTGCCGTTCGCATTACGGTCACATCTATACAGAGTCAGCGTGTGTGTGACACTCCGTAAATACATATACGGACATTTCCATTTCTCCATAAACCGTATTGAGCTGTCTGATTCTCAAACAGTATTGTATATCTGCTGTTCGCATTACAGTCACATCTATACAGTCAGCATGTGTGACACTCCGTAAATACATATATGGAGATTGTTAGTTACACAAAAAACATACAGCTGTACACTTCTGATACAGTACCGTATATCTGCTTGTTGGATTATGGTCAAATACATACTGGGAGAGCATCTGTGACTAACAAAATATATACGTAGATTTCATTTTTTTAATACACCTTTTACAGCTAAATGCTCCTCATACAGTACTATCTCTCTGCTGGTATTTTTGATACATTTTCCCAAACATGAAGAAGTATAGTGGAAGAGGCCGCGGGCGTGGGCAGGGGGCGTGGATGTTACTGATGGTGGTGGTGCATCGGCTAGTTCTGGCAAAAGCACAACAGCAGCTAAGGCAGGAGGTGTTGAGCCTGCGTCATCATCTGGCCCAAGAAGGTCTGTAAGGTTCCCTTTTATTTGAGTAGGAAAACCGCTTTTAAAGCCGGAGCATCAGGAACAGGTTTTGGCATACATTGCCAAAACAGCCACAAGCTCTATTGCCTCCTCTTCTGAACGTTCGAAACCTGTAAGCACGGAGTCGTCAGTGCAGGGTTCTGGTCAGGAAAAACACCTTTCCTTGTGTCCTTCACCCCCACCAAAAGTTAAGGATGTGGCAGCCCACACTTCAGATTACTCTATGGAGCTCTTTTCACATACCATGCCTGGGTTATCCAGTCAAATCCTGAATTCCCCAGTCCAAGATGAATCTGACATGGAGTGCACTGATGCACAGCCACTGCTAGATGATTCTGCTGGTACATTGACCCAGAGTACTACATTGCCCTCGCAGTCTACTGAGCAAGAATCTGACCCTGATGAAACTCAGGTGCCCCTTCCCGTGTACTATACCACCTTACACGGTGACACAGAGGAAGGTAAAGAGGAAGGTGCAGATGACTTTGAAGAGGAGGTGATGGATGACCCAGTTCTTGACGTGGATTGGCATTCATTGGGGGAGGAGGGTGGCGCTGGCAATAGTTCAGATAAGGAGAAGGATCCGCAGCAGGCATTGATATCGCAGCAGCAGTTATCTGGCAGGCCCGTAGCTGTCCAAAAACGTGGACCAAAAACTAAGAGTTGCAGGACAGTTTGGTCAGACGGTCAACTTAGCACAGCGTGCAAGGCAAGAAAATGTATACCATAGTAGGAAGAGTGCAGTGTGGCACTTCTTTGTCCAAAATTCTTCTAATGAGGCAAAGGTTACCTGTAAGATGTGCGGAAGGACCTTTAGCCGAGGTAAACAACTCAGAAATTTGAATACCAGTTGCATGCTTAGACATTTAATCAACATGCACTTTGCAAGTGTGGACGGACTACAAAACCTCAAGTACCACATGTGCACCTACTCTGACTGAAGGTAGCCAGCAACGCTCCATCGCTTCCCCCACTGTAAGACCACCGCCACCGTTAAGCACACCACCAGCACCATCACCAACCCCCTCACTCCGTCCGGTCCACCGATACTTCCCCCATATGCAGCTCTCCAGTCCAGCTCACCCTACCAGACACTCTGAGTAGGACAAGAAAGTACTCATCCTCTCATCCACGTACACTGTGTTTGAACAACTACATTGCCAAACTAATCTCATTAGAGATGATGCCCTACCGTTTGGTTGAAAGCGAAGCTTTCCGCGAGCTCATGGCCTACGCAGTCCCACGCTATGACCTACCCAGTTGGCACTTCAAATTCAAATAGGCTTTATTGGCAGGACCAAAATACAATTAGTGTTGCCAAAGCAAGAAAAGAAGTGTGGCAGGGGAGTGGATTAGGGTAGTGGGGATGGGGTGTTGGGGGCAAAATTTGGGGAGTGATTGTCCATTTGGAGGTCTTTAGTTCCTCTCATCTTATGACATGTGGTGACATATTGGGCGGCGACCTCCACCATTGATTCTTCTTCCCCCAGTAGGATGCAGAGTTTCCTCTCCTCGTCCATGGATGGGAAGTCTGGGGTATGGGTGGTAAATTTCTGGAAGTGGGAGTCCCTCACTGCTGAGTATTTGTTGCAGTGCAGCAGGAAATGCACCTCATCTTCCAGAGCCCCCTGTTGGCAGTGCTGGCACAGACTGTTCTCTCGTGGCTTGTATGTCTGTCGGTGCCGCCCTGTTTCCACCTCTAGGTTGTGGGCGCTTAATCTGTATATACTCAGGGTCTGCCTGTCTTTGGGGTGGCGTAGCTTTTCCAGGTATGGAGCCAGTGTGTAGTCCCTCCGCAGTGACCGGTAGATGGTGAGTTTCTGGGAGTTCTCCAATTCACTCTTCCAACCCTCTATGTATTGCATCTTGCAACTCTATGAGATCTCTTTCATTTGGGCTTTAGTTAGGGTGTGTTGCTGACTTTGGTTGAGCTGGCTGCCGAGGTTCCTGGCTTGCTCTTGGCTCTGGCTCAGCAGGGCTTTATGATGGTAGGAGCTGGGGTTGCTGTTCTGTATATGCGCCTGGTGTGATAGCGCTCTCTTGTGTATAGTGAGCCATAAGGGGAATCTGCCCAGCTCTGCCCGACAGGCTATGTTTGAGGTGGTGCGATGTACCTGGAGGAGATATTTGCAGAACTCCAGATGGAAGACTTCGGTTGGGCTGGAATCCCACTTTTTCTGGTCTGGATAGGTTGCTGGACCCCATACCTCGCTGCCATATAGCAGTATAGGTGTGATGATGCTGTCGAATATCTTGAGCCAGACTCTCACCGGTGGTTTGAGGTGGTACATTTGTCTTCTGATGGCATAGAAGGTTCTGCATGCTTTCCCTTTCAGGGTCTCTGCTGCGTGCTTGAGGCTCCCGGTTTGGCTTAGCTCCAGAACGAGGTAGGTATAGCTGCTTGTCTTCTCTAGCGTGGCACCATTTAGTGTGAGGGAGGAAGTGGAGGTTTCTTTAGAACTCCTCTTTTGAAACACCATGACTTTGGTCTTCTTTTGGTTGATGGGCAGCGCCCATGTGGTGCTGAATGTTTCCACCACGGCCAAGCTATCTTGGAGGCCTCTCTCGGTTGGGGAAAGCAGTAGGAGGTCATCTGCATACAGCAGGATCTTCTTTTCTCGAAAAGTCATCCACAGCCCTCCACCTGCATGTGAAAGACCGCATTGTCCTTGCACTCAAGCAATCAGTGAGTGGAAAGGTGCACCTCACAACAGATGCATGGTCCAGTAGGCATAGCCAGGACCGTTATGTGTCTATCACTGTGCACTGGGTTAATGTGGTGGATGCAGGGTCCACAGGGGACAGCGGCGGTGGAACAGTGCTGCCTAGCCCACGGTATAGGAAACAGTTGGCTGTAGGCGTTCGACCCTACTCCTCCTCCATAAGCGAATGCTCGTCCAAAGAGCGCAGTCGCACGAGCACTCCATCCGCAGCTGGCAGTGTTGCACACAAAGTGTCCCACTATCGAACAGCTAGTGGTAAGCGTCACCAGGCTGTGTTAAAGATGATGTCTTTGGGCGACAACAGACATTAAGGATCTGGCGTCTGCAGCGGAGGAGGAACAGGAGGAGGAGGGAAGCCTTGCTGACAGTAAGCCATTGTCTGGTCAGGGAACTGTCCTGGATGAGGTGGAGGAAGAAGAGGAGGATGAGGGGGATAATAATTTTGGGCAGGAGGATGCTTCTCAGGGGGCAAGAGAATATGTTGGCTTTCCAAGGTCAGGTACAGGGTTTGTGCGTGACTGTAGGGATGTGGATTTGCCAGAAAGTGCTCCTCCACCCAGCAGTGGCAGTGCATTATTGACACCTGGAACATTGGCCCACATGTATGATTATGCCTTGCGGATCCTAAAAAGGGACCCCTGCATTGCCAAGATGATGAAGGATGACGACTACTGGCTGGCCAGCATCCTCGATCCATGCTAAAATGGCAAATTACACAACATGATGCCACAGGAGAACCTACGGATAATATTGGCTAACAAACAAGCAACTCTGGTAAACCGTTTTTTTGAGGCTTTCCCAGCACACAGCAGTGGTGCTGGTTCTCCCACAAGCCGTAGTGGGCACAATGGAAGAGGTGTTCGTGGTGCACACAGCCGAAGCAGTGCTGGAGACAGGGGTTTCATCACCATGTTGCGGACTGATTTCTCAAGTACCGCTCACACGACTGCTAATACTGCATCGATTAAAAGTGACAGGAGACAGCAGTTGTCAACTATGGTTACAAACTACTTTTCCTCCCATATCGATGTTCTCCCTCACAGGTCATTCCCCTTTGAGTATTGGGCCTCTAAACTGGACACCTGGCCTGAATTGGCACAATATGCCTTACAGGAAATCGCTTGCCCAGCTGCTAGTGTGTTATCTGAAAGAGTCTTCAGTGCTGCTGGATCAATCCTGACAGAAAAAAGGACCCGTCTGTTGACCCAAAATGTTGATGATCTAACCTTCATTAAAACGAACCATGCATGGGTTTCAAAGGATTTTGTCCCACCTTCCCCTGATGACACATAGGTTGCCAGAAAACTGCCTCTCTTTTGTCCTCCTCATCCTCGGACTTGCATAATTCTGCCATTTGCAGCTGCTGAATGTCCAGCCTACACATCAACATGTGCCTTTTTTTAAACCTCCCTAACTGGGCTGCCCCCCCAAGGGCTGGGGTCAACACCTGGTGCACCCGGGTAAGTGCCGTTGTTCTGAACAGGTGGATGGACCCACTGATGGCTGACGGCACTGGCACAGGGCTCCTCATAGTACAATACAGTGTCTCTGACAGTGGGGGGGCCCACTCGCCGTCAGACACACCAGCGTGTACTATGAGGGGCCCTGTGCCAGTAACCGTCACCCACGAGTGTGCCCCCCTGCTTGGTCATGGCCACAGCACTTGCAAGTTGCAATACTTACCTCTCCTTGCTCCACCGCTGTGTAGTCTGGGCAGTTACATCCTTCACAGGGACGGCCACTAGAAATTTGGTGTATTGATCGATGATGGTTAAGATGTAGCTATGGCCTGTCCTGCTGGCCTCTACCTTCAGATGATCAATGGCTCCCATTTGTAATGGACGTCAACTTGCAAGCGGATGCAGTGGTGCTTTATGATCACCTTTCACAGTTGTGATAGTCACAGACGTGTGACATTCCTGCCACCATTTTTCAATGTCTCCTCTCATGGCAATCCAATAGAGCCTGTGGCTTCTGTCTTTTGCACTCCAAAATGACCAGACACATCATGATATACAGTGAGGACCATGTCTACATCTCTCCCTGTGATCACAATTTGATGGAGATGAGTAACGGTGATGTGATCCATGCTACTGCGATAAAGCAATCCTTTCTTCACAAAGAACCATTTTTGCTGTCTCCACAGGCATAGTAATTGAGGGTCTGCATCGCCTCTGCAACATCTACCGGGAGGTTTTCCCGCGATGAGTAATTCCCAAATTTCTGCCAACACTCGACTTCCCGTCTGTACTTGCATCCATGTCGTTTCCAGTAGCAGAGAGTCTGGACTGGCTTACTGAGATCGAAATATATACGAAGATTTAAAAGTACCACAACACTGTATACTGGTGTACGCTTCGAATACCTTTCCCTTTTTCTACTTTTTAAATTCTGGTGTAATACATACTGAGCCTGTGAGTGTCTGTCTCCGGAAGTATAGATGGAAATTTAAAATTACCCCTAGACTGGATACACCTGGTATGTGCTGATACAGTACCTTTGTTAAAAAATATTTATTATGGTATCATCCATAGTGAGTGAGCGTGTGTGGTTTACGCCGTCTATAAATACGGTGAATCGGAGATACCAATTTTTACCCTATACTCGATACAGCTTGTATCTTGTTATACAGTACCTTTGTTTGACATTTAGTATTACAGTCAAATCCATACTGAGTAAGCGTCTGAGAGTGACTACGGGACTATGTATACGGAGATTTCAATTGTACCCTATAATATATATACTTGCTATCTTGTTATCCAGTACCTTTTTTGCAACATCTTTTATTATGGTTAAACCCAGACTGAGTGAGCATCTGAGGGTGACTCCGGAAATGTATACCGAGATTTCAAATTTGCCCAACACTGTATACAGCTGTACACTTCTGATGCAGTAACCTTTTTTGCAATTTAGATTCTGGTGTAATCCATAATGAGCCTGTGAACGTCTGTCTGTTACTCCAGAAATATATTTTGAGATTTAAGATTACCCTAACACTGTATACAGCTGCACGCAAGTGTTATATTACCTATTTACAGCTTTTCATATTCTTGTGTAATCCATACTGGGTCTGAGAGCGTTTGTGCCTGCCTCCTGAAATATATATGGAGATTCAGAATGTTTACACTATACTATATATACCTTGTATCTGGTGATAGTGTACCTTTTTCAACTTTTTATTTTATTTTGTAATCCATACTGAGCCTGTGAGCATCTGTGTATGACTCATGAAATATATATGGAGATTTACTGTTATCCCTAGACTGTATAGAGCTGTACGCTTCTGATACAGTACCATATATCTGCTGGTATTTTGGGTCCATTTTCCAAAACATGAGGAAGTATGGTGGAAGATGATGTGGACATGGGGGGCCATCTGGTACTGATGGTGGTGCCAAAAACACAATAGCAGCTAAGGCAGGAGGTGTTGAGCCTGCATCATGGTGTAGCTCTGGAAGGCCTGTAACTTGGCTCCGTTTTCTGGGAGTAGGTAGACTGCTTTTAAAGCCAGAGCATCAGGAACTGTTTTTGGCTTACATTGCTGAAACAGCCTCCAGCTCTACCGCCTCCTCTTCTGAAGTTTCAAAAAATGCAAGCACTGAGTCATCAGTGCAGGCTTCTGATCAGGCGCAAGCCCTTTCCTTGTGTCCCTCACCCATACCAAAAGTGAAGGATGCGGCAGTACACACTTCAGATTACTCCATGGAGCTCTTTTCACATACCATGCCTGGGTTCATTAAAAATGGGGCCCATCATATACTGGAGCATTCCAAATGGGGGACATCAGACACTGGAGCAGCATTTACGGGGCCCATTATACACTGGAACATTAGAAATGGAGCACATTATATATGGAGCATTATTAGGGCCCATCATACACTGGAGCATCGTCCATGGGGACCAACATATACTGGAGCATTCCAAATGGGGGACATCAGACACTGGAGCAGGATTTACAGGGCACATTATACACTGAATCATTAGAAATGGAGCCCATTATATATGGAGCATTATTAGGGCCCATCATACACTGGAGCATCGTCCACGGGGACCAATTTATACTGGAGCATTCCAAATGGGGGACATCAGACACTGGAGCAGCATTTACGGGGCCCATTATACACTGGAACATTAGAAATGTGGCCCATTATATATGGAGCATTATTAGGGCCCATAAGATACTGGAGCATCATCCATAGGGACCATTATATACTGGAGCATTCCAAATGGGGGACATCAGACACTGGAGCAGCATTTACAGGGCCTATTATACACTGGATCATTAGAAGTGGGGCCCATTATATAAGGAGCATTATTAGGGCCCATAAGACACTGGAGCATCATCCATGAGGCCCATCATATACTGGAGCATTCCAAATGGGGGACATCAGACACTGGCGCAGCATTTACAGGGCCCATTATACACTGGATCATTAGAAACGTGGCCCATTATATATGGAGCATTATTAGGGCGCATAAGACGCTGGAGCATCATCCATGAGGCCCATCATATACTGGAGCATTCCAAATGGGGGACATCAGACACTGGAGCAGCATTTACGGGGCCCACTATACACTGGAGCATTAGAAATGTGGCCCATTATATATGGAGCATTATTAGGGCGCATAAGACGCTGGAGCATCATCCATGAGGCCCATCATATACTGGAGCATTCCAAATGGGGGACATCAGACACTGGCGCAGCATTTACAGGGCCCATTATACACTGGATCATTAGAAATGTGGCCCATTATATATGGAGCATTATTAGGGCGCATAAGACGCTGGAGCATCATCCATGAGGCCCATCATATACTGGAGCATTCCAAATGGGGGACATCAGACACTGGCGCAGCATTTACAGGGCCCATTATACACTGGATCATTAGAAATGTGGCCCATTATATATGGAGCATTATTAGGGCGCATAAGACGCTGGAGCATCATCCATGAGGCCCATCATATACTGGAGCATTCCAAATGGGGGACATCAGACACTGGAGCAGCATTTACGGGGCCCACTATACACTAGAGCATTAGAAATGGAGCCCATTATATATGGAACATTATTAGGGCCCATCATACACTGGAGCATCGTCCATGGGGACCAACATATACTGGAGCATTCCAAATGGGGGACATCAGACACTGGAGCAGCATTTACGGGGCCCATTATACACTGGAACATTAGAAATGGAGCACATTATATATGGAGCATTATTAGGGCCCATCATACACTGGAGCATCGTCCATGGGGACCAACATATACTGGAGCATTCCAAATGGGGGACATCAGACACTGGAGCAGGATTTACAGGGCCCATTATACACTGGATCATTAGAAATGGAGCCCATTATATATGGAGCATTATTAGGGCCCATAAGACACTGGAGCATCGTCCATGGGGACCATTATATACTGGAGCATTCCAAATGGGGGACATCAGACACTGGAGCAGCATTTACAGGGCCCATTATACACTGGATCATTAGAAATGTGGCCCATTATAAATGGAGCATTATTAGGGCCCATAAGATACTGGAGCATCATCCATGGGGACCATCATATACTGGAGCATTCCAAATGGGGGACATCAGACACTGGAGCAGCATTTACAGGGCCTATTATACACTGGATCATTAGAAGTGGGGCCCATTATATAAGGAGCATTATTAGGGCCCATAAGACACTGGAGCATCATCCATGAGGCCCATCATATACTGGAGCATTCCAAATGGGGGACATCAGACACTGGCGCAGCATTTACAGGGCCCATTATACACTGGATCATTAGAAATGTGGCCCATTATATATGGAGCATTATTAGGGCGCATAAGACGCTGGAGCATCATCCATGAGGCCCATCATATACTGGAGCATTCCAAATGGGGGACATCAGACACTGGCGCAGCATTTACAGGGCCCATTATACACTGGATCATTAGAAATGTGGCCCATTATATATGGAGCATTATTAGGGCGCGTAAGACGCTGGAGCATCATCCATGAGGCCCATCATATACTGGAGCATTCCAAATGGGTGACATCAGACACTGGAGCAGAATTTACGGGGCCCACTATACACTGGAGCATTAGAAATGTGGCCCATTATATATGGAGCATTATTAGGGCGCATAAGACGCTGGAGCATCATCCATGAGGCCCATCATATACTGGAGCATTCCAAATGGGGGACATCAGACACTGGCGCAGCATTTACAGGGCCCATTATACACTGGATCATTAGAAATGTGGCCCATTATATATGGAGCATTATTAGGGCGCATAAGACGCTGGAGCATCATCCATGAGGCCCATCATATACTGGAGCATTCCAAATGGGGGACATCAGACACTGGCGCAGCATTTACAGGGCCCATTATACACTGGATCATTAGAAATGTGGCCCATTATATATGGAGCATTATTAGGGCGCATAAGATGCTGGAGCATCATCCATGAGGCCCATCATATACTGGAGCATTCCAAATGGGGGACATCAGACACTGGAGCAGCATTTACGGGGCCCACTATACACTGGAGCATTAGAAATGGAGCCCATTATATATGGAACATTATTAGGGCCCATCATACACTGGAGCATCGTCCATGGGGACCAACATATACTGGAGCATTCCAAATGGGGGACATCAGACACTGGAGCAGCATTTACGGGGCCCATTATACACTGGAACATTAGAAATGGAGCACATTATATATGGAGCATTATTAGGGCCCATCATACACTGGAGCATCGTCCATGGGGACCAACATATACTGGAGCATTCCAAATGGGGGACATCAGACACTGGAGCAGGATTTACAGGGCCCATTATACACTGGATCATTAGAAATGGAGCCCATTATATATGGAGCATTATTAGGGCCCATCATACACTGGAGCATCGTCCATGGGGACCAATATATACTGGAGCATTCCAAATGGGGGACATCAGACACTGGCGCAGCATTTACAGGGCCCATTATACACTGGATCATTAGAAATGGGGCCCATTATATATGGAGCATTATTAGGGCCCATCATACACTGGAGCATCGTCCATGGGGACCAACATATACTGGAGCATTCCAAATGGGGACATCAGACACTGGAGCAGCATTTACGGGGCCCATTATATGCTGGAGCGTTAGAAATGGAGCCCTATATATGGAGCATTATTAGGGCCCATCATACACTGGAGCATCGTCCATGGGGACCAACATATACTGGAGCATTCCAAAAGGGGGACATCAGACACTGGAGCAGGATTTATGGGGCCCATTATATACTGGATCATTAGAAATGGGGCCCATTATATATGGAGCATTATTAGGGCCCATCATACATTGGAGCATCGTCCATGGGGACCAACATATACTGGAGCATTCCATATGGGGGACATCAGACACTGGAGCAGCATTTACAGGGCCCACTATACACTGGATCATTAGAAATGGGGCCCATTATATATGGAGCATTATTAGGGCCCATAAGACACTGGAGCATCATCCATGAGGCTCATCATATACTGGAGCATTCCAAATGGGGGACATCAGACACAGGAGCAACATTTACTGGGCCCATTATACACTGGATCATTAGAAATGAGGCCCATTATATATGGAGCATTATTATGGCCCATAAGACACTGGAGCATCATCCATGAGGCTCATCATATAGTGGAGCATTCCAAATGGTGGACATCAGACACTGGAGCAGCATTTATGGGGCCCATTATACACTGGAGCATTAGAAATGGAGCACATTATATATCGAGCATTATTAGGGCCCATCATACACTGGAGCATCGACCATGGGGACCATCATATACTGTAGCATTATGTGGAGCTCATCATATACTGTATGGAACATGATATGTGACCATTACCAATTATTCTCTATGGAGAAATATATGAGGCTCATTATTCTGTATGGCGCACAATGTGGTGGCCATAATACTGCATGGAGTAATACACTGTCCTTTTTTGAGCTATTGTGCATTTTACAATAGATCAGTCATGTCATGTAAGCAGTGAAGTATTTGTCATTGTACTATACCTCCAGTATATTTCTGTGCCGTATGGGATCATCATGAGTTGTGGTATGTGTTAAAGGGGCGCACTGACACTCTTTGGCCCAGGGCACACAAAAACCTGGAGCCAGCCCTACACCCCCACAACTTTAGCCAAATAGCCCCCAGTTTTCAATGCTAACTATTATTATGAAGTTAATTAAGGTTGACAAGCTTCAGTAATAAGAATTAATGTTTTTTGGCATTGAAATGGGCACTGTAGGTGTTTTTACTGTCCTCCACTCCTTGCCGACTTTGCTTCCCCATTGACTTGCATTGGGATTCGTGTTTCAGTCGGCCTCCGACTTTTCCCTATAGTCGGCCAATTTCGTTCAACCCGACTTTTGTGAAAGTCGGGTTTCATGAAACCAGACTCAACCCTAAAAAAGGCAAAGTGGCTTATCTCTACTCAGGAGAATAGGAAGAAAATTATAGACAAACATGTTACAGGTAAAAGTTATTTAACCATCTCCAAGCAGCTTGATGTTCCTTTAACTACTGTTGCACATATTATTCAGAAATATAAGCTCCATGAGACGGTAGCCAACATCCCTGGACGTGGCAGCAGAAGGAAAATTGATGACAAACCGAAGAGACGGACAATACGAATGGTAACAGAAAAGCCAAAAAAACTTTTAAACAGATAAAAGGTGAACTTCATGCTCAAGGAACATCAGTGTCCGATTGCACCATCCGTATTTTGTATGATCCAAAGTGGACTTCATGGGAGACGTCCAAGGAGGACACCATTGTTGAAAAAAAATCATTAAAAAGCCAGACTGGAATTTGCCAAACTACATGTTGACAGGCCACAAAGCTCCTGGGAGAATGTCCTATGAGACAAAAATTGAACTTTTTGGCAAGGCACATCAGCTTTATGTTCACAGACAGAAAAATGAAGCATATCAAGAAAAAACACTGTCCTAACTGTGAAACATGGAGGAGGCTCTGTTATGTTCTGGGGCTGTTTAGCTGCATACTGCGCAGGAAGTCTAGAATCTATGCAGGGTGCAATGAAATCTCAAGACTATCAAGAGATTCTAGAGAGAAATGTGCTGCCCAGTGTCAGAAAGTTTGGTCTCAGTTGCAAGTCATGGGTCTTCACCAGAATAATGACCCAAAACACACAGCTAAAAACACCCAAGAAATGACTAAGAGGAAAACATTGAACTATTCTGAAGTGGCCTTCTATGAGTCCTGATCTAAATCCTATTGAGCATCTTTGGAAAGTGCTGAAACATGCCATCTGGAAAAGGCAACCTTCAAACACAGGACAACTGGAGCAGATTGCTCTTGAGGAGTCGGCCAAAATACCTGTCGATAGGTGCAGAAGTCTCATTGACAGTTACAGGAATCATTTTATTGCAGTGATTGCCTCAAAAGGTTGTGCAACAAAATATATAGTTAAGGGTAACATCATTTCTGTCCAGGCCTATTTCATGAGTTTTATTTTTAAAAAATTCTGTGGAATCATGGTTGAAAAGCAATGTCTGACTTTCATTTGTTCATTTTCCTAGATTTTTTTTATTTATTATTACTTTGTCAGATTCAGGTTATTACTGTGACCATTGTGGGGTTTTCTTTCATTAACCCCTTCCCGACCTGTGATGCCATGTAGGCGTCATGAAAGTCGGTGCCAATCCAACCAGTGATGCCTATGTGGCATCATCGTGAGATCACGTTCCTGCGGGTCGGGTGACCGGGGTCACTGAAAGGTCACCAGACCCGCAGGTACAGGAGGACTCGTTCTTGACCCCAGGGGGGTGGCTTTGCCCCCCTGTGGCCACGATCACTCTGATTGGCTGTTGAAAATGAAACAGCCAATCAGAGCAATTGTAATATTTCACCAATGAAACTTGGTGAAATATTATAATCCAGCCATAGCCGATGCTGCAATATTATCAGCCATGGCTGGAGACCAAGATCTGCCACCACTGTCAGTATTTCCTCCCCTCCGTCCTGTCCTCCACTGTGCTCCCCTCGCCATCAGATTCCACCCCCTCCCCCCAGTACCTCCCGGTGTCACTCCTGGTGATCCACTGTCTCTAGGCCTTCCCCCATTGGCGCCGCCATCTTCTTCTGGTAAAAAAAAAAAGCAGGCACATGCGCAGTGCGCCCGCCAAGATCTGCCAGCTGGCACCCGGCAGATTCCATTCATTCATTCCAGGTACATTTTGATCACTGTGATAGACCCTATCACAGTGATCAAAATAAAAAATAGTAAATAAACCCACCCTTTATCACCCCCTTAGATAGGGAAAAATAATAAAATATTTTTTTTTTTATTTATTTTCATTTTTCCGTTAGCTTTAGAATTAGGGTTGAAATTAGGGTTATGGTTAGGGTTATAGTTAGGGTTAGGATTAGGGTTGGAATTAGGGTTAGGGTTGGAATTAGGGTTAGGTTTGGAATTAGGGTTAGGTTTGGAATTAGGGTTAGGATTAGGGTTAGGGGTGTGTTGAGGTTAGGGTTGGGATTAGGGTTAGGCTTGTGGTTAGGGTTATGGATAGGGTTGGGATTAGGATTAAGGGTGTGTTGGGGTTAGGGTTGGTTAGAATTGAGGGGTTTCCACTGTTTAAGCACATCAGGGCTCTCCAAATGCTACATGGCGCCACCATTGATTCCAGCCAATTTTGCTTTCAAAAAGTCAAATGGTGCTCCCTCCCTTCCGAGCCCCGACGTGTGCTGAAATAGTCGTTTACCCAAGCATATGGGGTATCATCGTACTCAGGAAAAATTGCACAACAACTTTGGGGGTCTAATTTCTCCTGTTACCCTTGGGAAAATTCAATATTGGGGGCTAAAAAATCATTTTTGTGGAAAAAATTTTTTTTATTTTGACAGCTCTGCGTTATAAACTTCTGTGAAGCACTTAGGGGTTCAAAGTGCTCACCGCACATCTAGATAAGCTCCTTGGGGTCTAGTTTCCAAAATAGGGTCACTTGTGGGGGGTTCCTACTGTTTAGGCACAGGAAGGGCTCTACAAGTGCAACATGACTCCCGCAGACCATTCCATCAAAGTCTGCATTCCAAACTTCCCTTTCGAGCCCTGACATGCGCCCAAACAGTGGTCCCCCCCATTTGGGGTACTAGGGTACTTAGGACAAATTGAACAGCAACTTTGGGGTCCAATTTCTCCTGTTACCCTTGTGAAAATAAAACATTGCGGGCTTAAAATAATTTTTGTGGGAAAAAAAATGATTTTTTTTATTTTCACGGTTCTGCGTTATAAACTTCTGTGAAGCACCTAGGGGTTCAAAGTGCTCGCCACACATCCAGATAAGCTCCTTGGATGGTCTAGTTTCCAAAATGATGTTAATTATGGGGGGTTTCTACTGTTTAGGCACATTAAGGGCTCTGCAAACGCAACATGATGCCCGCAGACCATTCCATCAAAGTCTGCATTCCAAAATGGCACTACTTCACTTTTGAGCCCCGACATGTGCCCAAATAGTAGTTGCCATCCATATTTGAGGTACTAGAGTATTCAGGACAAATTGGACAACAACTTTTGGGGTCCAATTTTTCCTGTTACCCTTGCAAAAATAAAAAAAAATTGCGGGCTTAAAAAATCATTTTTGTGCAAAAAAAAATGAAATTTTCACGGCTCTGCACTCTGAACTTTAGTGAAACTCTTGGGGTTTAAAGTTCTCACAATACATCTAGATAAGTTCCTTGGAGGGTCTAGTTTCCAAAATGTGGTCACTTGTGGGGGAGCTCCAATGTTTATGCACACAGGGGCTCTCCATATGCGACATGGTGTCCGTTAACGATTGGAGCTAATTTTCCATTCAAAAAGTCAAATGATGCTCCTTCCCTTCCGAGCCCTGCTGTGCGCCCAAACAGTGGTTTATGACCACATATGAGGTATCAGTGTACTCAGGAGAAATTGCCCAACTAAATTTTGGATCTATTTTATCCTGTTGCCCATGTGAAAATGAAAAAATGTACGCTAAAAGAAAATTTTTGTGAAAAAAAAGTACTTTTTCATTTTTACAGATCAATTTGTGAAGAACCTGGGGGTTCAAAGTGCTCACTATGCATCTAGTTAAGTTCCTTGGGGATCTAGTTTCCAAAATTGGGTCACTTGTGGAGGAGCTCAAATGTTTAGGTACACAGGGACTCTCCATACGCGACATGGTGTCAGCTAACGATTGGAGCTAATTTTCCATTCAAAAAGTCAAATGGCGCTCCTTCACTTCCAAGCCCTGCCGTGCACCAAACAGAGGATTATGACCAAATATTCGGTATCAGTGTACTCAGGAGAAATTGCCCAACAAATTTTAGGATCCATTTTATCCTGTTGCCCATGTGAAAATGAAAAAATTGATGCTAAAAGAAAATTTTTGTTGGAAAAATTAAAATGTCCATTTTTTCCTTCCACGTTGCTTTTGTTCCTGTGAAGCACCTGAATGGTTAATAATCTTCTTGAATGTAGTTTTGAGTAGCTTGAGTGGTCCAGTTTTTAGAATGGTGTCACTTTTGGGTATTTTCAGCCATATAGACTCCTCAAACTGACTTCAAATGTGAGGTGGTCCCTAAAAAAATTGTAATTTTGTAATTTGTAATTTTTGTTGTAAAAATGAGAAAATGCTGGTCAATTTTAACTCTTATAACTTACTAACAAAAAAATGTTGCTTCCAAAATTGCGCTGATGTAAAGTAGAAATGTGGGAAATGTTATTTATAAACTATTTTGTGTCACATAACTTTCTGGTTTAACAGAATAAAAGTTCAAATTTTGAAAATTGCAAAATTTTCACAATTTTCACCAAATTTCTGATTTTTTCACAAATAAACGCAAAAATTATCTACCTAAATTTACCACTAGCATGAAGCCCAATATGTCACAAAGAAACAGTCTCAGAATCGCTAGGTTCTGTGGAAGCGTTCCTGTGTTATTAGCTCATAAAGGGACACTGGTCAGAATTGCAAAAAATGGCCAGGTCATTAAGGTCAAAATAGGCTGGGTCGTGAAGGGGTTAAACGAGGGGAATCAACAATTTTCACCACGTGTGTATATTTTAATATTATTATTGCAGTATTATTATTAATTCTTATATGGTAGAATGGATTTTTTGGATATTTATGTCTTGCAGTAATCTTGATTTCCTCCCGGTGGAGTAATATTAGTAATTGACCCCCATTTGGAAAAGGGGGAGTATGGGACTGTGTGTTTGCAAATGTCAGGTCTAAATGTCACTCCAAATCCGTTCATGTCTTTATCTGTTGTACATGACGAGCTCTCTCTACCTTTTTTGCCCAATGTTGTAGAGTAGTGTTTTTTAAATATATATATGTGTACATAAATAAAAGAAAATTGAAAAAATGAAGGCAGCACACCAAAAGTTGATTGTTTAGTTTTGACTCTACAAATAAGCAATCAAGTTTTCTGACCTATTTTGATGTGCTGTATCCATTTTGTTTTTATCTGGATGGTTTGGTATGTACTTGAAGATGTGCTCTATTTTTCTAAATATCTACTATATAATCGTCTAACTAATTCTGTCTGTCTCTCTGTTTGTAACGGAAATCGCGCTTCGCTGATTGGTCGTGCCCGGCGACCAATCAGCGATATTGGCGCGGAATTTAACCCTCACTCACAGCGCGACGTAGTTCACTCATCTTTACTGAAGTTGTCAGTCAGTGTGATGTATTTCAGTCACGTTTACTGAACAAGTACATAGTTTAGTCACGTTTACTGAAGAAGTTCTGTCAGTCATAGTGGCACGTAGTTCAGTCACATATTATAGAATACCCGATGCGTTAGAATCGGGCCACCATTTAGTATTTACAGTATATAATTGTAAAAATATATACTGAATATAGCAGGTGAAATAAGTGTTGAGCACTTCACCAGTTTTCTAAGTAAACATATTCCTAAAGGTGCTGTTGACTAGTGTTGAGCGATACCATCCGATACCCTAAAATATCGGATCGGATGATATCTGCCCGATACAAAAAAAGTATCGGGTATCGCCGATTCCGATACCGGAAGTCCCATTCAAGTCTATGGGACTTCCGGTATCGGAATAAGAAAAACCCTTTTCTGTCCTTGTACAGCCTCTCGGGGGTGTGTACGGACTGCCGGGGGGCTGTACCGGCCTGCCAGGGGGCTGTGCGGACTGTCCGGGGGGCTGTGCGGACTGCCGGGGGTCTGTACCGGCCTGCTGGTGGTCTGTGCCGACTGCCCGGGGGTCTGTGCGGACTGCCCGGGGGGCTGTGCTGGCCTGCCGGTGGTCTGTTCCGACTGTCTGGGGGTCTGTGCAGACTGCGGGGGTCTGTGGAGGCATCGTCCGATGGGACTACAAGTAGTAGTCCCATCATCCGGCTAATGTGTTGAATGTAAAAATTTTTTTTAAAAAAAAACATACATACATACTACATACATAGTACATACATGTAACATACATACTACATGCTACATACATGCTACATACATGCTACATACATACTACATACATGCTACATACTACATACATGCAACATACATACTACATACATGCAACATACATACTACATGCATGCAACATACATAAATACAACATATATACTACATGCATGCAACATGCATACTACATATATACCACATATATACTACATGCATACTACATATATACCACATGCATGCAACATACATATATACTACATGCATGCAACATACATATATACTACATATATACTACATGCAACATACATACTATATATATACTACATGCATGCAACATACATATATACAACATATATACTACATGCATGCAACTTGCATACTACATATATACCACATATATACTACATGCATGCAACATACATATATAATACATATATACTACATGCATGCAACATGCATACTACATATATACCACATGCATGTAACATACATATATACAACATATATAATACATGCATGCAACATGCATACTACATATATACAACATATATACTACATGCATGCAACATACATACTACATATATACTACATGCATACTACATATATATCACATGCATGCAACATACATACTACATATATACCACATATATGCAACAAACATATATACAACATATATACTACATGCATGCAACATATATACAACATATATACTACATGCATGCAACATATATACAACATATATACTACATGCATGCAACATATATACAACATATATACTACATGCATGCAACATATATACAACATATATACTACATGCATGCAACATATATACAACATATATACTACATGCATGCAACATATATACAACATATATACTACATGCATGCAACATGAATACTACATATATACTACATGCATGCAACATGAATACTACATATATACTACATGCATGCAACATGAATACTACATATATACTACATGCATGCAACATGAATACTACATATATACTACATGCATGCAACATACATACTACATATATACTACATGCATGCAACATACATACTACATATATACTACATGCATGCAACATACATACTACATATATACTACATGCATGCAACATACATACTACATATATACTACATGCATGCAACATACATACTACATATATACTACATGCATGCAACATACATACTACATATATACTACATGCATGCAACATACATACTACATATATACTACATGCATGCAACATACATACTACATATATACTACATGCATGCAACATACATACTACATATATACTACATGCATGCAACATACATACTACATATATACTACATGCATGCAACATACATACTACATATATACTACATGCATGCAACATACATACTACATATATACTACATGCATGCAACATACATACTACATATATACTACATGCATGCAACATACATACTACATATATACTACATGCATGCAACATACATACTACATATATACTACATGCATGCAACATACATACTACATATATACTACATGCATGCAACATACATACTACATATATACTACATGCATGCAACATACATACTACATATATACTACATGCATGCAACATACATACTACATATATACTACATGCATGCAACATACATACTACATATATACTACATGCATGCAACATACATACTACATATATACTACATGCATGCAACATACATACTACATATATACTACATGCATGCAACATACATACTACATATATACTACATGCATGCAACATACATACTACATATATACTACATGCATGCAACATACATACTACATATATACTACATGCATGCAACATACATACTACATATATACTACATGCATGCAACATACATACTACATATATACTACATGCATGCAACATACATACTACATATATACTACATGCATGCAACATACATACTACATATATACTACATGCATGCAACATACATACTATATATACTACATGCATGCAACATACATACTACATATATACTACATGCATGCAACATACATACTACATATATACTACATGCATGCAACATACATACTACATATATACTACATGCATGCAACATACATACTACATATATACTACATGCATGCAACATACATACTACATATATACTACATGCATGCAACATACATACTACATATATACTACATGCATGCAACATACATACTACATATATACTACATGCATGCAACATACATACTACATATATACTACATGCATGCAACATACATACTACATATATACTGCATGCATGCAACATACATACTACATATATACTACATGCATGCAACATACATACTACATATATACTACATGCATGCAACATACATACTACATATATACTACATGCATGCAACATACATACTACATATATACTACATGCATGCAACATACATACTACATATATACTACATGCATGCAACATACATACTACATATATACTACATGCATGCAACATACATACTACATATATACTACATGCATGCAACATACATACTACATATATACTACATGCATGCAACATACATACTACATACACTCACTGGCCACTTTATTAGGTACACCATGCTAGTAAGGGGTTGGACCCCCTTTTGCCTTCAGAACTGCCTCAATTCTTCGTGGCAGAGATTCAACAAGGTGCTGGAAGCATTCCTCAGAGATTTTGGACCATATTGACATGATGGCATCACACAGTTGGCGCAGATTTGTCGGCTGCACATCCCTGATGCGAATCTCCCGTTCCACCACATCCCAAAGATGCTCTATTGGATTGAGATCTGGTGACTGAGGAGGCCATTTGAGTACAGTAAACTCATTGTCATGTTCAAGAAACCAATCTGAGATGATTCGAGCTTTATGACATGGCGCATTATCCTGCTGAAAGTAGCCATCAGATGTTGGGTACATTGTGGTCATAAAGGGATGGACATGGTCAGCAACAATACTCAGGTAGGCTGTGGCGTTGCAACGATGCTCAATTGGTACCAAGGGGCCCAAAGAGTGCCCAGAAAAAATTCCCCACACCATGACACCACCACCACCAGCCTGAACCGTTGATACAAGGCAGGATGGATCCATGCTTTCATGTTGTTTACGCCAAATTCTGACCCTACCATCCGAATGTCGCAGCAGAAATCGAGACTCATCAGACCAGGCAACGTTTTTCCAATCTTCTACTGTCCAATTTCGATGAGCTTGTGCAAATTGTAGCCTCAGTTTCCTGTTCTTAGCTGAGAGGAGTGGTACCCAGTGTGGTCTTCTGCTGCTGTAGCCCATCTGCCTCAAAGTTCGACGCACTGTGCATTCAGAGATGCTCTTCTGCCTACCTTGGTTGTAACGGGTGGCAATTTGAGTCACTGTTGCCTTTCTATCAGCTCGAACCAGTCTGCCCATTCTCCTCTGACCTCTGGCATCAACATGGCATTTCCGGCCACAGAACTGCCGCTCACTGGATTTTTTTTCTTTTTCGGACCATTCTCTGTAAACCCTAGAGATGGTTGTGCGTGAAAATCCCAGTAGATCAGCAGTTTCTGAAATTCTCAGACCAGCCCTTCTGGCACCAACAATCATGCCACGTTCAAAGGCACTCAAATCACCTTTCTTCCCCATACTGATGCTCGGTTTGAACTGCAGGAGATTGTCTTGACCATGTCTACATGCCTAAATGCACTGAGTTGCCGCCATGTGATTGGCTGATTAGAAATTAAGTCTTAACACACAGTTGGACAGGTGTACCTAATAAAGTGGCCAGTGAGTGTATATACTACATGCATGCAACATACATACTACATATATACTACATGCATGCAACATACATACTACATATATACTACATGCATGCAACATACATACTACATACACTCACTGGCCACTTTATTAGGTACACCTGTCCAACTGTGTGTTAAGACTTAATTTCTAATCAGCCAATCACATGGCGGCAACTCAGTGCATTTAGGCATGTAGACATGGTCAAGACAATCTCCTGCAGTTCAAACCGAGCATCAGTATGGGGAAGAAAGGTGATTTGAGTGCCTTTGAACGTGGCATGATTGTTGGTGCCAGAAGGGCTGGTCTGAGTATTTCAGAAACTGCTGATCTACTGGGATTTTCACGCACAACCATCTCTAGGGTTTACAGAGAATGGTCCGAAAAAGAAAAAAAATCCAGTGAGCGGCAGTTCTGTGGCTGGAAATGCCTTGTTGATGCCAGAGGTCAGAGGAGAATGGGCATACTGGTTCGAGCTGATAGAAAGGCAACAGTGACTCAAATTGCCACCCGTTACAACCAAGGTAGGCAGAAGAGCATCTCTGAACGCACAGTGCGTCGAACTTTGAGGCAGATGGGCTACAGCAGCAGAAGACCACACTGGGTACCACTCCTCTCAGCTAAGAACAGGAAACTGAGGCTACAATTTGCACAAGCTCATCGAAATTGGACAGTAGAAGATTGGAAAAACGTTGCCTGGTCTGATGAGTCTCGATTTCTGCTGCGACATTCGGATGGTAGGGTCAGAATTTGGCGTAAACAACATGAAAGCATGGATCCATCCTGCCTTGTATCAACGGTTCAGGCTGGTGGTGGTGGTGTCATGGTGTGGGGAATTTTTTCTTGGCACTCTTTGGGCCCCTTGGTACCAATTGAGCATCGTTGCAACGCCACAGCCTACCTGAGTATTGTTGCTGACCATGTCCATCCCTTTATGACCACAATGTACCCAACATCTGATGGCTACTTTCAGCAGGATAATGCGCCATGTCATAAAGCTCGAATCATCTCAGATTGGTTTCTTGAACATGACAATGAGTTCACTGTACTCAAATGGCCTCCTCAGTCACCAGATCTCAATCCAATAGAGCATCTTTGGGATGTGGTGGAACGGGAGATTCGCATCAGGGATGTGCAGCCGACAAATCTGCGCCAACTGTGTGATGCCATCATGTCAATATGGTCCAAAATCTCTGAGGAATGCTTCCAGCACCTTGTTGAATCTCTGCCACGAAGAATTGAGGCAGTTCTGAAGGCAAAAGGGGGTCCAACCCGTTACTAGCATGGTGTACCTAATAAAGTGGCCAGTGAGTGTATATACTACATGCATGCAACATACATACTACATATATACTACATGCATGCAACATACATACAACATACATACTACATGCATGCAACATACATACTACATGCATGCAACATACATACTACATGCATGCAACATACATACTACATGCATGCAACATACATACTACATGCATGCAACATACATACTACATGCATGCAACATACATACTACATGCATGCAACATACATACTACATGCATGCAACATACATACTACATGCATGCAACATACATACTACATGTATACCACATATATACTACATGCATGCAACATACATACTACATGTATACCACATATATACTACATGCATGCAACATACATATATACTACATATATACTACATGCATGCAACATACATATATACTACATATATACCACATGCATGCAACATGCATACTACATATATACGACACAGTATATACTACATGCATGCAACATACATATATACCACATGCATGCAACATGCATACTACATGCATGCAACATACATACTACATGCATGCAACATACATACTACATGCATGCAACATACATACTACATGCATGCAACATACATACTACATGCATGCAACATACATACTACATGCATGCAACATACATACTACATGCATGCAACATGCATACTACATGCATGCAACATGCATACTACATGCATGCAACATGCATACTACATGCATGCAACATACATACTACATGCATGCAACATACATACTACATGCATGCAACATACATACTACATATATACTACATGCATGCAACATACATACTACATGCATGCAACATACATACTACATGCAACATACATATATACTACATGCATACAACATGCATACTAATAATAATA
Organism: Dendrobates tinctorius; assembly: GCF_039654945.1. Lineage (NCBI taxonomy): Eukaryota > Metazoa > Chordata > Amphibia > Anura > Dendrobatidae > Dendrobates > Dendrobates tinctorius. The sequence continues at coordinate 32,620,277 of NW_027361676.1, forward strand.
ATAATCTTTATTTATATAGCGCCAGCATATTCCGCAGCGCTTTACAGTTGAACAGTTTTAAACACAACAGTCATAAGTAACAACGTTAACAATACAATAATTAAAGCGAAATAAGATGACCCTGCTTGTGGGAGCTTACAATCTACAATGAGGTGGGGGAGATACAAAGCACAGGTTTGTATTTACAATGATGTATTTACAATGATGGTCCAGCCATCTTCAGGGGGTGGGGGTTAGATGGAGATAGTGAATGGGCTACACACACACACAAACATAACATGACTTTGATTACTGAATGTGATAGGCCACTCTGAACAGATGCGTTTTGAGCGAGCGCCTAAAACTATGCAAATTGTGGATGGTCCTAATATCTTGGGGTAGAGCATTCCAGAGAATTGGCGCAGCACGGGAGAAGTCTTGGAGTCGGGAGTGGGAGGTACGGATTAGGGCAGAGGTTAGTCGAAAGTCATTTGCAGAGCGCAGCGGTCGGTTAGGCCGATAGACAGAAATGAGGGAGGAGATGTAAGGGGGTGCCGCACTGTGGAGCGCTTTGTGGGTGAGAACAAGTACTTTGAATTGTACCCTGTAATGAATTGGCAGCCAGTGTAACGACTGGCAAAGAGCGGACGCGTCTGAGTAACGATTAGCCAGATGGACAACCCTGGCTGCTGCAATAAGGATAGACTGGAGAGGGGAGAGTCGAGTGAGAGGGAGGCCAATTAATAGAGCATTACAGTAGTCCAGGCGGGAGTGGATCAGGGCGACAGTGAGAGTTTTTGTTGTTTCCATGGTGAGAAAAGGGCGGATTCTAGAGATGTTCTTTAGGTGTAAGCGGCATGAGCGGGCAAGAGATTGTATATGGGAGGTGAAGGAGAGATTGGAGTCAAACATAACACCCAGACAGCGCGCCTGCTGTCAGGGTGTTATTATGGTGCCACCCACAGAGAGGGAAATGTCAGATTTAGGGAGGTTGGTAGATGGTGAGAGCAGAAGAAGTTCAGTTTTGGAGAGGTTGAGTTTCAGATAGAGAGCAGACATGATGTTGGAGACTGCAGACAGTCAGTGGTGTTCTGTAGTACAGCGGAGGTAAGGTCACGGGATGATGTGTACAGTTGTGTGTCATCAGCATAAAGATGGTACTGAAAGCCAAATCTGCTGATGGTCTGTCCAATTGGGGCCGTGTAGAGAGAGAAGAGAAGGGGGCCAAGGACTGAGCCCTGAGGTACCCCAACAGTGAGAGGAAGAAGAGATGAAGTGGAGCCAGAAAACAGAACACTGAAGGAGCGGTCGGAAAGATAGGAGGAGAACCAGGAAAGAGCAGTGTCCTTAATGCCTAGTGACTGGAGCCTAGAGAGTAGGAGAGGATGGTCAACAGTGTCGAAAGCTGCAGAAAGGTCGAGAAGAATGAGCAGAGAGTGGTCACTATTACGTTTTGCTGTCAGAAGGTCATTGGTCACTTTGATGAGTGCAGTTTCTGTCTAATGTAGGGGGCGGAAACCGGACTGTGAAGGGTCTAGGAGGGAGTGAGTGGAGAGGTAACGGGTAAGGCGGGAGTATATCAGGCGCTCCAAGAGTTTAGAGATGAAGGGGAGATTGGAGACTGGTCTGTAGTTGTTTGTGCAGGATGGGTCAAGGGTGAGTTTCTTTAGTAATGGAGTAATGATAGAGTGTTTGAAGGAGGAGGGGAAAATGCCAGAGGAGAGGGAGAGATTAAAGATTTGTAGTTAGGTGAGTTGTGACGACTGGAGAGAGAGACTGGAGGAGATGTGAGGGAATGGGGTCAGTTGTGCATGTAGTCGGACGAGAAGAGGAGAGGAGCCTGGAGACGACTTCTTCTGTGATGGGATCGAATGTGGAGAGTGAGCCAGGGGAAATGCAGGGAGGGATGGGAGTCACTGAATTTGGTGATTGGGAGCGGATTTCCTGACAGATATTGTCTATTTTCTCTATAAAGTGGGAGGCAAGGTCATCAGCGCAAATGTCTGTGATAGGGGCTTGTGCTTTTGGCCTGAGGAGGGAGTGAAAGGTGTCAAAAAGTTTCTTGGGGTTGTTGGATAGTGAGGAGATCAGGGTGGTGAAGTAGGTCTGTTTGGCGAGGTGAAGGGCAGAGTTATATGTCCTTAACATAAATTTGAAGTGTATGAAGTCTTCTGGTGTGCGTGTTTTCCTCCATAAGCGTTCAGCACACCTAGAGCATCGCTGGAGAAATCGGGTTTGCGATGTGAGCCAGGGCTGTTTCACTCTGTGTTTGGAGGTTCTGAGGGTGAGGGGAGCTACTTGGTCAAGGGTGCTTCTAAGAGTGTCATTGAAGTGATGTACAGCCAGATCAGGACAGGACAAAGAAGAGATTGGGGACAATGATGAGTGTAGGGAGTCTGAAAGTGCATGAGGGTTAATGGCTTGTAGATTTCTGACTGAATGGTAGGTAGGAGGGTGCTGGGGTGAGCGAGGATTTGTGAGTGTAAAGGAGAGAATGTTGTGGTCAGAGAGGGGAAGCGGTGAGTTATCTAGGTGGGAGATTGAGCAGAGCCGGGCGAAAACCAGGTCCAGGGTGTTACCGTCTTTGTGTGTTTCAGAGGTTGAGAGCTGAGAGAGGCCTAGAGAAGTGGTTAGTGATAGAAGCTGGGATGCAGATGTGGAAGTGGGGCTGTTAATGGGGATGTTGAAGTCTCCCAGGATAAGGGTTGGTAGTTCTGAGGACATGAAGTGCGGCAGCCAGGCAGAGAAATGGTTCAGGAAGTGGGTGGGTGAGCCTGGGGGTCGGTATATGACCGCTACTCTGAGGGAGAGGGGACGGAAGAGCCTGATGGTGTGGACTTCAAAAGAAGGGAATGAGAGTGATGGAACTGGGGGGATGACCTGGAAAGTGCATTGTGGGGACAGGAGTATGCCGGCTCCACCACCAGGTCTGTTTGTCGGTCTCGGGGAATGGGAGAATTGTAAGCCACCATGGGAAATGGCAGCAGGAGAGACAGTGTCAGAATCCTGAATCCAGGTTTCCGTGAGGGCCAACAGATTCAGAGAGTTTTTCAGAAAGTAATTGTGTAGGAAAGGAAGCTTGTTGCATACAGACCGTGTATTCCAAAGGGCACAATTGAAAGAAGGAGATGAAGGAGTGCAAATAATATTAGTAAGATTATTAAGGTTTCGATGTGAGGTAGGGTAGGGGTTGAGGTTGGGGGATGGTGGACCGGGGTTGGGGGAGATGTCCCCTGAAATTAGTAGGAGCAGGAAGATAAAGAGCTAGTTGTTTTTGGAATTGTATGAAGATTGTTTGTGCAGTGTGTTCGGGCAAGATGGCCTGAGGTTTTTTAAGACGGTGAGAAGTGCATGGGAGCTGTACATGGGAGAAGGACAGAGAGAGGAGCTGATGTATATGAGTTGTGATGGAGGGGGGATTGGTCGGTGAAAGTGGATTGCAAGAGAACATAGGATAGGAATAAGGCACATGGATAAAAGGGACAGCAGAGTGTGGGTTACCTGGCTCCTGCCCTGACTAACTGCCATGTAATAACTGCTGTATCCCGACGCTTATCTTCGTGACGCTTTGCTTCTGTGATGCGTGCACCCCTATGGATGGTTCTAAATTTATAGTCCAGACTGCTGGGTCAGAAGAGATGGATTGTGGGAACTGGTTGAGGATAATTTGGCAGCTGGGGTCAGCACACCAGGGTTTTTTTTTTTTTTGGATGATCAAAGGACATTCAGCCTGGCAACATCTATTTTAACACCTCCACCAGATAAGATCTACACTGATCCCAGTCATGGAAATGCAACAGTGAGTTTTAAGTACAATGCACCAAATGATTTATAACAATGAATTAGCAGACACATTAAAATATGTTTCTAGATGGTAAAGCAGCAGATGACATAGCAGACAGCAAGCAGAGGTGGGAATTTTTTACCATTAGAGTCTATTGCAGCAGATGAGACAGCAATCAGAGGTGGGAAGTTGTACCATTTGAATATGTTGCAGAAGACAGCAAGCAGAGGGAATTTTTACCATTAGAGTCTATTGCAGCAGATGAGACAGCAATCAGAGGTGGGAAGTTGTACCATTTGAATATGTTGCAGAAGACAGCAAGCAGAGGGAATTTTTACCATTAGAGTCTATTGCAGCAGATGAGACAGCAATCAGAGGTGGGAAGTTGTACCATTTGAATATGTTGCAGAAGACAGCAAGCAGAGGGAATTTTTACCATTAGAGTCTATTGCAGCAGATGAGACAGCAATCAGAGGTGGGAAGTTGTACCATTTGAATATGTTGCAGAAGACAGCAAGCATATATATACTACATATATATATATATATATATATATATACAATATACATATATACATATACAAGCATATACTACATATATACTACATTCATGCAACATACATATATACTACATATATACCACATGCATGCAACATGCATACTACATATATACTACATGCATGCAACATACATATATACTACATATATACCACATGCATGCAACATATATACTACATATATACCACATACTGTATATACTACATTCATGCAACATACATATATACTACATATATACCACATGCATGCAACATGCATACTACATGCATGCAACATACATATATACTACATATATACCACATGCATGCAACATGCATACTACATATACCACATGCATGCAAAATGCATACTACATGCATGCAACATGCATACTACATGCATGCAACATGCATACTACATGCATGCAACATGCATACTACATGCATGCAACATGCATACTACATGCATGCAACATACATATACTACATGCATGCAACATACATATACTACATGCATGCAACATACATATACTACATGCATGCAACATACATATACTACATGCATGCAACATACATATACTACATGCATGCAACATACATATACTACATGCATGCAACATACATATACTACATGCATGCAACATACATATACTACATGCATGCAACATACATATACTACATGCATGCAACATACATATACTACATGCATGCAACATACATATACTACATGCATGCAACATACATATACTACATGCATGCAACATACATATACTACATGCATGCAACATACATATACTACATGCATGCAACATACATATACTACATGCATGCAACATACATATACTACATGCATGCAACATACATATACTACATGCATGCAACATACATATACTACATGCATGCAACATACATATACTACATGCATGCAACATACATATACTACATGCATGCAACATACATATACTACATGCATGCAACATACATATACTACATGCATGCAACATACATATACTACATGCATGCAACATACATACTACATGCATGCAACATACATACTACATGCATGCAACATACATACTACATGCATGCAACATACATACTACATGCATGCAACATACATACTACATGCATGCAACATACATACTACATGCATGCAACATACATACTACATGCATGCAACATACATACTACATGCATGCAACATACATACTACATGCATGCAACATACATACTACATGCATGCAACATACATACTACATGCATGCAACATACATACTACATGCATGCAACATACATACTACATGCATGCAACATACATACTACATGCATGCAACATACATACTACATGCATGCAACATACATACTACATATATACTACATATATACTACATGCATGCAACATACATACTACATATATACTGCATGCATGCAACATACATACTACATATATACTACATGCATGCAACATACATACTACATGTACAGTGGGGCAAAAAAGTATTTAGTCAGTCAGCAATAGTGCAAGTTCCACCACTTAAAAAGATGAGAGGCGTCTGTAATTTACATCATAGGTAGACCTCAACTATTTGAGACAAATTGAGAAAAAAAAATCCAGAAAATCACATTGTCTGTTTTTTTTTCATTTTATTTGCATATTATGGTGGAAAATAAGTATTTGGTCAGAAACAAAATTTCATCTCAATACTTTGTGATATATCCTTTGTTGGCAATGACAGAGGTCAAACGTTTTCTGTAAGTCTTCACAAGGTTGCCACACACTGTTGTTGGTATGTTGGCCCATTCCTCCATGCAGATCTCCTCTAGAGCAGTGATGTTTTTGGCTTTTCGCTTGGCAACACGGACTTTCAACTCCCTCCAAAGGTTTTCTATAGGGTTGAGATCTGGAGACTGGCTAGGCCACTCCAGGACCTTGAAATGCTTCTTACGAAGCCACTCCTTCATTGCCCTGGCGGTGTGCTTTGGATCATTGTCATGTTGAAAGACCCAGCCACGTTTCATCATCAATGCCCTTGCTGATGGAAGGAGGTTTGCACTCAAAATCTCACGATACATGGCCCCATTCATTCTTTCATGTACCCGGATCAGTCGTCCTGGCCCCTTTGCAGAGAAACAGCCCCAAAGCATGATGTTTCCACCACCATGCTTTACAGTAGGTATGGTGTTTGATGGATGCAACTCAGTATTCTTTTTCCTCCAAACACGACAAGTTGTGTTTCTACCAAACAGTTCCAGTTTGGTTTCATCAGACCATAGGACATTCTCCCAAAACTCCTCTGGATCATCCAAATGCTCTCTAGCAAACTTCAGATGGGCCCGGACATGTACAGGCTTAAGCAGTGGGACACGTCTGGCACTGCAGGATCTGAGTCCATGGTGGCGTAGTGTGTTACTTATGGTAGGCCTTGTTACATTGGTCCCAGCTCTCTGCAGTTCATTCACTAGGTCCCCCCGCGTGGTTCTGGGATTTTTGCTCACCGTTCTTGTGATCATTCTGACCCCACGGGGTGGGATTTTGCGTGGAGCACCAGATCGAGGGAGATTATCAGTGGTCTTGTATGTCTTGCATTTTCTAATTATTGCTCCCACAGTTGATTTCTTCACTGCAAGCTGGTTGGCTATTGCAGATTCAGTCTTCCCAGCCTGGTGCAGGGCTACAATTTTGTTTCTGGTGTCCTTTGACAGCTCTTTGGTCTTCACCATAGTGGAGTTTGGAGTCAGACTGTTTGAGGGTGTGCACAGGTGTCTTTTTATACTGATAACAAGTTTAAACAGGTGCCATTACTACAGGTAATGAGTGGAGGAAAGAGGAGACTCTTAAAGAAGAAGTTACAGGTCTGTGAGAGCCAGAAATCTGGATTGCTTGTTTCTGACCAAATACTTATTTTCCACCATAATATGCAAATAAAATGAAAAAAAAACAGACAATGTGATTTTCTGGATTTTTTTTCTCAGTTTGTCTCCCATAGTTGAGGTCTACCTATGATGTAAATTACAGACGCCTCTCATCTTTTTAAGTGGTGGAACTTGCACTATTGCTGACTGACTAAATACTTTTTTGCCCCACTGTATACCACATATATACTACATGCATGCAACATACATACTACATGTATACCACATATATACTACATGAATGCAACATACATATATACCACATGCATGCAACATGCATACTACATATATACGACATATATACTACATGCATGCAACATACATACTACATATATACGACATATATACTACATGCATGCAACATACATACATACCACATGCATACTACATGTATGCAACATGCATACTACATATATACTACATGCATGCAACATACATACATGCATGCAACATACATACTACATGCATGCAACATGCATACTACATATATACCACATATATACTACATTCATGCAACATACATATATACTACATATATACCACATGCATGCAACATGCATACTACATATATACTACATGCCTGCAACATACATACATACTACATATATACCACATGCATGCAACATGCATACTACATATATACTACATGCATGCAACATGCATACTACATATATACTACATGCATGCAACATACATATATACTACATATGTACTACATGCATGATACATACATACATACTACATACATGCAACATACATATATACTACATACAATACATTCATACAATACATACATATAGACATACAGTGCATATAACAGAGTACATACTCACCATCACTTGTCACTTTGTTCCCCGAAGCCATTGTCATCTATGGAATAAATATTAAAATAAAAAACCACCAATATACTTACCCCTGATCCGCAGAAGTACACGAGTGTCCCACGACGATCTTGCGTGGAGAACAGCAGCATCAGCTGATGCTACCGTTCTCTACGGGCTCCAGGAATCCAATGACGGGAGGTAGGTTTCCTTCCGCACTGTATTCCTCTGCCACTGTAAAAAAAAGTCCCTAGTCTCACTTTATGGCATTGCTGTGTGAGAAATTTCCCTCCTTATGGCGCCCCGCAGTCGGTACAGGCCCCCCTGCAGTCGGTACAGGCCCCCCGCAGTTGGCACAGACCGCGCATCATGATGCGCACAGACCGCACATCATGATGACATCATTTCAGCAGCCAATCACAGCCACAACAGTGGCTCATTGCATTATGGGGACTTCTGATTCCGGTATCCGATATTGAAAAAATATCGGTACTCTGTATCGGAATTTCGATAGTGAATATTGGCCGATACCCAATATTTGCAGTATCGGAATGCTCAACACTAGTTACTATGAATTCGCCGTTTTTGGTGTTTTTTCAATTACATTCATCTATATGCCCATGCTTCATTATGTCGCTCCATTTTATGCTGTTATTAATTCCCTGCACTTGCTGGAAATATGCCCTTATGTTTTTCCATTATCCAAGATGGCTGCCGCTATTGATCAGTTGTCTGCGCATGCGCTGGATGACACGACTTCTCCCTCCTCACTTCCGCCCGGCGTCTGGCCTCACGGGGCCCCGTGCATGTGTCAGCACTAGCGGCGCCTGCGCTGATGTGAAGGGGGATGGTTGTATGACATCTGGCGTGATTAGGGATACCTTTTTTGAGGTTTTCTATAAATAGTTCAGATATCAGCATCTACACACGCCCCCTGTGAAAGGAATTAGTTCCGAAACGCGCGTCGGGGTTGGTTGTGTATGCTGTGCAGTACCCTCTCTCCCTGGTATGTGTTTTCTTAGCTCTCCAGAGATTTTGGTTGTTATAATTTAACATGGTTTAGCCAGGGATTTTTCCCTCTACTCTGGTTATGTGCTTTCCACTCCACTCTCTCTTTTTACATATGCCATCATTTACTCTGCCGGGGTGTACTTTATCCATCATATAAATTGATCTGAGGTGTGTTGTTCAATATTACACAGCTTGCTTTTGTAGTGTCACTTTTTATTCCTCAATTTTACTTCACCTGGTATTTCAATAAAGATTTGAACTTTTACCCATTTATACGCTGGACTTCTCGCACTGCTTTTCTCTGTGTGGTTTATTATGTATGCAGTGTGTCCTACACTGTTCCTAAGATGAGCTGGAGCTTCTATCTTTCTCACCGGCACTTTGAGCTCTAATTATGTGGTTGGTCATTTTACCCAGCTCTTTTTGCTGTCATTTGTTCTTATTACATGAGGTATTGGTAGATATTTTGGCCAAAATACCTAAGCTCGCAAGCCACAACGAGGTCCTTATACTTGCAAGTACTAACACTAAAATTAAAAATGGCTAACATCTGTCAAAGGTTCAAAAAACATCACAGAAAAAGATACAGCCTTACTAACCGTAATAAGATTACAAATGTGTGCTGTGCATCACATCTATCTGTGTGACTGGTATTCTATGCAAGACTCATTGTGTGAATTTTAAATACTAGGCAGCCACCCCCTCCATAAATTGTCAGGTTTCTGAGTAGTTGTTTTCATCAGTATTTTTGCACCTTTTATATAATGTCAACAGATTTTTATCAAGAATGTCTCAGTACATTTGTCCATTTATTCTATTTATCCTTCCTTTAATTACATGAAGTTTGCCAATACTGTATGATGAAAAACAGCCCCGCACCATGATATTCCCACCTCCAACCTTCACTATTGTTATGGTGCTTTAACCTGGTGCATATTATGGCATCCCAAGAGTTCAAATTTGGTCTCATCTTGTGATGGAAATATATACATTTCCTATAGATCTCACTTGCATGTATTCTCATATACACATATATAATCACAGCTAATATATAAATATATATATTATAATCCACTGCTTTAAAATGGCTACCACAAACCAGACAACTTTTAGGTTTTTTTAAAAAAATATAAGAAAAGAGGAAGTATAACAGATGTGCAAAAGTGATGAGTAGATGTCTCAACTTTGTCCCGATTTCACAAGTTACAGAGTTACACTTTAGTAACTTATCCAGCCTTTTTTGCCATGCACTGATCATGATATATTCCATATACTCAGACAGCCAGTAGCATTGAAACTCAGCCTTATGTTAACTAACTAACCACTCCTTTCTATACGTAATTATAAAACCATGTTTGTATAATAAACCTTCAGAGTATTGAAGGAATGTGATGCTGTAACCATGTGTACAGGGTTTCATTTTATTGAGCGCTCAACATACTCAGTTTAATTGGGATCAGCCGCAGCACACACAGGGATAGATTAATCCCAACCAAATTTCAATAACATCTGGAACCTGCACGCAGGGCAGTGGACGAAGTGCACGGGGACCCTGCTGACCAGAGAGATGGAGGTGCCAGCCATGGCCTTGGATCAGTGGGACAGAGACTGCGCAGCTCCATAAGTAAGGTAAGAAAATCTGGTTATCTTACCTGAATGTCCCCAGTGCCCAGTCCAGGTCTATACCTCTTGCCAGTCAGGTGTGGTCACCACTGCATTTCCCAGGTAGTGTAAAAAGTCCACGCTCTTTTCCAAACCCTGGGATATAAGTCAAGGTGTCTGCTGCATACTGTGTGTTTCATGTCTGTCCAGATGCAGGAGAGAGGGTTGGAATGGTGATTTTGTTTGCGGTTGCTGGGAAACCGATAGCAGGAAGTTGAATCTCTCAGATAAGTCCTCACAAATTCACTCGTGCATCGAAGGGACAGGAGAGGCGCAGCCAGGCACGGGTGGTGTTAGCTTGGGGAGATATCGCGAGCCAAATCACTTGACAAAGTTGTTGCAGATTCACCTGTGCATCGGAGGGACAGGAGAGGCCCAGCCAGGCACGTGGTGGTGACAACTTTGTGGGATTATCACAGATTACTGTTCCCGGCGAGCCAGGCAGGACGACCGGTACAGGGTGATAATGTTCCCGGGTGCCTGAGCACTGTATACCAAGTGTGATTGGCAGTTGTCGGTTACCAGAGCGGCTTGTACTACTGTCACAAAATAAAGAGGGCTTGAATTTCTCCAGGATGTCTATTCATGTGTGTCTGTCCGTCTGTGATTCACTGCTGCTTTCCATGAAGACCTGGAGCAGGAAAGTTTATTTATTTTTTTTTCACACTTCCTCTTTTGCCCGTAGGGCGTGTCTCTCGTATTTTTCATATTGTCACATCTGTTTTGTACTGTTTTCCTTGTTAATTTTTGCATTCTGTTAAAGTTTTAGCTGCAGTGTAAGAATTTTGAGGAAAGCTGGGTTGCTGAGCTGTATATACCATTGTTCAGTGTGCCCTTTTGTTTTCAGAGACGTGACTTTACTGAGAATAGATACACAGGCAAAGGAAAGGGGAAGTGTGTGTCCTGCATCTGTGCATGGACATATATATATATATATATATATATAGGAAGTTGTACTGATTTTTGACTTACCAACTACTTGATTTTTCCTTATCTTTTCCTTCTTTCCTTTTTAAAGTTTTTATTAGTTTTTTTTTAGTTTTTCCTTTCCTTTCCTTTTTAAAGTTTTTACCAACATTTTGTTTTTTTGCCCTTTCTTTCCTTTTTGAAGTCTTCTTAATCACCTTTTTTGAGGTTTTTGGAATAGACACAGTAGGTGTGATTTAGAAGGTTAAGTATGAGGTGGATTTACAGGCAGCCTTTAGGCTGCGGCATGGCATGATGTATTAAAAGGAAAAAAGGGAAGTTAGTTGAAGCTGGGTTGCTGATTGGGTTTTATAAAGTAGCAGCGGACTTACAGCCTAGAAGGTACTTAGAGTTATGTGAACAGAAAAGGATTTTTTACTGTACAAGATAGGAAAAGGGAAACCTGTGCCGTCTGTTGGGCACCCCCCCTACAGGGAGATGGCACAACTAGTCCAAGCATGCCCTCTCTGGCTGCAGAAAAGGGGAAGGAATCCGTTCCTCCTCACATCTCTCTCTCTCCTCCTTGTCTCTCTCTTCTCAATTTCTTTCATCTCCTCCCTCATCTTCTCTTTCCTCCTCTGTCCTCTCCTCCCTCATCTCTCTCTCCTCTCCCCTCATCTCCCTCGTCTTCTCTCTCTCCTCCTCCTGTCCTCTCCCTCCTCCTCCTCATCTCTCCTCCTCTATCACTCTTCTCTCCCCCTTCTGGTTCACACCCCACAACTTCTTCACGCTCTCTCTATCCCCATCCACAGGGCACCTTCTCAAAAGTGCCAGTGCCATCTATGATATCGGGAGAAGAAAGTGAAAATCTCACTAAACAAAACACCACAGGTAGCCCCCCAATACAACAGCCAGCAGAGCCCACAGCTCGGGGTGCAGGGGGGAGACAGGAGCTGAAAATGAGGAACCTCAGTACCACACAGAGCTGCCAACATTCACATCATCAACGCAGCCTCAGGGGGGGGGGATATCCTCACACAAAAAGGCAACTTCTACATGCAAACTTCAGCCAGTATGTGACCCAAACACACAATATCGCAGCTTCTCCTCAGATGAAAATGAAGAGGGAACATCATACATGCGGCTCAGTAATAGGGAAAGAAAAAGAAACCCACAGGCACCAAGTAGGCAGGGTCAGATAGAGCCAGAACCCTTACACTATGTGCCCTTCACCCCTAGTCAGGTGTTCAGTATTCTGAATAATCTGCCAGACCCGGATATGGATCCCATGCCATTTTACCAAAGAATGCAGCAGAGCCAGCAAACATATGCTGCAACCTGGATTGATCTCTGGGCCTTAATGGAAATAAAAGCAGGTGAAGCATTCTGGCCAATCATGAAGGAACACTTCAAGCTTCCAGCAGAATTAGATGTGCACTCCTGGGAGTCAGGATCAAAGCAGCTCAGAGAGTGGGCCAAAGCCAGACAAGCAGGGCAAGCCCTCAGCCTACATGACATGAGCCAAGACAAGACAGAGTCTGTAGTGAAGTTTCATGGCAGAGTGATGCAAGTTTTCCAAGATTTAGGCTTCACAATTCATGATCAGATACACATACAAATGTTGACGCAGGCCTTTGTGCATGGTCTAAGAGAACCAATCAAGAAACTGCTGATAGTGGCCAGGCCTGAGTACAAGTCAATAGCAGTAGATACCCTGCTCACAGTAGCCAGAAGGATTGAGTCCCACCCAAAAGTATGGAAGACAGTCCCTCTTATGGTGGCCACCGAAGTGGAAGAGCAACCACCTCGCAGAGACAGGAGAAACATCAAGTGTTACAACTGTGGCAAACTTGGCCATTTCCGGAACCAGTGCAGAGTACCCGGACAACCCAGGACATTGCTCAGAGGAACAGGCCAAGGAAGAAACACAGGAAGCAGTGAAGAACCCAGTCCATAGGACAGAGGAAAGCCAGGTCCACAAGACATCACGCTCCTGACATGTGAAACCCCATCAGCGGACCCAATACCGCAAATTACCCTGAAGGTGGATGGGGGTTGTCAGATCTTTCCTTGTGGACACTGGTGCAGACAGAAGTGTGATGAGATGTGGAACTCCTCAACCTCACCTGCCTATCAGAATCCTGTGTGTCTTGTGTGGGGATTGATGGTCGAGCCAGACATTTCCAGCTTACAAGCCCCTGAGTGTGTGGACACAGCAAGGACACTCCATCCTGTTCCAGTTTGTGGTGGAGACCTGCCCGCTCAACCCACTGGGAGCAGACCTACTGCAGAAGCTGAAGGTGGTCAAAGTGTTCCAGGAAGATGGGACCATGACATTTTCTCCACCCCTGACCCATGAAGAATCAATCATGCTGGTGGCCATGAAAGAGCCTCAAACAACCGGTGCTAGCCTACCCAAGGAGGTGTTGGACATAGTACCCGAAAGCTTATGGTCCAAGGGAGACTTCAAGTTGTACCAGTGCGGGTGTCACCCAAGTCTGGAACCCCGTACCCTAATAAGGCCCAGCATCCCCTGTCCATCACCCAAAGTCAAACTGCCTCTGACCAACTGAAGGTCTAAGTGAACCCGCTGTTCAAGAAACGGCCTAAGAACTTTGGCATTGGCCAGGAAATTCAACCCAAGGGGACCTAACCCGCTTCGTGAAATGGTTGCACTGCATCCGGCTCCAGCGCCAGAGGATCATCTTGTACAAGATCCTGAAGGTGCTCCCTGAAGTTCATCTAGGCCCTGGACTGGAAGACAGCCACTCAGCTCTTCAAACTGGTGCACAAATGCTGACCTCAGACCAAGCTGGAAGAAAGGAACGGCTGCTGGCCCGTGCTGAGCAAAAGGAAGCTGGTAGAAAAGACGTCCCAGCAAAGAGACCCCCTGTGATCAGAGCAGGTGTTAACACAGTGACCGCCTTGGTGGAGAGCAAGAAAGATCAGCTGGTCATAATCTCTAATGAAGAGGATCCCAGCAAATGGCTTGTGTTCCTGCTGGCTCTGTGCCAGAAGATTGGAGTCCCCTACTGCTTGGACAACCACTGGAGATCCTGGCTCCGCATGACATCTCAGCAACTCTCTACCAGACCCAGCCAAAATATCTCTCCACCGCCTGGCTTCTTCACCTCTAGTGCTCTCAGCTGTTGCCTGACGCTACTCCCACTCCCAAGGGGGATGCGGATATGGACTCTTCAGAACAAAATCTGCAGGATACCGTAGATGGCTCCAGATTTGCAGATGATCAAGGAAGATTCCACACGGGATGTGCAGTGACCAGCAATCAAGAAATCCTATGGTCCAGAAGTTTGTCGCCTAGCTTGTCAGCCCAAGAAGCGGAACTGATAGCACTGACGAATGCCTGCCAGATTGCGAAGGATAAACTTGCAAATGTCTATACCAATTCCAGGTACTTGCATGGCATAGCACACGACTTTGGACACATCTGGGCTGCAAGGGACTTCATAACAGCAAGTGGGACAACCGTGAAGCATCACAGAGCCATCAGGGACCTGCTGGATGCTCTCCAACTTCCAAAAGTGATGGCAGTGTTAAAAGTCAAGGCACACGGAAACCTGATCATAGTAGAGGCATGGGGCAACAACATGGCAGACGTGGCAGCCAAAGAAGCAGCCAAAGGAAGACAATATGGAGAAGTGAGAGAGGTCATAGAGCCGGACGGCTACTGCATGACGACTGAAGACAAGAAAACCTGACAAAATGACATCCTGGGATCTGTTCAAGAAGTTGCAGGACCAGACTCCAAAGTAGGAGAAGGAAAGCTGGATGCCGAAGGGACAAAATATGAAGGAAGAAGGGCAAAAACACTGGACTCCAAAACCCTGTCTACCTCGAAGCATTGGACTCTAAAACCTGTCTACCTCAAATATGTACCCTATGGTGGTTCAGTAGGCAAATGGGCCCCCGCACAGATTGAAGACACAGATGAATGATCTGATTGGACTCCCACCTTAACAGCCAAAGTTTCCAGCAGCTGTTTGACCTCCGACAAATGCAACACTGGATGAGTGTGAAAAAGATCCCACACATCTGGCCAGAAGTTTTCCCAGTAAGGAACCAGTCAGCAAAGACTACTGCCAAGAAACTGCTCTCAGAAAGTGTGCAGATATGGGGTTCCAGAAGTGATAGAGTGATCAGGGACCCACATTCACAGCAAACTTGACAT
The DNA here is from genome assembly GCF_039654945.1 of Dendrobates tinctorius. NCBI lineage: Eukaryota > Metazoa > Chordata > Amphibia > Anura > Dendrobatidae > Dendrobates > Dendrobates tinctorius. Next base: position 32,636,077 of record NW_027361676.1, read on the forward strand.
GAGAGTTCTGGTCAGCAGTAGGGTGAAACTTAGGCCTACACACTCCCTACCATGCCCAAAGTAGTGGGAGAATAGACTAAATGGGACACTTAAGAGCAGCATGTTGAAAATTGCCCAAGAGACAAACAAACCATGGCATTAGACACTCCCAATCACCCTGTTTAGTGTAAGGCACACTCCCATAGGCCCAGAAAAAGCTGTCACCAATATGAAATTTTATTTGGGTCTAGTCCCAGGTTAGGGGTATTCTTCCCTCAGCAGTTGACTATGCAATATGATACTTTGTCTGCTTGTGTAATTGAACTCACCAAGAAACTTGCTATGTCCATTCTCTAGTTTTTTTCTTCATTGCCAGATCCAGATTCGGTACCTGGTATGCACTCTCTGAAGCCAGGAGACTGAGTGTTGGCGAAAAAAGTTTGTAAGGAGAATGCTCGATCCCAGATTTGATGGCCCTTCTCCAGGTGCTGCTGACGACACCATCCTGGAGGGAAGACCCACTTGGATCATACCAGAAGATACACCTAAGCCAGAATGATGCTGTGGATGCCATAACTGACCGAATAAATGGCCTACCTGATGGAGAATACACACCAATGACTACATAGACTGCTAACTAAGAGACTTTGATTACAATGCAGTGAACCCCTATTAGGGACAGATCTCCTGACCGCCCATTTGCGAAAGTCTGTATGGAGGGGGGTGTATGCACTAGGCATGCGTCAGCCCACTGGCAGCATAAAAGAGTTGCAGCACTTTGGGACAGGAGGTTAGGATTAGGGCAAGTGATATCTAAGGGGGGATTGTGGTGGAAATACAGTATATACATTTCATATAGATCTCACTTGCATGTATTCTCATATACACATATATAATCACAGCTAATATATATATATATATATATATATATTATAATCCACTGCTTTAAAATGGCTGTCACGAACCAGACAACTTTTAGGGGTTTTTTTCCAATATAAGAAAAGAGGAAGTATAACAGAGGTGCAAAAGTGATGAGTAGATGTCTCAACTTTGTCCCGATTTCAAGAGTTACAGAGTTGCACTATAGTAACTTATCCAGCCTTTTTTTGCCATGCACTGATCACAATATATTCCATATACTCAGACAGCCAATAGCATTGAAGCTCAGCCTTCTGTTAACTAATCACTCCTTTCTATACGTAATTATAAAACCATGTATGTGTAATAAACCTTCAGAGTACTGAAGGAATGTGATGCTGTAACCATGTATACAGGGTTTCATTTCACTGATCGCTCAACATACTCAGTTTAATTGGGAGCAGCTGTAGCACACACAGGGATAGATTAATCCCAACCAATTTTCCATAACAATCTGACCAGACTATATTCTCACAGTATTTCACAGGCTTGTCTAAATGTTGTTGAGTAAACTTTGTCATGCATCTGAATTCAAATACTTGATCCTGTGTTCTGTGGTCAGCATCTCCACTAAGTCAAGGCAGATCCACTCTTTCTTTGGGTATTTTAGTTGTTATTGTTTTTCATGTCGGTTTTGAGTAACAGGTGTTTTTCATTTACTCTGTCTGCCCTATCACCTTTCTGGTTTGGCTTTAATCGCTGACACGCAGCCTTAAAGGTAAAGAGAAAATTTAAAAAATCATTACCATATAAGGACACAGATTCTAAAGATTTGAAGCTCTCTCTCATGCACACTACTATTTTTTCTTACAAGTGTCAATGGCTACCAAATCTGGAGTTATAGCTACCTCTGCATTTGTAGACTCAGGTTTTGCCTTAGATCTCATTGACAGTGGTTTTGCTACTGAGTGAGGATTCATTATTGCTACTCTCGGTCATCCCATTCAAGAATCTGTAATAGATAATTCTCCCCTCACCAAAAGTCATCTTACTTCTAATGTTGAGAGTGTGTGCATGAGAGTGGGAAAACACCACACTGAAATTATTTCTTTCATGGCATTTCATGGGGGGTTTAATGTGATTTTCAAATATTTTTCTAGTTTGCAGTCTGTTGTCCCAGAGAGGTAAAGACATTCTTCTTATTTGATTAAGGTCTGAAGAGAAGTTAAAAGAGGTATTTTAAAAACTTGCATTTGGACCAAGAGAACAGCTAACTGTAGACATGGGGAGATCCTGTGTTTAAGGTGGGCAATTTTGTCTGGTTATCCCCTAAAAATCTCTATCTTAAAATTCCGTCTAGAAAATGTGCTCTTAAATTTGTTAAATCTTATAAGAATCAAGATCATTAATCCGGTGACGGTTAAGCTTCAACTCCCAGTTGCATTGAGGAATAATTCCTCCCATGTCTCTCATCTTAAAAAGTTTGAAAGGAAACTGGGTCCTTAGGACAGTATTGAGATAGACTTGGAGGAGGACATAGGGAATTGCTACTCTAGCAATAATGGAAGCTGCAAACAACATTTAGAGTAAGACACAGTCAAGTGGAGGCACCGTTGCATTATCTTAGGGTGCCAACCTCCGCAGTCAGGAAGGAACAGACCAGGGTCAGATAATGACTTCCTAGTTTGAATAGGGTTCTGTCAGGTTCAGGTATTTGTCACCCTGGTCTGTATGCTACCCGTGTGAATGTGCTTCAGCAGTCATGCTGTGAAAAAGAATGGGGGGTGGGAACAAGCGCACATAGGGTGATATTGAAAGGTACAGATGGGAAGGCAGTAATTAAGTTGCTCACCTGAAAGGGTTGTGACTGTCACATCTCCAATAATTGCCCATGATTATTACAGCTGCTGCAGTCATGACAGTAAATGAAAGTAAACCCTATTTTGCATATCGATTCATAGAAAAAGGAGATTTGATGTTTCAGAATAGACTGCACTGCTGTTTAAAGGAAGCAGTTCCAGATTGGAATAGCAATTTTGTAGTTTTTATTTTTTATGCGTTTCGTGCATGCACTAATCTCTTTTTCAAAAACAAACTACATAATACACAATGAAACGATAAATCTCCTTTTTTCTATTAACTTTTAGCAATTATAATACTTTAAACTTGCTTGAACATGTTTTTTGTTTAGTAATGGAGTCTTGCGTGGTGAACATGTATGTATACAAGCCATGGAGGTGGAGTGCCTTGTTTTCTTTGAAACAATTGTGCATGCTGACTGAAAGTCTTTGTGTAGCCCTCCACTGAATGTCTTTGGCTCTAGGACAACTATTCTGATAATTCTTTTCACTCCTCTGTCTGAAATCTTACAGAGAGCACCTGGTTGTGGCCTGGTTCTGGCCCCAACAGTGCTCCCTGGGACCTAAAGTAGTTTAGAAATTATTCCGACAATGCCATCAGTTTGTTTTGCAACAATAAGGTTGTAAAGGTATTAGAATCATAGAATCGTAGAGTTGGAAGGGACCTCCTGGGCCATCTGGTCCAACCCCCTGCTCAAAGCAGGATTCGCTAAATCATCCCAGTCAGATGTCTGTCCAGCCTCTGTTTGAAGACTTCCATTGAAGGAGAACTCACCACTTCTCGTGGCAGCCTGTTCCACTCATTGATCACTCTAACTGTCAAAAAGTTTTTTCTAATATCTAATCTGTGTCTCCTCCCATTCAGTTTCATCCCATTGCTTCTAGTCTTTCCTTGTGCAAATGAGAATAAAGTTGATCCTTCTACAATGTGACAGCCCTTTAGATATTTGTAGACAGCAATTAAGTCTCCTCTCAGTCTTCTCTTTTGCAAACTAAACATTCCCAAATCCTGCAACCTTTCCTCATAAGACAGGGTTTGCAGACCGGTCACCATTCTGGTCGCTCTTTTCTGAACTTGCTCCAGTTTGTTGATGTCTTTTTTAAAATGTGGTGCCCAAAACTGGACACAATATTCCAGATGAGGTCTGACCAAAGAGGAGTAGAGGGAAATAATGACTTCACGTGATCTAGACTGTATGCTTCTGTTAATACATCCTAGAACTGCATT